>NC_140511.1:67826912-68426912 GCF_964339955.1 Pipistrellus hanaki | reverse complement strand
CTAAAAATTCAACTGAAGCCATATATGTGTGAAACACGTAATTACTTAGTTGCCGACCCAATACAACTTGACTTTTGTTCCCAAGTGCCCACTCTAGCAGCGGGAGGCAAGTGGGTTGCAGAGGGGCAGTGGAGAAGAAGTAGGGAGATCTGGCAGGCGTGTTTCAGCTCCAGCCAGAGAGGATGGTGGCTAGGACAGGAGGGAGAGCAGTGGACAGAGAGTACTCTGGAAGGTTGCGCTGCCGGGAGCTGCTGATGGACGATGTGATGGAAAGTAGAGGATGAAGATCTGAGGCCTGAGCAGCTGGACGAGTGATGTCCACTTGCTGCAGGGGTTGGGGTCCGAGAGTGCCACCTTCAGCAGGAAGCGGGTGCCAAGGGGTTGGGCTGGACTCAGGTTCTCACAGAGTTCAGGAAGGTGTTCCGGGGTCATGGAGCTGCTGCTGCAAGGTGGTGGGGAGATTGTGGGAGGAATCAGATCTCAGTTCAAACACGACTCCTTTTTTTTTTTTTTTTTTTGTTACCTATTTTGTAGACAAAGCGTTTTTCACTGAATCAGAAAAACAGAACAACCATTTAGCCTGATGGTTAAGTCTGTAGCCACTGACACCCATACTCATAGCAACGTGATTCACAGTAGCCAAAGGTGGAAACAACCCAGATGCCCAACAGATAAATGGGTAAATGAAAGGTAGTACCAGTCAAATTCTACACTACAATATAGATGGACCATGAAGCTAAATGAAACCAGCCAAATATTTGTCCCCAGGAGGAGAAATAGAATATGATTCCGTTCATATGAGGTACCTAAAATAGGCAAACTCATAAGGACAGACAGGAGAGTTGATGTTATCAGGGACTGGGGGAAGGAGAAGGGAGTTAGTCAGTGGGTCTAGACATTTTGTTTGGGATGATAAAAGTCTAAATGTAGGCAGTGGTGATGGTTACCCCTGATCTTCTGGGTACTTGGCCCCAGATCCAGGCAGGTCTGCATCCCTAAGAGTGTTCCCAGGTGAAGGCTCACCCAAATTCACTTCCACCTAGAAGGGTCTTGTCTGAGTCACTCAAGCTGCCATAACAGAATACCATAGGCTGGGTGACTGAAACAGTAGACCTTTTTCGTATTGTTCCAGAGACTGCAAGTTCAAGTTCAGGTGCTGATCAGCTCTGTTCCTGCTGAGAGTGCTCTCCCTGGCTTGCGGACCTGGCTTGGTCCTCACAGGGCTCTCTGGTGTCTCCTCTTACAGGAACACTGATCCCATACAACCAGGGCTCACCCTTATGCCCTTACTTATCCTCAATTGCTTCCTTACTCTAAGTACAGCCACAGGGGGATTTGGGGGTTCCCACATATGAATTTAGGGGCTGGGAGACACAATTCAATACATAGCAGGCCTCTACCTCCATGTGGCCTAATCCAATATGTCACCCTGATCCCAAATCAGCATCTCCTTACTTCTCTGTTGTGCTGGTGGCCCCCTCTTAAAGATAAATAATGAATATCTTAAATGCTCTAAGAAGCCCTGCAGCCCTCGGATTTGTGTAACTCACTGGTTCCCAAGAAAAATTCATCACAGAATTCTTTCGTCTAGTAAATACCCTGAAGAACCAGTGTTCCATGGAACCCACATTAGGGACTCTGGGGCTGGGATCTTTAAAGCTGCTTTTGGCCCTGTCATTCTTGGGAAGTCGCCGAAGCAGCTGGGGGCAGGGAGTAAAAGAGGACCCATGGTCATGGTCTCCAAACCTTTGAACAGCTGTCACTGGCAGAGGAGGCTGTTTTGTACGATGCCCGCCTGTCCCCAACAATGCCTGCCTTACACACCGAGCCCTTCCAACTTACTGGTGAGAGTATGAGTTGGGTCAGCTTGTTTCTTGCCATCCTTTTAGTAACAGGTGCCTCAATTCTTAAAAAGGTGTGCATCCTGCCGAAACTGGTTTGGCTCAGTGGATAGAGCGTCGGCCTGCGGACTGAAGGGCCCCAGGTTCGATTCCAGTCAAGGGCATGTACCTTGGTTGCGGGCACATCCCCAGTGGGTGGTATACATGAGGCAGCTGATCGATGATTCTGTCTCATCGATGTTTCTAACTCTCTATCCCTCTCTCTTCCTCTCTGTAAAAAAAAATCAATAAAATATATATTAAAAAAAAAAAAAAAGGTGTTCATCCTTTGCTCCCGCAATGCCACTTCTGAAATTTTATCCTAAGGAAATAGCGGCAGGAACACACAAAGAGAGAACAGAGACATCCATCAGCTGTTGCTTGTTATCTCGTAAACAGAAAACTATCTGAACTGCCAGGGTTACGGACAGGTCAACAACATTGCAGCACATCCCCTATCAGCCACTGAACACGTGACATGGTAAGGAAAACACGTATGAAGACATGGTGGGGAGCAGGCTACAAAACAGAATATGAACCCACTTTTATTAAACTATCTATTATATATTAGTGCTTCTTCAACTAGCTATGCTGAAGGACCACATTTTGGTTAATTTCCAATTTGTTGTAAGTCGCTGCTTTTGTGAAACACAGTGAATAAGAATGTTGCTGAAACCGGTTTGGCTCAGTGGATAGAGCATCGGCCTGTGGACTGAAAGGTACCGGGTTTGATTCCGGTCAAGGGCATGTACCTGGGTTGCGGGCACATCCCCAGTAGGAGGTGTGCAAGAGGCAGCTGATCAATGATTCTCTCTCATCGATGTTTCTAACTCTCTATCCCTCTCCTTTTTTCTCTGTAAAAAAATCAATAAATAAAATATATTAAAAAAAAAAAAAAAAAAAAAAAAGAATGTGGTGGCCATGTTAGATTGCTGTACAAGTCTCTAAAGTCTTACTCTCCTTTTCCATACTTCTCTCTTCCTGCCCCAGGAGCACACAGTTCCCAGGCCACACTTTGAATTGCCTTGTTTTATATCTTCTATAAAAGCTGGGGGAGAAATGCAACACTAGGTCAAGAGTGTTTTTCTCTAAATACTGAGTTAACGGTAATAATTCTTTTTTTTTTAATTTTTCTTATCTGTACTTCAGCATCAGTACAATGACTGCATACTTGAGCAATAAGAGAGCTGCAAGTGTCCGAGGTGGGGCTGGATGAGCAGTGACTAAGGAGGTTGTGCAGGCTGTTCTGGCACCGAGTGGAAAGCTGGGAGCAGATGGCCATGGCGGCTGCCTGTGTAGGAGGAGATACCCGTGGGTCAGCAGTTTCCTGCAGGAGGCAGAGCCGGCAGAGGCAGAAGGCTTTGGTTGTCTTCTGAGTCTAGAGCATTGTCCCTGGCCCCCACCCCTGCTGTCCGCACCACTCCATCTCCATCCCTGGGCACTGAGCTCCCTGGCCATCCTTCCCCTGGCCAGGCAGGCCTCACGCTGGGAAACACAGAGCAACATGCGTGCGCATCACCTGCATAGCACCCCGCGGCCAGGCCAGCGCCAACACACCAGACATCACGTCAGCGCATCCCCACCGGAGGCCGGGCCGTGGAGGAGGCATCCTGAATCCAGGCCCCTGCCAAGGCCCCAGGCACCGTCTGCCGGCTCCTCAGCGCTGGCTCCTCCGGGTAGCTTTCCCAGGGCCCTCCACCCTGCTGGCGGCCAGCCCCGGGAGGAGGGAAGAAAGGCAGGGCGGCACAGTTGTGGTTAGCGTGGGGAGGGGAGGAGGGTGGGAAAAGCTCTCTCCCCACCACTGCTGCTGGGGATGGGCAGTGCCGTCCCCTAAGACAGGAATTCGGCTTTGTTGTTGTTGTTTCCTAAAGAGAAGAAAGGGCAGCGATGAGTTTCCAGACACCAAGGATACAGAAGAATGTAAACCGCTGCTACTGGGATGGCAAGGCCTTGGCCTCCCTAGTGCTCAGGCCCCAAGGACGCCTGAGGGCCAGGGCAGCCTTGGCAAACAAAGTTGCCACTCATTCTGGCCTCCAAACGGAGGGCAGCGTGACCTGGAGTGACTGCTGGCCTCTTGGGGCCTCTTCAGGGTCAGGCACATCATGACAGACAGGGAAGAAAGCTGAGAATTAAGACTCTTTCAGAGTTCACACCAACTCTGTTTTGCAGGTGAGGAGCCTGAGGCTCAGAGCCAGGCAGTGGTTGGGTTGCCCAAGGCCACAGAGCTGGGGCGTGGCAGGCCAGGCTGACTCAGAGACGTCACTCTCTCGGACAGGGTGCTGTGTGTCTGAAGAGAGTAAAGTAGGTCAGTCTCATTCTGGTTTGCACCCACATCCCCACCCAGACACCCTGGGCCCAACCAGGGGCTCTACCACCTGGCATGTAGCCTGTGCTTCTTCCTCGCCTCCAGCGCTGTTGTCAGGTTCCAGGAAGTCAGTCGCCAATGCGCCCGTGGTGATAATTTAGGACGTTTCCATCCCAGAAAGATTAGCATTTTCAGAGTGGACTCTGGGAAACCCCGAATTTTCAAGGCCCGAAGGAATAACTGCCTAAGAGTGGAATTTTGGACACGGTGGCAGGTCTGTGATTGTGGGGTTCTTCCTGAGGTTCTTCAGATTGTCCTCTACCAGGTATATATCCAGCCCCCCCGCTCACCCCTCACTGGCCTGCCTTGAGCTGGATCAGGAAACTTCCCTGGGATCTTCCCTGAGATCTGACTCCCACTAGCAGTGACACATTGGATATCACCTACCATCTCTGAGCCTCCGGAAACCAAGGAGGGTGTAGGAGAAAGTGTCCCAGGGTTCACCTGTTCCAGAGTTACCCTCGAGGGATGTGACAATTGCAGGTGCCTGTGCCCCACCCAGCCCTAACGGACTAGCCTGTCTGGAGGGTGGCCCCTGGATATCTGCCTTTAGAACAGAACAGGTTCCTCCAGGGATTCTAACAGCCACTGGGGTTTGACGATCATGGACATAGAGGATGTCCAAGGTCAGTTTCAGGCTCTGCATGTGACCCCAAGGTGGGTAAGCATCGTGTCTCTCTGTCCACCTCCCGACCTCTACCCCACTTTAGCAGCAGGACAGCGGTGGGTGAAGGCAGGCGCCTGGGTGGAGCAGGAGCTCTGTGCTGGGCCTCCAGGCTGGATCTCTGCTCCAGGGCTGGCTGGGCCCGGCCCCAAGTCCAGAAGGCCGTGTGGGCTGCAGCCTGGGTGGAGCCATTGCTTCAGCCCACATTGACCTGGTCTGCTCCAGACCTTTCCCTGCACCACAGCTCTGACCAGCGATGCCTGCCATCCCCTCTCTGCAGACTTCCCAAGGCCTGAATCTCTCTGCCCACACTTAGCGATTGCCTCCCAGGAACTGGTGACTTAGGCCAGCCTAATGCTCTTATTACACAAAATGTATATGACATAGGAAAAAAAAATGGAAGGAAACCCCTCAAAATTTGAATAGTGGTTCTCTCAGAATGCTGAAGTTCAGGCAAACATTGTGCGATGGGTTCACCAGAACACACCTCTCTTTTCCTGACACAGTTAGACTACATTTCCCAGCCTCCCTTGCAGTCCGGTGTGGCTGTGTGACAAGATTCTGGCCAATGAAATGTAAGCAGAAATAATGCTTGCCATTTCCAAGCCCATAAAACCCACTTCACAATCTTTACTCTCTTGTTTTCCCAACCACTGGTTAGAGAAAAAGCCCCCAGAGCCCTAGAGGATGATGGAACCACAAGATACAAGGATTCTGAGTCCCTGAATCAGCAAGAGAAAGGCTATGCAGCAAATATTGTCACTAGAGCAATGAGCAGAAATAACTATTGCATGACAGAAATAATCTAGTATATTAAGCCACTGAAATTTGGAGGTTGTTTATTAACAACAGGTGGTCTGTCCTAACGAGTGCATTGGCAATTTTCTCCCCCCCCCTTATGCTAATTTTCTTAACATTCTATAATAAGTACTTATTATTTTTGTAAAAAGAAAGCAAACATCAAAGTTATTATTTTTAATGACAACATACAAAAATATTAAATTAGATGGTTAGAAAGGAGGGTGCCTGAATAATTTTAAAATGCTTCTGAAGAAAGTTTTAATAGAAACGTTTGATAGCACAGGAAAAAATCTTTGTTCTTCAGGTCTGACTGGCTTGACAGCTGGAGTTGGTCCGGGAGCCAGCCGGTCAGTATGTTAGGAGACATCAACTGAGGTCCCATTGGGAACCTGGTCTCAGCACATGCCGGGAACCCAGGTACGAGTGAGATGTAGGCCCTGCCTGCCTCTGGCTCACTGTCTGGCCAGGCAGCACAAAAACATCTTTCCTGACAAGCACCCAGCTCTCCGGACCCCACGCTGCAATCCCTGGCTGGCCTTCACCTTCCCGCTCTGGAGTCTGGCCTCCCAGCCTCCAGGCTGCTGCCCAGTGCCAAGGCCTGGCCTCCCGGAGGGCGGTGGCATCTGGTTCTGCTTTGCCTGGAAAACAGCTCCGTTTACAAATATTTGGACTGTGGAGCTTCTCTCCCTGTTCAGCCTCACTTGGGCCTCAGGATGAAGCCTTCCTGTAAGGGACCTGACTGAGATGAGGCTCCAAGCGGGGAAGGGGAGGCCTCTGTGTAAGTCATCATTTTCCTTCACAGAAACTGGTCCCCCAACTACCCCCCTCCCCCCAGCAAAGTTGCCCATGGCCTGGAGCCCTGAGGCGGGCAATGTGCCCAGATACCAGGGCTAAAGTGACAGCACGCCACTGAGACCTTGGGCCCTGCCTGTGACACCTCAACAGTAGCCTTCGACTCTTCTTTTCCATAACTCCCCTCCTGGGTCTCCCCCGCCCCCGTACTCCTCTCCCCTCCCACCCTTCAGTCCTGGCAGCCGTGCTAGCCTTTCTGGAGCGATGTGGCCTGGAAAGCAAGTGACTTGGGAACAAGGCTCTGGCTGTACAGAGACCAGGATGGTTCTTCCAGAGGGAAGTGCCAGGTATTGCAAGGGCAGGAGGCCCAGCCAGAAGCCCCCTCTGAGGACCCGCAGATGAGGCAGAGCAGTCCGACTATGCCAAGAGACATGATTCACTCACTTGCCAATTGCTGAGTTCCTCCTCAGTGCCAGCTCTGAGCTAAGACCTGGGGTACCTCAATTCCTCCTCGCAGGACCTCCCTCCCTAGTGGGAAAGTGGAGGGAAATCACACTGATGGGTAGAAATGAAAAACGAAGGGGAGTGCTGAGAAGAAGAGTTGGATCCTATGAGGCTTGAAACAAAAAATCAGATGGGAGTCCTGGGAGGACTCACTGGAGGAGGTGTCGCTCATCTGGGTTCTGTCATACGAGTAGGAGTTCACCAAGGGAGGGGGCAGAGGAGTGAAGATCCCAGGTTTGGATGAGCAGGGAGTTTGGGAGGAAAGGAACGAAGTCCCAGTCAGTGGGAGGACAGAGATGAGGGGGCAGGTCATGGGGGATGGGCTGGAAACCCTGGAGGAGAGGCAGATCAGGCAGCGCCTGAAAAGCATGTTAAAGGTCGTTGTCCCGGCCACTGAGAGGCAATCTGTGTCTTCTATGGGCCTATGGTTGTCTAATGTCCATCCCTCACTGGAGCTGTTGGCATCCATATAGACTTTTTATTATTTCCTTTACTTCTCTTTGTCTATTCTTTTGGTACTTTTTTTTTTTTTTTTAAAGAAATGTTATCTTATCAAGTAACAAAATTTGCTGAAAAAGAGTAAAGTGACAGTTTTTAAAATCCTATTATTTATAAAAGTTTACTTATAAAGCTACTATTGGGTCAAACAGTTAAGAGCAGGCAAACTCGGAATCTCAGGTCTGTCCTTCATAATCTGAGTGTCACTTCCCCTCTCCGAAACTCTTTTCTCGTCTGGAAAATGGGAAAGTATCTATTTCACAGTGTCACTGATAGATTAATGAAGCTAATGATATGAGCAAATGGTGAGCACATTGTGTCCCATTAACGATAGTAATCCTGGTCGTCATTATATTCATGAACTTTTCATTTCCTCTCACCAAAAAGCTGCTCCGTCCTCTGTGTTTTTCCTCATAGACCACAGCCTCCCCATTTGTCTAGTTCTGTTCAAGCTAAAATCCCAGGAGTCGCCTTTGATACTTCATTGTCTTTCTTTTCTTTTTTAAAAATATATTTTATTGATTTTTTACAGAGAGGAAGGGAAAGGGATAGAGAGTTAGAAACATTGATGAGAGAGAAACATCGATCAGCTGCCTCCTGTATACCACCCACTGGGGATGTACCTGCAACCAAGGTACATGCCCTTGATCAGAATCAAACCTGGGACCCTTCAGTCCGCAGGCTGATGCTCTATCCACTGAGCCAAACCGGTTAGGGCTACTTCACTTTCTTTTCTCCCAAGTGCTAACCCATGTGCAGATGGTACTATTTCCTAAATCTGTCCCTTAAGGACCATGTCTCTGCATTTCCCCCACTTCCTCTCCTTCCGATTCTCCATCATCACACCCTTGCTCACTGCACTGCTTCCTATGTGATCTCCCACTTGCCCTTGCCCCTCCAGCCCCCCAGTTCATTCACCACACAGTGGCCTAGTGACTCCCATATCCTCACAGCTCTGGCTCTTAACATTCAGTTATAATTTAGTTTCATCTCCTCAGAAAAGAATCCTGACTGTCCTAAGTCACTCCTCCCCACCTCTCACTTTCTATTCCTTTATACAGCACTTCTCACTATTTGAAAATATTTTATTCCCTCATTTGTTTACTTGTTAGTGTCTAGAATGTAAGATTATTTTTAGGGTAAGACCCTTCTATCTCATTTATCACTATATCTTCAGCACATAGTAAGGGCTTGGTAAATATGTATTTGTTTGGCGAAGGAATTAGTATCAATACTGTTCATATAAAATTAATTTGGAAATGCCTCAAATGTCACCTCCTCTCTGAAGCCATCTTTGATTTCCCAGGGCACTTTGTGCCTGGTGACATCTAGACATCCAGACACTGGCCAGCTGACCTGTGGTTGAACTGGTTTGAGGTGAGTTGGTCCAGAGCTGCTGAGAGAAGCTGTAGGGTTTTTCTGAGAGAATCGCTCAGTCCTGTTGCCTTAGAGGCCTGGAAACCCCGCCCAGGAACAGGCTGGTCCATGGGTCAGGGAGCAAGACGTCGGGATCAAAAACCAGCTGCAATTTTCAAAAGAGGAAGAAAACTCTGACCATCAACCACAATGTAATGAGATGAGAAAGCCACCCAGAGGATATTTTCATTTTAAAAAATGAGGTCTTCCAGGGCTTGGTCATAACATGTCAGTGTCAGCTTGCTGTCCCGTAACTCATCTCCGCACCCTGTCCTTGGAACCTGCCCAAATGGCTCTGCTTGGCCGGTCCTGTGTCCTCAGGCTGCCTAGAAAGCTGGGAGTCCATGACCTCCTGAGCTGGTGGCCGGGTCGAAGGAAATGCAAAAAAAAAAAAAAAAAAAAAAGAGAAGGCAAACCCTGTGGTGAATCTGAACTTGAGAATCAATGCTTATTCAGCAGCTTTGTCTAAAGAGCAGATTTGTACTGAGTTAACCCATATTGCTGTATTCACCATGGGCAATAGACTCTGGAGTCATTGGATTCAAATTCGGATTCTGTCAACTATAAGCGGTATGGCCATGGGCAACTCACTTAACTTTTCTGGGCCTCAGTTTCTCCATGTGTAAAATGGGGCTAATAATACCCACTTCCAAGGAATGCCTTGAAGATTAAATGAGAGACTGTGTGTGCATGTGTGTGTGTGTGTGTATGTGTGTGTGCATGTGTGTTTAGTACAGTGCCTAGCACACAGTTAGTACTCTGTCAGTGTCCACTTTTATTATTATACTTTATCCACACTGATTGATTTTCTGCAACATCAGAGTTCATCACAATCAAGTTGCATCTCAAGAAATTGAAGATTCATTATACCTCATTGTCAATTCAAAAGTCAGTATTGCTAGATTCTTGTCAACCAACCTGGAAGTTTTCTATCCTAACGTAGTTTGTGAGAAAGAAAACTATATATATCCTATATATATCCTATATAATAAAAGGGTAATATGCAAATTGACCTTAAAGGTGGAATGACCAGAACAACCACTGGGCCAGTTACTAAGAGGCACACTGACCACCTCTCAGTCTCTTTTCCCGGCTGGCAGGCTCCGATCGCCCAATGGTGAACGGAAAACCGGGGGTGGGGGGTAGGGAACACGGGTGGCTCCAGACCAAGGCCCCCGCCCTACCAGTCACCCCACACACAGAGGCCAACCTGTGGCAGGGATGTGGGCAGTGAGCAGGCAGAATGGCCAACCTCTTGGTTCCTTCCCCTGCCTTGCAGGCTCTGATCACCCGATGGGGAACGGGGAACTGGGGTGGGTGGTGATTGGGGGCGTGGCCAACCATGGGCAGCCGGGAAAAATAGCCCTGACCACAGGGTAGGCCTGGGGACCATACCCATGCACGAATTTTGTGCCCTGGGCCTCTAGTACTTAGCCAGGGCCAAGGCACATTGTGCCTCCAACCTCTCACCCCATTTTTGTTTCTAGAGAATCATCTTTCTGAAGTATAGACCTGGGAGGCTGGAAAGAGAAGATAACTAATGGAAAAGCTGTTATAAACAATAGATAGTTTGCTATAGTGCCTAGTAACAAAACATACACAAAAATCAGTAGCTTTCTTATATAGCAACAATAACCAGCACAATGGAGACAAAGAGCCTATTTACCAAGGCAACAATAATAACAATGACAACGAATAAAATATTGGGAGTAAATTTGACAAGAAATGAGCAGGTTCACATGAAAAAAATATATCTCTACATATAACATGGAGAGGAAGACTCGAATAAATAGATATGTATCTTGTTCTTATCTAGAAGGATTCAAAATTATTCAATTGTCAGTTCTCCTAAAATGTATTTAAGAAATTCAACCCCATCTCAATCAAAATTCCAGTGTGATTATTTTTGAAGATTATCAGAGTTTTCTAAGTTTTATCTGGAAGAATGTAAAGGAGAGAATAAAAATCTGGGGGTGGGGAGGATGAGAAAAGATTGGAGAAGTTCTACTAGCAGATTATTGAAACCTAAAGATAGACTAATATAGATACTTTGATATGGGATCAAAAATAGCCAGATTAACATAATAGAGAAGAAAGTTCAACTTAATACAGCAACCTAATAACTAGAAGACACGCTCCTAGTCAGAGAGGAATGTATTATTTAATAAATGATGTGGGCAACTGGCTGGCCATTTGGGGTGGGGTGGGGGGAGGAGGGGGAAGAGATGGATTCAAGTTTCTCTCACCAGAATAAATTCCAGATGGAATAAAATCCAAATGTAAAAACCCAAACCATAAAAACATTAGAAAAAAAAAAAACTATGGAAGAATATTTTATAAGGATAAAGCCTTTCTAAGTGGCAAATGAGACCCAGAAGCCATAATGGAAAAGATAGGCAGTTTGAGGTTTTACAGATTTTATAGTAAAATTCATTGCAGATAAAGCTGAAAGACAAGCTTCGCTTGGGGGGAAATATGACAGAGATACATTTACTATTCATAAGATAGCAATGGCTGCTACATCCGTGAGGCGGGAAAGCAAGGAATATGAACAGCATTCAAAAAGATGATCAACTTTTCTAGTAATAAAAGAATTGAAAACTACAATGAAACGTATTCCCCTGCTCTCCCCCCCACCCCCCATCATATTGACAGTTTTCAAAGATCAGATATTCAAAGTTGGCAAAGAGGTCTGAAAATAGGCATTTTCATCCACTGATGATAGAAGTATAAACGGTTTAAGCTTTTTGGAAAGACATTTGACATCATCAATCAACATTTCAAATGTGCAAAATGTGTAGAATACATTTCTATTCTTCCGAGGATCTTTTATACATCTCTTCATGCGAACAAAATTGTGGTGTAATGGATGCGGTGCTGGATGACCCAGATCCTCCTTCAGCTGCTAAGAGGGTTGACAGCTGAGAGCTCAGAGCTGAGTACCACGCCATGTCAAGGATTGCACCCCCGGGACTGTTCTTGGCAGAAAAGAAACATCCTGCCCAAAGGGCAGCCTGAATCCAATGAATGGTTAATGGAGTCTATAAACACCTAACCCTCCTGCCCCGCTTTGGGGTAACCACAGGTTCCAGAGCTCCCTGTGGGATTGGCCGAGGCTCTTGTTGTGTCTGCAGTGCAGCCCAACTTCTTCCTGTACCCAAACATGCTCCCTCCTCTCCTGGCAGATGCTGATGCGGAGAGCATCTTCCAGTAAACCTTCCACAAGCAAGTGTCTGTTTCAGAGTCTGGTTCCCAGGGAATCGGCCCTGTGATAGTTGGTGCTATGAGTGATCCAAGAAGACAGACTTCAAAGTGGGGTTTTGGAGCTGGATTATCTGCTGCCAGACTGACACTGAGCGCCCCCTCACTGTTGCTGTGTGGAGCACTGATCACCATGGGAACACTGTAGCCGTGAAGTTACTAGTCTCTGACTGGTGGTGAACTGGGAGGGCTTGTGAGTAGAAGAGAACAGATGGTTTGGGCCACGTAACAAGAGTTTGATAAGCATGGGGAACGTAGACATTCTAGGAACAATGGAATCGAAAGACAGTTGCAATAGATGCTTTGGAGATAGACAAGGAAAGGCTAATTGTGAAAGCCAGAAGGTCTCTCTTGCAGTTTGAAAAGAGACTCTAAACTCTGGAGGCCAGGAGGCAAGATCAACTGAAGATCAGGTGTAGGACTAACTAGCTCCAGGAAAGCAGCTTCTATGACAGGGCAGAGTTTTGTAAAGGAGTAGGGGCTATGAAGAGGGGCTATCTGGATCAATATACTTGAAAATCATCTGTCCCCAGATGACCTTGGATCTTTGGGCACTGCTTGAAGGCAATGCAGAGGCCTCTGACTTACAAGGCAATATACACTGAGTGGCCAGATTATTATGATCTCTGAGTGCATAAGAATTTGGCTGCACTGCAGACACAACAATTTGGCAACTCTAATAAATATATATATATATATATATATATATATATATATATATATATATATATATATTTATTAGAGGCCCGGTGCATGAATTCGTGCATGGGTGGGGTCCAGCCAGCCTGGCCAGGGGGAGGGGACATGGGCAGTTGGCCGGCCTGCCTGCTGGTCGAAGTCCTGGTCAAGGGGACAATTTGCATATTAGACTTTTATTATATAGGATATACACTGAATGGCCATATTATTATGTGTTCAGAGACATCGATACAGAAAGCATTATCATGGGCTTTCTGTTAGGATGGAGACATGTGGGAGCCAGGCCAGCCCAGTGGGTCTATTTGGTCTATGGACTTATTCAGATCATTTGCCCAAAACCCCAAATTTATCACTGGAATGTCTTTACTTAGAAGTTGGCAAAACGCATTGGTTGCTTAGCATGTGGAGTGGAATCCAAGTGTAAACTCTGGAAACTGCTTCCCTTGCCCCAGCAAAAGCATAAAATAAAAAACAGCATTGAATCCCAGAGTTGGGGTAAGGGATGGAGAATGGCAGCAATCAGTGCTACGCTTCAAGTTCCAAAGGATGCATGCATAAAAGGTGGTTGCCGACATGTTCCCATTTAATTTATCAGTCTGGCCCCTATGAAAGCCAAGAAGAATCTGGAGGAGGACAAGGGACCCCTGCAAACTTAAGCAACTAGTAGCTGTCTTGTCCAATGCGGTTTCTTTGTTGGAGCAGATTAATATGGCCTCCAGGTATATTATATATGACCAGCCTTTTCGCCAGATAGACCTACAGCAGTTTACTTGGATAACTGAACACTGAATATGTTTTTCCCCATGTCTAGCAGACAGGAGGGTCAGAAATAGTTTGCATTTACTTGGAAGGAACAACAGTGCACATTTACTGTCATGCCCCAGGGCTATGTTAATTCTTTCACCCTCTGTCACAATATAATCTAAAGCTAACGGACCATGCAGACATTCTACAGAACATTGTATTAGTCTACTGTGTGGATGACATCATGTTAATCAGACTAGATCAGGGGTCCTCAAACTTTTTAAAGTGGGGGCCAGATCACGGTCCCTTAGAGAGCTGGAGGGCCGGACTATATGAACTACTAATCCTACTGTAACACCTCGGCTGCGCTCACTGTCCAAAAAACCTGGCGGGCAGGATCAGACTCCTCTGCGGGCCACATGTGGCCCGCGGGCCGTAGTTTGAAGACCCCTGGACTAGATGAACAAGAAGTAGCAAATATACCAGAAGCCTTGGGGAGGACGTGCTCAAGGGGTGCAAGGTAGTTGTAGAAGGTTCACGAGCCACATTAATACATTTTTGGGGTCCTCTTTGGTTCAAGAAACTCCCTTTGACTTTGATCCCTCCTGCTTTCTTCTTATAAGGATGCTTGTGATTATCTTGAGCCCACCTCAATAATATAGGGACATCTCCTCATCTTAAAATCCTTAAGTTAACCACTTCTTCAATTTCCCCTTTGCCAGATAAGGTAACCTATTCACAGACTCAGGGGGACTGAAATGTGGACAACTTTGGAGGGAGCACTTCATTCTGTCTTCCACAGTGGTAACTCTGTCAACCACAGTGATCGAGACAGCCACACATAAACTGTAGGGTCAAATAGCTCTTTCACACGCTATGCTTTGAAATCTGGTATGCTTGTCTGCCTGTCTTGGCTAGGACAGAGAGCAGAGCAAGCCATGTTAACTTAGAGCCATCAAAAGGCTAATAGCTTGGTGAGAGCTGAGGGTTGATGATGGTGGTCATGCTGGGCAGAGATATTAGCCCTGGGTCGCTGCACAGGTGGGTGATGGAGAGGGTGTAATGCAGAAGCTGACAGGATAGCACTGTTGTGTTGGTGAGACAGCACCCCTGGTCAGCCTTCAAGCCAGGGTCCATTGTGGACCCAGCCACATTGCCAGCACAGTGAGAATACAGGAGGAACTGCTGCTTCTGAGAGCCAAAACTGCAGAGCCTAGCTCATCTCTGAGGGCCTCACTCCGTAGCTGGAAGATGAGGTGATAATATGAATTCTACCTCATAAGCATCCAAGAATTATGGGCATAAAGGGCATCATCACCTGGTGCAGGCACATAGTAGGTGCTCAGGGAGTGCTAGCCACTGAGGCAGTGGCAGCCATCTGTCCACTTCCAGAATGCAGTCATTTCTGACAAACAGCAGTCAATCCAGGGACTACATTTCCCAGACCCCCTTGCATCTGAGTGTGGTCATGTTACTGGTTCTAGTAGATGGAATATGGGCAAAAGTGATTGTTCCTCCCACACTGGGCCCATACAATCCCTCTCCGCAGTCCTCCACACTCTCTCTTCCTTGTCTCTTAGTCTGTTGACTGAAATATTAATGACCTTTGACCATAGAGGGTGAAGCTGACAGAGACTCCATCTGCAGTGGGTCCATGATAATATACAGTGAGCATCTCCCTGGGGCTTGCTGCCATGTAGACTTCGCATAGATGAGAAATGAACGTCTATATGTTAAACCAACCACTAAGATCTCAGGACTTAATCTGTCTGTAAAATCAACCAACCTGACCTTCCCTGATCCAGTTGTCCATGGCTACTCTGGCTATGCTGAAAATGCAACCCAAGAAAACAAAATTGCCATGAAGTTCAGAGAAGAAAATCAACAAACCTGAAAACAGAAGGATGGGACCCTGCATTTATAATAAACCTCAAGTGCCAGGACTGACCCTGGGGGCACAGTTTGGGGGCATGCAGGCTAGATGCTGAACCTGGGACAAATGGACTCATTCAGCACAGCAGCTTCAAATCATTCACTTCCTTTGGTCTTTATCACTGATTCCTAGGAGACAGGTACCAAGTTCATGTCCATCTTTACAGAGGAGCCTCTGTGAAAGCCTCACGGAGATGTTCTGTGATTTGCTTATACTTGCACAGCCGGAGAGCAGGAGGGCTGGGATTCGAGTCCAGGGTACCTGATGCCAAACCATGCTCTCAGCCCTGTGCCAGCCTCCCTCCACCATAGGCTGTTGAGAGCTGAGTGGATTGCAGACTCAGGAGAATCTTTGTTTCAACGATGAACAATTGCCCAGGAAGTGGATAAAGCTGTCATAGTAAGATGCTTATAAGATTTGAATATCAGCAAGGAAGGTCCTCAGGAGAGGGCTCCAATTTATTATTCTGGGGCCAAGAAGTTTACAAAAATTTGGGTTAGGAGACAGAAAGAGCAGTGGCCTGGCCTGTTTCCCCCGCTCTCACTTCTTCTGTCTGGCCAACATCACCATGTTTCTGGCATTTTTTATTCTTGGCTCTTTATCTCAAACAAAACAAGGAGGCTTATTTACTATATTTCAGATTTAGAGATTTATGGGTTCACTGTCAAAAAATCTTCCGGGGATTAGGACAAGAGTGAACTCTCATTACAAGTGTCAATATCTTTGGGTCCCAGAGGCCCCAAGACCCATCTAAAAGAGTCTGTGTTTCATAAGCAAGTATCAATAATGTGGCACATTCCTATCTGTATTCATTATCTATTGCCACAATAATGCTGGGTTACAGCCACAGAGGCTTGGATGCATACAATGAGAAATGTGTGTTTGGCTCAAGGGTCTGTAGGGTTCTGCTGACCTGGGTTAGGCTTGGCTGTCCTGGGCTGGACCCACTCCTGCATTTACAGCCTGTCATGGGTGTCTGGGCAGCTCCATGCTGGTGGAGCTGCATACATGTCTGGAGCTGGCTGGCTCTCCACTGATCCTGGATGGCTTCGTCTGAGCTGACTCAGCTCTGCGGCTCAGGTCTCATCTTCCCACAGGGGGTCCTTGTCTTCTGGCAAGTGCAGAGGAGCAAAAAATAGGAAGTGGGAAATTGCAAGTGCTTTTGGAAGGAGGTGTTGGCGTCATATCTGCTAACAGATATGACATTGGTCAAAGCAAGTCACAGTCAGAGAGGAAGGGCACAAAAGATAGAGGGTGAGCATGTAGGGAGGGTCAAGAATTTGGCAGTGGGGGAGGAAGAGGAAGCATCACTGTTACCCATCTACCACAACACCTATCACTACTGTGCATTCACCATGGGCCAGGCTCTGTAGTCCTGTCATCCTGACCCTGATTTAAGGCCTCAGAGAGGTGTGGCAACTTGCCCAAAGTTCCACAACTAGTGAACTGCAGAGATGAGATTAGAATTCCAGGCCTGCGGACAGTTCATTTTGCATATTAGCACATGGGTTGGATATACATTGAGTAGCCAGATTATTATGATCTCTGAACACATAATATTCTGGCCACTCAGTGTGTGTGTGTGTGTGTGTGTGTGTGTGTGTGTGTGTGTATACACACACACACACACACACACACACACACACACACACACATATATATATATATATATATATATATATATATATATATATATATATATGATATATATATCTTAGTGGTCCGGTGCATAAATTTGTGCATGGGTGGGGTCTGGCCAGCCTGGTCAGGGGGAGGGGACATGGGTGGTTGGCCGGTCTGCCTGCTGGTCAAACTCCTGGTCAAGGAGACAATTTGCATATTAGCTTTTTATTATATAAGATATACACTGAGTGGCCAGATTATTATGTGCTCAGAGATCATAATCATCTGGCCACTCAGTGTAAATACTTTAATACTAATTTTTTAGAAAGATCAGACCACAACTGCTTAAAGTTCTACCTTAAGCGGAGCATCAGTGTAGGAGTTGGAGCCTGTGTTGGTTTGTTAGTGTGAACATTTTAAATATAAAATTTCAATATGAGATGATTACCCTCCGATAACAAGAATAACAGTGACCATAATAAATAACTGAGCAACGACGTATTACATGACAAACAATGCAAAGAACTTTCCATATATTACACCTCATTAAGGCCCCAAAGTTACCTTATACACAGGTGTTATTTCTCCCTACTTTTTACAGAGCAGCGAGGAGAGGCAGATCCGGGCTCTCACACAAGTGGCTGATGTCAGAACTTACGCTTCTAACCATCTTGCTCAATGGTTCCCTTCCTCTGTTATTAAGTAGAATTGAACGTGCTTGGGGCTCCCTTCGGGGACAGTGAGCCTTGGGCCCCCCGGTGCCTCTCTCTCTCTCTGCTTTTGCAGCACCCCACTTCATCTCAGGTGGTTTATCTGCCCGGGGAAGGGGTGAGGGCCTGGGCAGAGTGGGGAGCCTCCAGAGCTGCAGCCCCGAAATTGTGCTGAGAGGGCGGGCAGGGTGGGGGGTGTTCCTGCACACGCAGTGAGCAGACGCCGGCTACAGGGACCCGGCTTCCTGGCAGTGTAGACTCCAAGATGGATGGCCATGGCCTTCAGGGCTGAGCAACCTCTTCTCAGGCCTTTGATGCTGAAAGCAGAACAAATGTGAGCCGGCCGCCCGGCCACAGCTGCCTCTCATTAGAGCCTGCTTCCTCCAGCCCAGGACAAGGTGGACCCGCGAGGTAAGCCGGGGCAAACGCCAGATGTGTCCGCCACAGCTGGCTGCAAAACCTTGCTCTTGACTTCTCGCCCCCAGACCTACTTCCCTGCCCTCCCCACCCCCGCCCCCATCCCACCCAACCTCCCCTTGGTTCCCCAAGCAAGAGCCTGAAGTCTGAAGGGGTCTCCTCTCCCTGCTACAACCACTTTCCATCACACATCCAATCCATCAGCAAAACCCATCAGCTCTGCCTTCAAGGTATGTCTCCTGTCTAACCACGCTCTCCATCTGCGCTGACATCCCCAGACACAGGCTATCGCTCCTGGACAACTGCATAGCCTCCTGTTCTGCTTTGAAATTTTCATCCATTTTGAATTCATACATTGGAGGCCGAAATGGGATCTTATCTGGAAATAGGGTCGTTGCAGATGTAATTCATTATGAAGAGGCCATCATGGAGTAGAGTGAGCTCCAATCCAATAGGGCTGGTGTCCCTATAGAAAAGGAAAATTCAGATACAGACATCCACACAGGGAGAAGGCCATGTGAAGGTCAGGGTGAAGTGTCCATAAGCCAGGAATGCTAAGCATGCCTGCAAAGCACCAAAAGCGCAGAGAAAGGCACCAAGCAGATCCTCCCTCACACCCTCAGCGGGAACCAACCCTGCTGACACCTTGATCGTGGTTCCCCAGCCTTAAAAACTGTGTGACGATGGCTTTCTAGTGTCCAAGCTGCCCAGCCTGTGGTTCATTGTTGCTGCAGCTCCAGCAAAGGAATATACCTCTGACCCCGATTCTCCGCTTTCTCTCTTGCCTCTCTCCCCTCTCACGCACACGACAGTCTCCAGAAAAGGGGCATTTTAGAAGTCGAGTCTGGACTGTGTAATTTTCCTGCACACAATAGTTTACCAGGCCCTGCAAAGCCCTGGAAGACCCGGCCCTGTTGAGTTCTCTGACTTCCTCTCCTCCGCTCTCTCCCCAGACCACTACACGTCACTCACACCAGCCTTGGTGTCAGTCATGCCAAGTCCTTCCAGCTAAGAGCCTTTGCACATGCTATGTCTCTCACTCCTCCTCCACGCCTCTGCATGGTCACCTTGTCTGAAGAGCGATGGAGACATAGACACCAATGACATCACTCTGATGGGGAGGAAGACACCCACGGAGAAAGGGGAGAGGCAGGCAGGGAAACTGATGGAAGGCTCAGGGTCTGAGCCCTACTCTGGGAGTGGACGTTAGTTTGTGTCTCTGGTGTGAAGACCCAGGGATTTGGTTTGTGTCTCTGGTGTGGAGACCCAGACTCTCAGCCTGATTCTTCTCTAGAGACTTGTATAGCCTTCAGTGGGTTTCTGGTATCATGTCTTGGGCCTCAATTTACCCATCTGTAAAATGGATCTGTACATGACCTCATTTGATGACCCTGACAGCAGTGTAAGGGACATGCTATCTTGACAATAGGTGCTATTGGTATCCTCATTTGTTAGAGGGGGAAACTGAGGCTGAAGCCGATGAAACAACTTGCCCAAGATCACCCACCAGGAGGAAGGGCAGAGCTGGGGGATTTAAACCAGAGTCTCCCTGACTCCAGAATGCACTTCTTTGGTCTTGGTGCTAGAGTGTCTCTAAGAGCTGGGCCCTTAGTGTCCACATCTGTAAAATGGGCAGGTGTCAGTGCACGCACCGTTCTGAGGGAACTAATGCATCTGTCTGGTGTAATTCCATGAGCCTTTCCAAAGGTGAATTCCATCTAGATTGAGCGTGAGGTGGGAGAGCACCCACCATGCGCACACACCACAGGTGACGTGCACATTAAACATACCATGAGCCCTCTGCTGTGCAGCTTAAGCAGGAAGAGACCCCAAAGCCACACAAGCCACAGCCTGTGGGCTCTCCCCAAAGCCAGTGGCCACTGCTTTAGAGGAGAGGGAGACAGCACTGCTCCCATGAGGACTTCATGTTTTCAACTCTACAACAGCTCTGTGTTTTTGAAAAACGAATCTAAGCAAGATCACACATTCTAAGTGCTTGGAGCAGAGTTTTAGTCTCATATACATCACCTGCTTGCCAGCACTGCATATTATAAATGGGAGTCCCCCGATACAGCTGACCTGTCACCTGAGAATGACAGCTGGGACCCCCTGGCCAGCCTGTGTAGGGTGCCATGCTCTGGGCTGACACTCACACACGTGCTTCTGGTTGACCCTCAGACAACCTCCTGAGGCAGATGCGACGTTCCTGTACCCGTTCTAGAAGAAGGGAAACTGAGCTGCAGCATCCGGATCGGGAACCCCACGCTGCCCATCATGTCAGAACCATGGTAGGCTAATAAGTGACACCTTAGTTAATAGATTTTTCTACAACTTTTTCAACCCTCAATTGTGCCTTTAAGTAGTCGTTAGCTATTGTCCCCAGGAATGTAACATAACCAACCTTGAAAGCACAGAAATTCTGAGATTTCATAATTCGCTGAGATTTAGGTAATCAGTTAAGCCCGTGGTCAGCAAACTGCGGCTCTTTGGCCCCTTAAGTGTGGCTCTTCCACAAAATACCATGCCCTGGGCGAGTCTTTTTGGAAGAAGTGGCGTTAGAAGAAGTTTAAGTTTAAAAACTTGGCTCTCAAATGAAATTTCAATTGTTGTCCTGTTGATATTTGGCTCTGTTGACTAGTGAGTTTGCCGACCCCTGAGTTAAGCAATTTGGGAAGAGGGTTTGCTTCGGGAAAGGCAGAGTTTGGGGGAGGTAGCAGGAGGCTTTGACTCAGAATCAGGGCTCTGCCAGCATTGGTTGGAATCTGGAGGTGAGAATAACAGTCCCCTATACAATGGGAGATGGAGAGGCAGGAGGAGCAGTGCCTTCCTGCAGCACCTGCCCAGGGAAGCCCTTTGTCCCCAGGTATGACAGTGCCCCCAGGAGGACCTGTGCCAACAGCCCCTGAGCTAGATGTGTGGGGTCTCCCATGGCCCCAGAGTGGGGTGGACAGCCTCTAGGTGGGTGTCTAGAAACACCACCCCATTGCCTCTGTGGGACTCAAGTTGGCTAAAGGACAGAACACAACCAGACGGTGGCCCAAAGTGGGTCCCGTTGGAAAGTGTTATGGACTCCAAGTATAAAGAGCTGCAAGGAGAGGCCCTCGGAGGCCCAGCTGCCTCCTCGGGCACCAGCCTGAGGAAGTGACCTCTGAGGGCCACATGGAAGGGATGGAAGGACGGGGCAGTGACCCCAGTGGCGTCATCCTGCCTCAGCAAAAGCCTGGGAATCGCATTGCTGTGAGTGTCTGCCTGGATGTGAGGACGTTTTATTGCATCAGCAGAATGAGGTTTCTGGACACAAGTGAAGGTTTGTGGCAGAAAAATTAGAGAGTTTACATGTATTTGCACACCAGAGCCTATAACCTGTAACATGTATACCTGCGCTATTGTTCCCCTCACACGGTGCATTGGTTCTGCTAGAATGTCCAGTTCCCTGCGCTCACACAAGCATGCTGACACTCTCAGGATGTCTCCATGACTCTGTGGTAGGCAGGACATGGCTCCCCAAATAGGCCCCTGTCCTAATTTCCAGGACCCTTGATATGTGGCGAGATGGAAGAATTAAGGCTCATATGGCAATGGGCACCTCCCAAATCTCAGTCCCGTCCCCACCGGGCAGGGCCTTCCTAGTGTTCTCTGAGGCAGGACCAGCAGCCCGAGCCCTGGGCCAGAGCCGGAGCGCCCCTGACTGTAACAGCTCAGATGTGGGCTGGGCAGGAAAGGGGCCGGGCAGGGGCCTCCTGAAGGGAGCAGAGTGTGTCACACCTCGTAAAACATTGGCACGGAGTGCAGAGCGGGACTGCCCCCGGCACTTTCATCTCCCGTCAATAAAGTGTTATCAGCGCTGAGCTGGGTTTTCAGCTCTTAATTCCAGATGTGTCCCGAGGCCCATCCCCGGCAGGGACCCCTTCCCCTTGCCCTCTTCCTACCGCTCAGGGTGACACTGGGATGCTGGGCCGGGTGAAGGAGATGGACAAAAGGCCTAGAGGGAACATGTCCTGGGGTCCCAGGAGCCTGGCCAGTGGTGGAATGTCCTGATGCAGAGATTCCTGCCCCGTGAGCTGCTGGTGCCTCATGAGTCTGTCTGTCCCCCCTGAGATGTGAGTGCAGACATACCCTGGACTAGGAGGCCTGGACCCCTAGGCTGTCCTTGATCTGAACCGTCACCTTGGGATAGGCAGTTTCCTCGTTGGGCCTCAATAGTCTTGGTAAAATGAAGCTTGCTCCAGTTCCTTTGTTCCTTAGTCAGTGACCACGCAGTAAGCCCTCCATGCAGCTGACTCCCGACTAGTCTTGGAGAAGCAGATGGACAAAGAGCCGGGCTCTCTAATCCTGTAACATATCCATCCTTTGGGGAAAGCAACAGTAAATCCCAGGTAAACACATAAAGGAGCAACAAACCCAGGCGGTGAGAAAGGCTGTGCAAGAAAGAAAGTAGGACAGTAGGACGATATGACAGAGGACAGACACCTCGGGGAAGGGTCTTGGTGGGAAAGGTGGTCAGGACACGGTCTCTGAAGAGGGGATGCTTGGATGGAGCCCAGTGGGAAGATGTAGGGGAAGAGCATTTCAGGCAGAAGAGACAGGAGGGAATGCCAAGTCTCCGAGTGGGAACAAGCTTGGAGCCTCAGAACAGAAAAGACACTGTTGCCGGCATGGAGTGAGAGGGAGAGGGCAGGAGGCGAGGACAGTCCAATAGTCAGTCTTGATTAGGGACTGGCCGGGTCCATGGCAGAGAAACCTAGAGGTGTGTAGTTCGAGGCTGGTGAGGCTCTATACCAGTGGTCGGCAAACTCATTAGTCAACAGAGCCAAATATCAACAGGACAATGATTGAAATTTCTTTTGAGAGCCAAATTTTTTTAAACTTAAACTTCTTCAACATAGACTCACCCAGGCCGTGATATTTTGTGGAAGAGCCCCACTCAAGGGGCCAAAGAGCCGCATGTGGCGCGCGAGCCGCAGTTTGATGACCACAACTCTACACTGTCACGTCCCCAGCTCGTCCAGGTTGCTGCTCCTCTACATTCTCAGCATGTGACGCACTCCTCATTGTCCATGTGGCTGCTTGAGCGCCAGCCATCAAGTCCGCCTTCCCGTTACACAGAAAGAGGGAGGAAAACAAATGAGAGCAGACCATTTCCTGTTCTGGGCACTGGGCACTAGTCGAACACAGCATTTCTGCTTGCGTCTGGTTAGCAGGAAAGCTGGGAAGTGTGTTCTGTATTTCAGGTGGTTACATGCCTCACTAAGAGCCGGAGTTTATATTACTCAGGAGGAAGAGGAGAAAAGGGATTGAGGTGACTAAATGACAACTCTACCACCTGCCTACAAGGCAGGGTGTTCCCATCCAGAGCCCCGCTGCTGGTTCCATAGCTCATACCCACGAATCCCCAATCCCTCTCCCGGTAAACCTAATCTTCCCCATCTCAGGAACTGGCACTTCTCTCTCTCTCTCTCTCTCTCCCTCTCTCTCTCTCTCTCTCTCTCTCTCTCTCTCTCTCTCTCTCTCTCCTCCTTCCACATTGGACTACTTTAAAAGTCATCAAACACTCCAAGTTCCTTCCTGCCACAGGGCCTTTGCACATGCAGCTTCTTCTGCAGGAAACTGTATGCTTCACTCATGGTTAAATCCTGTGTAAGAGGGCCCTCTTACGACCCTACCCTAGATGCCATTATTTGCTCCCATGCACCTGTATGTCTCACACATAACATATGTATCACAATTAATCAGTTGTTTCATGTCTGCTCTCCTGCCAGAACATCCACTCCTAGGGCAGGGAATGTACCACATTTATGATGTGTGTGTGTGGGGAGGGGGGGGGGGGGATCCAATAAACATTGGTTCAATGAGTGCACTCAACTTCTCTGTCAATCCCCGAGCCCAGCCCTGCACCAACAGATGCTGCTCAGTCCTGAAGAGGGACACACGCACACATCTGGGAGTTGAGAAACTACGTGTTAATGGCAGGGCTCCGTTTGTATGGGCTGCTCCCTGCGTAATAAACCTTATGTCTCCTTAAAGGGGCCTTAATAGTTTCATGAAGTGCTGGGTCAGTCACAGGATTTCGACCTCACTGGAGACCTCCAACAGAGAATTTCAGAAGGCAAGAGAGGGAGGGCTGGTCAAGGGCCTGGGAGGGGGAGCAGGGGTCTCAGCAGGGTTTGTGGGAAGCCAGGGTGGTCTACAGTGAGCTCCCAGAGGCAGGCAGCATCTGGGAGACCAGAAGCCCGACCGCAAGCAAGATGTCTTTTTAGGCTTTTTTTAAGGAGCAAGTCTCTTGAGCTCTTAGAGTTTTTTTTTGTTTGTTTGTTTTGTTTTTTTTCACTGAAATTTATATTTGATCAGAGTGGTAAAGATGGGCTTTGGATCAGGGGCCCAGCTGTGGACTCACCCATGCATCACCTGATTGCAACAGTGGGCATATGTTGCTTCCACTCTCTGGGCCTGCCTCAGTTTCTCCATCTGTGAAAAGGGGGTGATTGCATGAATATCCTTGCAATTAGCTCTCATGTTGACAAAACTAGGAGCTCTTGACTATCTCTGAAAAACCGTACAAGATGTACTTAGGTGTGAAATCTATTAGTCAGGTTAGGCTAGGCTGTGCTGTGATAACTGATAAACACTGATGCCTCAGCAGCCTAGCACATAGAATCTTCTGTGTGTTAGCTGCATCATCAGTAACATGTGGCTAGCAAGGACCTGGGGCAGGGGAGAAAAAGTCGAGGAAGGTGCGCTGCTGGCTCTCACTGCCTCTGCCTGGAAGGGACACCCAAATTTTCCATTTATAGTCCACTGGCTGAAGGAGCCCGATGGCCCCACCCCAGCTGCAAGGGAGTCTGGGAGATGGGAAGAGAACTTGGAATATCTGGTGGGCCCAACTGCCTCTGACATTCCATGGCGTCATGGTGGGGGTGATGAGCCTTTGTTGCAACACGTAGGCATTGAGCACCTTCCCAATGCTCCCCGAAGCCGGGCTTCACCCCCTGCACGATGCTTTGCTCCCATTCGCACGCCAGCTGACACTCAGAGACCCTGACCTCTCATCCATACCTGCCACTCCTCAACAGAGCATCCAGCTCCTCAGAAACATCTGGAATCCCAGTGGGAGACCTGGAGCTGGCCACAGATGGTGTCTCACCAATTCTGGGGCATCCTTGGAATGACTAAGGGGACATCTGTTCTCCCTTTGTCTAGAGCGTGGTCCAAGTGAGTGAAAAAGGAGAGTGGTTGTTCAACGGGAGAGAAACATTGGAAATATTCAACGTGCTATGCCTGTCATTCATTCTCCCACCACACAGCCCATCCAGCCATTCAGTCAGTTACTCAAGAGCCATTTCACACCAGACACTGGATGACACTTAGGAGGGTAGTGTCCCTAGAATATGCCAAGTACCATTGAGGGCACAAGAGCACTTGTTTTCTTTGGGAACAAGGCTAACTGGCTCGCTGAGGCTCATCACAAGAAAGTAACCATAACGATGATGAGATGTGAAGACCACAGCGGTAGCTGCCATTTCCTGAGTGGTTGTGGGCCAGGCACGGGGGCACGGTAAGGAGCGCTCAGGGATGGTGGTGGTATGAACCAGTCCTCCCATGTGACTGAGGCATTGTTCCTTGTGGCATCACCTCCAAGCCTGGTCTCAGCACTTACCTGCTTGAATGAGCCACATGTGGTTTCTGTTGCTTGCCACCAGGGGTTTTGTGTAGTTGGTGTCGACCAGCAGGGAAATGCCCGGGCACACATGGGGAGGAATCCAACAGTCTTCAAAGGTACCATCTTTTCTTTCCTCTCTGCCTTTGCCTGGGTCCAAAGCCGCACCATCTTCCCCGGGATTATTCAGACGGCCACCCACATGGTCTCCTTGGCGGCTCCTCACATCCTGCACACAGCCACCAGAAGGTGCTGTCTAACATGGACACTAGCCCATCCTCACCCTCAAAGTGGACATGTGGCCAGCAAGGACAAAGAACCCTTCCTCCACCAGGCCTTCCAGGCCCCTCGGATTCGCCACGACTTGACTGTGGCCTCAGCCCCAGACCTGCCTTCTCCTGGCCACCTCTGGACTGTACCATCGACCCCCAGCCCCAGAGCCTGTATTCACACTGTTGTATGTTGATCCCTGTGCTGGTCTTACAGCATCCACAGTGTCTGGTAGATATCAAGCTCCCCAAAAATGGTTATTGAAGGAACTGAACTAAAATGTGAGGGGCCCTGGAGTGTCACCTCATTCTGAGGCCACCAAGCAGGTGGCTGTGGGCTGGATGCAGTCAGCATGGTTAAAATGTTAGCAAATCCCACTTTCTGACTTCTCTTCAACCAGCAGAAGAGAGGCCCTCACCCACTTCCCGGGACCAATTCTGACCATCATCCGGTTGGCTGGAGCTGAGTGGTAGCCACTTCTTACAAACACTGAATGCTCTCTATTTCCTTTTCTTTTCTTTTCTTTCCTTTTCTTTCCTTTTCTTTCCTTTTCTTTTCTTTTCTTTTCTTTTCTTTTCTTTTCTTTTCTTTCCTTTTCTTTTCTTTTTTCTTTTCTCTTCTCTTCTCTTCTTTCTTTCTTTCTTTCTTTCTTTCTTTCTTTCTTTCTTTCTTTCTTCCTTTCTTCCTTTCTTCCTTTCTTTCTTTCTACAGCTTCTACCAAGCCCACTCCCTTCATTTCTGCAAAATCTGTCCTGGGCCCCTGTAGGCACCAACGTTTTCAGCCCCCGGTCAGCTTGAGACCTTATTCCACTGGTGGACATAGATGCCCTGCGAGGAGCGGGTGCACTGCCCCATTCAGTGGCAAAGCTGCGGCAGGAGCCAAGGTGCCTGGGTGCTCGCTGGGCTCCACCATCTGCCTCACGTTCTCCACGCATCCTTCCCGGGACACAGCATCGGCCCTGCGCACACCCCACACATGCTTGGAATCTCCGTTTTGGATTTGCCTTAAGCTCCTTTTGCTACAAGGTTGGGATGTTTTAGAGCCTCCTAAGTCCACACGGGCCCTTCCCATTACCACCCCGGCAAGGCCCCTGGTGCCCCTGAGCTGGGCGTCCAGAGCCGCATCCATCACGGACACTGGGCTGTCAGCACGGCCACGCGCCCCCTCAAAGGCCTGGATCCAGAACGGATTTATCCCAGGGGGACCTTGTTATGCTTTTATGTCTTCAGTTCATTAGATTTCCTGTCAGCGGCATAAATCAGGGCTGGACCCTCTTCTCACGCACGCGCGGATGGGAAGACACCAGAACAGATAGAAAATGCACAGAGGCCTCGATGCGGCATACAGCGACTTTATCCCCCTCTATTAATCCCTTTTTTTATAACCAAAAAGTTATCTCAGGGAGATCCTTTAGAGCAGGGGTCTTCAAACTATGGCCCGCGGGCCACATGCGGCCCGCAGAGGAGTCTGATCCGGCCCGCCAGGTTTTTTGGGCAGTGAGCGCAGCCGAGGTGTTACAGTAGGAATTAGTAGTTCATATAGTCCGGCCCTCCAGCTCTCTGAGGGACCGTGATCTGGCCCCCACTTTAAAAAGTTTGAGGACCCCTGCTTTAGAGGATAGGGGTGGAGGGGAGGGAAGAATGAATGGGGAAACTGAGGCTGAAATTGTTGCTTTCCCCATAATCCTACCAGATTGCCCCAATTTTCCCCCAATGCCATAGTCAAAAATTCTCTCCTTTCAGGGTGTGCTTGAAGATTGATTTAGTAAAGATTACATTTCTTAGCTGCTGACATTACATTTCTCATTTAGACAAGACGAGTATACACTTGATTGTCTTATATTGAATTTTAAAATATGTGAAAACTATCCCCTTTTATTCTGCCCTGGTGTGACTAAGGAGAGTTATTTTTAAAATTTAACAAAACTTTCACTTTAAACCGTCAGTAGCTCCCCATTGCAATCATTTCGAAATCCAATCTCCCTACCAGGGTCTTGCAGACCCCCCTATGGTCTGGTTCCTTCCTTTTCTCTCATCTCACCTTATACAATCCTTGCTGTATACATTGCAAAAATGCTTTTCTTTCCTTCACTTATTCATTCATTCGTTAGCCAAATGTTCAATGAGCACTTGCTGAAGCCAGCTACTTTGATGAACCTGGAATGTGCAGTAGAAAACAGAGAAATTCCCTGTCCTTACATAGCTTACATTTTAGTGCAGGAAAGGCGGTGCTACAAATAAAATGTCAAGTTGTGACAAGTATATTAAAAGAAAGCAGAGACAAGGGGGCCATTTCAGATGGGGTGGCCCAAGAGATCTCTTTGGAGCCTTGTCTTTTGGGCAGAGACCAGAAAGAAACGAGGGAGTGAATCGCTGGGGTAAAGGGAAGGAGAGATAACAGCGAATGCCAAAGCCCTGTGGTGGGAATGTGCAGGGTGTGTTCAAGCAAGGGCAGGCAGACCCCTGGGTCAGGCAGAGGCTGGGATAGGAGTGAAGTTGGAAGAGGTGGCCAGAAGCCAACTCATACAGGGTCCCTGGGCCATAACAGGGACTTCAGGTATATTCTGCGTGTGGGAGAAGCTCTGGGTATTTCATGGGGAAGTGACATGCTTATCTTTATGTTTTCAAAGGATCACTCTCTGTGCTATTCTCCCGTGGGATAGACTATGACATGCCTGAGTGGGTCCTGGAGCTATACAGGTGGAGCCTAAGCTGGGGCAGGAGAGGCTGGAGAGCGAGGAGTAGGTGGAGGTTTGCGGCAGCAGGAGACTGAAGACTCCAGCTTCATGCCTTGGGTGTTTGTTTGGGGCACTCACATTACACCTCTGCTACATTTCTATTATTGTCACCTCCATTGAGCCATTCCACTCTCCAGAAACCCCCGTGGGCCTGGAACCTCATCTCACACTCTGTCTCTACCTCCCGCATAGTTTTGTGCATCTGAAAGGGTATTTGGTCCACACCAGCATGAAGTTGGACTAGATGGGAGAAAGGCCTGTCTAAGAATAGAGAATGAAAGAGAAGAACTTTTGTTCCTTATAGTCCCAAAAGCATTTCCATGTCAGGGCTTTTGAAGCAGCTACTGCTTTAGAACGTGGGCCTCCCTCCCCCTAGCACCTTCACCCAGAGCCTCAGCCCCATCCTCCTTTAGGTAGAGGTGTGCTCCCTCCCCAAAATCATATGTTGAAGGCCTAACCCCCAATGTAATTTATTTGAAAACTAGAAGACTAGTGTCCCCGGGCATGTGATTGGTGCCAGCAAGAGCTTTATATGTATTACGCATATGCAAGTCAACTTAGCTCTATTAAACTTGCTTAATTAGACCTGCTTTCTGATTTAGCTAAACTTTTTCCAGCACAGTGAAGCACCCCAACTTCTCTTTCAAGTAATTGTTAGCAACACAACAGTAAGTATCCACATGAAGCAGATTATTATTGTAGATCATGCAGGGAGAAAAAAGGGTAAAATATTTAACTGTAGCAGTATTTGACTATATTCTGCCTAGTGAGAAAACCTGAAGTCATTTTCAAGGTCCACCATTTCTTACTTGTTTTCAGTCAGGTCAGGTTTCTAAACTTTCTAAATCTCCATTTTCTGGCTAATGAAAAGAACATAAGATTCTACTGAGTCTCCTATCTACCTACTCGAGGACTTCTATGAGGATCAAATGAGATAAGGCATGGGAAAATGCTTCACAAACATTTGGTTAAAGTGTAAAATGTTTGCACCTGGCTATAAAGCAAGTTGTGTTCCTGGGCTGAAGAAACTCCAAGGAGGCTAGTCACAAGGGAGAGGAAGCCGGGTGTTGCTACATGACGTCATTACCCAGTGACCACAGCAATGGTTTCTCTGCTGGGCTGGGCTGTGGACCGCATTTTGCGCCATGGGGTCTTGGCAGCGTTGGCTACGATTTGGTGGGGTGGTGGTGGGGCCTGTGTCCCACTTTATGGAAGCCAAATGTTGGTTTGTCAGTGCCATGTCCATGGTACCACTTCTTTTTAAATGGCCAGTGTGCATCATGGCAGCTCTGCATTAAGTATCTGTCCCCTGGTAGTCAGTGCACATCATAGCTACTGGTTGGATGATCGGATGAACACTTAGGCATATATATATATATATATATATATATATATATATATATATAGAGAGAGAGAGAGAGAGAGAGAGAGAAGGGGGGGGGGGTTAGGAAGTAATTAAGGTTAAATGAGGCCATAAGGATGGTTTCCTAATCTGGTAGAATAGGAAAAAAGAGAACTCTGTCTCCCCACTCATGTGCACATAAGTCATGTGAGGTCACAGGAAGAAGGTAGCTGTCTGCAAGCCAGGAAGAGAGTTCTCACCAGGAATCAAGAGGCAAACACCTTGATCTTGGACTTCTGAGCCTTAGAAGTGTGAGAAATAAATGTCTGTTGTTTAGCCACATTTTCTCTGTGTTCCACACGGGCTCCTCTTGCCCACTCTACTTTGGAGACATTTTCTAGAACTCAATCTCTGTTCTTCAGGAAGGCCTCCTCTGATCTACAACTCATTCATTCATTCATTCATTCATTCGTTCATTCATTCACTGAACAAATATCCATAAGGGACCTACCAGGGACCAAGTATAAGTAGACATGGATCTGTTCGTGAAGGCAACAATCCCATCTTGGCAGGCCTTCCTATAATGCACTTTCCTCTGTAATTTGCTGTAATTAATTAAGTGTTTAATTACCTGTTTACATGACATCTGCCTTTCCTACCAGAAGACACAGGCTGTGAGGACAGAGTTTGTGAGGACAGAAGCTGTGCTGGCCTCATTCATTGTTGCATCTTCAGTGGTTGGTGCATAGTAGGCACTCAGTAATTAGTGAATGGGTGAGTGATGAATGAATGAATGAATGAATGAATGAAAAGTGAATGACTGAGTTTACTCCCCCTTTTCCTCTGGTCAGTCCTGCCATGGAGAAATGTTGACGCTGTTCAGGGCAGGCGGACTGGCCAGAGTGGAGCAAGGGAGAGAGATTTGCGAGCAGGGCCAGGTTAGCAGTGGTTTTATTACATCCCATTAGGCATATGGTCGTGATTATAATAAGCGCATGAGTTATGGCGAGTGACATATGTTCCTTCAAATAAGAGAGAGAGGAGGAGGAGGAGAAAAAGAAGCACAGCAAGCCCCCAGAAGCTGCCTGCTGGCTGGGCAGGAAAGTGGGCCTGGGATTGGGCCTGCTCTGCCCCCTGCTATTTAACCCCTTCCCATCCTGGGTGGGTCAGGCTGGGAGAGAGGAATGCCCAGAGACGAGTCAGGGCCTGGGGATCCTCAGGAGGATCTTGCCCACTTGTCTGAGCACCACCAGAGGATAGGGATGTGGTCAGCTCCATTTGATGGGTGTGTGTGTGTAAAGGTTAGGAGGACCAAGGGGGTACAGTAGGAAGGAGAAAGAAAGGAAGAATTAAAGGAAGGAAGGAGGAAGGGAGTGAGGGACAGGAGAAGGACCCTGAAGGTTCTCGATGTTCATTCATTCATTCATTCATTCATCATTCAACAACTGGCATCTCTTTGGCACAAAGCATGGTGTAGCAGGTAAACCCCAGGTTAGGGTCAGGACACCTGGGTTGCTCCCTAGTCCTGGCCATGCACATCCTGCGTGGCCTTGGTGAGTCCCTTTCCTCCTCTGTGTCTCATTTGCAAAAGGAAGTGCTCAGTCAATCTGATTTTGTGAGGGCTGCAAGTCTGATTTTGTGGGGGCTGCAAGTCTCATGATGATAAGGGGCCCAGAGACGCCTATCTCCTGCCCCAGCCTCAGGAAGTTCTGTGCCCAGCCCTCAGCTGGACAGGGCCTAAGAGATCATCGGATCGCCCTTCCTTCTCACCCATTTTACAGGTGTGGAAACCGAGGCCTCGGGGTCTGGGCTGCCTAACGATGAACTCGCAGGGTCTCCTTCACGCCAGGTCTCCTTCACATCCTTTCCTTCCTCCTCCTCACCCCAAGGTCAAAGGGGATTCTAACCAGAGAGTCAAAGATGTGAATATCGTCAGCCCATCGTCTGCGACAGACAAAATCTCACATCTGGGCAGCAGCAGCAGACAAGGCCCCTGTCCTGGGAAGCTTCACCTCCCCTGGCAGCCAGGCCGTGGCTCTCGGCTCCAGGAGCAGCCATTGTGACTGCAATGGAGGGTGTGGGAGCTGGACTGCAGGCCCTCGGGTGTCAGACATGCCAGGACCCCCTCTCTGAAAAGGTGCCCAGGAGCCAGATCCCCTGAAGTGGTTTCACACCCTCTTTCCAGACGAGGAGATGCGGTTTGGTTTGCTCACACTCCCCCAGCAGCAGGTGGCAGAGCCGGGCTGAGGTCCAGGTTTGCCTGGCTCCAAAGCCCATGCGGGGGTCCCCCTCTGTAAGGCCTCTGCCTCTGCTCAGGAGAGGCCTGGCCTGGACTCTACCTTTGTGACTGCAGGCAAGTCACGTCACTTCCACAATGCTCGCCTTCCTCAGCTGGATGTGACCGCACTCAGAGGCAGATGTGAGGGGCATCAGAGCAGCACGGGCACAGAGCTGGGCTGGTGCACAGGGCTCGGCGCTGTCCTGGATGAGGGCTTCCTAGCCTTTCCCCCCAAGGAAGGTGGCTTTTAGTGTCCTGTGCTTGGATAGATCTTGTCTCTTGAACAAACCCTGTTTTTAAAGTAATAATGAGCCTATCTCCCTGCTCTTCTGCCTTGTGTGTGCCTGTGGCCGTCCTCTGAGGTGACAGTCATGTCTGCACTGGGCTGTGGGAATTCTAGTCGCCTTCAGACCGGCTCTGTCCATCTGGCTGGGATTTCCTGAGAAGGGTTGTGGGATGACCCCCATCACTAACCATGGGCCTCAGAACGGTGGGGATTGTGGGATGACCCCCACCACTGTCCCCTCTCTCTGGATCCCGGGTAGAGAGCCGCTGGGAGGTTGACTGTGAGAGCAAACGCCTTGTGGGCCCGCACAGTCCCAGGAAATTTCCATGGGCTACTCCCCGGGCTCTTTGCTTGTCCTCACTCTGCACGGGAGGAGCTGAGAACGGAGACATCAACAGCTCTCCAAAGTCACAGGCTGGGATGTGGGGAGATTGGGATGAAGCCCTGTGTGATTCCAAAATGACCCCTCTGAACCCAAAATGACCCTCTGCACAACTAGTAAGCCCTCTTCCCAGGTCTGAGAGATTGGGCAGGGGGCCTGAGGCAGCGTGTGCATGCCTGCAGGGCTTCCCAGGCCCACCTCGGACATGGACATGACATCGTCTGCCCAGACCCGCAGGGCAGCAACGCCAAGGCTCCCCCACGTCTCATGTGTTTGGCCAAAGGCCAGCCACTGGGCCACTGGTACCCACAGCAGCAGAGCCAGGCAGCCAGGGAAGCCCCGAGCTGAAGAGCTCGCCTCTCCGTGCCTCAGTTTCCCTCCGTGCAGCACGCAGGCACTAATGTTTCAAAGGGCTGCTGTCAGGATGTCAAGGGATGGCAGAGGCCCAGACGCCGGGCCAGCGCAGCCTGTGACGAAGATGCATCGCCCTCAGCTGCAGGCCTTCTCTCTGCGCTGCCAGGTGGGGACGGGAGAGGAAGCGGGAGGAGGATCGCGTTCTGGGGGCCTGTCCTGAGAACGGGGGGCCGCCCCGCAGAGTGATGGCCACAGGGGGACAAACCCGAAGATAAATAAGAACAGTCCGCGTGAGCCGGGGCTCATCTTAACACTAAGCAGAGAGGCCTGGGGCCGGACTTGAAAGCCCGCGGCCGAGATGGATGGGCTGCTCGCCAAGGCGGGGGCAGCCGGGCGTGGGGGATGAGTGATGGGGTGCCGGGGCGCTCAGTCACCGCCAGCCAGAGATGCCGGCCTCTGTCCGGCCGCCAGGACATGTGCGGGGGCCGGCCCCTCCCGCCACCCTGCCCGAGGATTTATGGCTTCGTTAAGGCCCGGAGAGGGGCGGAGGCCAGGCCTGCGGTGGGAGGGTTTGATGTCAGCTGGCCGCCCCGCTGGGTTTCCGCCCTGCGCAATGGAGGGAAAGCCGGGCCAGGCCCCGCGGGGCTGCTGTGGCTCAGGGTCACGCACACAGGGGGCTCCAGGCCTGGCCTCCTTCCTCTGTCGTCTGGCCCCCGAGGACTTCTGGGTAGGGTGCCTCCAGGCGACTCCCTCAGTTGCCCATCCTCAGCCAATGCATGTCCTGGCTTCTCCAGGCTCTTGGCCTTTACCCACGCAGGTTCCTCTGCCTGGAGTGCGGGAGGCTGTAAAAGTGCCACCCACCTTTGCCGCCTTGGCTTCTGTGCCATTGCAGGCTTGGCTTCTGTGCCACCTGCTGTATGGGGCTTTCTCCTCAGGATCCTGCCCCACCCCTAGCCTTACCAGCCTCTTTCCACAGTCATTTGGTATGTCCCCATAACCATGAGCTTGAGGGCAGGCAGCCTGTTTTTCTCCATCTTGACAACTCCCAGAGTTTACTCCATGGAATTAACCAAATGGCTGTTTGTTGGGTTTTCCTGCATGCCAGCGCTGAGCGATGTGTTTTACTGTTTCGCTTTTTACCATTTTCATGTGTGTTACAGGCATGGAAACGCAGCTCGGAGCACCATTAGTCAGGAGGCAAATGGAATCACCTGGTTCCAGACACAAGTGCTCGGCTGTTCAGCTAAGCGCCGCCCGGGAGAAAGAATCAGCCAAAGAGAGGCAAGTTTTCTCTTTTTGCTCTGGGTCTACCACCCAATGCCCACCCTTTGCGTTTGAACCACAATTCGGCTTCACCCATAGTCTCCCATTTGACCCCCATAGCCATCCTGTGAGGTCAGTGTTACTGTGATCATCTCATTTTACACTGAAAGAAGTGAGGTCCGGAGAGGGGGCATGCCTTTCAGGGTCCCAGCCGGTGGGCGGCTGAGCCAGGGACACCACGTGTTCTGTTCTCTCCCCACCACCCCTCGAGGAGTCCCACGCCTCCTTCTTCTCAGCCAGTCCCAGCTAAGGAGGGCCACCCCTGGCAGATGCCAAGACTCTGCAGGTGGACTCTTGGCCTTCGCACTGGGGGACCAGAGGAGCTCCCCAGAGCCCAGGCCCTCACTCACAACCCCTGCTCTGGGAGGGGTCTGTCTCTTTGGGAGAATAAAGCCCCTGGCAGCCAGCCAGCCAGCCTGCCTGCCTCTCCTGAGCCCTCTCCAAGGGGCGCTGACCTCCTGCCCACCTTCAGCCCTCTGTGCTGGGGTTGGAGGTACCCACCACATTCCCCTTCCTGGCCAGGCCTGCAGCTCCAGAGGCAGCACAGCTGTTAGGAAGCAGCCTTCTCCCACCACCTTGGGGGCTCCGAGCGCTGCAAGTAGGGGTGTGGATGACGGCCCATCCAGGCAGTCAGGGAGACGCTGGAGCAAGGCCAGCTGGTCCCCTCTCCGGCTTCCCCCCTGGGTCCTCCAGCTCCCGCAGCCTTGCTGCTTGCTGGCTCTCTTAACTGCCTATTTCGGGTCCAGACATTTAATGAGTTGGGATTCTCAATACCTCTCCCAAAAGATCAGGCAAGGCCCCCATTCACTCACCATTTGGAAGTGTGTGTGTGGGGGGGGGGGCAGGAGGGCTTTGAGAAGGAAACTGATATTTCTGCAACCTCTTCAGGCCTGGAGTGAGGTTAGAACTTGATCCTGCAAAGATTTTCTGCTTCTATCATTCATTCATTCATTCATTCATTCATTCATCCATTCACCTACTGTGAGGAAGGCACTGTTTGTTGAGCACATGATATATGCGAGGCACTGTTCTAAGCACAGAGACACCCTCATGAACAAGACAGGCAAATGTTTTGTTTTCATGGCGCAACAGTCCAGTGGGAAATACAGACATCAAAGAGGTCACAAGAGAATAATGAATGCAAGCTGGGATAAATTACTTCCCTCCCGGCTCTGCTCAAAAGTCACCTTCTCAGAGACTTCCCTTGGCCCCCCAAATCTAAAATACCACCCATTTCATTTCCATCCCCCTTTAAAACAAACAACAACAACAACAAAAACACTTCATTGATTTCAGAGAGGAAGGGTTAAGGAGAGAGAAATATCAACGATGCGAGAATCATTGATCAGTTGCCTCCTGCAAGCCCCCCACCTGGGCATGTGCCCTGACCAGGAATCAAACGGTGACCTCCTGGCGATGCTCAACCACTGAGCCACGCCAGCCAGGCTCCATCCCCTTTCTTGATAGTGGATAGTTGTATGAGTATTTGGTATTGAATCGTGCACTTCTCGGTTTATTTTCTCTCTCTCTCCCACTAGAATGTAAGCACCACGAAAGTGGAGATGATGACTGTTTTGTGCTCAGTCTCCAGCCCCTGGCATGCAGTAAATGCTTAGTAAATACCTGTTGAATGAGGAAGGAAGGAAGGAAGGAAGGAAGGAAGGAAGGAAGGAAGGAAGGAAGAAAAGAAGGAAGGAAGAGGGATAATAGCAGGTGCAGAGCCCAGGATGCCAAGGAGAACTGATAAGGCCCCCATGGCTGCCTCAAGGGCACATGAAGGTGACCACTTTCCAGGGGGTCTTGGGTGGCACCCAGAGGGCTCTGGGTCTCTGAGTTAAATCCTGGCTCTGCCACCTCCTATCTGAGTGACCTTGGGCAGAGACGTAACCTCACGTACCTGCAGTTTCTCCATCGGGAAAATGGACATGAGAGCAGCATCTACCTCGTGGGGTTGCTGTGAGGACACAGGGAATGCCAGCTGGGAGTTCTTCAGGTGGAGGGGCTTCATACATGCTGGCTGTTGGACAACTAGCCATGGAAAACTAGGCTAAGGCATTTAGGGTTTTGAAGACATGGCTCCTGGTTAGCTTTGATCTGGGAATGTTGGAGTGCAAAGTGGAAAGAACGAGTTCACTCTCAGCCTCTGCCTCCAACAAATCATCTGCCTCCCAGCCTCAGTGTCCCCATCTGCTCAGGGAGGCATCCCCCAGCTTCTCTCAACAGCTGAGGGCCCCTCCTCCAGCTCCCTGTTCTCTGAGGCCTTCGCTCCCCATCAGAGATCTCAGGGCCATGCACAGCCAGGCCTTCGCCTCCTGCACAAATACTTTGCACCTTCCCCCAGCCCAGATGTCCTGGAGTCTTGCCTCTCCGGCTCCCTCTGGGCCTGCTCTCTGTCCCCACCGGAACTGAGGACCCCTTTCCATGTCTCCAGTCCCCAGTTGCAGGGAATGGTGGGCCCTGAAAAGCCCCCACATTCCCAACTCTCACCCATTCATGCCCTCGGCAGGAGGAGGTCACCCCCAAACGTTCAGTAATTAATTTGAGGGGGGTTGGGAGCCCCATTTCTAAGGACTCTATTTCTAAGAGAACGCCCCCACCTCCTACTGCAGGGGAGACATGCCCCAGGTAAGCGTGCACACACACACACACACACACACACACACACACACACACACTGTGAAGCTTTCCCTGGAGTCAGGGAGGAGTTTCAGAAATGCAGGACAGTGGGAAGGGGGTCGCTGACGGGGCAGGCTCTGGCAGCAGGCCCAGAGCTGTGGTTTCAGATGCTGCCTCAGCCTCGGGGCTGGAGGGAAGCTGGGGAGGGAGGAGGGAGAAGAGGAAGCGCTGAGTCTGCAGCTGAGCCATGAAGAAACATTTCCCAGGGCAGAGGCGGTCCTGGGACCTACACCAGGGCGAGGTGACCTGGGTCTCCTACTTCTGGGGCTCTGGGAAGTCACGGTCCTTCTCTCGGCCCATTCCTGTCTCTTTGAAACGGTGGCTCCCGGCGGCAAGTAGCGCGGAGCCATGCACAGAGCAGGCTGAGCAGGGTCTCAGACCCGCCCAGGCCCCTCGGGACTGAAGCTACACCTTGTTAGGCCTTCATCTCCTCATCCTGGAAATGGGGATGATGACTTTGCCTCACAGAACTGCCACGAGCTGGAGAAACGTGTATGGAGGGCATGTGCCGCAGTGCCTGGAAAGCTCACCCCTTCCCAGGGATCCACAGGAGCCAGGGCGGGAGCCAGGCCCCTCGGCAGGGCCTTTGCTCACGGATCTGCCCCTCACAGCACTGAGCCCCTGTTCTAATCTACATATTTATGTGATGGCTTGGTGAATGCCCTTCTTCCCCGCTAGATTATAAACCTTTTGAAGGCAGGGACCTGGATGTGGCATGTAGTAGGGGCTTCTATTCAATCCAGTCAGGAAACCAGAACTCAGGCAGGTATTTCAGCAGAGAGAACTGTGTGCGGGGAACTCATTCTGTGGGCGTTGGAATTGCTGACTGATCTGAATGGTTTGCGGGGCAACTCAGAGACCAGCAGCAGCAGGAAGCTTCCACATCTCTAGATAGAACAAGGAGGGCGTGATGACATCAGAGCCCACGGGCCAAGGTCAGTGGGGACACTGGAACCAGAGTCAGGTGAGGATCTGGGCTGAGGGCCTGGAATCAAGGCGGTGGCCTAGTCATTGCCCAGATCCCACCAAAAGGGGGTGGCTAACTACCTTGGCTCTGGCTCCTCCCATTGGCCGAGGCTGACAGGAGGCTGGTTGGCAAAGGAGCCTGGGAGATGTGGTTTGGCAGGTGTCAGTGCTAGGACACAGAGTAGGACAAAGGAAGAATGGGGACAGATCTGAGTTGAACAGACACATGGGAGGCCCAAGCCTCAGTTTATTATCCACTCACAAATGCATATAATCTAGTATTCACTAGTTACTGGGCACTGTTCTAATATTTTTACTAGAACAAACTTAGGGAATAAGCATGTGTTTAAAGAATAAACAGCAGGCACTCAATACATGCTGCCCATCCTTGGTGATGGTGGTGCTGTTGTCAGACTTGCTGGGATTCTGGAATTTTCCTGTGTACACTCCAGGACCTCCACCTGGGCCCTGGCCTCCCAGGACCCACGCCCCAGGCTCTCCTGGGCAGAGAGGAAGGGCAAGGGATGCTGGCCCTGGAGCCAGAGCCCCTGTGGAGCCCCCGAATCTCAGCCCCGGCTCCACGGGGAGCCCCGCGGCCTTTCCCTGCCTGTCAGTCAAACCCAGCGCTTGGAAGTTCAAGCGTGGCCAAAAGGAAGCAGATTTCAAAACACACCTCTGATTGCTGCTTTCCACCCTCCCCCTCGCAGCCTCTGCTCCGGGCTCCCCAGGGCTCCGATGCCCTGGCCTGTCCCAGGCAGAGCTGAAACCATACGGTTCTGAGGCAGAGGTGAGGGTGGAGGGGTAGGGGTAGGCGGTGTAGCTATGAGAGGGAAGGAAGGAGGGAGGAAGGGAGGGAGGGGTACCAGCCAGTGTTCACAAGGTCCCCTGCCTCTCCGGGGACTGCTCCTGGGGGCGGAGGAGGAATCTGGGTCAGATCAGGGCCACAGCTGTCCCTTCTCAGTGAGGAGGGGTCCTGGGGGTGTCAGGGAAAGGGGCCTGACCCCCCAAAATCAAAGAGGCTGAGGGTCTTTTTATCCCTCTGTCCCTGCACTAGCACAAGCCTCGGCTTCTAGAAGATGCTCCAGAGCATCTGCTGAATAAATGAGAAGTGAATTCCCACTAGGGAGAAGCTGGCCTAACTTTGACACTGAAGGTGAAGAGGAGGTGGGGTGGTGGAGAATAGGGCTGGAAGGGACTCCTGACTTCTCTCACAAGAAGAACCAGAGCCCAGGCTGCCTCTTTCCTCTGTCTGCTTCCTCCCACTCTCTCTCTCCACAATGGGCTTCGGGTCAGTGTCCTGACTCTGCACCTTCTGACTGGATGACCCCGGACAAGCCGGTGGCCTCGGCAAGCCTCGCTTTCCCACCTGTGACACCGGAGACCAGCCCCCTCCACCGTGGCTGAAGGAGGCCCCCAGGCAGTGACCTTGGGGAGCAGGGGAATGAGCCAGAATGTCCAGGCGGGCCTGGACGGTGGGAGTCTGCCCTTCCTGGCTGGCTGGTTCGCGTGTGACTGTTTCTTCTCCCCGGCGCCCCCTCCCTGCTCAGAGCCCCACCAGGACAGCGGTGACAGCCAGGCCCACGCTGTTCCCGTTAGGGCAGGGTTGTTTTCCATTTGGAAGAGCTCTCTCTCCGAGACGTGCCTGAAATTTTGAAGACGTGAGTTAACAGATCGATGATGTCTTTATGGTCGGGACACTTCCTGAATTAGACATAAAAGGCTCTGCTGCAGCCGATACAATGACACGGGGCGGGGAAGGTTCCTTTCCCAGGATGGAAGCCCTGCTTTGGTGGCTCGCTGGGAGGGGCTGGGGCCGCACGTTCTGAAGCTCAGAAGATTCCTCTGAACACTCAGGAGCCAGCTTCCTGAAGGCAAAAGAGAAACCCCTGCCCTTTTGGGAAGCAAAGAGCTAGGCCCAGGGCTGAGCAAGCGCCCAAAGACGAGCCTTTGGTTTCAGACCCAGTCGCTACGTCTCTGGGTGGCCCGTGGGAGACACGACGCTACCTCTTTGTGACTTGGTTTCCCCATCTGAGTAATGGAAGTGTCCCTCCCCTCCACCCCCCCCTCCTCCCACATCTCTTATTGCCCAGACACTCCAAGGAGCCTCCAGGAGAGGGTTCCAACGGCTGTTGTCTGGGGGTCAGGGGGTGAGTGAAGGGGGTGGGGAGAACAGTCACTGGCCTGGCTTGGAGGCCAGAGGAGGTGAGGAGGTGGGGAGGAGGCCATGGGACAGCCCCGCCCCCCGCAGGCACATGAGCAGCCCATCCAGATGAGCCGGGCCCCACCCGCACACATGGCCCTGCAGCCAGACCTCCAGCACGCCCCCACCCCGCTGGCTGCCTTCCTTGCCACCCCCGGATTTGTACCCACAATCTGCATATTTAGCAGTTCACCGCATGGCAGGCCAAACCATAAATCCTCCTCCTCCTTCTCCTCCTCCTCCTCCTTCTCCTCCTCTTCCTCCTCCTCCTCCTCCTCAGGGGGCCGGGAAAGAGCTCCCCATGCCCTGCAGCACCCAAGGCCTGGCTTCTGAGAACCCGCTCCCCAATCCTCCTGGCAGGCAGGGCTGTCGGCTCTGTCCTCAGGTGTCCCCCATCTTCCAGGAGCTGAGCTTAGAAATTATTTTATTCCTCTGAGCTTAGAAATCAGAGGAATAAAATAATTCGGAGAGAAATACAAGGGAATAAGAGCAATTTCCTTTGACCTGCAGGACGCTCCGTGAGGTGACCTGGGCAGCACCTTCCTCCCCGTCCTGCAGAGGGGTCACCGGAGGCTCAGGTCAGTCCCCCGTCATTCAGGGCCCACTCAGCAGCAAAGCCAGGCGAGGCTGCTGGGTCTCGAAGGCCTGGCCAAGGCAGGTGCAGGGCTAGCCATCGAGTCTGGAAGCTGCTGGAAACTATGGGCGGGTCACAGCATGCGGAGCCCACACAGGGCCTCCAATCACAGCTCTGCTCAGCCAGTGGTCTGCACGGTCCTGGGCTTGACCCTCTGACACAAGTTGCACACACACACACACACACACACACACACACACACACACACCGCTCCTGGGCCCTCTCCAGCCTTCTGATTCAGCCTCCAGCCTCCGCCTTCCCTGCCCCCACCCCACAGAGGCAGGGCCTTCCCTGTCCCTGATTCCCTTCAAGGCAATGCAGATGGACAGCCTTAGCACGCTGCTACCAAGAAATATGCACAGCAGACACCCTGGGGCCCTTAAGCCATCCTTGAATCTGATCTCTGCGCTGCCATGCCAGCCATTCGCTGTTCTGAGCTCCCTCCGTGTAAGGACCAGCTGCTCAGTGAGCCCTTCGGAGAGGGAGGAAAACAATGAAGATGCTGGTCAGTGAGCAGTAAAGGCTGTGCTCCAGCCAGAGCTGAGCTTCCACACCAAGCTGGAGAGCCCTTGGCCTTGGCGTCCCAGGGAGGAAGGAATCCTCTCCCTTTCTGCTTAAGCGGCTCCTGCAGCTCAGTCTGCGTGTGGCCTGACCTCTCCCCATCCCACAGGGTGCGCACACTCCCAATTTTCACACCCACCTCCAACTCCTCTGTCCTCTGTCTGTAGAGATCTACCAACAGGTGACTCCTCCGTAGCCTGGCTGTGTGCCATCGGCTGGTCTCTCCCTCGCAGCACCGGGGTTCCAGGTCTTCTCTTCTCTCTTCTACTCATTTCTCTAACATGCACCTCGTGCCAGGCGCTGGTCTGATGAGGGAGAAAAAGTCACTTTAAAAATGCCTCAGGCGTATCCTCTCCAGCCCAGGTTGCCCCTGCCCACCCCCCTTAAGTGTCCACTCCTGGGTGAAATAGAAATGTAGAACAAAGGTGGGAAAACCTCTCCTGGAATCTAAGGACCACGGTGTAGGTGCCCACCTTGGCATTTGTAGAGGGCCGCCTGGGAAGGCACGTGGGCATTTCTTTAAATTGCCATCAGCTGAGCCCGAGGCCACTGGCAGAGCCATGTCTTGGTTAGGTTACACACCCCTCCCCAAGAAGGCGGGGGTGGAGGGGTGGGTGGTGTTATCATTTCTGACTTCACATCAGCCCAGGTGTCGGCAGGGGCGGGTCTAGATATGTAAATCCAGTCAAGCACTAGCAATGCTAGGGCCTACTTAAGAATGCAAATAAGCTCCTTTGATCCTAAGTTTTGGTGATACTTCCAGGTATTGTGGGTATAAAATAAATGTTCTGCGTGGGTTGAGTCTTCGCTGCCTCTCCATCAGAGAGAATGGCGTCCCACCTAGCTCCCAGCTTGCTTCTATTTCTGCATCTTGTCTCTTTCTTTCTTTTATTTCTTAATCCCCAGCTCCTCCACTCAGCAACCGGACCCGTTCGTTTTTCCTGCTGGACGTGGGGAAAAAAGAGAAACACCCCCACAGGCATTAATTTGTGGGTCACTAAACTTCTGGGGGTCAGCTTGCCCAACTGTCATGTGGGGAGCCTGGACTCCAGCCAGCAGGCAGCCTCAGTCACTCGGGCCCCTCCTTCCCAATTTTTGTCCTGTTCACCTACTCCTGTAACTTTATCAACTGAATATTATTCTTTAAATAAATGTGCTTCCCCCAGTTAAATGAATTTGTTTTAAAAGGAAATTCTAAATCACTTCCACAAATGAAAAGCCCAGGATCACTTGCCATGAGAAATAAAAGGTAACCAGAAAAATAAATACAAGGAAGACAAAATCGTGTAATAGCCTCAGGGGGAACTGTTCCCTGCCAGAGGCTGCGGTCCCAACGCCCTGCTCTCCTTCCTCTCATTCATCTACTCCACGTTCCCCGAGCTCCTTCCCTGGGCCGGGCATTATTCCGATTCCGGGGATAAGGAAACTGAAAAGCAATAGACAACGTTTCTACCTGTTGGAGCTCATGCGCTGGTGGAGAGGGGCAGAAAAGAAGTAAAATGAGCTCAGTATGGGAGAGGCACATGCTATGGAAGAGAAGCAAAGCAAATGGAGAAGGGGCCATTGCTTTGCCCAAAATGGCCAGGGAAGGTGTTGATATGAATTTGAGCAAAACTCTGAAGGAAGCAAAGGCATGAGCTACATGAATGGCTATGAAAAGAGCATTGATTGGGTCAGAGGAAAAAGCACATGCAAAGGCCCTGGGGCAGGAGGAGTGTGTTCACATGTCTGAGAAATCTCCAGGAGCCCAAGGTGAAGGGAACAGCAGGGCCTCCAGGGCTAAAGAAGTCAAAGAAATTAAAGCTTTGAGCTCACCCCCCGGGGCTGCCCTCAACGTAGGGAGGCAGACCCCAAACTCCTCTTTCCAGAAGGATCCAGGCTGGGGGAGAGAATGAGGGAGAGGCCCAGAGCTGGGACCAGGGGGAGGCAAGCTGGTGTCCAGGGCACAGACCTGAATGAAGGAGGCACTCCTGGGAGGGTGGGCCCTCACACACACACACAAAAGCAACTCCTTACGTTTTGCTCCCCTGTGTCTGGCTTGCCTCCCCCCAGTCCTGGCCCTGACCTCCTATTCTACCATCTAGCTTCCCCTAAGGCAGGAGGATCCTCCCCCACCCCACACCCTTCCCCGAAGCTCGATGCCTCGGGCTTGCACAGCAGCCACTGCTTATGAACAGTGTGCTGCCTCCTACTCTGTGTGATCCGAGGCTAGCTCCTCCCCTCTCGGAGCCTCAGTTTCCCCGTCAGTGTAAGTGAAACTACATTAAGCTGCCACAGCATCAGGACCACTTGGGACTCACGCAGGGGCGGGGTGGGGGAAGCCCTACTTATTTCAAGTCTCCACTCCAAGCCTACACATCATAATCTCAGGGGGAGGGGCCCAGAAACCTATTTCAAGTTCATGGGCCATTTGCTCTGTGAGCGACTTAGAGCCTTCCAGCTCTGACTGTCTTTGGGTTTATATGCCCCAATTTAGAAAAAAATGCCATTGGTGGGTTCATTCATTCATGTGTCCTTTCAAGCAAGCGCTTATGGAGGGCTGGGACATATTCTAGGTCCATAATCCTGTATTCACAAGACACTCATACTGGTAGGGGAAGTTGTAGCTGGGGGGTTGGGGGGTGGTGAGACATAGGAAACAGGGCAGGATGGTTTAAATGACAAGAGCTGTGAGGAAAAGACACTGGGAATGAGACTGGAGGAGGGGCTGGGCTCCCTTAGGGTCCTTATAGGTGCCCCCTTGAGAAGAGACATTTGAGCTGGCACCTGGATGATATCCTCAAGGAAAAGGTGCTCCAGGCAGCACGAACAGCCAGTGCAAGGGTCCTGGGGCAGGGGCAAACTCGGTGCATGTGAGCAATAGATAGAAGGCCAGTGCAGCAGCAACATGGTGAGTAGGGACGAGGAGGAGGTGACAGGGATAGAGAAGAACAGGGGACAGGGCGTGCAGGGTGAACCTGGACAAGGTGTTCAGCAGGTTGTAGCAGGATGGGATCTTCTTCAACAGGTGACTCTGCTGCTGGCTGAGAACAAACGGGAAGGCACAGTGGAGTCAGGGAGGCAGCCCCAGATGCTCAACTGAGACTGTCTGGTCTGGTGGCTGAGCTGGAGGTAACTAAATACTAGCCTGCCTGCAAGCTATGCAGAGCACAGGTAATTCCTGGCTGTGTCCACAAGATGGCAGAATTCCAGCGAGCACTGGGGAAGCCAGACCCAGGGTCACGCAGGGCGGCCTGTGGGGCCAATGGGTGGTACAGTTCCAGGGGGGACCCCTCATGGTGCATTCCACGTGAACAGTGCCTACGGGAGTTGTCCAGTGCATGATCTGGCCTGGAGTCTGAATTCTGCTTTGCCTGGTGGTGCTAACCTAGGGGTGTCGAACTCAATCAGAGAAGGGGCCAAAATCTAAAATCCAGCCTAAATCGCGGGCCGAATGGTTTACTGAACAGTCTTAAACTGACAATGTTATAAACTGACAGCGGAGTGCAGTGATGACAGCGCGGTGCGGGCCACATTGCAAGGCCTGGCGGGCTGGATTTGGCCCGCGGGTCTTGTGTTTGACACATGTGTGCTAACCAGTAAGTGGAGCTGAGGCAGGCCTAACGTGGCCCCCTGTCCACAGCAACCAGCCCCTCTGAAAAGCCCAGACCCAAGCTGGCCTGGCCGGGGCTGAAGCCTGTCTCTGCTACATACCAACTGTGCAACCTGGACATGCTGCTTACTCTCTCTGTGCGTCAGCTTCTTCCCCTGTCAAATGGGGCTGGTAATAGCGCCCCACCCCCTCACCCCCTAGTGTTGCTGGGCAGATTACATCAGCTAATATGCAAAAAAAAAAAAAAAAAAAAAAAAAAAAAGTGCTTGGGATAGGGCCTAGGTGTGTCTCAGCCTTAGAACCACTTCTTCAAAACAGACTCGCCCAGGCCAAAAGCCGACTTCTGCACATGGGCCATGAAGTTTCAATCACAATGTACATGTGTGCCTGTACGTGGTATTTTGTGGAAGAGCCACATTCAAGGGGCCAAAGAGCCGCATGTGGCTCGCGAGCCGCGGTTTGCCCACCACCAGCCTAGGTCATTGTTAGCTCTCACGACATGTGAGCTTTTAGGTGTAGTGAGAACTCCTTTCTTTGGCAAGTGAGCTGAGAAAGGGTTCAGCAAGTGGGTGGAGAAGGTCCCCAGGACCTGGAGGCCCGGAGCAGATGGTGATGGCTGTGCAGACACCGGACCAGCAGAGGAGAGGGAAGGAGTGGACTCTTGATTTGCATGGAGGCAGGGTCGGGGAGGAGCAACAGCAGCAGCAGAGGTGGGTGTTTGTGGGAGGACCGAAGGAGCTGGCACCTGGAAGTGAGAGTGTGGGGAGGTGGTGTGGAAGGGGAGAGGCTAGGCAGAATGAAGACCCAAGAACGCTGAGAAGAGAAGCTGTGATCTGGGGGGAAAAAATAATAAAATGATTTAACAATAGCATATGTTGTACATAGTCTCTCATTTAATATTCCAAACAAACCTGTTGTTATCAACAACGATTATTACCTCTGTTAGGGATGAGTCCCGGGAAAGAGAATTTTTTGTTTCAATTCCACTCAGAGAGGCAGAATCGGTGAGGCGGGCAGGTCTGCAAATGCCCTGGCTTTCTCCAATAAACACAAACAGAGAAACAAGAAAGCAAGTCAAATGCTTTTCAACGATCAGATAGGGTCTTGTCATAGCATATGGCCCCCACTTGGCAGATGAGGAAACTGAGGCCCAGAGCAGGGAATGGACTCTTCGGTGTTCCCAGCTGGATTAGAACCCACAGCTAAGACTCCACTGCCCATGTGGTCTGCTATGGTGAGGCTTTGCTTTGCACACCTCTCCCAGTGCCTTCTACTGAATGCAGCCCGAACACCCCACCACCACCATCATCTGCTGGGTCAGCAGCATCCCCAGGTATCACCTGCCCCTCCATCAGCTTGGAAGCGTCCACTTTTAGGGACAAGTGCGACACCTTGTGGAAGCGTATGAGCCTGGCATCCTGTTAAATGTTATGGGCGTTTTCCTGGAAGGTGCCTGGGCACGTTCACCCCCTCGCTTCCTTCCTCTCGGTGAATATTTATTGAAGGCCTGTCGTGTGCCAGGCACAGTCTAAGGCGTTATAAACACAGAACGAAATGGGATCCTTTCCCCAAAGAAACTTCCAGCATGGGAGAGGCGTTTCCCTCAAGAGCCTTGCAGCATACAATGTTGTTATATTACGTAACAATCATTGCAATCACCATTGTCAGCCACTATCATCAGTGTCATTGTGATGTCATCCATGTCACCACAACACATCGCCATTCTCACCATTACTGTTACCATATACTATCACCATCCTCATAGACCACTCCCATACCCATTGCCTTATCATCATCATCTGTATCACTGCCACCACCATCAGTGCCACTATTAACTACATCCATTTATGTAGTTCTTCTTTAACAGCATTAATCAGGGGTTTATTTCCTTTTCTTGTCTTATCGTATTAGCTAGGACTTCCAATATGGTGTTGAAAAGGAGTGGTGAGAGGGGACATTCTTGCCTTGTACCTGACCTTAGTAAGAACGTTTTAAATTTCTTACCATTAATGTAGTTTGTGTGCATGTGTGTGTATGTGTGCATGTGCATGCATGTGTGTGTGTGTGTGTGTGTGTGTGTGTGTGTGTGTGTATGTTCGCTAGATATTCTTTATGAGGTTGGGGAAAATCCCCTCTATTCCTAGTTTACTGAGAGTTTTTGTCATGAATGAGTGTTGGTTCTTCTTCCTCGGAAATCCAGGCTGGTGGATACTTTTTCTGTCAACTGCTTTTCTGCATCTGTCGATATCATCATGTGATTTTTCTTTTTTCAGCTTATTAATGTGATGGATTATAGTAATTGACTTTTGAAAGTTGAACCAGATTTACAGGCCTAGGATAAATCCCACTTGGTCACGCTGTATAATTTTTTTAATGCATTGCTAGATTTGATTTGCAAATATTTTATTAAGGATTTTTACATCTAGGTTCTTGGATGTTATTGGTCTGAAGCTTCCTTTTCTTTTTTTGTAATGTCTTTGGTTTGGTGTCACAGTAATGCTGGCCTCCTAGAATGAATTAGGAATGATTCCCTCTACTTCTACCTCCTTTTATTTTTATTTATGGTGAAGTTTAGAACACACATACACATGTATATGAAAACGTGTATGTCCACCATAAGGACCATATTAAAAACAAATGTCTGTCTACCCAAGCCAGGAATTGTGACCTTGGGATAGTTTACTCAGCCTCTTTCTTCTTTTCCCTCATTTTTAAATGAGCATTAATCATCACAAGCATATTGAACCTCAGGCCTATTTCAAATATCAAATAAATTACAGCATGTTCAAGGTTTAGCAGTCTCAGGGCATGGGAAGGACCCATTAATATCAGGTATCACTATGACCAGGTCTTTCATTTTATATAGAGAAGTATGTCTCAGCCTAAAAATCGAATCCATGCCTGAAGTGTCACACAGTGAATTTTGCATAATGAGGGACTACATTCTTCTGTATCAAAAACAATGCATTCCTAACCCACCCCAAATTCCCAACCAAGCCCCCAATTATTATTTAAACATAAAGTGGCTAAAACACTCATCGTCTAATTACTCAACCCCACATGGACTCATTGGTGTGCCTGCTTGTCCGCTGGGCACACACTGTAAGGACACAATGGATCAGGAGCTCCTTGGTGGGTGAAGGTGGTCAGTCCACCACTCAGCATTTCTCTAGGTTTTTTAAAAAAAACATGTCATGCTCAGGAATGTGATAATGCATTCCAGAACCAACAGCACGTGTATAAGTGTCCTTTACTTTTTAATTCATAAAAATGTGTGTGTGTGTGTGTGTGTGTGTGTGTGTGTGCTCGCGCGTGTGCGCGCGCGCCATTGATGGAGGCACATGTGTGGCTCAGTGAACAGCTTTATTCAGACATTTCTTTTCTTTTGTTTTTGTTTTTTTTCTGGTTAAACAATGTCTTTGTTGCTTGAGTACATAGACATTTTATACAACCAAGACAGAGGTTGTGGATGGACTTGTGTTTCCAATGAGGGGGGAAGCGGGGAGAGACTCGTTTGGTCTTACAATATTGAGCCAACTGTTAAATACAACTGGTGAGTAATATATAATAGCTCTCGATCAGAATCAGGTGGAATTAGCATTCTTATCCTTCCTGTTCCTCTCAAGATGCTTTCGAACAGCAACTGCTTTTTCCCCCAAGTATATTTTTACTGGTTTCAGAGAGGAAGGGAGAGAGACAGGTAGAAACATCCATGATGAGAGAGTCATTGATCAGCCGCCTCCTGCACACCCCACACTGGGGATTGAGCCTGCAATCCTGGGCATGTACCCTTGACCAGAATCGAACCAGGGATCCTTCAATCTGCAAGCCGATGCTCTATTCACTGAGCCTAACCAGCTAGGGCTGCTTTTTTAATTAAATGGCAGAGATCCTCAGGAAGATCAGGCGCAAGTCCTTTGGACTTAAGAATTCTCAAGATCTTATTGTGTGTTACAAATGCCATGTGAGTCTCCTGGGATCACAGGAATTTGTGAGCGAATAGGACCCTTCTTAGCCAGTTAGTAGTCCTGCTCCTTATCCTCATCAGATGCCCACTTCAGCCAGGTGGGGGCGCTGCAGCGGGGAGGGAGGACCCCCTGGGACAGGCCCTTCCTGGGAGCACGCCCGCGCCCCCTGGTGGCAGCAGACAGACTCCGGAAATGGGCTCCATTCTATTCATAGATTTGGTTTTATGGGTTTATTGGCTCACCTTTCTCCACGGGCCTTTCCTTTTTTGGGAAAAACCTTTCCAATGAATAACGTGAGGGAGGAGAGAGAGGCGGCACGTGGCCCATCACGCAGCATAGATGATGGGCATGGATCCCGGGAAGACCCACTGAGGCCCAAGGACACCGGGTCCACCCACAGCACTGACGTGCTGCTGCCATTCTTCTGCTGAATCACCCGAGCAGGCTTCCCCCTCCCCGCCCTGTGATTTTATTTTATTTTAATTTAACTTTTTTATTGATTAAGGTATCACATAATTGTCCTCATCCCCCCATTCCCATCCCAAACCCCTCCCCAGGTATGCTCCCACCCCCCTGTTGTTGGTAACCACTGGTTAGGCTTATATGCATGCATACAAGTCCTTTGGTTGATCTCCCCACTTCCCCCCACCCTACCCTACCTTCCCTCTGGGGTTTCACAGTTTGATCCATGCTTCCCCCGAGCAGGCTTTTTGTCCCTTAGAGTGAGTTTGGGGTAAAGATGGCTAAAGTCATGGTGTGTACCCTTTCTTCAGGAGAAATCTTGTCCGGATGTAAACAGCACAGCCGGGAGCGGAGCTTCAGGAAGAGGGCCTGAGCCCGCAACGCTGGACTCCAGGCATACCCCCACCCCACCCCCCCACCCCCGCCCAAACACACACCCGATGTCAGTGTGTCCATGGTTTTCTGGGAAGCGTGCCGACGACCCGATTGTTTCCATGATTCCAGCCTTGCACCCGAGGCCAAAGGCGGGGGACTCCGTTTGATGCTAACGTGTGGGAGCTTTCCTCGGCTTCGCCTTTTATGGGCAAGACTTCCCTTTCCCTTTATGCCTGGCTCCCACAGCAGGGGTTGGTGCCGTTTTCCAGTTTCCTCTCTCTGGGACTGCTGGCCATGGTCGCCATCCATAGATGTGCCCTCGGTGCTCCCTGCACCACCTTGGACGCGTACAGTGGCCTCCTTCCTGGCCTCCCTTCCTCTAGGCTTGCCTCTCTCAGGCCTGTTCTCAGCAGCAGCCTGAGGAGCCTGTTAAAACACAGTCAGGTCATCCGTTTCCCCGCCCCAATCCTTCCCTCTAATAAAGCCCAAGGCCGTCAGAGCCCCCTCATGGGGCCTGTCACACCTCTCTGGCCTCCTTTCCTATCACTGTGAGGATCAGATGAGACAGTGCCCAGCACGCACGTAGCACACCCTCCAGCAGGACGAGCTGTGGTAGACAGCTGTCATATTCAAGCTGCCTTGCGTCTTTTAAGTAGTAATAGTCTTTCCAGATTTGACGAAATTCCTACATTACAAGTTCTACCACCCAGAGCGGACATTGGAACTCCGACTCCCAGCCTCCCGGCAGCCAGCCCTTCCAGCAAGTGGCCTGGGCTCCTCCAGTCAGACCCTCCCTGCAAGGCTTGTACTGGAGGGAACAGCTCTGCCAGGAGCTGTATTTTGTGGTGTGATCTCTTGGTGGTGGTCTGTCAGGGATTCCTGGGGGAAATGGGTGTCAGATGGAGGAGGGTGAAGACAAATTGTCTTGTTCAGCCAGTTCTGCAGTAATCTGAGACCTTATTCCTGGAAACTGAGCTTGATCCTGACTCTCCAACCAACCCCAACCTTCCTCCCTGCCTCCACCTCCCAATAGCTCAGGGGGCTTTGCAAATGCCTTTTAGTACATGTTTCTGCATTAGCCACCAGGTTACACTTCCTGTGCTTATAATGCCAACTAGACTTAATATTATCTCATCACCATTGTGAAATAAGAGTCACTGGGTCCTTGAGGCCTCCAGACACCCAGGGGGACTGTCGGCTGGCCAGCATTGGCTTGTAAATCCCATACCCCGAGTTTCCTTGGATGGGGAATCTGCCTGTTGGAACCTGCTAAGGAAACCTAATTTCAGGCCTACCTTCGCCTGGCCCTCCTGCCACCAAGATGGGGTGGGGACCTTCCTCTGCCCTCCAGATTTCCTTCTCTCATCTATTATACTCTTTCTAGGCTTCTCTTGATTGGCTGCACTGAATGCGGTGGACACCAGAGGGCGATAAATACCTACTTTGGAGAGAAGAGTATGGAGTATTTCTTTTTTCCACTCTATTTCTGTTGGTGAAAGTAATGACTTGGAGACAACAAACTGGTCTGACTTAGAGCCCTAACGTAGCAAATGTTGTGTGTGCATTGCCTGTATCTTACATACAGGTGGGAAAACAGACCCATAGAAGTGACTAAGGTCACATGACCAGAAAGTTAGCCCAGCGGGGACTTGAGCCTAAACCATCTCTCCGAGGAAGGCTGTGCTAACACTGAAGCTTTCCAGGGGAGCATGGTGGAGAGTAGAAACAAGAGAATCTGGGTCCCTGTGTTCCTGCGACTGTCTGTTTGGCACTGCCCCCCCACGTAGAAAGCTCGCCAATTCAACCAGCATCTGCTGACATGAGGACTGCAAACTCAGTTGCCCACAGGGACCAGGCAGATCACCAAAATGAGAAAAGCAGGTTGGGTGGGCAACAGGGAGTGGTGGGGACTGTGGCCAGCTGGACGGTGTATATTACAACTGAAGGGGGCACCCACACTCAGCTCCAGCCAGCTGCTGCTCCATGAGAATACACATCAGGCTGTTTGGATTTGTCTATTTTTCAAAGTTAGTTCTACATCTCAGTGTTTGAAATTTCCCAGTTGTGAAATGCTGGTGACAAACTCAAAACTTTTCAACTCAATTCTCTGAGTCTTGGTGTTCTCACCTGTTAGGGCCACTGGCGTGCACTTGATAGCCCTGGTTTAATTAGGGATTAAAGGATTTTGGTCTGGTTTTGTGCAGCTCCACCCAGTGGCAGGTGCAAGGCGTGACCTCCTTTCTTTTTCTTTTTTGTTACTTTCTTTTATTTTTGTTGTTGTTAATCCTCACCCAAATATTTTTTACATTGATTTTAGGGAAAGTGGAAAAGAGAGGGAAAGACAGAGAGAAACATTAATGTGAGAGAAACATGTTAATTGGTTGCCTCCTGCACAAGCCTTGACAGGGCCCCAGCTGGGGAGAAGCCTGCACCAGAGGTATGTGCCCCTGACTGGAATTGAACTCGGGACCTTTTGGTCCATAGGCCTGACCCTCTCTATCCATGAGCCAAACTGGCGAGGGTGCCTAATCTTCTTCCTGCTGATCTCCCTGTCCATCTCAGGGACTGAGGAGTATTTTGAGACACGGAGAAAGGGGTGTCCAGAGGAGGCGTCTCTGCTTTCTGTCCCAACAATTCTTCCCTGTGGGAATGGGAGCCATGGTAGGTCAAAGAGAAAATAATAGACTTTCTTTATTTTTGAAACTATATTAATTATTTTAAGTAATTTTTTTAATGTCTTTTTCCATTTTGTTTTTACATATGGTTCGGAATATGCAAAATGGCTAGCAAATTGGTACATACTAGTACATCTCAATTATAAGTAGATAAACTAACATATATTGGGGTGTGGGATCATGACCGTTCTGGGTGCCCAAACCCTGCTAGAGTTAAGCTGATAGCCAAAATTGGAAAACAACAGGTATAACCAGAAATTGTGGATGGGCCCTGAGGAAGGGGGTGGCATAAGGGGCTCATTGATCAATGAGAGCCTTTGGGGATGGACCATGCGGTTCACTGTTGAGCACCCATGTCCTGATTCTGAGCACCCATGTCCTGCCCAGTTCGGGCCTTTCTCAGTTTCTGCAACAAAACTGGGTTGCCCATCAACTTTCATTTCTCTTTCCTCCATCACTTGCTATTTGTGACCTTGGGCAAGTTACCTACCTTCTCAGTGCCTCTATTTCCACATCTGGGAAATTCACAGCCTCATGGGGTCCTTGCTGTAAGGACCAAAGGAGTGAGTGCTATTTAAATTGATAACTTTAATAAATAAACTTACAACTTTTAAGGAAACAGTTCAGGAGGAGGGGAAGAAGGTGCTAACTCTACTCCAAGGAAGGGCTCTGAAGAAAGAAGATCCTAAATATAACCCAAGTACTGAAGACTCGTTGTCTGCTTCGGGACTTAACGCATTCACGCACGAATGGTTATGTGAGAAATACTGTCTGCTTCCCTTCTTTAAATCAGCTTCGTTCATACGTACCACAGCCTTTTCTATCCACTCATCCATCCGTGGGCCCTGGGGCTGCTTCCACGTCTCGGCTATTGTAAATAATGCTGCAGCGAACAGAGCGGTGCATACCATTCTTTTGAATTAGTGTTTTGAGTTCCTTCAGCTAAATCCCCAGAAGTGGAGTCAGCTTACTTCGGATGCTCAGTTCCCATCAGAGGAATTTCTACTCCAGTCCTTCTTACAACCTACTTGGGGGAGAGTGTATTTTCCTGGCTGAGGCCCCGACCAGCAAGAAAAGGTGCGACAGTGGCGTCCATCCTACAAGGTCTTCTTAAACTTTGCCACATCATCCGCCATCAAGAGAGGGAGTATGGCCGGGACGGGTTTGGCTCAGTGGATAGAGCGTCGGCCTGCGGATTGACAGCTCCCGGGTTTGATTCCAGTCAAGGGCATGTACCTTGGTTGCGGGCACATCCCCAGTGGGGGGTGTGCAAGAGGCAGGCAGCTGGTTGGTGTTTCTCTCTTATCGACGTTTCTAACTCTCTGTCCCTCTCAATTCCTCTCTGTGTAAAATCAATAAAATATATTTTTTTTTAAAAAGAGAGAGAGAGAGAGTATGTCTCCTCCCCTGGAACCAGGTGGGCCTTGGTGACTGCCTCCAGGAATAGAATACGAAAGAAGCAATGCTACACGATTAGAGTCTGGGTCAGAAAAAGCAATGAGCTTCTCTGCTTGCTCCTGAAACCCAGCTGTCTCGCAATGAGGAAGTCCACGTCGCGTGCAGAGGGGCCTCATGGAGAGGAACTGAGAGGCCTTGGTCCCCAGCTCTGGCTCAGCACCAACTTGCTAGCCGTCTCAGAAATGGATGCTCCAGCTCCGGCTGAACCAGCTGACATTGCACAGAGCAGAGATAAGCCCTTCCCACCGAGTCACCCTAAATTGCAGATTTATGGGCTACATGATTGGGTGGTTTGTTCCCGAGCGATAAGAAACAGATGCGGCACTCTTCCTGCCTCCCTTCCTCCCTCCCTGTGGGCGCCAGTGAGACCCTCACAGCCATGTCCTTGCCCACCAGAACCCTCAGGTCCCCTGCTCTGCCGCTCCTGTGCCACACCCGGTGGTGGTGGGGGCATTCTCTGAGAAGCTGGGACACCCATGGGCATATCCATCCTACCACCTCCCCTGCCTCCAACTTGGTCATTTGATATCTTCTCTCAAGGCTTCTGGAGTCGTTCTTCTTGCCCCCTTTTCCCACCTCCAGAACTCCCAGCTTCACTTCTGGATGGGACTGGAGAATTTCACAAGAGATGCAAGTAGTCTCTCACTAGAGGGCGCTCTGCTCTCTGCCAGCAAAACGCCCAGGTGAGCCATGCCAAAACATGACTGCTACTGGAAAGAGGAAATGATGGCACAACCAGCCCGATTTGATGACCTGATGTCCGTAAAGAACTCAGACAGACATCTACTCAGTGATTTACGCTTCCAATGTGTGTGAGCATGGTGCTGGGTGCTGGGTGCTGGGTGCTGGGGAGACAAGGACAAATGGCAGTGCCACCCATAGACCTGTGTCCACTCAGAGTCTGCACTTCACCCCATCCCTCTCCTCAATCACGCTTTAGGCATATAAACCCCCGGAAATCTCTGCCTAGAGGACTCAACACCAGTGTTAGGGCTTACACAAGCACTTTCCCAGGATCATCCCTCTGAGGGTACAATATGGCCCTGTGTGCATCCCTAAAAAGGTGACCAAGTACAAACTAAAGGCAAGACCGGTGGACAGTTTGGCCACATTGGCTGGGATGTTTATATGCTTGGGTCCTAGGCCACTTGTAACATAGGACAGACGTGGGGCTAGGAGGAAAATCAAGATGGGTGGGCTGAAAATCAAGTTAGGGCTGACCCACCCCACACTGTCAGTTCCTACAGAGAATTCCAAGAGTCCAAGAATTTTAAATTTGAACGTGGCCTTCTTGGTCATTATCCTATATAATAAAAGCCTAAATATGCTAAGTGTCTGTCCACTTGTTCAGCCAGTCACTATGATGCGCATTGACCACCAGGAGGCAGATGCTCCAACCAGCAGGTTAGCTTGCTGCTGGAGTCTGGCTGATTGGGACTATGTGAGATGGGCCCTCCCACCATCCCTCCCTGGCTCTGATCGTGCATTGGTGGGGTCCCTCAGCCCTGGCCTGCACCCTCTTGCAGTTTGGGACCCTTTGGGGGATGTCGGAGAGCCGGTTTCAGCCTGATCCCCACAGGCCAGGCAGAAGGACCCCACTGATGCATGAATCCATCCACCAGGCCTCTAGTAAAGAATATTTCTCAAGACAGGAGAATAAACATGTTTTATTTTTCAGTCTGTTAAAAGTTTAGCCAAAACGGGTTTGGCTCAGTGAATAGAGCGTCGGCCTGCAGACTGAAAGGTCCCGGGTTCGATTCCGGTCAAGGGCATGTACATTGGTTGCGGGCATATCCCCAGTAGGGGGTGTGCAAGAGGCAGCTGATCAATGATTCTCTCTCATGGATGTTTCTAACTCTCTATCTCTCTATCTCTCTGTAAAAAAAAAAATTAAAAAAAATCAATAAAAATATATTAAAAAAATAAAAGTTTATATGTAAGGTATGTGGGCCTTAATTTGCACTATTAACATGTTAGAGTAGTTCATGTTAGGGAATGGGACCAGTGCCCCAGTGGGGGCGGTGGCAGGAGTATGGCAGACATTTCAGAAGCTGCCTGTAGACTGCCCTTCATGTTGCCACAGCTGCTCCCATCTCTAATCTGGAGTGACAGAAGCAGGCATGGGTAGCAGCTGGGACTAACGTGATCAGATGTCTGTATGGAGGAGGAGGGAGGGGCCAATGGGATCCAGCTGTTTTGTCAACGGCCAATCGCCATCACCAACACACCTAGTTTGAGGGGCAGGGCATGAGCACAGTAGGAGAGGAGGGCATTTTATGCCCATTTTGCACGGGTTGGCTTCGAACCCAGCCCAAGGCAGAGTAGCACAGTGGTTCTCACAGTGTGTCCCTGAACCAGGAGCAGTGGCATCCTCTGGGAGCAGGTCAGGCTCTTGGCCTCTCGCAGGGTGGGTGGTGTCCCTCCGTGGGAAGAACAATTTGGTATGGAGATTCTATGAAGAAGACTTTTTACTGGGAAAAGAATATTTGTTGGGCACGTACAGTGTCCAAGTGTGGGCTGACTCTTCATGAACACTATCAGAGTTGATCATCAACAGACACTCTCAACATTGGTATTAACGTGTTTTCCCGAAAATAAGACATCCTCCAAAAATAAGACCTGCTTACAGGTTTCCTTCTGAGTGAAATATAAGGCATCCCCTGAAAATAAGGCCCCCCTAGGCTAAACATGAGAGATTTGGTCCACTGATTCTGAAAGAAGAGGAGTCACAAGAAATTCACCAGGAAAGTCAGGAATTGAATTGTTATGATGATGTTCCAGAAGATGATGACATGATTGTTATCGAATAAATGAGTAAATTCTTGATACTGTAAGATTCACAGTTTGTCTGGTTTGTGTTGACAACTACTGTACTACAGTACCATATACAGGTAATAAATTTCCTTTATTTTCATTTAACAATAAATGTGTACCATATTCTTCTTCATGGAAAAATAAGACATCCCCTGAAAATAAGACCTAGCACATCTTTGGGAGCAAAAATTAATATAAGACACTGTCTTATTTTTGGGGAAACATGGTATTACTCCTTTAAGGACTTATCTCAGAAAAGGGAAGTCCTGTGGATGAAAAGGGGCTCTATAGAAAGTCACCTCACATGGTGATCTGGTCATAAATTCCTAACTGGCAGGTCATGGAGGGTAGGTAGTCACCTGCCAGGCACATAACTTTTTTTAGTAAAAGGTTTGTTGGTTATTTTTTGCCTTAAGCAAGCTCCGTCCCTGTGCATCTAAATATACACATCTTTGAAATAATCATAACCGCCTTCAAGAAGGCACAGAATCTTGTTATCTACCCTGTAATCCAATCCCCACCTTGCTCTCACCTCACCGTCCTGTAACCTTTCTTACTTCCCACGTAATTCCAAGTGCATAATGGAAACGGCTAACCTGTCCTCTGAAGCATTCCCTGAAATGGTTTTGAGCTCATACGAACTCAGAAGAATTGAGCTCATATGAACTCAGAAGAATTGAGCTCATATGAACTCAGAAGAATTCTCTACATGCTTGGACCTGCCTTGGGCCACCAGGTTCCCAGGAGCCTGTGTGGTCTGTATCGTCCGACCACCCTAACTTCTTCTCAAACTTGAGTGGAATTCAAAATCACCTCGAGACCTTGTTAAAACAAATTGCAAGGTTCCTCCTCCGACAGAATGTCTAGCTCAGTAGGGCTGGGATGGGACCCCAAAACACACATACCTAGCAAGTTCCCAGGTGCTGCTGCGGTGCAGGGACCATTTTTTGGGAAGGACTATGCTGGCTGAGATCCAGTTTCCTCCTCCACCCACGCAGAATGACTTCCACAGGAGATTCCAATGAGTTAATGGGAATGAAAGAGCTTTGTCAACTGCACAAGTCAACGGCCCTGGTCTGTAACCTGCCGGGTAACCTTCCCTGTGGGGTGTGAGAATGCAGAGGGCTGGAATGCAGGTGGGGGCACCACAGCTATCTGGAGATCCTTTGCAGCCCATCTGAATTCTGGGCTTTGTCTTCTCAAGGGAGAAAGTCACCTTCTGAGTGACTCTGGTCCACAACCCCTCCTGCCATCCCTCCCGCCCCCACCCCCTCATCAACCCACGCCTCCTCCTCCCTCACCTCAGTCAGCCTGTTGGGCATTGCCCCAACATCTGGCTGGGCCAGGCCACTTCCCCAGGGGCCAGCCAGTCCAGGCAAGCTGGGGCAGCGTCAAGCCTATGATTCAAGGCTTGGGGCTGGATCCCTCTCACACCTCCACCACTTCCCTTCCCTCTGCTTCAGGTTGGTCCTGGGTAAAATGGGCGCAATATCGGCCTAGAGTTGTGCAAATTCAGGAGCCAGTAGTTTTTTGGGTTTTTTTTACAGCGTTTGGCATAGAGCCGGGCCCCTGGCCAGAGTTCTATCAGTGGTAGCTGTCCGTCTTTTCAAAAAGTGCTTGGGTCCAAGCCGCCTCCTGATGATAGAGGTTCAGACTTGGAACGCAAACCGCTCCCACACCGTTCGTTCACCGGTCACCCCCATACACCCGCCCGGGGATGCCAGCGTGGGGGCCGGAGGCTCGCCCGCCCGCCAGGGTCGGGTTGGCAGGACCGAACAGAATTGGGTAGGCGCTGGGGGAGGGGCGTGGCCTCATCCTAGCGGGGCGGGGGCCAGGGCAAGACTGGGAAGGCCGAGGTGGGACAGGCCCGGCTTAGGTAGCTCTGCGAGTGGGGCTCCCCACCCTACAGGGCTCGAGCGCGGAGCCCCGCCAGTTGGGGAGCCAGGCTGTATCCCGGGGGGCCAGGAAGCTGGAGGGGCACCGAGGACCGAGCTGCGGGGGCGGGCCTGGGGTCGGACCTCAGCCTCTGCGTACTGGGGGCGGGGCTTGGCGTGTAGATTGGACGGCCGAAAGAGGCGGGGCTTGGGGGCGGGACAAGGGGCGGGACAAGGGGCGGGGCCCCACCCCAGCCCGGTCCAGGGCGGAGCTGCTCGGTTCGGAGTCGGGGAGGACGAGGTGGGAGGAGCCTGGTCGGCGACCTGGCGTCGGGAAGGCAGGGGGCGGGGGCGGGGCGTGTCCTCGGCGGGGGCGGGGGCGGGGGCGGGGGCGGGGCTTGGCCAAGGCTTCTGCTTTCTCTGAGGACCGCGGGCAGTGGGTGAGCCTGTCTCTGCACAGCCGGACGCTGACCGGGTAGCGATCGCGCGACCCCAGGCTTGCTGCGCCGAACAGAAAGCCGAACCAGCAGGTGAGGAGGGGCAGGGGGTCCGGGGACGCTGGCCGGGAGCAAAGTTAGTTTTCCGCCACCACTTCCAGGGCGCGCTTGGGCAGCTTTCTTGGAACAAGTGACAGGTCGGGCCGCCGCGAAGGCAGCTGGTGGTGGAGAAGAAGCTTAAGTTCCGGAGTCCTGAACCCCGGTTCTCCAGCTCCGCCATGCACCAGCTGTGTGTGTGTCCTTCGGCAGATCCCTCCCCCTGGGCTCTGGACCTCTCGGGTTCCAGGAAAAGGAGGGAGGTTGAACCAACTGAACTTCATGGTCCCGTTGTTGCCCTTTCTCACTAAAACCCCAGAAGGTGAGGGCTGGCAGGTGAGAGCCAAGTGCAGTTCAGCCAGACATGCAAATCGCGTTGCTCAGACCGCAGTTTTCTGCCTGCCGAGCGGCACTGAGCAAAGCAACGACTTCGGGAGCGTGAAGCGAATTGCTTCAAAACCCACACTAGTTACTCAGATGGGGCTTGAACCCACAAGCCCAGAGGGAGTGGAGCCCAAGTCAGGGAGCTTTCAGTCTCCCCTCCCCCCAACTCTGAAAGCTCAGTATGACTTTGGGCCAGAAACTCAAGGGGGTTTTTGTCCACCTCCTAGGGCTCCCCCCAACCCCAAGGTGAGTTGGCCTGGGGGGGCCAGGGTAGAAAGCAGGGGACAAGTTCTCATCCCGTGAATGGGAAAGATAAGGGGAAACCCCACCAGACTTTGGATCCAGATTAAGCCCAGTGCCTGGGGTTCTTGCTGCATGCCCAAGGTTTTAGGTTAGTTCCTGGTTCTGGAGGTTTCCGTCCTTGGTGGTTGTGGTTTTCCCTGTGCCAGGGCCGTGGTAGTAGGGCTTTGGGACCAAACTGACTTGGATTGCTCTTCCCTGTAAGCTTCAGTTTCTTCATCTGTAAAGTGGGGGTAAGGACAGTACCCAATGGTGGTGGTGAGGGCTCAATGGAATAATGTGAACACAGCGCTTAGCAAGGCGCCAGGCTCTCAGCGAGGCCACACTCCATGCCAGCTGCTCTGATGTGGACGGGCAGGTGGTGGACTGGCTTCCTGCCTGGGAATGAGCTGGAATTTGGAGGGTCAGAGGCTGGCCGCATCCCCTTCTGACCCTGTGGGAGCCAGAAATTGCCACCTGCCACCAGCATCACGCTGTCCATTTCAGGATTGAGGTTCAGATTGCCATCTGAACCAAAGAGCGGCTGAGTTTTCTATAATATGGCTTGAGGTTGGTTGGGTGTCCAGTGAAATAAACACAAAAATGTGTCCCGAGTACCTACTATCTCTTAGGTGTTGTTTCCGAGGTGAACTAGCCCTACCTGGTCTCTGCCTTCACTTTGAGCTGCTGACAGTGAGGACTACCCATCCGCACCACGGTCCTTCGGGAGAGGGTACCTCAAATCCAGGGCTCTAGGCCAGATGGGATTTCATGGGTCTGTACTGCTCTGGTGGCTCGAATCCAGCTCCTCTACTGCACAGTGGGCTTGGGTGGAGGTATGGGGCAGTGTGGGCACCTGTTATCCGTCTGATCAGAGATGGGCACCAGAGGAGATTGGGGATGCTGTATGCCAGCTGCCAGCATCTCCTCGGGAGATGAGCCCTACGTTTTAGAACCAGCTAGGAAATACAATGGACACAGTCTGATTGAAGGCTGCATCAAATGGAGGAGAGAGAGAGAGGGAAAGTATGGGGTAGACGTGGTGCTTAGAGGTGAGGCACTGGGGAAAGCAGGGCAGGAAATGAGGGCACTTCTTAGAGTTGGTGAGACTTGAGCAGGGCTCTCTACCTGGGCTTCCAAGTCCAGATTGGGCTCGAGTCAACTTGGAGCTACAGACTCCCCTCTCCAAGCATCTGACATAAGGTTGAAGTTCGGTGTGGTGGGGAGGGAGAGGTTGGTAGGAGGTGCCCGTGGAGGGAGATGCTTAGTAAACATTGCCTGGAAAGTTGTATGCGCCACTCTCCTCCCCACATGATGAGTGACCAGCGGTGACACACTGATCCCATCTTTAGCTGCTTACAGTTTGCAGGAGATAAATGGAAAAAAAGGGCTAGAGGGGTCATTAGGAAAGCTTCATGGAAGCGGTGGAGTTTGGGTGAGCCTGACGGATTGGGCGGGGGCGGGCGCGGGGGCGAGAAGGTTTCAGCAGCCACAAGGAAGACAGTGTTGGGGCAGCGGAAAATGTCTGGTCAGAGGCAAGGAGGTCAGAGTGCTCAGGGAGATTGAAAGGAACTTCTGGCTGACCAGTCCAGCTGAAGAGCTGGGACTGTGCAGGTAGGTTGGGTCAACTCGTGGAGGGCCTTGAATGCCAAGGTGAGACATTTGGATTTGATGTGTAGAAAGTGAGAGCCACTGGAGCATGGGAGTGACACAGTCTGAGTGGCACTTTAGGGAAGGCGATCTGCCAGATGTGCCGGAGTGGGTGACCCAGCCAGCGGTTAAGGGATAAGGAACTGATGGCTGTGGTGACAGGGAGGGAGGGGCACGGGGAGGTTTGGGGGTATCTGCAGCTGGGGCTTAGAAAAGGCACAGCAGAGAGGAGTGGGAAGGACCAGGTGACGTGGGAGAAGTGAGAGTGTCCCTGTGTTTCTTTCTGTTCTCCACCCAGGCTGGATCACGGTGCATAGCAGGGGCTCAGAAGGTGCTGGATGGGGTGGGCAGGGGAGGTGCTGGGAGGGTGATGAGTGCTACGGAGTGATAGGGAGGAGGAGCCACCCAAGGAGGCCCTGTGTTCGCCATGATGGGAGGCACCTGGGCCAAGTGGCAGAGCTTTAGCCTGTCAGCAGTGGGTTTGGGAGCTGGGAAGATGGGGAGAAATGCCTGTGGCTCTTCCCCTCATAGCCCTAGCCCTGGGAGGGCCCGGGCCAGAGGTTAGCCCGTGGGGGCACCAGTTTTCTGTGTGTGTGGGTGGATGTGGGTTCCTCCAGGCTCCTCGGAACTTTCTGCCACGTGGGGCAGTCCCCTTTCTCTCTCGGCCTCAGACTTTTAAGCCACGGAATGGAAGCTTCTCCTCCCCATTTACCCTCCACCCGCAACCCTGGGCCCAAGCCGTTTTCCCAAGGACCTGACAGGCCCTCCTGGCACGGGCCGAGCAGACCCAAGCCTTGAGCGCTCCTTTGGATTTGGAGCTTCTGGGGTCAGCTGGCACCACCTGGTTTTGCCTTGGCCTTCACCCCCTGCTCCAAACTGTTCTACCCACTTCCTCCACCCCCGGGGGAACACCAGAGGGGGCGGTTATGATGAAATCAAGTGCATCCAACCCTCAGGAGTTGACTCTGGGGGAGGCAGGAGGGAGGGAAGAGTCTGGAACCAGGCAGGGGTCAGGGGTGAAGGGCTGGTTTCATCTCTGTGGGAACTGCCCTGCCCACCACTTCCTCTCCTCCAAGCCTCAATCCAAGGAGCCAGGAGGGAAGCCCAGAGGTAAACAAGCGTATGGGACACGGGACACGTCGCCTCCCTCTTCCCTTCGCCCTGATGTTGCCCGTGAGGAGGAGGCCAGCCACAGACCCAGTTGGTGTTTGGTTCCTGCCTCACCCTTGGGCTTCTCCCCCTCCACCATGGTTTTCCTGTCCACAGCTGATTCACTCTGTGCTGACATGAGAAGCAGCTGAGGGGAGGGAAGAGGCCTGTCCTCTGGGTCATGAAGTTCATTCCAAGTCCTCAGTTTGCAGGCTGTGTGACCTTCTATAAGTGCCTTCTCCTCTCCTGGCTTTCCTTCTGCTCTGCTAATGGCCTACTCTCTCCTTGGCTCTCAGAGGGTTCTAGAGGCAGGATCCGTCCTTCGTAAAATAGGGCACAGATGCACACGTTCACAACACAGGCTCTTGATACAGAGTGGAAGTGGGTGGCTCCTTCAGACGTACAACAATCAGTCCCCTCTCCTCACCCTTGCTTATTCCTCCACTAGAAGCACCCTCACCTCCCTTCCACCTGGCTGCCTCTTAGGTTCATGGGATGGCATGGTGGTGAAGAATTGGACTCGGAGCCACAATCTTCACCCTGCTCGTTCCTCACTATGTGACTCTTTCTGAGCCTCAGTTTCTGAATCTGAGAATTGGGGATAATAATGGTAACTACCTCACAGGGGAACATGAGGAAAAAACAAAAGTGTGTCTTATGGCATGGGCCCTCTGTGCTCTCCAGCATGTGTCTGTGCCACCAGACACTAGTCATATCCCACTGTGTGGTGCCACCTGGCTGTGTGGTGCCGCCTGGCTCTTCCTGGTGGTACCTGGCACTCCCCAACATGACTCTACGCTTCCTGAGGGGAAGTAGGTCTGAACGTCAGTGGCCGACTTTCCCGAACCCACATCCTCTGCGCTATGTACACCCAGTACTCGGCTCTTGGCCGCTGTGCTTTGGCATACTGAGTGTCTCCGGGAACCCCCGGGCGGGGACTGCCCTGCCCAGCTCTGTATCCTTGACTTCTGGCTCCAGGCCTGGCACACAGCAGTCAGTCGGGAAATGATGGTTGAATGAATAAGTGATTCTCCTTGGGGCAGCCCAGCAGGACCCAGCACGGTGCCAGATCCTTGGCGAGTCTGAGTGCCCCTGCCTTGCCCTTCAGGCCTGCCCTCCCCGTTCCTGGAACCTGGGTCCAGGGAGGCCGGAATGGTCTGCTGGCCTGGGGTTGCTCAGTTGGCGTTTCAGTTTCCCTTGTGAGGCCCTGCCTTTGGCCTCCTAAGAGGGGAACAACCAGACTTCCTCCAGCCTCAGCCTGTTGAGGGGTCATTCTGGTCCTTAGTGAACCCTGACTCAGCCAGAGAAGGCACCTCAACTCAGCAGTCATTTGCGGAAGGCGCTACTGTCCTGTGAGGGCGCGGCTCAGGGTTGGAGGAATTGGAGGTCCATTCCTCCAAGAAGTCCACCCCTGATATTGTCCCTCCGGACCACCAAGTGGGAGTCTCTGGGAAGCACCCCCACTCTCCCCTGTCTTCTTTCCCAGTAGTGGGGGCTCCTGCCCCTTCTTTGGGCACCACCCCTGGCTTTCCCTCATGTGTGAAGGGTGATCCGGGGTGGGAGTTGTTGAGGATCTAGACCTGGGCTCACAGAGCCAATGCAGAGAAGTAGATAGAGTGCTAGAGACAAGGCTGGAGGGAGCCAGGCTTCAGATCTGGCCCGGGTTCCAGCTGGCCTTGGCCTAGGAGAGTGGGGAAGGAGCCATGGCAATGTCACGGACTCTGGAACCAAGCGGCCTATAAATGATCCCCGCCTCTGCCCTTTAGCTGTGGGGCGTGACTTTCAGCAAGCATTTTAACCTTTCTGTGCATCTAAAACGGAGATGGTAATACACTGGCCTCGTAGCGCCGTTTGAGAACGGTGTGAATTCATGTACTTGAATCATTTATGAAGTGTGCCTGGCACAGAGTAAGTGCTATGTGGGTACACGCTGGTTTTGGTAGGCTGGCTATTATTAATAGGAAGCAGGACTTAAGTCTCTGGGGGCAGAAAAACTTGGTGAATCGCTCGCGTCTGGAGATCAGGTGACCTGGGTTCTCATCCCAGCTCATCATCCTACACTTGCCATGTGACCTTGGACAAGTTACAGCCCTTCTTGGGCTACAGAATTATAACGATTCTGCTGCACTTGGTGTTTGTGAGCGAGGCCCATGTGATGTCGCAGTGGGCATCTGCAGGGTTTTATTCTCGAAGGGACTTCTGGGTGCTTGGCCCATTCTGCAGGCATTCTGTAGGTGGGCGGGTCCTGGCACTCCCGTGGAGACACAACAGGCACAGAATGGCAGAGCTGTCCCAGCCTCCACGACTGTACTCAACAAGAAGATGAATCCACTTAAATATACACACAACTGAGAGACTATATAGATCAGATTACAGACCTTTATTTATTTATTTTTTTGCTTTCCCCTATTTTCTGAATCTTCTGTATCTGTAGTGAGCCCATATGTTTTTTTTTTTTAATGCTTAAGAAAGAAGACACAATAAAGCTATAAAAAATCTTATACATAGTTAAACAAATATATATTATATGAACTTGGGCTCACGTTGAGCTTTTTGTTGTTAGTAAAACAATATTTTTTTTTTCAAAATGAATATCATTTTGTCAACCTGCAAAAGACAGAGGGAATGTCTATGGAAGGAGTAGCGTTGGCCCTGGGCCTCCGATCCTGGGAGATAAGAGTCTAATATGGACGGGAGTTTCACCAGTTTCCATTGTGGAGGACACGCCCCGAGTGCTGCTTGGTGATTAGAAAACTTTTCAACAAGCTGTTCAACAGTCCTTGACACCCACAGGCTTAGTTTCCTCACGTCAACCTTGGGGGAAATAATAATACTTAATTCAGGGAGGTGCTGGGAGGGTTAAAGGAGCTTAAGCGTGTTGCGGTTTTCTTAGGAACCCCCTTTTTCCTCCTGAATTTGGAAGCGAGCAAAAAGAAAACAGTTGACCAAGGTGGAGTGCCAAACGCCAGCGTCATCACTGAGAAGGCCAGCCGGAGAGAGAGCGTGGCTGTAGATCCGGGACCCAGAGGGCTCGCTAGCTGCCTTCCCTGGCACTGGCAGAGCTACCCGTCCGTCCGGTCCCAGGCGGCGCTGGGCCGGTGCCAGCCTCGCTGCAGAAGCAGGTGGTGGCAGAGGAGAGGAGCTCAGGTGATGGAACGCTCCAGCAGGCAGCTCAGCTCTGCAGGAGGCGGGCCCACTGAGCATGCCCAGTGTGCCTTCCAGACGAACCAATCAGAGGAGCCGCTGTGGGTCCTGGCATGAAGGGGGCGGGGCGAGGCCAGAGGCATTCTCCCAGTAGAGGTTCCTGGTCAAGGAAAAAATATGTGTTCCCTCTCATAGATATAAGGCACTTTGGACGATGCCAGGTATGCAATGGGCACTCAGTAAGTGTTCATTTGTCGATGCGGATAATGATAACAATGAATAATTCTACTACTGCGGTTGCAAAAATCACTCTCCCGCTCACTGTCTTAGGAGATGGAATATTAGGATGTTGTTGCAATGGGACCTGATGGGACAGCCTCAATAGAGGAAATAGAAACTCATGAGGGGTGAGGCGCCTTGGTCTGTAGGAAGTTCTGTGGCAAGCGAATGAGTGGGTAGGCCTTAGGTCACTTGGTCATATAGTCAACTAACCTCCCTGACCTCTGGCCTCTCTGAATATGCAGCAGAAATGTAACTGGGGCAGGAAGGATGTGTCATCTACTTTGTTTTTTTCCCAAAAGAGCTTCTCAGGTTCCCTTTTTCTCTGTCCCACACCTTGTCAGGGGATGGAAGGAGTGGCTTTAACCAATGCTCCAGATATGGCAGGGTCCAGCAGAGGATTTTTGTTTTGTTTTGGTTTGGTTTGGTTTTGCCAGGAGACTGTATAACACAGTATCATGTTTATCAAACTTTGTGCAAATCAGAAATCCCCACAAGGGGCAGAAGGGTGCAAGCTGCACGTAGGGAGCCACTGGGGTTGTACTTATAGCTTAGGCTTCTTTCTGGCTTCTTAGGACTGCCATTGGCCAGACCTCGGGATGGCCCAGTGCTTCCTCCCACTACCTGCTCACCTCTGGGCAGGTTTTGTAGTCTCTCATAGCTTTGGTCTGTTATTGTGAGATTAAATGGAGAGTGATATTGGTCCCTCTCTTGGGTGGGCTTGCATGAGGATTAAATGAGACAATTAGTGTGGGTAAACAGCTTAGTGCTGGGCACAGCTCACAATGCATCCTCCCTTCAAGCCAAAAGCTAATGAGATTGATAACGATGAATAAAGGTTGATCCTGCCACTCCTTTGGGGAAATGGCAAAGAGTGAGGCCCTGATCTGGAGTGGAGATTCCCCAGGCTGTTGGGAGCTCTGGGGACCTGGAGAGCCTTGGGTCTCTGCTGGCTTGGTCCTTGATCAGAATGTGCGAGCTGCAGCCTCAGCCTGGGTGCTCTTGGCTTAGAGTTGAAGGCCAAATTGGGTGCTTGCGACTAGACTCGCAGGATTGTGCTTTTGTGGGTAGCTCTATGGTTCATTGAGTGAAAACACCTACCAAGTCTGATCCCATGGAAAACATCCAGTTTTTGCTTACATACCTCAAGGCTTGGAGAGTTCACTACCTTTTGTCTCTGGACAGATCTGACTCTTTAAAAAAAATGTGGTATAGGATTTAAGCAAACCTACCCTCTCTTGGCTTCCACTCATTGACCCTGATCATTCTTGATGGGACCATATGGGATGTGGGATGCTCTCTGAGAGGACTAAGTCTCTCTTATAATCAAGGCCACCCCAGGCCAGTGATTCTGATGTACAAAAGAGATGTTTCTGTTAAAAAAAAAAAAAAAAAGTCATCTCCATAGGACCTAAATGGGCACTTAAAGAATAACTTTCTAATTACTGAAGAAATGGTTTCTGTGGAGAAATTTGCTGGGTGAGGGAGGAACAGATGCAAAGAAGGAAATAACCATTCAGAGATAAGTAGTGTGAACACACACACACACACACACACACACACGCGCACACACACACGATTGGGAGCATACCACATGAACTACTTCCTGTGCTGTGGCATATCAGTTAACATTGGAAGGGAGGATTTTTCCACATTATTTAATCCTCTCCTACCACATGCTTTTCTGTCCACAGAGAAGCCTGTGCCACATGGACTACTGTGACCCAGTTTAGTGCTCCCCTGCTGTGGCACGAGTTGGCATTTTTTTTTATTACGATCCACGTTGTTATCGCGATCACCTTGTCCAGACATACACTTTGTGCTCAACAACCACGAAGTGAGTTCCTCCAAGTGGCTTCCTGGTCACGTGACTAGAAACTGCCCACAAAAAGGTCTGGCCCTCAGACCTTTTTAAACACAGATTCTCAGGGAAAAGCCCTTTCCCTGACACCCACTAGAATGTACCCTCAAATTTAGCTCCAGTCTCCCTGGGGGGAGGGACAGACAGTCAGTGTTCCTCATTGCTAGTTAGCAGGCCCACAGAAACAAGGGGACAAGCTCTTGCCGTGTGTGTGTGTGTGTGTGTGTGTGTGTGTGTGTGTGTGTGAAAGACAGATATGGGGGAGCTTTTTCTCCTCAACTGTAACCTGACTTTTGACCCCCTCTTCAAGAGCCAGTGGTGTCATTAACTAATTATGGGCTCTCTTTACTGTTTAATGACCTCTCTCCATGGTGACTCCTTGCCCGGCAGGCAGCCTTCCGGGAGCCAGGGAATGGGGAGAGGAGGCTGTGGGAGGAAGTTTCTCCGGAGTAGGAGTGGGTCATGGATCATGGGGTGGTGCAGGGCCTCTCAAACAGACAGATGCCAGTCTCCTGGAGCATTTGTGAAAGCACAGGTTGTACCCTCAGGTTTTCTGATTGTGTTGGTCTTGGGGGGTGGAGCGGGCGGGTGGGCAGCCTGAGAATGTGCCCAGCTAACATGTTCCCAGGAGCTGCTGCTGGTCTGGGCGCCACACTTTGAGAACCAATGGAGTAGTGGAATGGGGCCCTTGGGGGCTGTGTGGTGAGTCTCAGCTCCTGGTGCTGCTGACAGCAGGAGCCTTGCCCTATTTGGTAAAGCCTCATGTGAGGCCTGAACTCACCTTCCCCTGTCCCCACCTCACCACCCTCCACCAGTGTGTGCTCTGTGCATATTGATGGGCAGGAGGATAAGATGATTATCACTGTCCCTATTTTGCAGAAAGGAAAACTGAGGCTCTGGCAGGGGGCCTGACGTGTCCAAGGGTGTGCCCTCAAAGCCGGCAGGAGCGCCTATACAGGATCCCTGGCCTTGTCTCCTTCCTGCGCCCTCCCTTCCCCTCCCCTTCCTTCCTCTTCTCTCCCCTCCCCTCCACAACTCTGGGCTTATTCTATGCGGGTCCAGTGGAGGAGCAGGGGTACCTCCCTTGAACACTGTGCTTCCCCAGGGGACCCCAAGTGAGGGGGCTGGGAAGGCAGGTTCCCCTACACTGGTCCCCTAGCCTGGGTCTTGCTCTACTTTTTACCTCCCTCCCACCCCGCTGGCCATTCGGTAATGTGATCTTCTTCCAAGATCTGGTGTCCTCCCACCAGTTTATGTTCCCAGTTATAGTTCTGGCCAAGTCTTCCCAGAGGACGGAAAGTTGCTCCTGCCAAGCCTGGGAGCGCCTGGCAGGCAGAGCGGAGGGCGAGGAGAGAGAACCCTCATCTGTGGAGCATCTAATGTGTGCCAGTCCCTGCCCCGGGCACTTTGCAGCCATGAGGTCAGGTCAGCCTCCCACCAGACCCCCAAGGGGAGGTTATTATCAGTCCACATTCACTGAGGAGGAAACTGAGGGTCCCAGAGCTGAAACTACTTGTAAAAGGGGCAGAACTGGGCTCTCAACCCCAAACTCCAAGGCAGGGTCCCTGGTCCAGAGTGGCAGCCAATCTTGGGCCGAAGGAGCTGGGATGTGGGGAGGCCACCACCCATGCAAAGAGGATCAGCCCCGGGGCCGGGGCTCCCTGGGATTTGGGGGGGGGGGGAGGGTGTCTTACAGTGGGAGAGCCCTGGCCTAGCCATCAGAAGGCCCAGTAAAACCAAGCTCTGCAGCCACCTGACTGAGAGACCATGGGCAGTCACGCCCATGCCTGAGGCACCCAAATCCTCATTTCTCATAATGATACCTTATGCTTTATAGCTTTTAGCAGCGGACATTTTCTCACATTCTTAATCCTAAAATCCTCCCAGCACCTTGTGAAATAGGCAGCGAGGGTGTTATTACTGAGCCCATTTAAGAGATGATGACAGAGGCTGATACCCAGGATCCTACAGCTAAGGAGGTGCTGGAGCCAGGAGTTAGACCATGTTTTCTTTGCTCTCCATCCTGAGCTTGGTCCCTGGCCCCACCCTGCCCCCTAACTGAGACGGGAGAAATCTGGGCTCTTCTCTATTCTCAACCATAGGATTAGGGGTCCCAGGGCTCTTATTTGGGCTGGGGAATTAGGGGGAAATGTTGAGTGTCAGGGGCCCAGATTTCCAGGAAGGTATCCTAAGATTCTTGCTCTAGGCCAGGAACCTGGGGAGGCAAGATCAAGTGGTCCCGGCTGTCCCTGTTCCCAGCTCCTGCCCAGACCTGGGCATTTGAGACCCCTGGTGGTGGGGGGAAGTGGGGTTCAGCCCCTCTTCACCCTCCCACCTCAGCCCCTGGCTTCCCCTGGAACCTGTACTGCCCTCCAAATGCACAGTACAGAATTTTCCAGACTCAGACATCGGTGCCCAGGCCTTGGGGTTCTGCCTGAATGCCCTACCCTCCTCCCCATCTCCTGACCGGACTGAGTCTTCCTCATTCCTTCAGGCCCAGCTCTATCCACCTTCTTCCCCCGAGAGAGTCTTGGTATTCCGGCCAAGACATCTCAACTCTCTCTGGTCTGTTCCATGGGTGAATTGGCCCACTGGATTAATAACTCCCCAATGAGGCTGTGAGAGCAAGGGCTGTGGCTCCTGTGGTTGTTGTGGCTTCAAGACCCCTGTGGGGTCTCCCAGGCTGGCAGGACTCGGAGCACTGGGTCTGCATGGTCTGTGGGCAGCTGATGACTTCAGGGTCAGCCTCCGACCTGTGACTCCCATATTTTGTGACCCTGAGCGAGTCACTTATCTCCTCTGGCTCCTGGTTTCCTTCTCCTGAAAATGAAGTTATGTGCCTCCCTGACCTCTGGAAGGTTTGCGTAAAAGACAAAGCACGCAAAATACCACCGCTAATGTCGGTGGATTCCAGGAGCTCAGGAAATGCCGACACCTCCCCTTCCCTGCAGTCAGCTTCATTCCACCGCCACCCACCTAACCCCCGTGAGAGGGGCGTCTGCTTGGGCCTAGTCTGAGGCCTGAACTCTATCTGCTCCAATAATGGGGGAAGGATTGGGCAGAGGCACAGAATCAGCTCCAAGCAGGCTGTGCCAGCTCCAAGCTGTAACCTTGGGCACAGTACCTCCCTGAGCCTCAGCTGCCAGATCTGTGAAACGGGATCATATGTGTCCTGTGTTCTCAGGATCACACGGGGCTCCCTGGTAGACTGGCGTGAGTATGAGTGGTCATCCAGGTGACCTGAAGCTCTGAGTGCCGCTCCCAGGAGCCTGGAGGCGAGCAGTTGTGGTTTATTTACATATCCATTTTCCTGCTACAGAGCAAACAGTCTACTTTCCCTCTGGACACCCGGAGGCTCACCAGGCTGCTGTGCTCTTGGCTTTGGGCCCTGCGTACTGGGCCTCCCCCCTGGGAAAACAGCTTGTCTGATCTTCTTTATTCTGTGCAGCCTGGGGACCCAGGCCTGAGGCCCTGCCTGACTCTCTGAGACCAAGGTGTTGTCACCACGGGTCCCTGTGCCAGACCACATCCTAGAGCACACCAAGCACATTTTCTTTCCATTTTTTTAAAAAAATATTTTTTTATTGACTTCAGAGAGGAAGGGAGAAGGGGAGAGAGAAACATTAATGATGAGAGAGAATCATTGATCGGCTGCCTCCTGCACACCTCCCACTGTAGATTAAGCCTGCAACCCACGTATGTGCCCTGACTGGGAATTGAACTGTGACCTCCTGGTTCATAGGTTGACGCTCAACCCACTGAGCCAGACCTGCAGGCTCCATGTCTGTCTGTCTGTCTTTCTCTCTGTATACCCCCTCCTCCTAACTGACTATGGCCCAGAACTTCTCACAGTGATAATAATCACCTCACTTCTCTTTATTGAGCTAGAGCATTTCTGCTCCTCAAACCTTACACCTCCCTGTAAGGGAAGAATGAACGGTTGTTATCCCCGAGAGGGAAGGTCCTGGAGCTGACCTGCTTGCCCAGGGTCACAGCCAAAGGGGCTTTCCCAACTCCAAGGCGGAGGCCCCTGGTCCAGAGTGGCCATGGGGGTCTTGGCCCAAAGGAACTGGGATGTGGGAGAGGCATCCAAGACCCATAGGTGCCCCCACCTCATCCCCAACTCTCAGCAGGTGCTCACATTCTCCACTAAATGTCTTCCAGGGGAATGCCCTTGGGGAGTAGGAAATGGATTGAGAGGAGGTGAGGGTGGCAGAGACCTAGATCTCCAGGGTGGGGGGTCCTAGATGCTCACTCTGCTTTGGGGCTGGCACAGGGACCACCCCCCATTGCATAGATAGGGAAGCTGGGGTTTAGGGAAGGGGCATGATGACAAGGTAGAACTGGCTAGGCATGGACCCTGTCTTCTTTACTCCCCAGGGCCCTGAGGGCTCCCTTTCGGGGGATTTCACGGGGCACTTGGGACCTCAGTGCTCATTTTGGCATGGCTGCTGCTGGCTGAGGGCAAGGCCCTCTCCCGGCTCAGCTCCCTTGGTGCCTGTGAATTGCCCCAGTAGCCCGTGGGAAAGCCCCGGCCTTCTCTGGAATCTCCGTGGGGGAGGGGGTCTCCTTCCCAGGCACTGCCCCGAGCTCACAGGATCTGGGTGAGGCCAGGGCTGAGAAGAATGGGCTGAGGAGGGGCTGGGCCACCATTGATGGCTGGTGGGGGAAGGGCATTGTGGGTAAGACCAAGACCAGAGGGGCCTGATCCCTCAAGAAGGCCACTTCTCTTGGCTACAGAATAGGATGAGAGAGGGCATTTGGGGTGGTCTGGGAGGTGGACCTGGGCTGGGCTGTTTCCCAGGGTGGGGCTGTGCCTGGGTCAGCTGGGCTGCATTCCTGAGCAGGTTCTGCCTCTGGCTGCCCTGGGGGCTTTCCATGAGGCCAAAGGGCCTGGATGCATAAGGTTCCTGAACCTGGGATCTGTCTCTCCCTGCCCTTCTTCCTGTCACTCTCAGTTTGTCTTGGTCTCTTGGTCATATTCTCTTATCTCTTTGTCTCTGCCTCACTCACTCCCTCCTTGCCATCTTCCCCTCTCTTTTACCTCCCACCCGCCTCAGTTTCCCTCTGGATCTCAGGAGGGTCTAACAGATGCTGAGGCCTGAGGCCAGACTCAGCTCCCCGGAATCCCAGAGGACCGAGAGCCCAGGACCACCTCTCCTGGGACAGGGAGCCCCGACAAGCTGTGCTAGTCTGTTATCCCTTTCCTGCCCCAACCGCCAGGGGTCTGGTTAAATGGCCATCACCCTGCCTGGGACTTGGGGTTTGGGCTTTGTGTGTCGTGTGGATGCTGTGGCCTTCCATCCTGCGCTCAGAGGGCCTGGGACCCTGCAGTTGACTGCAAGTGGATTCCTCCGGGCCCCTCCTCCCGGGAGCGGCTGCCCGCCATGGGGAGGGTGGCTAGGCTGGAGCTGCACCTGTGTGCTGGGTGAGGTTGCCCTGGACCCTGCCTGTTCAGAAAGGCTCTCGGGATGTGAGAGGGAGAGACTTGAGAGGTGGTCTTGGAAACAAGGAGAGTCAGGGCAAAGGGGAAGACTCAGAGGAAGCCACTCACAGAGGCAGGGACATCTACCGAAGGGAAGGGGACAGGGGAGAGGGAAGACCGAAGGATAGATGGGTGAGCCTCTGGAGAGCCCTGCCCTGCCCTCTCCTTATCTGGGTCTCAGCCAGGAAGACTGTGCCCACCCACCTTCAGGCTCTTGGAGTTAGCATTGTCCCCATATTTTCTGGGTTTTTACCCAAGGACCCATAGGTAAGCAGCACATACAGTGTGTTGACCGTGTCTCACTCATGCTCTCCCTCCCACCCCTCTCTCTCTCCCTCCATCAGGTACCCCTAAAGCCAAGGTGGGGTGTGGAGAACTGCAGCCTGGGGAGGTAGGAAGTATGAGCCCGTTTTGTAGATAAAGGAACCTGAGGCTTAGAAAAGCTATGTGACAATTAGGGGAGGACAGAGCCAGTGTTTGAACCTGCGTCCATCTGATGCCCACCCTAAGTACTCATGCTGAGAGGGTTAGGGCTGCCAGATAGGGCTCTGTGAGGGTCTGTGCAGAATATTCTGGGGAGGCTGCTTGGAGGAGGGGGCATCTCAGCGGCCCTGTCTTTTCCTTCCTGAGCCCAGTGCCTGGGGAATGTGACTGAATTACCAGCCTGCTGCTATGTGGGGTCCCATCTTCCTAACTACCCTACTGAGAGCCCACACCCAACACCCAACCTCTTAAGAACCCCAGTTCCAGCCCAGATGTTGTTAACCCTTTGTTGGCCACCTGCTCCCAGCCGGTCAGGCTCGTGGGTGGGTATGCAAGCTGACCCCTGGTGCCTCGAGCAGCCACAGGATGTCCTCAGGTGGTTAGGTTTAGAGGCTGAGCTGTGAAAGCCAATGAACGTAGGCTGGGCCTCGGTCAGGTTATTTTAGTTCCTATCATTTATAACTTTCTGCCGGCAGCACAGCATGCCGGGAAAGCACAGGGGCTCTGCATTCGATGTTGGGCTTCAACCCCCAGCTCCATCAGCTGTAACCTTGGCCTTGGGCCTTCGTCCCTGAGTCTCGGTATCGTCAACTGTAAAATGCTTACCTCATAGGGTCATCAAAGGGAGAGCTGGAGGCCGGGTGGGATGGCTGTGCTACTTTATGATTAAGTTGGTGCATAATTGCTTGTTTTCATGTCTGTGCTCCTCCGCTGGGCACTCCCGGGGGCAGAGATAGGTCTCGTTCGTCCATTTCCTGTGTCCGGCTCAGGGACCACCCAGGGTGGGGATTCAGTGAATGGGAACTTGAGCAGAGGACGTCCACTCAGGACCCCCTGGGAGGGCAGCCCCTCAGACCATCTGTGGGAAGCAGTATTATAAAACAGGGAGGCCCAGGGGCTCCAAAGTCTGGAGTGCAAAGCTCAGCGAGGACACTGTCTCCATGTGACCAGGACAAGTGCCACCTTGCGGAGCCCAGAGCTCCTGCTAATAAAACGGGGGTGATGAAGCCATGCTCTTTCTTCCCCTGGCGGCAGGGAGTGGGGTTAAATGAGACAAGATGAGGGAAGCAGGCTCCCATGGAGGTGCTTTCCTATGTCTTTGTTTCATTCATCAGTTCTCCCTCTGTTTCTAGTTCTTGGGCGATGGCAACCTTTTGGGGCAATTTATAGGAACCCGAGTGTGTCACACATCTCAAGGGGCAGCATATTCTCCCCCTGACATGTGAGGAGGGGACTCTGTCTAGCATGACCTCTCCCCAGAGTCCTTGTCTCTGTCACACTCACATTCTGGGGGTTGGCAGCTGATTATGCCATCTTCCTGGACAAGCCTTGGTTAGATCTCTCTCAATTCCAAGTCCATAGTATGACCTGGCTCACTGCTCTGCCTCTGTGGCCTAGAGACTCCCTGGGAATCTGGGTTGCAGGGCCCCTGGAATCTGGGACTCCTGGAAAGTCTTTAGTCTTTCTAAATTTCCCTTCAGGTTAGGGCCTCCCAACCGATATGCCCAAATGGGTTACGGATGTGTTGAGAGTCCCCTTAGCCCATGGCTGGTCACCTGAGACCAGGCCTAGTTCTGCCTCTCCAGCCCAGTGCACTGAACAAATATGTACACTTCTCTCTGTGTATCACGATGTGAAGCTGGTTGGGAAGTACTGTGGTTCTAACCAATGCCCTCCCGGCCCCACCATACACACAGAGCACACACTTCCCCCTTAAGGGTAGGGATTTGAGGTACTCTCTGGGCCACAGTCTCTTCATCTGAGAAATGGGGACCGATGTAGGTGATGTCAAAGGCCTTTCTGGCACTGTGATCCGAGTGTGTGAGCCTTAGATCCCAGGGTTGGGAGGGAGCAGGGTCTGCATGGGGCCCAAGCAGCCTGCTAAGAAGACCAAAAACGTCAAGAAAGGGAGCCATGGAGAAGGAGAGGCCAAAGGCAACGGCTCTGCCTCAGTTTGAGTCTTTGGTGGTGTGAGGGCCAGCTGAAAGGCTCCAGGTGTGTGCTCTTCGCCACGCTGCCAGACGGGACCCTTTCTTTTTTTTCTTTCTTTTTTTTTTTTTTTTTTTTTTAATATATTTTATTGATTTTTACAGAGAGGAAGAGAGATGGATAGAGAGCTAGAAACATCGATGAGAGAGAAACATTGATCAGCTGCCTCTTGCACAGCCCCCACTGGGGATGTGCCCGCAACCAAGGTACATGCCCTTGACCGGAATCGAATCTGGGACCTTTCAGTCCGCAGGCCGATGCTCTATCCTAGGGGTGTCGAACTCAATCAGAGAAGGGGCCAAAATCTAAAATCCAGCCTAAATCGCGGGCCGAATGGTTTACTGAACAGTCATAAACTGACAATGTCATAAACTGACAGCGGAGTGCAGTGATGACAGCGCGGTGCGGGCCACATTGCAAGGCCTGGCGGGCTGGATTTGGCCCGCGGGCCTTGTGTTTGACACATGTGCTCTATCCACTGAGCCAAACCGGTTTCAGTGGGAACCCCTTCTTGATGCTGAAGGCTCTCCAATCTCATTTCTTGGGTTTCAGAGCAAAGCATGCTGGGAAGGGCCACATCTGTCGGCCTCATCAGGCACACTGAAGGAACACCCTGGCCAGGTTTGGTGGGGCTGACCTTTTCCTTCCTGACAGGAAGCTAAGAGGCAGGCCTCAGAGCTGGGGGAGGGCAGGAGGGCATGCGGGCAAACAGAGGAATCGAAGGGTAGGGTAGGCAGACGCCATCATCTACTTTGTTCCCATAGGCAGCAGGTCGAAAACTCTGAGCAGTGGATGTCCACTGAGACGTCTTTAGATAGAGAGGGAAAGGGAGGGGGAGAGAGAGGGTAACATCGATGAGTGAGAACCATCTATCAGTTGCCTCTTGTATGCCTCTTCTTCCTCCCCGCCCCCCCTCCGGGGGCTCAAGCCCACAACCCAGGCATGTGCTCTGACTAGGAATTGAACCAGTGACCTCTCAGTGCATGGGACAACGCTCAATCAACCGAGCCACACCAGCCAGGACCAGACAGACCTGATTTTTAATCAGGGTTTTAGTCACTTACATGTGTGACCTTAGGCAAGCCACTGAACCTCTGAGTCGCAGTTTTTTCCTCTTTTAAATGGGAACAATAATATCTCAAGGGTAGGGCATTAGATTAAATGGGGGACAGTGGGAATGGCATGATACAAACTATAAAGTGCTGTCTCTCCTTTGCCACAGACTGGCCAGGGGTGGCTGCTGCCTACATTCCTCTGGTACCCCTGGCCTTCCCCCCAATGCCGGGGTCAGCTCCAGCTCCAGGGGGTTAAGCCCTCAGGAGAATGGGAGCCTCTCTCACACATGGATGGAATCATATGGCAGGAGCCGCTCCTCATGGAGCCTCGAGTTCTGCATCAGTAAGAAGAAAGGAGGCCTTGGGGCTCAGAAATCCCATGATTCCCGGGAGGGTCTGATCTGAATACGTTTCTTCCAAGCCATGATGGCAGCGGCGGTGGGATTTGCTCACTTGTATTGAGCAACTGACCGTTTCCCCAAAGCTCTTTACACACCTTGTCTCAGTGCCCCAACAACCTTACGAGAGGGTCCTTTGTGCTCGTGTCTCTGGGTTAGAGGTGAGATGCTGGGCTCTGGGAGGTTTAATTACTCCCTTGCTCAAGGTCACAGCCCAGCTAGTAGGAGGCAGAGCTGGGATTCGAACCCAGGTCTTGGAGGAAACTTGAGATCCTAATCACGCCGGTGGCCTCACGATTTTTCTGTTACCCAGAGTAACAGCCTTTTACTTTTGTTTTTCTTTTATTGTTTTAACAAGAACAAAAACAAACGAACAAAAAACAAAACACACACACACACACACACACAAAACAAAACAAAACAAAACAAAACAAAACAAAAAAACACCAAGATCAGAGCCTGAAAAATAAGATATTGAAGAGTTCAAAAAGCCAGCAGTGTTTTCAGGAAACACATTACCTGTCACATGTGAAAACAAATGCAGCCACCTGTGGCCAGCCTCTGCATGGGTGACCGAGACAAAGCCCAGGCACCAGAGCACTGGGTGCCCAGGAATGGGCTTGCAGGCGAGGTGCCCATGGATAGGGCTTCCAACTAGGCTCTCTCGCTCCACTTTCTGCCCAAGGAAGCAGCCAGAGATCCCACGGCATCAGTTGTCCAACTCACCAGACTGGCTGGACCTCCAGGCCTGAGACAGGCACCTGGGCACAGCCAGAGGCTCGGAGACAGAGGCCCCTCCCCTGTGAGGGCAGAGGCCCTCCTTCCTTAGGCAGCTCAGCCCGACCCTGTTTAACCTCACCCCCAACGCCCCCTGCCTCAGAGCAGCGGCTGTCACCCTCTGGCTCAGGCTGGGCACACATCAGGCTGGTCAAGCCCCTCCGAGGGCTTTCAGACTGTTGGTGGAAACTAACCACTTCCGGAGACTCATCGGCATCCTCGTAATGGGTAGCATTTAGATGACATTTACTGGGTGCCAGGCACTTTACAGATACTAATTCATGCACGCCTCATCCTAACCCATGATTAAGTCCATTTGATAGGTGGGAAAGCTGAGGCACCATGGTGGAGTGGTTGCCCAAGGTCACACAGCTGGTAAAATGCAGCCGATTTGGCATTTCAGGGAGGAAGAGGAGGAGTGGGCTAGGGTGCCAGCATGGCCTGAGCCCTCCTGTGTGCTAGCCTGATAGCAGATCACCGTCTCAGCAGTGTGGGTGGGCGGGTTTGGTATCCCCATTCGCTGATAAGGAGGTAGCTCTGCAGTGTCTCCCAGGCCTATGTGGCTGAGTTCAGTTCTGGTACCTTCCTCTGCCGAAGGCCTGGTGAGCTGGGACAGGGCCGCAGACGGAGGGAGAAGAGCTCTGGACCCAGGCTCGCCCAGGCCTCCATCACGTGCTCAGCCCTGATTTCACTGTGTGACCTGCAGGCTCTTGCTCCCTCCAGGCCCCTCTGAAAAATGCACTGATCTCAAAGGTCTTCGCCTGCAGAGCGGACATTGCTTTGGAGTTGGTGACTCAGGGGCATGTGCCTCCTGAGGAAGAAAGGATGGAGCAGAGGTGCCGGCAGCTTTGTGGGAATTCTCCCTGGCCAGGCCCTGCTGCACCGGGATCCCAGCCTGCCTGCATCCCACTCCCAGCAGAGGCACCAGGCCATGCTGGCCATGGGGCCTACGGCAGTGGGTCTCGCACGTTAGAGTCCCTGGGAAAGCTTTAAAAATCCTGATGCCGGGCTGTTCCCCGGACCAATGATATCAGCATCTCCCGGGCACTGGCCAGTCTCAGAGCTCCCAGGGTAATTCCTGTGTGCAGCCATGGCTGAGGGCGTGCTCCACACGAAAGGGAGCCAAAAGGGGAAGTCAGAACCTCCTGGCTCTCCCTGCTTATGACCCGCTGGCCAGGTGGCAGCACCTGCCTGCCCCACTGTGTGCGTCTTTCTTGGGGGGACAGTTCACAGCTTCCATTGGCTTTTCTGACCCAAAGGAGATGAAAATCCCATTCTATGGGAAGCAGCCCCCTTCCCACGAGCCAGCCACGTCATTTCTAAGGACAAGAAGCCTCCAGTTGCAGGGTCAATGTTGGTTTGTCTCATCTTCTCTAAGAAACCTTTCCTGACCTCTTCAGGCTGCCCCTGCCCCCGCTGTTTCCTTTCCTGCACTGTCCTAGGCTCTGGGGTATCGGGTGAATAAGACAGACCCAGTCCCTCCCCGTAAGGAGCCAGACTCTAATGGGGGCTGCGGACACAGTAGTGAACCAAGAGGACAAATGCAGTGAACAGGGCGTATGACAGGGCCATGTGTCAAAGCTACTGCTCTTGTATAGTCACTAGGGGAGTTCCCCCAAGATTTTGATGACTTGGTGGGTTAGGGATGGGGGGGTGCACATTGCCATATTTTGGCTCTAATGTGCAGCTGGGGGTGAGGCCCAGTGAGTAGATTAGGTGTTCGGGGAAGGCCTGTGGGAGGAGGGAGCTCAGCCTACAAGGAGGTTAGGAGCCAGCCTGGGGTTTGCGGGGAGGAGTGGTCATGGGGAGGAGGAGTGGTCATGGGAGATGAGGCCGGTCAAGGGCCTGCAGTGGACAAGGGCCTGCTCTACTGGACCAACAGGAAAGCATGGCCTTTATGGCCTGAGGAATGAATGTGTGTGTGGGAAGGGGGAGGTGCTGAGGACAGAGGGGAGCAGGGGACACCAGGCAGGGCTCCGGGGGCCACATAGAGCATGGATGCTATAGCAAGCCTCTCAGATTTATCACCGTTGCAGGGCTGCAGGGTTGGGGAGTGGCAAGATCTGGCCTATGTTTTGCAAAGCCCTACCTGGGGTGTGGATAACAGGTGGGGAAGGGCAGGAGTGGGACCTGTGACCAGCCAGGGAACTGTACTGGTCCAGGGGGAGGTGAGGTGAGGGGCCGGGAGGGGCCCTGGATTGGGCTGTGGAAGGAGGGGAGGAAGCAGAGACCTGCCTGAAGCTCCCAGGTGTTCAGCTGGAGGATGGAAGGGCCATCTCATCCCCTCTGAACCCACGGTACTTAGAATCCTGGAGCACCCCACCCTCCACCCCCTCCAGGGACCTCGAGAGCTTACCAGGATATGTTCTACATGGTGTGAAGGGCTATTAAGTGAACAATGGTTTTAAATCAGTGGTGTTTATAGCCAGTTGGAGTCCTTAAGAGCCTGAATTACGGTCACTCTTGGAGAGAACTGTTCCTTCCCAAACTCGGTGACAGCAAAACTTTTTGTTCTTTACAGGGATCTCCTAGGACTAGTATTCGGAGGAACTACTCCTGAAACATTGCTCTGGTTCTGCCATTCAACAGGTGAGGAGGGTGGGGTGGGCGTGAAGGGTGGAGGGTGGGAGTGGGGACAGTCACCTGTGCTAGGTTTCCTACTGAGTGACCCATCAGAGCAGGCCTCAGCCTGCACCTCCTGACTCCGGGCCTTGAGGTACAATGCTGCAGGCCCCACCCAATGTCCCCAAGGCTAGGTGGGGACATCCAAGTTCTGGGGTCAGACCACCTCCTCAGCCAAGGGACAAACCAAACCTCCTCCTCTACAGGTGCAGGGGCTCTGGGAAAAGCAAGGGAGCCTTGGAAATGGGTCTGACTTTCAGAGCTGGCCCTGGGTGCTCACCCTACACAACCCCAACTCAGCCCTGGGTGAGGACAAAAGAGGCCTGGAAATAGAGTCTCAGCTGACCCAGGGGCAGCGGGTCTCAACCCCTTTCAGGTGGCTGAGTACTTGAAAGTCCTGGTATTCAATGTGGAATTTCTTCTCTCTCCCCTTCACCTCTCCACCCATTCATTCCTTCATCCATTCCTCCATTCATCCATCCATCCATCCATCCATCCATCCATCCATCCATCCCTCCCTCTATCCATTCCTCCATCTCTCCCTCCATCCTCCTAGCCCTTGATCCACCCATGCTCTACTTGGCAACATTTTCTAGGAGCCAACTTTGTTCTCATAAATAATACACAGTTTTTCCCCCTCAAAGTACCACAACCCGTAGGGGAGATGGACAAGTGAGTGGAAAATTACTGGACAGCTTTCTGAGTTGGACTAGTACCCTCCATTTATTGAAAGCCTACCAGATACTTTACCAGATCGTCTGAGCAAATCTGCCAACTAGATTTCATTTCCCTCTTTTCCCAGATGAGTCAGGTGAGGCTCAGAGAGGTGAATTTCTTTGTCAAAGGCACACAGCGAGGGGGTGATAGGATCCCCTTCAAACCCAGGCAGTCTGATGCCAGAGCCTGTTCTGGGAACCGTTCCAGCACCCAGGGCTACTGGAGGGGAGCAGAGAGGGAGCGCCCCGAACCAACGTGTGCTGGCTCCCGGGGAGGGGTGGTGGTGGCCGTGGTGAGAAGACTGGCTGGAGTAAGAGGGCTCCTGGAGGGGGTGGATGTCTGAGGTGAGACTGAAGGATGAGTAGGAATTAATAGTATATTAGCACAATAATTTCACTGTACAGACTGGTTTGGCATAAAATGATATATGTGGTCGATTTAAATGATAGATGCTTAGAAATGGTCGATTTACCTGCACCAAAGCCTAACATAAAATCAGTACCTTCTTCCTCCTACCGCTCACACAGCTGCCAGTGACGGTTCTGGAATTTCCCAAGTAAAACGTGCTTGTTTTGTTAAGACATCCTCATAGGAAAGCCTGGGCAGACCCTCCTGTGTTTACAGAAAGTGCATACAAGGAAGCATAACCCCGGGGAGAGGCTCTCTGTTTAATCTCATCTGCCAAGGAGACGCTCACCCTCACTTCTTCCAGAAGGCCCAGCATAGATGCTTAGCCAGCTCCGCTCACTGAGTCTGTGACCTCACTGTCTTTATAACAGGGGCTTCAGTTGGGAGCCCCATTCTACAGGTGAAGAGGATGAGGCCCTGGAAGTCCTTCCCTGTGGCCATGGACGGGCAGAGCCAGGGTTTGCGCCTTGTCCGGGGATCCTGTGTCACCATCATTGGCTCTCCTACACCACGGACCGGCAAACTTTTTCCATAAGGGGCCGGGCAGGAAATGTGTCGGGCTCTGTGGGCTGAGGGTCTGCCGAAGCTGCCCTGCCCCCACAGCGCCATAGCAGCCTCTGACTAGACACACGAGAGGGTGTGGCTGTGTGCCAGCCCACTTTATTTATGGACATTGGCATTTCATTGTCATGTGTCACAAATGCTCTTCTTTTTATTTTTTCTCCACAACCATTTAAAAATGTAAAATCTGTTCTTACTTTGTAAGCCATATAAACATGGGGGAGGGGTGGGGGCTGGGTTTGATCCCCTGGCCTGGCAGGCCACCCCCTGTCCTACCCTAGCCCTTATTCATATCTGTGAATGAGGACACTGAGGCTCAGACCCCTCAGCATGAGCAGGGGGAGCTAGAATGGAACCCCGCGCCCTCTGATTCCAACTTTGGAGTTGGGCTCCCTAAAGTTGATGCCACACACCATCGGGGGAGACATGGGTGTGTTCCCAGCCTGCAGCTGACCACATGCCCGGGTTGCGAGCTTGATCCCTGATGTGGGGTGCATAGGAGGCAGCTGATCAATGATTCTTTCAAATCATTGATGTTTCTAGCCCCCCGCCCCGCCCCTTTTTCTCTCTCTGAAATCAATGGAAAAGAAAAAACATTTTAAAAACATTTTAAAAGCTGCCGGGAACACCTGGCCCGAGAAGAGGATGTGGGAGCCGGAAAGTGTACAGAGTCCCTTCCCAGGCTCCGAGGCCGCTGCCGTTGCCAAAGGGCTGTTTCCACACGTCTCCAGTTTCACAAGAACCCACTGGCCCGCCGCTCCCGCCTCTGGGCCCCTCCAGGCCAGGACATGGTTACTGAAAAGCTCTTCTGGTGAAATTCCGACTATTTCATTTCCCGGATGGCCGGCCGTTTGGCCGGGCTTGTGTCCGCCCGTGGGGCAGGCATCACGTGTCACTTACGGGGGGGAAAAACACAGGCAGGCCAGCCAGACCCGTCCCGGGAGGAGGGAGGAGAGAAAAGCACGCCTCCCTCCCCAGGAGGACCTTCCTCCCTGGCTGTTTGTTCCCTGCAAGTGTCTGCAGAGCCTGCGGGGTGTCAGGCGCTGTGCTGGGAGGGGCCGAAGGAAAACAGTAGCTCTCCTGTATGCAGACCGTCCTCCCCGCAACCCCCTGGCCCCCCGCAGGCCTACTCTCAGATCTCTGAGTCTCCTGACATGGGGGTGGCCGGCCTGTTTTCTCCCCTCAGAGTCAGGGAGGAGGGGGGCAGGGTTGCTAAGGCTGGACTTCCATGGTTCCTAAGTCACTGCCCTCTTTCCACTTCTCAGACCCAGACCGTGGGCCCCTGTGGCTTGGAAGAGCCATTTCGTCTAATTTCCCCATGGAGCACTCGAACCCCCCATTTTCTTGACTCAGACTGTGTTTCCATGGCGCTTGTGATGGGACGCTCACCACCAGCCAGGCAGCCTTCTCCCTTCTTTCGGGGGCTTTGGTTCATGGGCCCAAATCTGACCCCTAGATAGGCAGCTGCTAAAGACAGGGATGTCAGGACACTGGGCGGGGCCCTCCCGCATCCCTCTCCCCCGTCCCCTTCCCCCTCCCCTGTCTCTGGCTGGAATTGTGTAAAGTTGAAGCCGAGCTTCCACTTGGCAGGGGTGATGGAAGATTGTAATTATGGCCAGAGCACATGAGGGACCTCCGCATGGACAGGGGAGATTCCCATGACTTAGGATGCCCTTCACCCTGCAAGGGCCTCCGGGCCCCTATTCTCTCTGCTCTGTGCCTGCCCCCCACCTCCACCCCCACCCCGCTCCTACTTTCATAGGGTGGTGGGAACATGGCTGGCTCTGGTGCCTGCTTCCCCCACCCCCAGCCTGGCTCTAGCCCTGCAGCTGCCCTGGCCAGCTGTCCCAGCCCTGGCTGCCTGGCTCTGGTTCCGTCATTCCTATGTTGTCTGGCCTGGGGGAGGGCACAGGGGCAGCCAGCTTGCAGCTTTCCCCTTCCACCCCAGTCCTGCCCTGGCCTGGGGTCCTGAGTAAAGGGTCACAGCATGGTTTTTGCTGTTCAGAAGCATGAGCAGTGTCGGAGGGGATCTGACAATGCGTGGGACAGGCCAGGGGTCTCTCACCCTCTGGGTGTCCAGCAGACACTCATTAACATTTTGGACTTCCAGGAGCCCATGTAGGCAAGTACCAAACCCTGAGATTCTCCATATAATTTTCCTCCAGGCCTGGCCCCAGTAGAGTGGCTGACTCAGACACTGACTGCCAAACATCTAACAGCTGAAACCACTCAGGACCATACCTCCCAGCTGTGTGGCTTTGACCAGTCATCTAACCTCTTGGGGCCTCAAAGTGCCATAAAACGGGACATCACATTAGTACTACCTCCATGGATATTGTTAGATGGTTGGCGCCCACTAGCATTGGTTCCCTCTCCCTCCAGCCCCACCCAGTCCCACCCTGCACTGACCTACCTGCCTCCTCTCTCCACAGGGAGCTCCAGGGCCGCAGGATGGGGTCAGCCTGTGTCAAAGTCATCAAATACTTCCTCTTCCTCTTCAACTTGCTCTTCTTTGTAAGTATGGCCAACAGGACTCTTGTTGCATCCCAGCCTGAGACCCTTCCGAGCTGCCAGGCCTGGGACGGTGGTGGGGCGTGGTAGGTGCGGGCTGAGGGCAGACCATTCCAAATGGAACCGGCTCCGGGTGGGCAGGAGATTCCTGGCATGCTCAGCTGGCTCCATGCAGAGCCCTGGACTCCTGGCCCAGCGTCCCCTTCTTCTGGTGCATCGAGGCCCAGCATGGCTGCCAAGGCTGGAGCCTGGTGTTGGGGATGACAAAATTCTTGTCATCAGGGAACTGTGTGTGAGGGGGTGTCTCTGGAACCCTTCTTGTCCCACCCTGACCACCACCTTCCTCTGCTGCTCTGAGAACTTGCCTGTTACAGTGCTGGGTCTCAGCTGCCCTAACCACCCACATTGTGCAGGATGTGCCCTGCATCCAAGAGGGCGTGAGGAGGCTGGGCTCTGGGCCAGGGGGAGGCGCAGTTCCCTTCCCCCAGACCCATCCTGGCAGGCATCACTGGTCCCTGAGCCAGGGGGCGCCCAGATGTGAGCTCCGTGTACATCTGGACCTGGTTTTCCTGGGGCCTTGGTTCTCTTCACTGGCCTGGCACCGACTGACTCCTCTGCCTTGGAGTTGCCAGGATGATGGTGTGTGTGTGAGAGAGAGAGTGTATGAGTGTGTGTGAGAAACAGTGTATGAGAGAGAGTGTATGAATGTGTGTGAGAAAGAGTGTATGAGGTGTGTGTGTGTGAGTGAGTGTATGAGTAGGTGCGTGAGAGAGACAGTGTATGAGTGTGTGTGAGAGAGACAGTGTATGAGGGTGTGTGTGAGTGTATGAGTGTGTGAGAGAGTGTATGAATAGGTGTATGAGAGAGAGTATATGAGTGTGTCTGTGTGAGAGTGTATGAGTAGGTGTGTGTGTAGAGAGTATATGAGTAGAAATGTGTGTGTGAGTGTATGAGGGAGAGAGAATGTGTGCAAGACAACGTATGTATGAGTGTGTGTGATGGGGTGGGGTGAGGGTGACCTAGAGGGGCCTTCACAGCCCAGACTGGAGCTGGAGGCTGTGGCCTCTCCCTGCTGGTTCACCCCATGCTGTTAAAACCAGGCTCTGCAATAGGATGTTTCTTATGAACAATTTTATTTTTAAAAGTTGTATACATGCATGAACATTTTTAAGAGGAGAAAAAAATACCTCTGTATGTTAATGTTGAATTCCTAGGAATTTGAGGTTTATTCTTTATGCCTCTGAATTTTTCAAATTTTCTACAATCGATAGGAATTCCTTGTGGTGGTGGTGGGGGGATTGCTTTATATTACAAGTTACCTAGGATTACGGAAAGTTTAGGAAGTAAAGAATCATTCTAAATTCCTCCTCATAACTTTAACTCAACACACAGATACTTACAAGTGAATTGCTGGCTTGTGTAAGCTCACACGTGTCACACATGTACATGCACATGCACATGGACCACCCTGGCTCCAGCCCCCTCCTCCCTCCTGAGAACCACGCTGAGGCACTCCACTGATGGCAGCCAGGCTGGGAAGCCACCCGGGCAGGGCCTGGGCACCTGGGCTTCCCCAGCTTAGCAGTCCGGCCCTCCTGGCTGGCCCAGGTCCGTGGAAAGCAGCTGCCCCAGCAGCCGGAGCCAAGCCTTCCCTGGCAGGCAGGAGGCTCCCTGGTTTCTAGGGCCAGTGGGGGATGGGGTGGGAATGCCGTGGCTCCATCCCTGGGGGCTCTAGGCACAGGAGAGAGGGGTCTAGACTATATCCTAGATGGTGACGCGGCTTGGGGTTCAGGACGGTAGACCCCCTCAACCCATGCCGTAGGAGGGAGGGTAGAGACTTTGTGGGGAGAGGCCTGGGCTTGATAGTTTTGGCCGGCTGTCCTTTCCTGTTCTGCGAGGCAGCCCCATGAAGCAGCGCCTGGAAAATTCTCTCTGGCCAGAGCCTGGGGCTGCTCTTGGGGCTTGGCTCCCTCCCAGCTACTCCAGGGGCCTGGTGGGAGTCCGCTGTTAACTCCCTGTGTGCCTGGGCCAGAATGGACCCTCAGGAAGTGGGCGTGTGGTGGGGAGGGGAGAGGGAAAGGAGAGAGCTGGAGGCAGCAGTGTGTGCTTGCTGTTCGCTCATCCACCAGATGTGTATTTGCCACCTCTGTGTATTCGCACCCGGTGGGGGTGCCAGGTACCCACTAACCAGCAGAAGAGCCGGTCCTGGGGCTTACCTCCGGGCGGTGGTGGGCTCCAAACCAAGACTTACTCAAATGGGTGAGGACCTCGCAGTTGGAGGTTCTGGGAAGGAAGGATGCCGCCCTAGGAGAGCAGATGAGGCGCGTGACCTCAGCCGGGCCATCAGCAGAGCTTCCCGGAGTTCCGTGTGGCCGGGAAAGAGGGCGGCTGCTGCAGGGACCGAGGCCAGCGGGGAAGGGGACAGAAGTTGCCTCCCCAGGCCTCACCCGCGGGCTTCTCGGAGCGATCCTAATCTCTGTGTTATGCGTAGTGGGAAGCAGTTACGTGATCGGACTTGTGGTCTGGAAATATCGTTCTGGCTGCCGTGCAGGCTCACATGCACACGTGTACACGTGTACATTTTTGCCTACACCCTCCTGACCCCGGACTCCTCATAGGTTGTCCCGTCAGTTGTTCTAATGTCAGAGAGCCCTGAGGCTGCTGGTACGGGCTTCTGGGGAAGAATGCTGACTGTCTGGACCCCAGCTTTTGGAGAGCCCTGGCGGGGGGGAGGGGGGCGGGATTCTGGCAGGGCTGGGGGAGGGGGAAACGGGTTACTGTGGGGTGTGTTCCGGGGGCCCCAGTCTTGGTTCTCAGAGAAAGGGGGTACGTGGTGCCTCCCCTATTCTGGTCAGCCTCCCGGCCCGGCCTCCTTTCTGGCTGCAGCATGACCTGGTGGCTGACCTGCCATACCTGCCTGTCAGGCTGCAGTCAAGGGACCTGCAGAGGAATGGACAGGGCCGCACCAGGCACTTCCCTCGGGTTTCTCTGGGAGATCGAGGAGCTTAGCCGGGCAGCCCGGGGGTTTATATTTGCCCAGAGGGAATGTTCTGCCCCGCCTCTCATCCCCACCCTGCCCTGCCCTCTGAGCACAGGCGGTGGGTGAGACCCGGACTCCCTCACCCTCGTGGGTTTGAGGTGACAGGAACAGATCTTGGGCCTCACTGGGGTGCTTGCCCAGCTGTGCTGCGAGGTTTGGGGTGGGGAGGGCAGGGATTCAGGAGTCTCTGGGAACCTAACTGCCAAGGTCTATAAAGCCCGCCTCCTTCCTCCCAGTAAGCTGTGTAGTCGAGGCACCCCGACTCCTTGTCAAAAGGAAAAATCGGCCCTGGCTGGTGTGGCTCAGTTCGTTGGGCGTCGTCCCATGCACCGAAAGGTTGCTGGTTCGATTCCAGCAGGTCAGGGCACCTGCCCGGGTTGCTGGCTCAATCCCTGGTAGGGCATTGCAGAAGGAGGAAGCTGATGGATATTTCTCTCTCACATCAATGTCTCTCTCCCTCTCCCTTTCTCTTTCTAAAAATCAATACAAGTATTATTTTTTTAAAGGGAAAAATCAGTAACATGGATTTAGAAGTCATTTTGTTTTTTATTTAGAAGTCATTTTGTTCATCATGGATTTTTTTTGGCATTAATTTTTTTTTTTTTTAATAATTGCCGTAAACTCTTGTTTATCTTGGTGAGTCTTTTGACGTCTCCTTCATTTTTAACACCTGAAGCAAATGCCCCGTTCGCCTTCCTCAGGGTCCCAGCTCTGGTCTTCAGTGACACATGGTCCTGCTGTCTGGATTGCTGGGGTTCACTGAGGCTTGGGGTTCACTGAGGCTTGGGGTTCACTGAGGCTCGGGGTTCGGGGCCTGAGGCCACTTTGACATCCTGGGTAGGGCAAGGATGGTGGTGGCTCCCCTGGATCCCCCTGGCCTGGGCTGCAGGGACAGCTGGGCAGGGTTCTCTCCGCCACCTACTCTCAGTCCCCCCATTAACCCCACCCCCCATCTTCTTCCTCCAGATCCTGGGCGGCGTGATCCTGGGCTTCGGGGTGTGGATCCTGGCCGACAGGAGCAGTTTCATCTCTGTCCTGCGTAAGGATCCCTGCTTCCCTCCCCTGCCCTGCCAGCCCTGAGGGGAGGGCCGGGCGCAGGCAGGGCTGGCCCTCAAGGACTCCAGCTCCAGGGCCGCTGGTCACTTTCCCAGCTGACCTCTGGCCCTGCCCAGCCCTGCCGCTGACTGCTGCTGCTGCGGGGGTTCCGGGAGGAATTTTCTCTCCCTCCCCAGACAAAGCGCTGTTATCTGGAGAACACTGCGGGATGGGGAGGCTTGTTCTCCCATCCTGGCCCCTTCCCTCCGCCCTGACCTGAGAAAGCCTCCATTGGCCGTTCAGCAACGTGTGGGCAGCCATCCCGCCCCTTCCCAGCTCAGAGAGACGGAGGAAAGCCAGGAGTGGCAGGTTGTCGGGTGCTGATGAGGTGCCTGCCGCATGCCTGGCACTGCCCAGGTGGGCACGTGCACTGAGGCAAAGGTACCAGATACCACTTCTGTTGTTCTTGCTCACAGGCCTAAGCATGTTGCATACACCCATTATCTTCGTCCCACAACAGCTCTGCGAGGTGGGATCTGTGCTCTTCCTGCCTCACAAAGGAAGAAATGAGGTCCGAAGGACTCCCGTCCCTTGCTCAGGTTCACCCAGCTTATGACGGACAGGTGTGGGGTGTGAGCTCTGAGAGCGCTTTGGTCCTAAACGCTGCACAGGGTGAGAGAGAGCCACAACACAGAAGGCCTTTCTCCCACTATGTAGAAGCAGGAAGAAAGACGCCCAACACGATAAGAGCCATCCCCAGTCTCCTCGCAGCCTCCTCCAGGAAGCCCACCAGGCTTGCTGCACTGACCTCTCCTGGACGCCCGTGGTGGGAGAGAAGCCGAGCACATGGCCCCAAGTAGCCCAGTGATGCCACTCCCCTCGGCGAGTGTGTCCTCCTTGGCTCACTTCCCCTCCCGGCAGCTGTGGAGGTAGCAGGATTGGACTCGGGCCCACGATAGCTGCTCGATTTGAATAAAGCAGAACCGGGCTGGGATGGGTGATGGAGGGGCACACCTGTCACTGAGGCCCCAGGGGGCTCGCCCCTCCAGCCACATCAGATGCGACCTGGGGCTGTCAGTCTTTCCTCCTCCTGGGGGGCAGCGGATTGCTCCCCTATTCTGGGGCTAGGGTCCTGGTTTCCTGTCTCAGCTGGGTGCTCACACTCCCGTGCCCTCCCAAGAGGGGACCCATCCTCCTTGGCCTTGACTAAGCCCAGGCTCACTATTTCCTGGGCCGTGGCCCACACCCAGTAGGCACCGTGCCACAGGGCAGAGTCCTGAGGCCCAGCCCACCCACCGCCTTTCTGCCCTCTGCACCCCGCCCCGGGGCTCCAGGGACTGCCCGCTACTCCTCCCCCCGCCCCCCGCCGCCTCCTGCTTCCTCCCTGTTCAAGTCTGAGAATCTCAAGCTGGCCAGACTTCAGAGGCCCCTGTGATGCACACTGTGTGTCTTACCAATGCCAGGCCTGGGGCCCGCCCCGAGGCTGTGAGTGGGGCCTGGAGCACCGTGGTTTTTTACAAAGCTCCCCGGGTGGTTCCCCAGGCAGCCAGGGCTCAGAAACACCGGTCTGATGTGCGAGCCCAGTCACTCTACCCTGGGGAGTGAAGCTTGGTAAGGGGAAAACGACTTGCTAAGTCACATCGCAAGCAAGGATAGGGAGCTGGGAACCCAGGGCTCCTGCCCTACTATGTGCAGGCTGTGTGAATCCTCATCGAATCCTTCCCACATTACTACCCACGTTTCACAGTGGAGGACACTGAGCCTAGGGAGGGCAGTAACTTATCTGAGGGCACAAGGCCAGAGGTGGAGAGCTGGGACGTAAGCCCAGGTGGCACGGCTCCCGAGCCCCCACCCCCACTTCCGAACCCCTGCAGTTCTGCGGACACCACGGGTTCACAGGGCTCACACAGTGAGCGGAGCAAGCACAGGGGTAAGAGTGCAGGTTTCGGATACAGGCTCCGCTGGTTCCCATCCCTGCTCTGCTGCCTGTGAGCTCTGGGGTCCCAGGGACATGACCTCACTTCTCTGTGCCTCTTTGTCTGTAAAATAGAAGCAATAGAATGTACCTCGTTAGGTGATTGTGAGAAGGTAAATGAGTTCATGTTCAAAAAAAGAGTTCAGAAAACTAAGTGATCGTTAAAGATTAATATTTATAACAATTATTACATTATTTCTAATAATTGTAATTGTTAAAGAATAGCATTAATAATGCCATCTAATCCTTATAAGATTTTTAGGAAGCAGGACTTTGTTCCTTTTCACAGAGAAAGAAATAGAGGTCAGGGAAATGGGTGCAGATCAGACAGCCTCGAGTCTGCATTTCTGTTGCGATTCCATAAGGACTCACTCCATCAGGGAAGACGCTGTGGGCAGCAGAGCTGGGATTAGAGCTCCCTCCTTGTGGTCCCTTTCGGTTTGGCCACTTCCCTCGCCCTCGCTGGTACCTGCTTGGCCCAGAAAGATCAAGGTGTTTCTGCCACCCAGTGGATGGGTCTCCCTGGAATAGTCACAGGTCCCCTCCTCGGCCAGTGGCTCAGATAGGGGCCGGCCTGAGGCCTGGGTGAGGAGAGGAACTGGTCTTGACGAAATGTTCTGAGAAACCAGGACCCAGAGGCTCAGCTGCCTCCCAGGGGCAGAGCCTGAGTCAGGGTCTCAGCCCTGGGCCTGGCCTGCTGGCCATCTTGGCCTGCTGCCTCTCAGCCTCTCTGGGCCTCGGGCACGGGCACCAATCAGGATGTGAGCCCACCCCCGCGGGCTGTGGAGGAAGTGAAGCAGGACGATGGATAAAGGGCCTTGCTGGGGCTGCCCACAGCATCAGCGCCAGCTCCTTTGTTCCAGGAGCCGTGGCTGGGAGGATCTGCCGGAACCCAAGCCCAGGAAGTGCAGGAAAAGTGAGATCTGTGGGCTCCTGCGGCCCATGGAGATTGCCCAGGGCCAGGGCGGCGAGGGCCTGGAACCAAAGGAAGCCCCACCCTCACCCAGCAGGGCCTGTGCGGAGCCAGACAGAGGCAGCCCTGCCCTGGCACCCTGAGAGTGGGGTGGGTGGGCCAGGCTCTTCCTGAGTTCCAGAACATTCTGTCTGCCACCAGGAAGTGGAGCTGGATCAGGCCCTCCTCCCACCCACACTCCAGCGGTGTGGTTATTCCTTAAGAGCGCTAACCCCCTCGGTGGCCTCCCAGGCCCCCCAGGGGCAGGCCTGTGTTCTCCCTGGGCCAGCCCCGACGGTGCCCCCACCCTGTGGAAGCACACCGAACATGCAGACTCCAGCAGTCTTGTGCTGCACCCAGAAATCCGAATCCATATCCCTAGGAAGTTCCTCCGATCGCTAGTGTGGTTTCCAGCCTCTGCTCCCAGCTGCCTCCTGGGAGTGAGCCCTCAGCCCCTGCTTGTGGGGGCACATTTGCCCTGACCTCCTGGTGTGTCCCAGCCTCAGGCCTACAGGCCAGAGATGGACATGTGCTCTGCCCTGGGTGATCTGTTGGGCTTCTTGGGAAATGCTGGTCCAATGCCTGCACAGAACCGCCCCTCTCCACCCACAGGGGTGGGCTTTGTCTGTCCATGGCCCTGGGGAGGGACTCTTACCATCGCCTGTCACACTCCCCCGTCACTCACGCTGGCCCGTTCTTTCCCCCCTTCTTTCCATTCTTCAAATACATCAAGCTTACTCCTTCCTCAGGCCTTTGCACCTGCTGTTCCCACTGCCTGGAATGCTTTGCCCCTCACTTGAGGTCTTCACTCGACTGACCTCTCCTTTCCCGTCTCAGCTCCGATGTCACCTGCTCAGACCAGCCTTCCCCACACGGCAACTCACTCCCTGTGCTGTAGTTCTCTGCGTTAGCCGGCTTAGCACCTCCATGGCCCTTTCTGCAGCCAGAAGATTGTATTGTTTTCTTGTTGTCTTCCCCTCCCCTCCCGTCCCCCACCTCACATAATGTCAGCTCCTGGGTGTGGGAACCTCTGCCGTCTGACTCTGCATCCCCAGCAGCCAGCACAGTGTCTGGCAGGTGGTGAGCACCTGGCCAACATTTGAACGAATGAACGAACGCCACACCTGTGCCAGGACATGTGCCCCGTGCACTGGTGGAAAGAGCGGCCTCGGAAGTCCGCACGTTTCCAAACCGCAGTCTGGTGTGTGCTGGTGCCGCTCTCCGAGCCTCCGTTCCCTCAGCTGGAAGTGGCTGTGCCCAGTTAGGTCAGAGTTGGAGGTGGCCTGCGCGAAGCCCCCGAAACACAGGGTGTGGGCAGGAGAGGCTGGTGTTTGTTTATGGACGAGGAGGCAGGCGGGCAGCGGTGTCGGTGGCCCCAACAGGACCTGCCAGTCCGTGGTTCGTTAATCCAGCAGCTGTCCACCCATCCTTTTGCTGTGCCAGACACGACTTGGGATCTGAGGGTTCAGCAGGAGCCAACCGAGTCGCCCTCCAGGAGCTCTCATTCTTGTGGGACGGCAGACAGGAAGGAGCAAGAGACATTAGTCAAAGGTCGTCTCCTCACTCCTGGATGGTGCTGAGGAGATCGAGCAAAGCAGGGATGGCGGCGAGGATAGACGGGGGGAGGCACATCCAGGCAGCTTCCCGAGGGGGCGAGGAGCAGGCTCCTTGCTGGGAAGCTGACCCAGCACCCCGACCTCCGGGCCCTGCCCCTGATTCTGTACTTCCTGAGAGCAAGACAGCCAGGCTGACGGGACACCCTCCTTTCCATCCCCCAGAGGCTTCCTCCCCGTCGCTCAACATGGGCGCCTACATCTTCATCGGCGTGGGGGCCGTCACCATGATCATGGGCTTCCTGGGCTGTGTGGGCGCGGTGAATGAGGTCCGCTGCCTGCTGGGGCTGGTGAGTGCACGCCTTCCGCCTGCCCTGTCCTGAGCCCGCCCGGTCCGGCCTGGGTGGGGAGCTCCTGAGGGGGGGACCAGGTCCTAGCTAACCTGCCTGCTCTGTGTCCCCAGTACTTCGCCTTCCTCCTCCTGATCCTCATCGCCCAGGTGGCTGCCGGCGTCCTCTTCTATTTCAACATGGACAAGGTACGCACCCCTCCCTCTGTCCCCAGCCGGCATCGGTCGGTCCTGTGTGTGTGTGTGGGGGGGGGGGGGGTTGGGGGTAGACTAGGAGCCTCAGCTGGCCCAGAAGATCCCAGTGGGTGCAGGCAGCCTCCATGTGGTTACACCCTCGGACCCTTAGCCTGGAAGGCAGAGTCTGTGGGCAGAGTCCCTCTTGGGCCAGGACCCTCCTCCGCCCCACCTCGTTCTAGGCCTTAGCCACTGTGCGCAAGCCGCTTGCCTGCCTCTCGCTGCTCTTTTCACCCTCTGTAAACGGGGGGACAAGAATGAAATCGAATGCTTTGGGTTGCTGGGAGGGTTCAGTGAGTTATGTGAGTGCTTGGCGTGGTAAGGACTCCATAAACGTTTCCATTGATGTGAAGGCTCCTTAGCAACTGTGAAACCCATGCCCCCACAGAGGAGGCCCAGGGAGGAGACTGTCCGTAAAAGCACCGGCCCTGTGTCAGAGGGGAGGTGCGCAGCTTTGAGGAAGAAAGAGAGCTTGAGACTTACCGGGCTTCAGCTCTAAGGGCGCCGGTGGACGTAGCCAGCAGTCACGTGTGGAAGCTCAGGGACCATGGTCCTGGCTGTCTCTTCAGCATCCTCATTGTGACGGCTTTTCCACAGCATGCCACTTGCCTTGTGGTCCCAAGGTGGCTGCCCCGGCCCCATGTTGTGCTGCTGTGACCAGATCCAGGGAAGAAGAACGAGGCCCCTAAAAATGTGCCCCAGACTGTGTTACCAAGGCAGCCTGGCTTTCAGGGTGGCTGAGAGTATATTGGGCTTTCTGACCCCAAAGATAGGGACACAAGGAGCCGGGAGTGGCTGCTGGGTGAGCCAGCCAATGGTAGTGATCACCATTACTTAAGGAACACCTACTGTGTGCACATGGTAACTTCTAGAAGCTTTACACACACAGTGTCTCCTCACAGCAGCTCTGTTACCGTAAGTGTTGCGTTGTCAGACAGGGAAGCAGATGATCAGAGAGACGAATAGCAGGAGCAACATCAGCAGTAGTCACCGTGGCCTCCACCATCCCTCCATTGGGTCAGCACAAACCAATGCTGGGCCCGTGTTGGCCACTTTGCATTCATTCTTTCACTGATCCCCACCACGCTCTCCCAAGTGTGAGAATCTCGTCCTGCAGGTGAGGGCATAGGGTACCCAGCAGGTCAATGGCCAGAGTAGGGAGAGCTCAGGCTCCCGGGCTCCAGGAGGAGTTGAGGGGGCCCAGCCGGGCAGGGGCCTGCCTTCCTCCAGGGCTACAGTTCTGGTCCACTGAGCAGGTGCAGAGCCAGCAGCCACGTGGGCTCCTGCATCTTACCATTGGAAGGTCAAGTTACCTCCACTCCCTCTCAGAAGGAAGCTGAGAAAACATGACACCATCCACAGGTAGCACTTAGAACATGCCTGGAACTGCATGCTGTGTTCACTTGCTGCATTTAATATCCGATCCTCACAGAAATTCCCTGGGATCATGGATGGGAAAACCCTCATGTTCACATATGGAGGCAGAGGCACAGAGAGGTGAAGCAACTTGGCCAAAAGTCACACAGCTAGTAAATGGCAGAGCCGAGATTCAAACCCCAACAACCTGGCTTCTGGGTCCCCGCAGGTGAAGTTTTTCCCTGTGGTGGTTCCTACGTGAATCTGCTTCACTTATTTACAATCCACACCCAGCCTGCTTCCCAGGAGGACTGGCCCTGACTTCCTACCAAAAACCACACTGGAGAGATCAGAATGCACACTGAGAGAGAGAGAGAGAGAGAGAGAGAGAGAGAGAGAGAGAGAGAGAGAGAGAGAGACAGACACCACTGTTCCTGAAGCCATGGGATGAGGTTCTCATGTCACTGAGGGCTGACTGGGACACTGAGCTTCCTGGCAGTCAAGGCAAAAAGGGGAAAGTTCCCGTAGATGAAAGGAAGCTTGTTTGGCCATCACCCAGGAAGCAAATGCTTAGGGCAGGGACTGTCCTTTTCCAGGGACAGAGTTTTAGGATCAGTCCCTGGGGCTTTTCTGGGATTCAGTCAGCCACATATTATCATCAGGTTAGATCAGAACTGGGCTCCCAGGAGGTGGTTCCTATGACTCAGAAGCTAGTCAGCTCTGCAGGGTGTCAGGGCAGTCCACCTTCTCACCCCTGTGTGTTTCCCCGTTTCTCAGTCATAACGGTGGTGCCCATCTGCGGACACCAACCACACACCAGGAGCTGACTTCATAACTTGACGCACGTCACAGTTTTGCAAGCATTTTCCACCTTAGGAAACCGAGGCCCAGAAAAGCAAAGTGACTTTTGGTCCGGGCACCCGCAGGTTGGAGGTGTCAGAGTGGAGATTTCGCTCCACTTCCCGTGCCTCGAGGCCCACGCCTCCCCCTGCACCACGCCGCCTGCCCACAGGATGGTACAGTCTCTCTGCTTGGCTGATGCCCATGAGCTACACCTCCGAGGTGTCCCCAGTTCCAGAGCAGGGCTGGGGTGGGGAGGGGAGGATCGCCCCTCCTGACTCCAGGCTAGACTCTGTCCCCTTCTTTTTTTTCTTTTTTATTAAGGTATTATATGTGTACATATCTTACCATTAACACCCCCCCCCCAATCTGTCCCCTTCTTTGCCTCCTTCACCACCACTCCCAGGCTCGATGCCCCTCTCCCCTGGTCCCAGCCCCCTCCCCTCGACCCACCTCCGCTCTGGAAGGCAAGGGAAATTTTCTGGCTTTTCTGGGGAAGTTCTGGCGCCACCCTATCGCCCAAGTTGGAATGAATGATTTATTTTTTCTTTCCCGACACATTGTAAATCCCAGCTAAAGACTAAACATGCCCTTGATGGTGTTTATTCCTGCAGATGAGGCCCAGCTGGGGGCGGGGTGGGGGGGTGGGGGGAGGCTGAAGGAAAGGCCTGTTCCACGGCAGGGGGCTTCTCCCCCCTCTCCAGGCCCCCTGGGCAGGTGGGAGGGAAGGAGCCCCTGGGCTGCCATCTGTCTTTCCTGCCCCTCGTTTCCAAGGCAGAGCCGAGGGCAGCTGGGTCCTTGGACAAAGTCGTGGGCTCTCCGGCCTTGGGTTCCTCGATTATAAATCAGGAATAAACCTGCCTGGTCCCTACCCTCACCCCACCCCTACCCAGGTGCACCGACTGCAACGTGTTTATAAAACACAGAGAGGTGGCCCAGTCTGACTCCAGAGTCACCACCCATGTTGGAACCTCTGCGCTGAGACCCTCAGCACATTACTTAGCCTCTCTGGGCCTCGGTTGCCTTGTGTGTCAAATGGCAATAAGCAATTGTCTGCAATTCTGAAACCCCAAACCATTTTGAAATCGCTCTCCCCCCGCAAAAAATAAAATAAAATAAAAAAATAAAAATTGCAGCTCATTTGGTGGCACAATGGACCTGAACCAAAGTGGGGTTCTTTGTGGCCTTTGTGTACCCCATTCAGGTGTCCCCCGGGAAATGGGAATGGGAGAGACTTTGGGCTGTGACACAGCCTGATCCCTCTGTGAGACTTGGGGGGTCTCAATGCCGGAGCACATGGGCCCCAAGAGCCACCTTCTAGGCCATGGCGAAGGTGAAGGGCGCTGACATGGGGGAGGGGCTCCGTGTGGTGCTGGCCCCGAGCAGATGTTTGCTGGCATCATTGCAAGTGTTATTGCTGCTGTCACCATTATTAACTTCATTGATGCCTAGTAAGGGATCAATAAATGACAGCTGTTCCTGTGGTTGGTATCCATATTGATATCAGCAAGGACTGTGGGACCGGAAGTGCGAGGTTGAGATTCCCCTGGCTGCTTCCTCGCCTGACTGTTTATCCAGCCTCCCTTGAGTGAGCAAAGGGCAGGTCTGGGATTCTGGGACCCTGGCTGGTAGGGTGGGCTCTGCCACTGGTTGCTGTGTGTGTTTAGACAGGTTCCCCAGCCTCTCTGAGCCTCCGGGGACCTGACAGTCTGGGGTTCTGACGTGTTCCCTGCAGGCGGTGGAGGGTGGGAGGTCAGGAGGAAGGAAGTGGGCTCAGAGGGCCGCCTGTGACGTGCCAGGCACCGGGCTGACTGCACTCACGCAGGACACACTTCCGACCTGCCCAGCAGCCTGCACAGATGCTGTTGTTGTATCAAGGGCTCAGGAGAAGCCCTGGGGGATGAGAGCTTGACAGGGGAGGGGCTCCCATGGTCTGGGTGGGAGCTGGAGGTGAGGGGTCAGGGCACTGTCTGAGCCAGCTGCCCTGGGGTCCTCAGAGAGTGTGGTCAGCAGAGCTGTGCTCCTTCCTTCTCTCTCCCCGAGGTGGGGGGGCGGGGGTGGGGAGGGAGGAGGCCTGCCAGGCACATGGATGGATTGAGGGGTGCTGCCCCTTAAGGAAAGGAGCTGTTATTTTAAGAAGAAGGGAGAATGGATGCAGGGCAGTCAGGAACCAGAGGCAGGCTGCGGAGGCGAAGCGAGATGGGGAGCATCCTCTCACTCTATCTCCCTGCCCCTCATTGTCTCAGGAGTCGCCCGGTTGCCAGGGTGACCTCCCTGGGCTCCCAACACGGCCTTGGGATTGGGATCCCCAGACATCAGCTGCCAGCTGAACCAGCCCTGCAGCCGTGGGCCCTGTGGCTCTGCCGTGGCCTTCAGCCACCTTCTGGGCTGGAGGATGATGTGGTGTTTCCACGGAAACCACCCCGTGTCAGTGAAAAGCACACAGTTCCCATCACCTTCTCATTTCAGGAGGGCCTGAAACAGGGAAGTCCAGGCCGCTGTGGCAACCACACTGGGGTGTAAATAGAGCCTGGACGAGTGGGGGAAGGCCGTGAGAGGATGTGGGAGAGGTGGCTCTCCAAGCAAATGCCTCTGGGGAACCCCCTTCTTTCCACACCCCAGAGATCACCCGTTCCCTGGGGCAGAGGTGGGGAACAGAAAGATAGAAGATCTGCAGGTGGACAGCCCCAGCTATGTGGCAGAGGCCAACGACTAGGCTTCTCTGGGCCCTTCTTAATGGTGCTATGACCCACTTCAAGGAATAGCTATGTGGTTAAAATGCCAGGAGAGCCGAATGGGAAAAAGCTTGGGATTTTTAATCAATTCAAACCTCAGCTTTTGTACTTGTTGGCTGTGTGACTTTGAGCAAGTTAACGAACCTCTCTGAGCCTCCTTTTCTGCATCTCTAAAACGAGGGAGCAAGGTTAGTACCCAGATCACAGGTCTGCTCTGTGGATTGAAGTGAGATGCCGCACAAAAAGTGCTTAGCTCAGCACTGGTGCAAAGCAAGCCTTTGGTCCACGTTAGCCACGGGGCTTGTTGTTACTGACCGGAAAGCGTGGTGAACTGTAGCGAGCTCTGGGGAGTAAGCAAGAAGCGACATGCAAAGCGTTTTACCGAGAGGGAGAGGGCAGAGCGAGTCCCTCGGGCTGGTTTCCCCAGGTTCGTGACGGAGGCCCAGGAGCCAGGCCGCAGGTCCATCCGGAGGATGTGGTTTCTCTGAACACAGCAGGCGAGGCTGCCTGTGGGGCGCTGGCGGAAGTCCCACGCGCAGGATTCGGAGCCAGGCTGTGAAAGCCCCTGCCTGGAAGCACCTGTCCCCGCTCCCTCACCCCCTTTTCTCAGGGACTGAGGGGCAGGTGTGCGGCTGTCCTCGGTGCCCCTTGCCCTGGGGAGACCACAACCAGCCTGTGCATGCTGAGCCGGGCCTTGGCAAGGTCCACGGGAGAGGCCCGGTGGGGCCAGGCCAGGACTGGCTCCGGGGCCCCGTCCCACATGGGGCCGTTCTAGTCACTGGGGAAAGTCCTGTGCTCAGCCGTCTGGGCTGGCTTCGCTTTGCTTCCCTTCGCTCAGCTGTCTCGTTCCTGAAAAGCTGCTGTAGTGAGGTCCTCGGTTCAGGACCCCAGTGAGAGGCCTTTGGGGTGAATTCTTTTGATCCTGCACTCCTCATCTGCCTTATTTGTAAATCAGTGCTTCTCTGTGCGTTTAGTGAAAAGCGGGTGTGCTTTTCTCTTCTTCACTGTGGGCCTCTGAATTCCTGAGCATGGCGACCAGCACTGCCAGTATGTGGATTCTGTGGGGCCCAGGGCAGGTGTGAGGGTAGACAGGTTGCGTACATGAGGACAGTGGGTGCGTGCAGATAGAGGTGGTTATGAGGACTGTGGGTGAGTGCATGAGGACTTTGGGGTGCGTGCAGATAGCAGCGGTTCTGCACATGTTCCTTATTGTGGACACCGCACACCTACTCTGGCCGGGCTCACAGCCACAATTCCTGCTTCCACGGAGCCGATGTTCTCAGGGGGGAGAAGTGGGGCTGATAAATCCTGGAAACAAGTGATCACATCATGACGATGTTATGGAGAAAATACAAGACAAGGAGGGCTGGGAGTGTGTGGGGAGGGGAGGGACGCTATCCTGCAGGGTGGTCCAGGAAGGTCTGTCTGAGGAGGTGACGTCTGGGCAGAGCCCTGAAGGATGTAAAGAAGGGAGTCATGATGATGTTTGGGGGAAGAGGATTCCAGGCAGAGAGACAGCAAGTGCAAAGGCCCTGAGGCAGGAGAGAGCCTAGCACAGAGACTGCTAGGAGACCAGTGGAATGGAAGCAGAGGGGACAGGAACAGAAGGAACTAGGTTTGCAGAGATCAGGGGACAGAAGAGGCAGGGCCCTGTGGGCACTGAGAGAATGTTGGCATTTGTCCCGAGAGCTGCAGGGAGCGACTGGGGGTGGTTTTCAGCAGTGACATGGAAAGATTCACATTTAAAGGGCCCTGCGGCTGCCGAGTGCTGAATAGACTGCAGGGCAGGAGTGGTCCTAGCTGCACTGGGCATAGCGTGGTGACCAATGGGAAGTGCCAGGAGAGTGGTTGGAATGGACAATGAAGTGCTGTGGCCCCGTGAGCATGTCCCTGGGCTCGGTTTAAGTCGATGTGACCAGAGGTGGGCATGGGTTTCCAGAAATCAGACCTGACCCCAGCTCTCCTCTCCGCAGGTGAAGCAGGAGATGGGCAGCATCGTGACCAAGCTCATCCGGGACTACAAGGACGGGCAGGAGGACAGCCTGCAGCTGGGCTGGGACTACGTGCAGGCACAGGTAAGCTGCGTGGGGAGGGGTGGCCAGCGTGAGGTTCCGGGCCTGTGGGTTCCTTTGTGTCTGGGTCTGGTCGTCCGTGTGCCTGCATGCACCTGGCAGAATAGGTTAGCTAGTGAGTTTGTGTGAGTGTGTATCTGATGCGGGGGTGGGGGTGGAAGGGGGCCTTCTGGCACCTCAGCCACCAGCACAGCTCCTTGCTCAGGGGCCCCGGGTCTTAGAGGCTGTCCCATGGCTCACAGTGCTCCCACCTGTGGCCAGAGGGCAGGGGTCAACTCTCGGCCCTCTCACCACAAGCCAGCTGGCCAGTGTTGGGAGCTCTACCCTGGAGGTTAAGAAACGGGGTGCCATGCCTGAATGGAGGCTACCTCTAGGGAGGAGCCAGTGGGGACTTCTGGGGTAAGAGGATATTCTAGTCATTGATCCAGGTGGTTATGCCGGCACGCAGATAAAACTCACAGATTGAATTCGTGTACACTAGCGTATGTGTATTCCACCTCAATTAAAGTGGGAGAGGCGGAGACCAGTGACCGACTAACAGAATGAAGGACTACGTGGCACGCTGACTGAATGACTGATGGAATAACTGACTGACCGAAAAAATGGCTGATTGACTGACTGAATGAATGAATGATGGAATAACTGACTGACTGCATAAATAACTGGTTGACTGACTGAATGAATGAATGAATGGCCATCTGACCAGGCTCCCAGCTGCCCTGGTGGTGAGCCATCATCACATACACATCAGCTCAGTGATCAGGTCCCAGCAGCCTCCTCTCTCCTGTGCCCTTGGCCAGGATCCCTCCTCTGGGCAGCAGCCTCCTCCTCTCTCCGGAGGACGCTGGGCACAGCAATCATGTAGGAGCCGCTGGCACCGACTGGCAGGAGCGTCTGGAGACTGAGGAGGGACTTTGCCCAGGAGACGTGGGCATGATCTTCTGAGCTGCGAAGGGGGAGCGTGTTTTCTGGCCTGAGTGCCTCTCGGATTTCTTGGTGAGGCCAGGCAGGAGGGCCTGGGTCACCTGGAGGGCTGGGTGCACACAGGGGCCTGTGGTCGTCACACCTATTAGTGTGACCCACAATTCCTGAGGTGCTTTGCTCAGGTTGGAGGGAGTGGCTGTCCCAGGATGAACAAGTGCTACCTTTCAAGGAGCCTGGGGTAGCAGGGAGACCTTGGGAGCTGAGGAACATCCACAGAGCTGGCAAGGCCCTGGGTGATTCTGATGTCTGTCAGGCACCACTTGGGAAGGTGGTCAAGAATGTAGACTGTGAGTCAGGCTCCTGACGACTGGGATACTAACTCGGCCCCTTCCTGGCCAGACCTTCTCTGAGACTCAGTTTCCTCACCTATAAAATGGGGCTATGGGTCCATACTCATTTGGATAGTCATAAATTCATTCGTGGGGTGAACTTGTAAAGCCCGTGGCACTGAGGCAGCACTTAGCACTTACGTGGTGTTTTATTCGCCACGCACAGCCACTGAGACACAGGGTGGGTGGTGTCCGGGCTCGGACCTCAGCACGAGGTGCTGGAGAGGAGGGCTCCGCCTGGTGCAGTGGAAGGTCAAGGAAAGCCGCCCCCCTTTGTGGGAGGATCTCCGAGAGAAGGCAGATAGGCAAAGGCAACATAAAAAGTACAACCCGAAGCCCCAGAGCGCCCGAGATGGAGGTGCTTGGCACGCCCCCTGCTGGCGACCGGGCTGCTTGGCAGGGACTCATCACTGAGATGGGAAGGAAGCAGGTGAGGAACTGACCATGTGCTGGGCACCGTGGCTTGCAGCGCACCCAGCTCACCCATGCAATTCATGTAGTCCTCCCAGGGATCCTAGCCTAGTGGTTACTGCCATCCCATTCTCCAGGGGCGGAGTCCAGCCCAGAGAAAGGCAGCGGCTTGCCCATGTACAGGGCAAGGCCAGGATTTGAAAGGAGCCCTGCCCCCACTCTGCCCCACTCTGCTTTCCTGGGGCATTTCCGGCATGGGCCCAGCCCCTGGCAGTGGAACTGGCCTTTCCTAAGCAATTACTGTGCTGTCCAGATCTGTGCAGGGCACTGCGCCTCGTCCAAGTTAGTCCTAGTCACAGAGAGTTAGAAAACGTATCACCCCATTTTGCAGATGAGGAAACTGAGGTCAGTACTTTGACCAAAGCTGAGCAGCTGGTAGGTGCCAGAGCTGGGATTTGAACTCAGGAGCCTGACTCCAGACCCCGCACCCTTAGCCGAGTGCCATCTGCCCTCCTACCTGTCCCCACCGCTGTGTTCTGCCTTTCAACCTGAACTTCCCTCCTGTTCCGCTTCCTAGTTTTGCTAGTTATGTCCTGATTTTTTTCCTTCCTACTGTTTAGCAGTGTATGGTATGTGTTTCCCGAAAGTCCCTTTACATTCTTCGTGGCTCACAGAAGCCGAAGCAAAACTTAAATTCGACAACTCAAGTCCTGGAGGTGCGGCTGGGACCGACCAGGGAGACCTAGACCTGAGCCTCTTCCCAGGCGGCCCCACCTCTGCCAGGAGGGCAGCCTGCCCGATGGGCATGGGCATGAGCATCCTGTCCCCTCTCTGCCCAGGGCAAGTGCTGCGGCTGGGTCAGCTTTTACAACTGGACCGAAAACGCTGACCTCATGAACCGCACCACCGTCACCTACCCCTGCTCCTGCGAGAAGCAGGGGAAGGACGACAGCCCACTCGTGAAGAAGGGCTTCTGCGAGGCTTCCGACGTCAACGGGACCCTGAGTGGCGACAACAACCCGGAGCAGTGGCCCGTGTACCAGGAGGTACGCAGAGGGCTGTGGGGTCCAGGGGCTGGGCTCCCGCTCCTTCCTTTCCCCCTCCTCCACTTAGTTGTTCCTGCCTTTGATCCATTTGTCTGCCTGTCATCTGTCCCTTCATCACCTATTCACTAATATATCTATTCAGGATACACACAGGCCCCTCCAGGCTGGGGTGGCCCCCCGGCGGTGCTGCCTGATGGGGTGACGTGGCTGTGTTCTTCCCTCGCAGGGCTGCATGAAGACGGTGCAGTCGTGGCTGCGGGAAAACCTGGGCACCATCTTAGGCGTGTGTGTGGGCGTCGCTGTCATTGAGGTCTGTGTCCCCTCTCTGCAACTCTCCCCATGCTCTGTCCCCATGGGTTGTCCCTACTGTGTTGATGTCGGGGGGGGGGGGGGGGGAGACGCTGTGGCAAGCCTGGCCTGAGCACTGCCCCCCGGCCCTCTGCTACCTGAATCTCAGGCTGATCACGAGGCCATAGCTGAGGAATCTCTCTCTCTCTCTCTCTCTCTCTCTCTCTCTCTCTCTCTCTCTCTCTCAATCTTTTATTGATTTCAGAGAGGAAGGGAGAGGGAGAGAGAGATAGAAATATCAATGATGGGAGAGAATCATCGAGAGGCCGCCTCCTGCACGTCCCACTCTGGGGATAGAGCCTGGAATCCGGGCATGTGCCCAGAGCGGGGATTGAGCCATGGCCTGGTCCATAGGTCGATGCTCCATCACTGAGCCATGCAGTTGGGCGAGGGTCCTCTTCCTCCCTGTGTGTGGAGCCGGCCAGGGGGGTGCTGCCCCGGGGCCTCTGGGGGCTGGGTAGCCCACCTCCGCTGACTCCCACCCTCTCCCTCCACAGCTCCTGGGCATGCTCCTGTCCATCTGCCTGTGCCGGAACGTGCACTCCGAGGACTACAGCAAGGTCCCCAAGTACTGAGGCAGCTGCTGCCCCCGCCTCCCCGCCCAGCCCCCAACCTCAGGGCTCCCAGGGCGTCCCTGGCTCCCTCCTCCCGGCCCGCCGCCCTCCTCACTGCTCAGGCACCTGTGCGCCGCCCTGTGCTGCCGGGAGTGAGGGGCTGTCCGGGGCCCGAACCCCTCCCTGCCTCTCTGCCTCCAGCCTGGAGCCCGGGCTGTGCTGTGGCTCCTCCGCTCGCTGCCCGCCAGGGTTCTCTGAGCAACTCAACGAAAACCCTCCCTGCGGCGTTTCTGCGCAGGTGGCTGGGTTTCTACCTGCCTCGGGGGATGTGTGTATATATATATATATATATTGTAAGGGGGAACATGTATTAAAAACGGGGGGGAGGGGTAGATAAGGCACCCTGGGCTGTCAGGGGACTACCCACCGCGTGGGTCAACTGACTTTCCACTATAAGGCTTATACCTTGGCTGTCCTATTTTCATTAAAGGTTGTGGGAAAGGGTAGGCTTTGCTCGACGACGTAAGGGAAGGCACCCCTCCCCAGGCCCGACCCCGCCCCAGCCAGGCAACTCCGATCTGCCGGGCCACCTCGTGGGGGCAAGGCCGAGATGGGCCAGGCTGAAGGGGGCTTGGCCTGGCCCCTGGGCTGCTTAGGGAACCTGAGGGGTGCGTCCCCGGGGTGTGGCACAGAGCCTGCCCCTTGTTCGCCGGGACCTGAGCCGTCCGGGAGTGGGTGGGTGAGGCTGTGCTTTGCAGGGTGAGGAGGGCTCCGTGCGCCACTCTGTAAAGCACGCTGCATATCTGAAGACTGACCATTAAAGAGAATTTGTAAGAATCTGGTCTGACTCAGGGATGCTGCGTCCCGGGCCCGGGAGGACGAGAGGGGAGGGAGAGGGTGTGAGGGAAGTGGCGGGGTCTGCAGGGAAGCGTGGTGGCACCCACTGCTGTCCCCAGGGCAGGGGCCCTTCCTCGGCACCTCTGGCCTCCTCTTCAGCCCCGTGCCTTGGTCCATCCGCCCGGCTGCCCGTGTGGCTGGAATTTGATTTGTATATCGAAACAGGTGTGTAGATCGTACCTCTAGGTTCCTGCCTCTGAGACCAGGTGGCCCCAGAAGGTATAGAAAGTGGGCTGGTGAGGGAGGGGTCAGGGAGGCCGCAGGACAAGCCTGGCCTCTGTCTGAGCATCTGGTTTTGACAAAGGTAGGAAGCATTTTTTGTATTAAAGAAATGTGATGACAAAAGATGTGCAGCATTCAGGAGCTTTTACAGTGCAATGTGGACCTTGAAGGAAGCTCTTACTTGTTGTACTCACAGGGAGACCCAGCGCTCCCCAGGCCTGGCTGCATGAGCCTGCACTGCCGCTGTGAGGCCTGTCACGGGAGGTCCCTCTCCGCTGAGATGGGTGTGGAAGTCAGCGGGAAAGATGGTGTTGCTCCACCATCTCCTCCTCTCCAACTTCTTGGGGCCCTGGAAGAGGGGGAGGGGTTGGGTGGAGGGACTTGCTTCCCTACAGTAGGGCAGGAAGGGCAACAGATGGGAAGTATTCCAGGAGAATCCACCAGGTGGCGCTGCTGCCCCAGCCTAGGAGAGTTGTCCCAGTTACTGCAGGTCCCTCACCAGGCCCAGGTCTGTGGTCTCTCTGGCGAAATGCAGATTCCAGGGACCGGGAATTCTGATGCAGCCATTCTGAGCCGGGGGCAAGGAACCTGCATGGTTAGCACCCCTCGGAGGTGGTTACTACATCACAGTACTTCAGATTCTCAAGGCCCTGATTCGATGTAGCCACAGATGTACCCCAAAGGGAGATGGAGCGCTCACAGCAGACATCGCTAATTGATCACTGTTCTCTTCTGAGCCCAGATGCTCCCAACTATTCTTAAGGCCATCACTCTCTGCAGCCTCAGAATCCTGCTCAGCTCAGCACGAGCCTTCAACCAGGTTGAATGGCAAAACAAAAGCAGCCGCCACCCTTGAGCTTCAGTTGTTTAGATGAACTATACAGGGTTGGGCAAAACCCATATTTAATTTTGCCTCTGGGCTTCCCCAGCGGTCCAAGCAAAAAAGGGAACTATTGCCAATTATACGGCTCTCCTTCCCCAAGGCTTCCTCAGGCCTAGCTACTAGGAAGAATGTGGCTGGCTGGAATCTAGAATTCAAACCAGCCTCCAACGCACAAACCTCAATAGCCCTTCATGACCAAAGCAAAAAGAGCCTACTGTGTGACCTTGTGTCGGTTTTTATCTGTGAGGAAAGGAGTTGTGCCTCTGCCATGTATTAGGAGCCAGGGGACCTGGGTTGCAATCTAGCTCCACCTCCGCCTTCCTGTGCAGCCCTGGCCACATAGCATGGGGGTGGGCTCAAAACCTTGTTTGCAAAAGACGTCAGAGGGGACTGAGAAAAGGCAGCAGTTACTGAGGGGGCAGGCTCAGTCCCCCAGCTGCCTCCTCTGGCGGGTCCACCCCTGATGGCAAGGCCCAGGCCTCCCAGCCGGCAAGTGCCAGCGCCAGGACCGGAACCACAAGGCCCTGACTCACGGCACCCTCCGTCCTCCCACCACCCAGGTGTCCTCGGACAACCCCACGGTTGTGCTGTGTTGTCAGACCGACCGTGGCCCCGACTTTTGTGGAATCTGGTCACCAAACACAGAGCAGTGGGGCCCCTTCCTGCTTTCTCCTGGGGAGGACCCCGAGTCAGCCTGAAGTTCCACACGGAAGGGACAGTCCAGCTTCACTAATTCCTGGGGGGCCTTAGAGCCCTTCATCTGTCTGAAGACCACCTGGGGATTCCAGCTTCCCTCTGAGCTGCTGAGTGAGCTGAGCTGCTCTCAGGCCTTCTGTGGGGATGGAGGTCACTCCAAGGCTGCTCTCTCTCCCCGCAACATTCAGGCATATGAGCCCCACTGTGGCCTGGCTGCTGAACCAGTAGGCAAGGTACCCCTGGGCAGTGCCCACCCACAGCTCCCTGGGGCCAGGCAGGAAACAGGTGGGTGCCAGCTTGCTCTCTGGTCCTTAGGGGAGCCAGTGTCAGTGCCCTGGGAGTGTCTAGGAAGCTGGACTCAGGGGGGCGGTGCTGGACACTGACCAGTGGGAATGGAAGCCAGACTGGAGCTAGAATGGGGGCCTGCTCTGTGGACTGGTGGGAGGTGCGGGGCCGCCTAGGGGTTGGCCTGGGGGCACTGTCAGTCAATCAGTAAAGAAATACTACACTATTTTAGTAATTGGTGTGACTGTGTGGGCACCACTGAATGTTAGTACACACACACACACACACACACACACACAGCCTCTGAGCCCCTGAGAGCTCACTCCATTCCCAGGTGTGAGAGATTAAGCCGCGGTGGCCAGTGGTGGGTAAGAAAGGCAGAATGTCTGCCAGCCTAGAATGTTCCAGGCCTGCACTGGGAGAGCACCTGGCCACCCATCTCCATCCTGCCTGTGTCCTAGCAGAGCCTCCACCAGCTTCTGCTACGGGGTCTCCAGGTGAGCAGGGCCCCAGGCTGAGGAGCAGCAGGGTGAAGGGGACACTCATGACATGGGCATCTCTGGGGCCAGGATGACCAATGCCTCCTTCCCCTGAAGAGGGACAGAGACCTAAGTAGCCAAGCTGCCCCCTGGGGTCTTTGGAACCTGTGGGTTAAGGTTCACTCATTTATTCATTCATTCATCCTGTGAATACTTAATGGACACCTCCCAGTTGGTGGGAAGTACAGTTAACTTGGCTCAGGGACTCCTCCGCTTGCCAAGCCCTGAAGTAGGATGATGGAGGATGATCCACAGCCTCATCACCCAGATTTCAGATTCTGGCCCCAGGACGGGAGAGCATGTGCTCCTGTTCCTTTAAGCCAGTCTGTGTTATCAGAGCAGCAGCCTCAGATGATACTCACCCACCTGCCCCCCCTTTTGGGGCTTGGCCAGGTTCTGGGGATAACTGGGGCTCCCGGGGAGATCCATCCCTGTGTCTGTGCCTCAGTCCTTTCTGCCTCCCGCCCCCATACTTCCCGGGGCTCCCTGGCAGTGATCGTGCATTGGACACACCAGGGCAGGCTGCGCCCGTGTTATAGGTTTTGAGTACACGGTGGCGAAGACGCTGCGTGGCAGCTGTGCTCTGGTGAATGCGGGGAGTCTTGCACACTCCTCTGTACGTACCTGTACCACCGACACATGCACACACAGCACACGCATGCACACAGCTGCCAACTCCCGACAGCACGGGCCATGCTGAGTGTTGCTGGGGACCCCTGGGGCCCATCCCGGGCCTCTGGCATCCTGTGGAAGGAAGCTGAATAATGAACACCGAGTGGAACAAACAGGATAGAGGGTGGAAGAGCCCATCACTCAGCTCCCTGCCCCCCCCACCCCAGCCACACGGCACAATCAGCCATTCCCACGGTAAACCCCTTCCCAGCTGAAATGAAAGGAAATCAAAACAGCGGCTGGCAGAGTGGCATCGCCTGTCTAGTGTCATCACTGAGACGGGACTGTAGTTCCTACCTCCAGGGTTACTGTGGGGCCAGTGAGGGGATGTGCTTCCCTCGCTGCTTCCCAGTGAAGCCAGTCCCAGGACCGCTCCCCTGCTACACGGGATCCCCGCCTCAGTGCTGCCATCCCCTGGACAGGACCGGGCAGGCCAGGCAGGTGTGTCTGTGCCTCCAGGTCAGAAACTGCTGGTTGGTCCAGAGTCTGGCCAGGAAAGAATCAGCGCCCAGCCCCCTGCCTGGCCGGGTGAAGCCTCCTGGCTTCTGGGGAAGGTGCAGCCAGGTAGGATGGATCGCGAGAGGGCACCTGACCTGGGAAGCCCACTCTCGCCACCCCCTCCCCCCCACCACCACCGACCCCTCTGAAGTCATTTCCCTAGCATCTGCCCTCTGACCTGGAGCAATGCCAGGCCCAGAGCCAAGCCAGTCACCCCTCCCCCTAATGTTCCCTGAGATGCTTCCAGCAGCACCCTCTGCAGACAGAAATGGGCTTCCTGCAGGATGCGGGCGTGGGTGGGGGTGGCAGGAACAGCTGGACGTGCAGAGGGGCCAGTGGGGAGGGCAGGGGAGGATGGGAGGTGGGAACAGCCTTGGGATGCTGGGGGCGTGGGAAGGGGAAGCGGTGGCAGCTGACAGCGGTGCAGGGGTCCTGGCCTCTGCCCCTGCGTCACACACCTGGTGAGCCCAGCTTGCGGCGTCCAGGGTGACAGCAACCCTGGGATCCCAGCAGCCAAACCTCTTGGTTCTCTTGGACACACAGAATTGTGAGCTAAATCCACGGTGGTTGTTTAGGCCCCCACATTTGGGGGTAGCCATTACACGGCAGTAACTAACTGATGCAATGATGACCTCAGATAGGAATAATGATAGCATCACCTGCAGAGGGCCTACTATACACCAGGCCCAGGCCCTCATACAACACAGATGACCTCATTTCTTCCTCTCAGCAGCTCTGAGAATTGGTACTGAGACCCTCACTTTATAGATAAAACACACACACACACACACACACACACACGCACGCACACACAGGCTTGGAGGGACATGGGCCTCTTCTAAGGCTGCCTGACAGGAAGCGGCCGAGCCAAGGTTAGAACCCAAAGTCTGTCTTCTTGGACTCAGATCTGAATCTCCTTCCCAGACCAGCCTCAATGTCAGAGAGAGCTTGAGGGAGTGTAATATATTCTGCACGCAGGGGCTGACGTCATTGAGAATGTTCTCAGCCTTCTCTGCCCAAGAATTATGCCGTAGCTCACCCTGCCATTCTCTCACCCCAGCCAGTGCCTCTAAAGAGAGAAAGACGAAGGCAGCGATGTCGGGACCGTTCACTTCTTTTTTTTAATGCCGCCTCCTATCTAATCAGCCGATAGTATTGGGAGCCTGTGCCCAATTCCACAGCGGTCTTTCTTTGGTGACATTTCCTGGATTCCTTGCATGCCAGGCCATCACCCAGCGCACACTGAGGTGGTTAGGATCATCCTCTCTTTACAGATGGGGAAACTGAGGCCCCAGAGAGGGGGAACTGACCACCTGAAGCCACCTAACTAGTCAGTGTTGGAGATAGAATTCGTTCCAGGGTTGGCTGAGTTTAGGGAGGGCCTCGCCTTCCTCTATCACTGTAAATGATATTGGTGCTTTTATTATAAAAATAGCACATGATTACTGTCAAAAGCCACCATGGAGACAAATATAAAGCTGTAGAGCAGTGGTTCTCAACCTTTCTAACGCCGAGACCCTTTAATACAGTTCCTCATGTGGTCTTTGGCAAACGTGTCTCGACCCACAGGTTGAGAACCCACAGCTGTGGCTTTTCAAAAAGGGATTCTGAAACTTCCCCTGGGTCCTGTGTGTGAGGCATGTTGGGCCTGGGAGGCTGAGAGGAGAAAGAAAGGGGGATGAGGGTGCTGGAAGGGGTCCCCGACTCTAAGAGCTGGTTTGCTCTCTGCCTCAATGATGCCCAGGCCTCAGTGATGGCCAGGAGTTATGCCGTGAGTGGCAGCAGGAGGAGGAGGTGGCGTGTGCTGGAGGGGCAGAGAGGGGAGCACAGGCCCCATCCCGCTCCCCAGTGTCCATAGCTGACCAGCCACAGCCATCCTTCTCCCCACCCATCTCCCTGGCCCCCTGTTTAGCTGCTGGGCCACAGCCATCTTCCACCCCCAGGCACTGGGCACGGGAGCCCTCATCTCCCGGCTGCACTGTTTTCAGATGGGAATGCAGGGTCCGTCGGACCATCTCTTGCTCCCAGGGCGGTCACACCCCTGGGGTGGCAGGGTAGCCACAGACCTCCCAAAAGTTCCCAGAGCCCAGCCCAGGTGCCCTGGCCCATCAGAATCTAGCTGCCAGGAGCCTTTGTGCGGCCTGGGAGCCGGGCAGATGTTCTGTGAGAGCAGGAAGGCGCCCAGGTGAGAGGCTGGGGGAGGCCTCATTCCACACATGGCAGCCCTCTTCTGGGACAGCCTGCCCAAACGCCTGCACCAGAGCTGAGAACCTCAGTCACTCTCCATCTCTGGCCCTCTGTCTCCTCATCTTTTAGTCGGAGAGGATGTTCAGAGCCACGTACCAGCAGATAATGATAACTAGCGTTTCCTGTCAGCACTTTGCACACATTATCTTAATTATTCCCCCAAACAACACGGAGATCTAAGAATTCTTAGTGTCATCTTCATTCTAACTGCCCAGGGTCACACAGCTGGTGAGTGGGTGGCTACAGGGCATGTAAATCTAGCACGCACGCGCACACACACACACACACACACACACACACACACACCGCTCCCAACCCTGGGCTCAGACTCACTGCTGCAGGCCTCCTTGCAAATGCCTGGACCACACCTGCCAGACTCACTAGCTGCTGGTGAGGTGGGTCTCCCACACTTGTTTGCCTGGTGTCTTAGAGTAAGTAGCTGGTTCCAAACTCCCCTAGTGCTCTGACCTCTCAGAAAGGAGTCTTGCTCTTCTAGCCCCCCCCTCCCCCCCCAAAAAAAATTTATCCCTCTGTTCTCCTGCCTAACCTTGCTCCCCCTTGGATCAACCTTCAAGTGGCTTTCCCTGACCACGCCCCCAATGATATCAGGGTTTTGCTATGCCCACCCCCACATGGTTCTCTCCTCTAGCACTGCCTCCTGTCCGCACACACAGGCCATGGGTTCAAATCCAAGTTCTGCCCTCCTGAGCTATGTGACCATCAGCAAGTGAGTTAACCTTTTAGCTCCTCCTCACAAAAATGGGCATACTGCCGGTCCCACCCTCACGCTGACTAAATGAGTTGGCAGCTGGGCAGGCTTGGAACGTCTGCCTGAGGGAGCAAGCTCTCCTGCCTGGTTCCAGGAACTGTTCTCCCCACAGGGGGCTCTCCTGGCAGAAAATTGTAATTGCTGGTTAGGGTTTGGGTCTTCTGGGCTGAATTCTAAGTTCCTTGAGGGCAGGGAAGGCTTCTGGCTTGTTCCTTGCCCTGCCCTCAGCTTGGAACAATATGCCTGACACATTAAAGGCAATTAATACATATTTTTTGAATGGATGGATGGATGGATGGATGGATGGATGAGTGGATGGATGGATGGATGGATAGATGGATGAATATAAAGTATCCCTTTCTTGGTGCCAGAATAAAATAAGATGAAATAAGAAAAGAAGTTGAGCTACGTCCTGCTGGCAGTGCCCCATGCTTACTGTATGTAACAATCATTGGAGCCTCTTCTTAGAAATTTAGGTTCCTGGGCCCACTTGGAGGATCTGGTTCCTTGAGAATGAGGGGCTCTAGGAACCTGTGAAGAATCAACAGCATTCCTGCATGCAGTCAGGAGCCCTACAGGTGAAGAACAGGATGAGGGCTTAGGGGCGAGGAGCAAGGACACGTGCTGGGTGGAGGAAGGTCAAACCCCCCTCAGCTCCCTGCCTGCAGAGGAGAGCCAGGGCAGGGCACTAATTCTAAATCAAGTTCACAGTTGTGAGCGACTACCACCTGGGACCAGGGGCTTCTCGTGGTTACTCGGACTCGTGTTTGCAACTTAAAGTGACCTAAGCATTTTTGTCACCAAACAGAGATCAGAACACTGTGGGGCTGCCTAGTTCTCCCCTAGGCACGGGGAGGAGCTTCCTCCAGTGCAGTGGTTCTCAACCTTTCTAATGCCGCAACCCTTTAATACAGTTCCTCGTGTTGTGGTGACCCCCAACCATAAAATTATTTTCGTTGCTACTTCATAACTGCAATTTTGCTATTGTTATGAATCGTAATGTAAATATCTGTGTTTTCTGGGGGTCTTAGGCTCTACAGCAGCGGTTCTCAACCTGTGGATCGTGACCCCTTTGGGAGTTGAACGACCCTTTCACAGGGGTCGCCTAAGACATCCTGCATATCAGATATTTACATTACGATTCATTAACAGTAGCAAAATTACAGTTATAAAGTAGCAATGAAAATCATTTTATGGTTGGGGGTCACCACAACATGAGGAGCTGTATTAAAGGGTCGCAGCATTAGAAAGGTTGAGAACCACTGCTCCAGTGAATGCGTCAGAAACAGATGTCGGGAGACGAGAATCAAGTTGCTTTCTTCTCCCAGCCCATGAGGCCAGCTCATCCAAGGCACCAGTGCCAGTCAGTTACCACAGGTAGGAATCTAGTTCCTTGAAGGCAGGCCCTGCCCAACCCAGCTTTGTCCCTCTGGGCCCTGGCTCCTGGCCCCTGGCACCTGTAGATGTTCATTTCCTCCCTTGCTGCCTGCCACCTGACCCTGGTTGTTCAGAAGGGGCAGCATCAGGCACCTGTGAGAGGTTAGCGGAAGGTCTCACAGAAGAAGGCAGAGATCCCGGCCATCCCTGCTGGCATCTGCAAGTGTCAGTCACGTAAATGAGACAGGGCACCAAGCAGTGAAGAAATCAGGACGCCAGACAGTCAGGCATCGATCAAGGGACAGCTGGCCACTAGACTTGCTAGTTACACAGAGAGAGACAGACAGACCACTGACAATCATCCACATCCATTCGATATGGACACTGCTTTCTAGAGTCTCCTCCCAGGACTATGGAAGTGTCTCTCCTCTACTGAAGGCCCCTCCCCAGGAGGCCGGGTCCCGGGTGCTCCTGGCACAGTGCCAGCTCCTGATCACTGACTTGGCAGCCTCCTAGCTGTCGGCTCCAGCACTGCCCCTCCTTCTTCCTCTCTCCCTCCTAAGGTGGGAGCTTCAGGCTCTGCCAAAGCATTACTAAGAGTAGGGGTGACGTCACCTTCTCTGGTCCCACCCCTCCCCAGGCCCCCCACTTACCTTTCACCCTTGGCTGCCCCTGAGAATATGACACATCCTGGGTGGGGGAAGGGCCATCCCCGGGGACAGACACTGACGGTCCTTGGCCCCAGGCTAGAACACTCAGATCGCCCTGCCTCCCCCCAGCCACAGGCTGCTTTGCCTAGCTGAAGCAGCTCTGCTCCCAGAGACCACTCTGGACAGATCCAAATGCTCACACAGGCTCCTCCACTCATGAGCTGGGCAGGGGCCTGCACCTACCTGGGCCGCCTCTCTAAAATGAGGCTAATAATCAGACCTGCCTCATTTAAGCCACCAGTGTGAGGCCTAAATGAGGTCAGGCCCATCAGCACTCTGCCCCAGGGAGGGGAACTTGGGTCCATTTTGATTGCCTGTGAGATGTTCACTCCTGAGATACACCTACACACACCACTACCACCAAAACCAAAATAGAGTAGGGAGGGTGCATGGTCCACTAAATGTGAGGAATGATGCCAAAAACCTTCTCAACATACTCCCCATCTACCCAACCCCACCTCAGCCTTTCACAATGAACGCTCCAAGTTTTTATTATAAAAATAGCACATGATTATTGTCAAAAGCCACCATGGAGACAAATATAAAGCTGTAGAGGAAGCTCCTCAATTCACTTTAAAAATGTGAACAAGTAACAAGAGTCCAACAAACTAGATAGATTTGGAAATTGATCAAGCTTCTAGAAATGAAAAATACAACCCTTGAATTTGCAGAATTCAAAGCCAAAGAGGAGATTATACATATATATATATATTTTAAAATAAACTTTATTGATTTTTCACAGAGAGGAAGAGAGAGGGATAGAGAGTTAGAAACATCGATGAGCGAGAATCATCAATTAGCTGCCTCCTGCACACCCCCTACTGGGGATGTGCCTGCAACCAAGGTACATGCCCCTGTCCGGAATTGAACTCGGGACCTTTTAGTCCGCAGGCTGTCGCTCCACCCACTGAGCCAAACCGGTCCCGGCAAAGAGGAGATTATATAAAGCTGAAGACATAATTAGTAAAACATTAGTTAGAGCTACAGAAATTATTCTGAATGCAGCTCAAAGAGAAAAGAGTTGGAGAATGTAGAGGACAAGTGAAAAGAGGTATGATCATCTAACATGTTTCATTAGGATACTGGACAGAAAGGAGAGGAGTGTAGGGAAGAGGAAATATTTGAGAAGATCATAATAACATTTTCAAGAGTTGTGGAAAGACAGCAAAGCTTACATGCAGAAAACCCAATAATTCTTAAGTGCTAAAAGTTAAAAGAGCCACACCTATACACATTACAGTAAACCAGCAGAACTAAGTGTTGTGTGTGTGTGTGTGTGTGTGTGTGTGTATGTGTGAGAGAGAGAGAGAGAGAGAGAGAGAGAGAGAGAGAGAGAGAGAGAGAGAATGAAAGCAGTCAGAGAGACAAGTCACCTCTAATGGAACAGCATTGAAGCAGACGGCTGACTCCTCAAGAGCAATGATTCAATCCAGTAGACAGCAGAATGATTTTTTAGTATACTTAAAATTTATATAGCTGAAATAAAATAGTTGTTAACCTAGAATTCTCTAATGGATCTATTTTTCAAGAACAAAAATGTAATAACACTGATTGGATTTACCACCCACAGACCTCACTGAAGGACATTCCTCCTAAAGTCCAGAGCAAGACTCTCACCACTTCTGTTTAACATGGTGCCAGAGCAGTTAGGCAAGAAAAAAGAAATTATAGGCATGCAGTTTGGAAAGGAAGAAGTACAACTATATTTTCAGATGAGCAAGCTCTTGCTCACAGAAAATCCTAAGGAATCAACTAAGAAACTATTAGAACCAATAAGCAAATCCAGTAAGGTTGCAGTACAAGATCAATGTACAAAAAAATAATAATAGTATTTTTATATATTGACAATGAATAATAAAAAAAATGGACTTAAAAAAATTCCACTTACAAGAACATAAAAAATAAAATACTTAAAAATACCTTTAACAGGGTATTGTACTCTGAAAGTTACAAAATAAATAAAGGAAGACCTAAATAGGCAGATATCTCCTATTCATTAATTTGAAAACTTAATATTGTTATGATGGTAATGCATTCCAAATTGATTTACAAATTCAATGAAAACTCTATTAAAGCTCTCACTGGTTGTTTTACAGAAATAGCCCTGATCTTAAAATTGAATTGGTCCTAAAATTCATATGGAAATTTAAGGGACTAAGAATAGCTAAGACAAACTTGAAGAAGAACAAAATTGGAAGGCTCACACCTCCTCATTTTAAAACTTACTACAAACTTAACTAAAAGATGATATAGTACTGGCATAAGGATAGACATATAGATCAATGGAAAAGAATTGAGAAACCAGAAATAAACTGGAACATTAATGCAAAAGCGTGCCAAGACAATTCAATGGGGGAAATAGTCTTCAACAAATGGTGCTAGGACAACTCCATATTCACAAGCAGAATAAAGGAGTTGGAATCCCTTCCTTAAAGCACACATGAAAATTAATTCAAAATGCATCCTAAACCTAACGTAAGAGCTAAAACTATAAAAACCTTAGAAGAAAATATAGGTGTAAATCTTAGTGACCTTGAGTTAGGCAGAGCCATCTTAGATACACACCAAAAGCACTGCAGCCAAAGAAATAATTGCTAAGTTTGACTTCATCAACATTTAAAACTTGTGTGCTTCAAAGGACACCATCAAGATAGTGAACAAACAAATTCTGAATGGGAAAATATATTTTGAAATTATCTATCTGATAAGAGCTGGAATACATAAAGAACTATTACAATTCCATATTAAAAAGATAAATGGCCTAATTAAAAAATAGGCAAAGATTTACACATACATTTGTCTAAAGAACATATATAAATGGCCAATAAGTACAAGAACACATAAGTATATACCCTACATATTTAGCTGTCAAAGAAATAAAAATTAAAACTACAGTAAGAACCCACTTCACACCCACTATAATGGTTATAATAAAAAAAACTTTTTTTTAAAAAAAAAGAAAGGAAAGAATAAAGAAAGAAAATATCAAGTATTGACAAGGACATGGGGAAGTTGGAACCCTCAGACATTGCTGATAGGAATGTAGTTTGGAAAACAGTTTCACAGTTCCTCAAAATATTAAACATGGGGTTTCCATATGACCCAGCAATTTTGCTCCTAGGTATATACTCAAGAGAAATAAAAGCATCCATCCATATAAAAATTATATATAAATGTTCATAGCTGCATTATTCATTTAAAAAGTGAAAAAACACCAGATGTTCTTTGGCTGACGAATGGATAAATAAAATGTAGTATATTCATACAAGGAAACATTATTTGGCAATAAAAAGGAGTGAAATACGAATACATGTACAATTGTGAGGAACCTTGAAAGCATTATGCTAAGTGAAAGAAACCAATCACAAAAACAACTACATACTGCATGATTTAACTTAGGTGAAATGTCCAGAATAGCAAATCTAAAAAGACAGGAAAAAAAGTTAGTGGATGCCTAGGCCTGGGGAGTTTTGGGGGGAAATATGAAGCGACTACTAGTGATTACGAGATTTCTTATTGGGGCGATGAAAATGTTGGGAAGCCGATCATGGTGATGGCTGCATAGCTCGGTGCCTATACTAAAAACCATCGAATTGTACCATTAAAATGATGAATTATGTGGCAGACGAATTATAGCTCAATAAAGCTGCTTTAAAAAAAAAATGTACTCTAGGTAGAAGAAAAATACTTCCCAGTTGGAAGGCCTGAGATTCAAGGAAGAATGCTGAGCAAAGATGATGGTAAATGTGTGCTTAAATTCAAAACACAGTCACTGTAATGCATCGGTAATAATGTCTCATGTGGGGGAGTCCAATACAACAAAAGGGAACTTACTTAGCTTTGCTGTGCTAAGTAAGAATGTGAAAAAAAATTAAGGGTAACAACCAGAAGAATAAAGAAAGAAAATAAAACTGCTTAACTAGTAAAGGGGGAAATGAAACTCAATACACATAGAAATCTGAACCGCATCTTATTACTGTTCACATGAGCAGGTCCCAGAATGGAGTCCCACAGAGGAGGCAGCTCACCCCAAGCAGACAGCTCTTCCCTGAGCTCGATGTGGGGACACTGGTGGGTCACATTACTTATTGCTCCTATTGTTTGTTTTTCTTCTGTTAACATGTTTTTCTCAGTGAGGGTCAAAGTGAGGCATGAAGGAAAAGAAAGAGAAAAAGCTGTACAAATAGAAAACACAAAATAAGATGGTGGGAATAAACACAGGTATTACAATCAATGTAAATGGACTAACTGTTCTGGTGAGAAGACAGAATTTTCAGACTAAATTAAAAATTAAATTTCAGCTGTAAGCCAGTTGTTGTTATTATTATTATTATTATTATTATTATTATTATTATTTTCATCTTTGAGCCTACATTTGCTTGTCATTGGTTTGTTTGTTGCTGGGGATCTTTTCCCCCAGCCTTACAAAGGGTTCAGCATTCCGGAGAAAGGGCTGCACTTAGATGATTAAGAAGGAGTCCGTGGATGAAAGATATTTTTGAAAGGCATTGGGGGTCAGAGGAACTTCCAGCTGAAGGAGCTAGAAGACTCTCCTCCTTGACCAAAGACCTGTACTTTTATTAAACACAATTTGTCCCAAGGCAAGGTGGGAATATACACTCCAAAGGATATGGTATCAAAGGTTGACAGAGGTTGTCAGTTTCTGGAATAGCCTGCAGCTGTTCAGGTGTTTGGCCAACAAGAGGCAATAAAATGCCCTGAGCTGTCTGGCAGTTAACAATGATCCTATTCAGGTTTGGGGGAGATGCTTTGTAGCCATTTCCAACAGGTAAACTACATGTGACTCAACCCTGCTCAGCTCCCCAAGCTTCACCAACCTTTTGGTAAAACTCTTGTAATTATTATATTACATGCTGGAATTGGTTCTCGGCAGTTTGCTGCTCTTTTTAAATAACAGCTCAACTTAGATGTGATGCACATGTCACACAATCGACCAGTTTTAAGTGTACAGTTCCAGGTTTTTAGCATGTGCACCAAGTTATATAACTGTCAGCTTGAGGACAGTTTCACCACTCCAAGAAGATACTCCATAACCATTAGCTCTCCCCATTTCCCTCAGACTTCCTCTGTCCTAGGTTCCTCTGCTTTCTACTTTGTCTCTAGAGTTTTCCTTACTATGGACACATCATTGAATGGGATCACGCAAGACATGGTGCTCTGTGACTGGCTTCTTTCACTTTGCATACTCTTCCAGAGGCTGTAGCATGGCCCAATAATTCATTCTTTTTTATTGCCAAACGACAGTCCACTGTAAGGAATATTATCTATCCACTTTATTTGTCCATTCATCAGTGAAAGGACAGTTGGGCTATTTTTACCTTCTGAACTTTATGAATGATGTTGCTATGAATATTCATGCACAGTCATTAAGCGATTTTGTCGTTGTGCGAGCATCACAGAGCGCACTGCCACACACCTGGATGGTACAGCCTGGTGCACACCTGGGGTGTGGGCCAGCCTACTGCTCCTAGGCTACAGAGCAGACATGGGAGGAATGCATTGCCCTATGATGTTATGATGGACACATGAGGAATGCATTGCCCTATGATGTTATGATGGACACATGAGGAATGCATTGCCCTATGATGTTATGATGGACACATGAGGAATGCATTGCCCTATGATGTTATGATGGACACATGAGGAATGCATTGCCCTATGATGTTATGATGGACACATGAGGAATGCATTGCCCTATGATGTTATGATGGTCACGACATCCCAGCTCCATTATAATCTTGTGAGATCATTGTCATATGTGCGGTCCATCATTGACTAAAACGTTGTTAGGCAGCACATGACTGTACACGTTTTTGTGGGGGGGGGCGTTTTAGTCTTCATATGTTTTGTGTGAATGTTTGTTTTTTAGGACTGGGATTGCTGAGTTACACGGTAACTCTCTGTTTAACCTTTTGAAGAACCAACATTGTGGCTGTATCATTTTTTTTAAGTTCTCTTAGCCATAGGTGAGGGTTCTAATTTCTCCACCTATTCTCCAACACTTGTTATTATCTGACTTTTTTTTAGCCACTAAGTTGATAAGGCATCATGGCCAAGTAGTGTTTTATTACAGAACATAAGAGTGGCTTCATATTTTTAAAAAATCCATCACTATAATTCACATTTTAACAGACTAAAAAATAGAGGTAATTTGGTCACCTAAATGGAAGCAATAAAAGCATTTGTCAAATTCAACATCCATTCCTGATTTCAAAACAAAACAAAACAAAACAAAAAACTTCTCAGCAATAGAATAGAAGGAAACTTTCTCAATATGACAAACAGTAACTATAAAAAAAACTACAACTATCATCATCCTTAACGATGAAAGACTGAATGTTTTCCCTCTAAAATTGGGAGCAAGTCAAAGATGTCCACTGGCTTTCCTTCAATTCATGTTGGACTGGAGGTTTCTGGCCAGTGCATTTAGGCAAAAACAAAACAAACATCTTGATAAGAAAGAAAAAAGTAAAACTGTCTTTCTTTTGCAGATGATGTCATGATCTATGCAACAAATACTCTGGAATCTATAAAAATGTTGTTATAACTAATTAGTGAGTGAAGAAAGGTGACAAGATATAAGATCAATATGCAAAATTTGATACTACTCATAATAGGGAATTGAAACAAAAATTAGCATTTACAATCATATCAAATAATAATCAAAATGGCCCATTTTACAAAATTCTATAAAATGCAAACAAATATGCAGAGACATAAAGCAAATCAGTAGTTACCTGGAGGGATGGTGAAGGATGGGGCCTGAGGAAACTTTTGAAGGATAATAGATATATTCTGTTCTGAATGCAGTCATGGTCTCACAGTGTATACATATGTCAAAGTCATCAAAAGGTGTGCTTTGCATATGTAAAGTTAGTTTATGTCAATTATACAGCAATTAAGCTGCTAAAATAATCAGAATATAGTATGATCTTTCTCCAAATACATATTAAAAATTATGGGACACACCCTAGCTGGTTTGACTCAATGGATAAAGCATTGGCTTGAAGACTGAAGAGTCCCAGGTTTGATTCCAGTCAAGGGCAGATACCTGGGCTGTGGGCTCTATCCCCAATAGGGGGCTTACAAGAGGAAGCCAATCAATGATTCTCTCTCATCACTGATGTTTCTATCGCTCTCTCTCCCCACCCCCCTCTACTTCCTCTCTGAAATGTTTAAAAAAAAAATATGGAACATAAATAAATCATTAGAAAAATAAAACTTGAAAATGCCACCAGAAGAAATACCATGCAAAACAGTGTCCTCTATAGTTGTGTGTGTGGGGCCCAGAATAGTCCCACAAAAGACACTGACTCCAAAGTTTCAGACTTTTCAGAGTTGAAAACACCAGCCTCAGACACCTTTACAAACAAGTTCTACCAAACAGACAGGTTTCAGATCATTCCAGTCGTGCACAAAATACTCCAGAGATCAAAGCAGAGAAGATAGCCCCCAGCTCATTTTTATGAGGCGAGGAAAACCTTGATGGCCAAGCCAGACTCGGCAGGATGGAGAAGGAAGCTGCTTCACTCATGGACATAGAGACAAAACTCATGTTAGCAATCAGACTCTTCTAATGAATAAGGATGACCGCACACCATGACGTGTTCAGTTTGTCCTAGGAATGCAGTCAGTTTGACTTTGGAAAATGGATTGGAGTCCTTCACCACATCAGACAAGTCAAAGGACAGAACGTGTGCAATAATCTCAACTGATGCAGAAAAGAATGCAATACATTTCAACATCTACTCATGAAAAAAATCTTTGAAACCTGGGGAGAGAAGAAATGCTCTTAGTCTAATAAGTGGCACAGAAATGATTGAAAACTTTAACATCAGGCATAAGACAAACATGCCACATTCAGTCAGTATTGTATTGGGGTGCCAGCCAGCACAGTAAGACAGAAAATAAGATAAAATTTAAAAAAATTAAAGCTTGAAGGATATAAATATTGGAAAGAAAGAAGAAATAATAACTACTTGCACATGATGGTGGGCAAGCTAAAGGCACTCACTGATGTAGTATTAAGAACAACAAGAATTTACCAAAGTTGCTGGACAAAAAATCGACATAAAAAATCCATTATGTTTCTGTGACCCAGTACAAACAATTCAAAAATGAAAATAAGAAAAAGTATACAAACGATAGTGTTGACAATAGTTGCCTCATCTATAAAAGTGCACAGGGCAGGGACTTTCCGAATTTGTGAGGATGAATGAGGCAGGTAAGTCCTAATAAGGGCAGAGTTACTAACTTATTATAGATCAGTCCCTCTGGCTCCTCCCCGAGGAGAGTTAGGTATCCTCTGTGGACCACTGACAGCACTCAGCTCACATCTTGGCCTGAAGAGCTGCAAGAAGGCAGCCGTGACGCCACCCAAATATCTATCATATAAGGCAGGAAATGACCGGTGCCACAGAAGACCAGGTACCATGGGGCCAGAGGATGGAGAGAGAGGCTTTCCATGTGGAAACACTTCAGTAAGGGCCTTGGAAGAGAAGACACACTGTGGACAATGGCTAGAGGTAGGAACGTGGGGAGAGAGAGAGAGGCTGGTATTGGCTGCAGCAAACACCTGTGGTCCTCTCCTCCTCCCCATGCTCTTTCTCGTGCTTGCCTCTGAGCTCAGCAGGGTCCTCCATTCGATCCCCTGCTCCATTCAGCCCCGGTGGTTCCCCCAGAGCTGGTGGCCCTCTGGCCCCTGAGGTTTAGAGAGGAAATCTCTGTGTGGTGTTTACTACAGGGCCCCAGGGTGGCCAAGAGCCAGGCCTGAGCGGTGAGCAGGGCCTTTGGAAGGAAAAGGGAAGGGGGCCTGGATGTTTGAACAGCTGGGCTGGCTCAGCAGCTGCCAGCCCCACTCACCTCTCCCCTCCCCTGCTTCCGGGCTTAGCTCCATGCCCCTTCCTACCTGGGGGTCTGCATGGGGAACCCTCATTGCTGGACCTCTGTGGCTGGAGGGCGTTTTCTGCCCTCAGATGGTTGAGGGAAAGCCTTTTTGTGTGTTCCCCTGAGTGGGTCTGTGAGTAGAATGTGCAGGCACACGGGTAGACTTGTGCCATGTGGTTCCATGGAGGCCTCAACTGGAGACCCAGCCCTCACCAAATACAATGATACAGAGGAGTCATCAGACATTATAGGTAACTTGGATTTGCACAAAGCATGGCTTCTGAGCAGACACAGGTCATACCGTGTTTCCTTGAGTAGACAGGCCAGGGAGGGGGAGCTTGAGGCTGGAGCTTGTGGGGGAGCCCCCAACCCCAAATTCCAATCAGATCCCCCAGAAACGCCAGCCTCAATTCCTTACATAGCTGAACAGTCTTTGACCTGCAGCTTCTCCTGAATCCAGCCTCTGCATCCTGGCACATTTCTCCCAGCAATGCCAGCACCCTCTTGCTAGTCCTTCACAGAGTGTGTCCTGCCAGCAAGCACGCACCCCAAGTTCTCTGCCATGTGACAAGGCCCAGGAGGCACTGAGCACAGGACATGTTGTCCAGGTCATCAGCGTTGCCCACACAAAACCTCACTGGGAGGCTCTCCTGCAGGAACCAGCGTGGCTTTCAGTAACAGACTCCAAATGGTATGATGGGTGACTCTCCAGGAAATTTTGGAGATGGTCCAGCAGGGTCCCTTAAGGGGTTCGTGGCAGAGAGTAACTTACACCCTCTGGATGGGCAGCTTCTGAAGGAACACACGTTGAAGCTCGGATCCCAAGCACCTCACTCCCTAGCTGTGTACTGTTCTGACTGAGCCTCAGTTTCCCCATCTGTGAGAGGGAGGCAGTGCCTCCTGCCCACAGGGTTATAGTGAAGATCCACGAGACATAAAGGGCTGATCACATAAGAGGTTTGCTGAATGTAACTTCTCTTCTGTGCCCCCATCCCGGCCCCCAGCTCAGTGGTGGGTGAGGGGCAGTTTTGGAAATCCTCATGGTGGGCTCTGGCCTGAGGGCTAGGCTTCCCTGCCCTCCAGTGGATGGCATCCCTCACACTATTTCCCAGGGCTTTCCAGCCCCATAGCTGTGTGCAGCCCCTGGGATGTGTGTGTGTGTGGAGGGGGGGGGGGATGAAGGGGCTGCTTCAGGGCTGGGGGTGGGGGTGGGGGAGTGGGAGGATTCTGCTGACAGCACCTTTCTCCTCCCCTGGGCCAAAGAGGAAGGCGACCCATAGGAAGGAAGCCAGCCTCCTCTCCAGCCAGCCCTGCTTTCTCACTGTACCTGCCAGAGGCTGAAGATCCATGAGTTTGTGAAATAGGAGAAGAAGGATGGCATTTCCTGTTCAGGTCAAGTTCCTGGGTCCCCAGAAGAAAGGTAAAAGCCCTGGGTCTCTCCATCCTTCTCCTCCTCCCACCCTCACTCATGCAGACAGACCGAGGTGGCAATACTCCCCGGTGCCCACGCTGGGCAGATCCTGGGCACACGAAATTGGTTGAGCTGGGGGTTCCTGACTCCTCACTGCCCTCTCTGGAAGGAGGCCACCAAAGCCTGTGGCTCTCCTCAAGGGACTTGGAGCTAAAGCCTGGGAGACAATGCCTCCTGCTGGGCACCGGGTAGGAAGTGCCTTGCTGCTCCTTGCCTGGGGGCCTGTGAGGCGGGTAGCCGCTGTCCTCTCTCCTCTGGAGGCTCTCATTTCTCCTGCTTCCTTGGGGTTTCCTTGGAATGCCCTCCTGGCCAGTGCCCTGGTGCTCCGACCTCACCCTGTGACTGCCAACCTGTGCTTGTGTGGTGCTGGGCACAGCCCTTCACACATCAACACCAGACAGCGAGGCCACACCACCGGAGCTGGGTCTCAGTTTGACCACAGACCAGCTCTACAACTGGGGACAAGTTAGTTAGCTTCTCTGAACCTTAGTTGCCTCATCTGCCAAATAGCCATGGAAATCTTTTTTTTTTTTTTTTAATTTAGTATATTTTATTGATTTTTTTACAGAGAGGAAGAGAGAAGGATAGAGAGTTAGAAACATCAATGAGAATCACCGATCAGCTGCCGCTTGCACACCCCCTACTGGGGATGTGCCTGCAATCAATGTATGTGCCCTTGACTGGAATCGAATCCGGACCCTTCAGTCCGCAGGCTGACGCTCCATCCACTGAGCCAAACCTGTTTCTGCAGCCATGGAAATTTTCATCTTGTGAACTGAGAGCTAAGGTATGGAGTGAGCCTGACCCAGCAGAGCACGGAGGAAGCAGGCCCCATGTCCTTGTCCCAGCTCTCATCCTGGGTGTCTAGGGCCCTAAAGTGCCCGGGAAGTGATGCACTGCGATTGCCGAGGGCAAGTATCCTGAGCGGGCTGTGCTGTGGCCCAGGAGACACCAGGCAGACCTCTCTCACGTGGCCCATCTTCCAGCCAGTGAGGGATCTCTCACTTGGCCCAGGTACCTGCCCTGTTGGGCCAGCTGGGTGGAAGAGGAGATCTCAGAAGCCCACCTACTCTGCCACCCCCTCCATGCCCAGCCTGGTTGCCCAGGTGCAGTGCAGGGGAAACAGAGACGAGGGGACTGATGTTACTGCATGCCTTCTAAGGACCAGACAGGCACCTTACCACATGCCCTCCCATTAAGCCTGTGATGTAAATATTATCAGATATTTTACAGATAAGAACTGGGGCTTATGGAGTTAAGTGATGCCTCCTGGTCTCACAGACTGCCTTGCCATGTTGGTGCAAAGCTGGGCTCTCAGCAGAGCTGGCACAGAAGGCCCTGCAGGCACACAGGGGCCTCTTTTCCAAATGGCACATGCAGGTTCAGCTCCCACAAGTAGGAACAAGCTGGTGCATAAGCCTAGAGTCTCAGCTCCAACCTTTCTATTGTCCTAAATACACCCCCGCCATTGCCCATGTGCAGTTCCCTCTTGGCCCCTCCAAAGCCAGGGCAGGAGTGTGGGCTGTCTTGACAGCTCTGGGTCCTTGGAGTTCCACGGCTTGAATTCTAACCTTGGCCATATGCCTACTCTACTCACGGGGAAGTTTTAGGAAATTGTTTCATCTTCCTGAGCCTCATTTTTCTGCCTGAAAAATAGAGATAACAGTGGTACTCACCCCTGAGGGTGGCGTGGATTAAATGAAATGGTGCATGTCAATCTCAGCCCCGAGATTGTAGCAGGTGTAGCACTTGTTAGACATTTGCTCTTATTAATTAACTAGAGGCCTGGTGCACAGATTCATGTACTGGTGGGGCCCCTCAGCCTAGCCTGCAGGGATCAGGCCAAAACTGGCAGTCCAACATCCTCTGGGGGGGTCCCTGTTTGTGAGAGGGCACAGGCCAGGCCAGGGGATCCTACAGGTGCATAAATCCATGCACCAGGCCTCTAGTAGGCATATAAGATCTTTGGTTAATCTCTTCCTGCCCTCCCCTCTCCCTACTTCCCTCTGAGATTCATCAGTTTGTTTCATGTTTTCATGCCTGTGGTTTCTATTCCTGCACTGAGCATCTGCCTTCTAGTGGTCAGTGCACATCATAGCTACCAGCCAGTCAGTGAGTTGGTCCCTTAGGATTTTATATACATATATAGATTGATTCCCAGATTCTCCTCCTCCTTCCCAGACTCCTCTGTGGCCTGGATGGGGCTAGTCTAGAATAGGGAAGGCAAGGGAGGAGTTGTTGGGTATGATCTAATCAAACCTGGGCTCTCCAAGTTTACTTAGTACCTACTTCACCCCAACCTCCCCAGAGACTAGACACCTTTTAGCTTCTTTCCCATGTGGAGGGAGAGGGATCAGCAGGGGTTGGGCAAAAGGTTGAAGCTCTTTGAAAATTATAGAAATTATGCCTATTGGTCCTCAACTTTTCAATAGTAGGTGTCCATGCTCTGCTGCTTGACAAATATTTTTTATTTCACCTGGCTTATAAAGCTGGCTGAACTACATTTATTGCTTGCCCACTGTGCATGTGCTGGTGTAAGTTTGTGTGTGTGTGTGTGTGTGTGTGTGTGTGTGTGTGTGAGTGTGTTGTGGTGGGGGTTGGGGGGATGCGAGATGGTTCAAATAGCAGGTCCCTAACCTACTTAAGGAGCTCAGAGGGGGAAAGGCAGACACACAACTCTTTTACTCGGCATATCTTCAGACAAGGCAGAGAATGTGATGTATGTGAATGGGGTGTAAATATAGGTTTGTGGGGACATGGGAAATGATTAATTCTTGTGGAAGTTCGTAGAGGTTGGAAGACCTCACAAGGGAGGCATTTTGGAGATGAGTATTGGTGAGCGGATAAGATTTCTTCTGGAGGAGAAAGTTGGGGGATTCTGGGCTGGGGGCAGAAGTGGGAGCAGACAAATCAACCTTGAAGTGTGGCCTGAGTTTGGTGGCATATAGGCCTGCCTGGAGGAGGGATATACAGTGAAACCAGAAAAGGCACGTCACATTTGATCCTCAAAGTGGAGCTGATGGTAGGCTGAGGTGCACTCAGATTTCTCTCCTATGCCAAGGCCTCTGGGCCCAGTGCCTCAGTCATAAGATGGGGATAGATCCCATCTTACCAGAGGAAAGAAGAGAGAGGCTCCTGGCTCCCTGTCAGTGCTCATGAAAGTGGGGTCCTGCTAATGTTTCTTTTCTGTTCACCCACTTCCCACGTACAGACTCAGTTTCAACTGCAGACTCAGCAGAATTAGTTTGTTGGGGACTTAGCACTCACTGTACTGTAAGCTCCAGAACATGGGTACCATTAGGTCCAGTCAACAAACATTTATTGAGATATTACAGTGTGCAGCATACTGCCCCCTTGAGGAAACACACTGGTAGTGCCTGGTTTGTTGAGAGCTCTCAATAAGTGGATGGAGGGACAGAGAGATAAATGGAGGGAAGGAGGGATGGAGGGGTTTGGGGAGAGGTGGATAGGGAGATGTGTAGAGTAATGGTTGAGTAGATGAAGGGTGAAGGGGTGGAGGGATGGGAAAAGGGAGAAGGAAAGAATGGAGGAAGAGATAAAGAGATGGGCAAAGGAATGGAGAGATAAATGGATGGATGAAGTGGATGGAAAAATGAAAAGATTGAAGGAAGAATAGAGATGGATATGGATGGATGGATGAATAATGAGATGGATGAATGATGGGATGGAAGGACAGAGAAAAGGTGAGTGACTAGCTAGATGAAGGGTAAAGGAGTGTAAGATTGGGTTGAGGGAAGAAGGTAAGGATGGAGGAATAAAGAAATGGATGGATGAAAATATGGAAGGGTAGAGAGGGAATGGAGGAATGAGGAGATTGAGAGTGAGGGAGGGATAGAGAGGTAGAAAGATGAATGGAGGGAAGGGTAGAGGGAGGAAGGGAGAGGGAGAAATGGAAAGGTGGAGGTATAGATGAATAATGGGTGGAGACATGGATGAAAAGATGTAGGTCTGGTGATCCTCTGAGGAGCTCACCTTGACCTGTCTCTACAGATGCTGGCACAGCATATGAGTCTCATTTCAGGGTATGTATATTTGTTTAATTGAAACCAATGCATGTGGACATTCTTTGGAAAGTTTGAGGGCCTGCAAATGTTAAAACATCCCATTTTCATTTTTCCTTTGTCAGGAGTGGGAGGTCCTTTGAGGAAGACAAAGAGAAAAGAGGCAGGGGAATCTGCTGGGGGGAAGAGGAGGAGGAGGAGTGGCCAGTTCAGCTCTCCTCATCCTGGTGGCATATGGGAACATGTGGCCCCCTCCCTCCTGGCACCAGGGAATCCTAATGCCAGGAATGCTGGCAGCCATGGACACGGAGCGTTCCCAGAGGGAACTGCTGGTAATTGGGCAGGAGGCCTGGAGCCTGGCTCTGGGGCAGGCCCCCAGGACTGTGTACTGAGAGTAGGTGGGTGCTGTGCTCCCGTCCCCCCGGGCTCAAGGAAGAGTGGCTCCCCCAAGTCTCCAGCAGGAACCCAAGGGAGCAGGCCCCACCTGTCCAGGCCCTCAGAGCCCTTCTAGCTCTGAGAAATCAGCATTGTGGAAGGAGCCCTGGACTCAGAGATCATTCTGCCTCTTATTTACCAAGGGACCTCAAACACATGACTCCATTTTGGGCCTCAGTTTCCACATTGTTCCCAAAACCATCCTGCCCACTGGAGCTAGTTAGGTGAAGAGCTGTTATCAGCAAGTAAGGAAAATAAGCATTATCACCCCCTACCCTCCCACCCTGACACACACACACACCCGGTGCAGGTTGTTCCAGTCTTGAAACTTTCAAAAGAAACATCAGGGCCCCAGCTCCAGCCCCAGCCCCAGCCTCAGCAAGACCCACCAGCCAGCTCAGCAGTTCGTCCCGGCCCCATTCCCCAGCCCCGAGGTCTCTCCCTCCCAGCAGACAGACTGCAGGCGGCCTGGGAGACAGGGAGAACTGCAGACAGGCAGGGCCCTGCCGGGCTCTCTGGTTTCCTGGATCTGAGAGTTTGCACTCATTTATTATTTAGCAAATATGTCTTAATCACTGACTAAGGAATGTGTAAAGCACCCCAGAGGGTAGGGTGCGAGCATGTGTGTCTGTCTGTCTGTCTGTGTGGGTGGTGAATGAATCAAGTGGGGCCTCTGTGCTCCAAAGCCCTGGCTCCAGCAGGTGAGTCTGTGCGGGAGGCCGGTGCATTGACTTTGCAGGAGCGAACGTGGAGGCTGTTGGTAGGAGCTCCTGCTAAGCGTATGGCCGCCCTGGCCTTGCTTTTCTCCACTGCACTTGTCAGTATCTGCCGCTCTGTATATTTTTCTTATTTCCATGATCATCATCCATTAGATGCTCCAGGAGGACAGGGATTGCTCATTGTTTGGGTTCACTGCAAGTCCTCAGCACCCAGGATGGCGCCTGGCACAGGGGAGATGCTCCATGAAGACTTGTTGAATGAATGCATAAAGAATGAATGAAAGAGCCGAAACCGGTTTGGCTCAGTGGATAGAGCATTGGCCTGCGGACTGAAGGGTCCCGGGGTTCGATTCCGGTCAGGGGCATGTACCTTGGTTGCGGGCACATCCCTTGTAGGGGGTGTGCAGGAGGCAGCTGGTCGATGTCTCTCTCTCATTGATGTTTCTAGCTTTCTATCCCACTCCCTTCCTCTCTGTAAAAAATCAATAAAATATATATATTTTAAAAGAATGAATGAGCAAATAAATGAAAATTTTGACTTTGAACTTGACTACACCATAGAGTCTCTGTCAAGAGCTGAGTCCTGAATGAGGGGGTGAGTGGGAGGGATGGAAGCGAGCCTTGCCCTGGTAAAGTTCAGGGTATGTCTTGTCATGAGGAAGGCCTTCGGCTCCATCGAGGATGGCAGGGAACCCCCTGGGCAGAGAAGCTAGGGGAAGGGCTCCCAGACACTCAGGATGTGGCCGCCCTCCAGGCCACTGCCTAGGGGTGAGAATGCCCCAAAGTATCCCCTGCCCAGAACACTGGCTCCTAAAAAGTGGGACTACACGGGACAGTGTCTGGCCTGTGTCCCTGGGCCTCCTCAGGCGTCTATAGCTTCTGTGATCCTGGCTGCTCGGTGCTTGCCCCAACACATTACCACAGATGCCTCCCTATGGGTCTCCCCGTGTTTTGAGGGCAGGGACCGGGCTGATTGGTCTTCACTTGCCCAGCCCCTAGCATGCAGTCCTATCACAGGGACGCAGGCGGCGGTGGAGGTGTGAGTGAAGGAGACGCAGGATCCACACCAGCCTCCCGCGTCTTGGCTACTCACTCGATGGGCAGCCTCCAGGAAGCTCACAAAGACCCATCTGTGAGCACAGACCTGCATCTCCTCCCCTTCCCCTTTGCCTCCCGATCCCCAGAATAGCTTTCCACCTTTCTCCCTTTACCTCCCATTAAAATTAACATTCATTTACAGGGGTTTCCTCAGGTTGCCTCCTGCTCCCAGGGCAGCCTCAACCCTGGCTTCCTGCCTCTGGGTTTCCTCTTGATTGTCCTTTTCCTTTTCCTTACTGGGGGGTGGGAGAGAGGGGAGGGGAAATACCTCTGGGCTAGTCCAGCTGTTTCCCCAGCAGCCTGGAACTGCTGCAGAAAGGAGGTGACAGCCAGCTCCCCCCAGCTTCCCCTGCTCCCCACAGCTGGGTGAGGATTAAGTTAACAGGCTACCAAATGTGCCAGGGCAGCCACCCCCGGTCCCTGGGCCAGCTTGCTCCCTGCAGCCCATGGAGTGGGGAGGATGGGAGAACAGGGCAGTCTGCTCCTGTCAGCAAGGGGCTGACACACTGCAGAGCTGGGATCTTTGGGTTCCCCTCTCCTGTCCCCTCCCTCCGACCCCCACCCCACCCAGCCCTTGCTCTTGTTTCTGCTGCAGCTTCGGTCAGTCATCAGCACTGCTGTGCTGTGTGACCCGGGCAGACCTTCTAACCTCTCTGGTCTCCCATTTTACCTCCTGGAAGTGGTGGGAAATAGTGAGGCTGAGAGGTGTTGGACCTTCACTACTGGCAAAGTCCCTTTGGACTCTGGGCCCCATCCGTTAGTCCCTGCTTCCACATTGGCTCACTTGGCAGATGTTTCCTGGGCCACAGAATGTGCCAGGCCAGGTGTTGAGGACACAGCAGTGAGCAGAGCGAGCACAGGAAGGCACGCAGGAAGAGACAAAGAGAATTCAGTGTGATGGGGCTCCTGACAGAGGAGGCACAGCTCCTGGTGCCAGGCGGTCAGGGAAGACTGAAATTTGAAAGACAGCCTGCAGTAGCCAGTTGGAGGAAGTCCATATCAAAACCCAAAAATGCCCTATGCTGTGGGCTGAGGGGACTGGGCGCTGCCATCTTGTGGCTGTGGGCGCCACCATTTTGAGGGCAGGACAGTCAATTAGCATATTCCCTCTTTATTATAGGTAGATTATAGCATATTCCCTCTTTATTAGAGGTACATATACCTCTGTACACAGGTAGGTACAGATATATATAGAGTTCTGTGTGGATGCATGTATTTCTTAGTTCTGTCTGCTGAGAAGACCTGGAAACAGTGACACCCCAGGAATCACAAGCACACCCAGCACCCAGATTTTGATCTCTAATTTTATTCTCCAACAAAAAAGAAACAGGACTCCTTGGAGAAATGGCTGATTCAATAGCGAAAACAGAGAAAATGTGAGTTTGGAGCATCTTGTCCCAGAAAGTAAGTAAGAAAGTGCTGAAAAAAAAAAAAAAAAAAGATGTGGAAGGAAATAGAATATACAACATCGTAAGTCATCAGGGAACTGAAAATTAAAACAATGGGATATCACTACACACCTATTAAAATAGCTAAAATCTTAAGCATTTACAACACCAAACGGGGAGGAGGTAGAGCAGCAGGAACTCCTGACAGAGGAGGCACAGCTCCTGGTGCCAGGCGGTCAGGGAAGGTGGGAATTGCAGGTGGGAATGAGAGACATCATAACCATGTTGGAAGACTATTTGGCAGTTTCTTCCCATGTTAAACACAGTTTTACAAAAACCATCCAGCAGTTACTGGTATGCTCTTAGGCATTTACCCAATTTATCTGAGAACCACGTCCACACAAAAACCTGCACACAAGTGTTCAGAGCAGCTTTATTCATAACTGCCAAAATGTGGACACAACCAAGGTGTCCCAAAAGGTGAATAGATCAGTGAATGGATACACAAACAGTGGCACATCCTTGCAAAGGATTATTATTCAGCAATAAAAGGAAATGAACTATCAAGCCCGAAAGGGACATTCAGAAACTTTAAATGCACATTGCTTAGTCAAAGAAGCCGATTGGAAAAGGCTATACGTGCTATATGATCCCAATGATATGAACTCCTGGGAAAGGTAAACAATGTGGACAAAATGTCAGTGGTTGCCAGGAGGAGCAAGGGATGAATAGGCAGAACAAAGGGGGCTTTTAGGGCAGTGAAACTGTTCTGTATGAAACAGTATATGGACACATGTCATTATACATTTGTCAAAGCCCACAGACTATTCAACACAAAGAGCGAACCCTAATGTAAACCATTGTCTTTAGTTCATAATACTGTGTCAATATTGACTCATCAGTTGAGACAAATGTACCAGGCTAATGCAAGATATTAATAATAGAAGAAACTGTGTGAGGGGGTGGGAGGGGTGACAGAGTAGATGGAATCTTCTGTACTCAATTTTTTCTGTAAACCTGAGATTGCTTTAAAATGTGATATTTATTAAGTTAGAGAGAGAGAGAGAGAGAGAGAGAGAGAGAGAGAGAAACACCAGAGTAACCTGATAAAGCTGCTTCCAATGGCCCAGGCTAGAACAATTTGAGCAATAAAATAGATAATGATAGTTTTTATTCTAACCCAAAGAATAGAATAAGTATTCATTAGCCCATCCTGAAATAAACAAATAATTGACCAAACAAATAAATGCAGGAGGAGGGACAAATCTTCCTTCTAGAGAATTCCAAATAAGAAATGTATAAGGAATGAGGCCAATACCAAATCACCATGAGAACACAGAGTAATAATCGCTGCAGGCAAGATCCGATGATGAATGTCCCCAGAGTATCTCTCCTAAAATATTTATTAATTAATTACTGTGGTAGGTTTAATACATGTCCACACATTCTTTCCTACTCCTCCTTCTAAGGGGGGGGGTGTGCATTCTTCTCCCCCTGAGTAGGGGCAGGACTTAGGGACTTGGTTCTGTCAAATAGAGGATGGAAGGGGGAAATGGTTTCTTTTCACAGAGAAACCTGGCTGACCTCACATTCACCAAGTGATCAAGGTCAATATCTCCAGTAATAAGTCATGTTGCTATCTTATATGTCCTGATATATGAGAATGGTGGTTTTACTTGTTTTATATTATTTTTGTTTTAAATATATTTTATTGATTTTTGTACAGAGTGGAAGGGAGAGAGATAGAGAGTTCGAAACATCAATGAGAGAGAGTCATCGATCAGCTGCCTCTTGCACACCCCCTACTGGGGATATGCCCACAACCAAGGTACATGCCCTTGACCGGAATCGAACCCAGGGCCCTTCAGTCCCCAAACCGACGCTCTATCCATTGAGCCAAACCGGCCCTGGCTTGTTTTATATTCTTCTCTCAAATCTATATGTAGTCGCAGCTTAGTCATGAGCAAACATCAGACAAACGCAGACTGAGGGGTATTCTACCAAATGCCTGACCAGGACTCCTCGAAAGGGTCAAGGTCACAAAAAGATGAGGAAAGACTGAGAAACTGTCACACAGTAGGGTTGACTAAGGACACACGACAACGACATGCAATGTGCTGTCCAGGATCGTTCCTGGAACAGAAAGAGGAGTCTCGTGGGAAAATGTGAAACCCTAATCAAGTGGACAGTGTTGTACCAATGCTAGTGTCCTAGATAAATGCGGCGTGGTTATGTAAGATGTTGACCTTAAGAGACATTAGGGGAAGGGTATATGGGAAACATGTTGCAACTTTTTTTTTGTAAATCTAAAATTATGTCAACATAAAAAGCTTAAAAATAAACTGGTAAGTTGAAACAGAAGAAATCGCTACATTTTAGATGAAATGTTTTATTTTTACCACACACTTCTTGTCCCTTAAAGTTAAGAAACATAATTATGTAAAATATTAATTATAAGATTGGAATAGTTATTTTTAAAGAGACATTTTTTTTTCAAATGTACCCCAAATATCTATTAATATTTTCTGTGGAAAAAAAAATGAGAACATTAACACATTTGCATTTCTTGCCACCTTCTTGACTTCATCTCCCAATTCTTATGAGTCTTATTAATATCATTACCTATTGTTGATGCTTACAACATTTATGCTGTTTTCTATTCTTCAAATTTGCAGATGTCTAGAGAGGTGTCTGCTGCCAGCCTGGTTTCCCCATTCATGTGACTGGAGACTTTTGTCTGGATGCACATGTGATTCTGTCTTTAAAAAACAAAACCACACACTTAAATTCTTTATTATTCAAAGTATTACATATGTCTTCTTTTTCCCCCATTGACCTCTCCCCGACCACTCCCACCCCCCAGTACATGCCCTCAGCCCCCTAATGTCTGTGATTCTGCCTTTATCTTTAGTTTTATCACTTTATTAGAAGACCACACTTGATGCTGGTGGTCCTGAATCTATTTTGTATCTCCACATTCAAGTTTTTATTTTGGGAAAGCCTTTTCCTATCATGTCTAAATGCTTTTCATCATTGTCCCATTTGTTTTATTTATCTTTTCAGGAACACTAAATGTGAAGCTGTTGTATCTCTTTAGTCTGTCTGCCATGTCATTTAGTCTTCCCTGTAACTATTAGTTATGGGCTGAGTTGTGAGTCCCAGTAAAATATAGAATTCCATACCTTGGAATGTGACCTTTTTGGGAAATAGAGTTGTTGCAGATGCAATCAGTTAAGATGAGGTCATATGGGTTTGAACGGGCCCTTTATCCTTATAAGAAGAGGAGAGACAGAAACACAGAGAGAAGAATGGCAGGTGAGGATGAAGACAGAGATTAGAGTGGTACAGTGGCAGGCAAGAGCTGCCCATTGTCATCAGAAGCTAGGAGTGAGCCTGGGACAGATTCTCCCTCAGAGCCCTCAGAAGGGGCCTGTACTGCTAACACCTGGATTTCAGACTTCAGAACTGTAAGAAAATAAAATCCTGTTGTGTTAAACCACCCCATTCATGGTACTTCGTTACAGCAGTAACAAATATACCATTTTCATATGTTTGTTTTATGAACATAGGGAAAGATAAACTAAAATTGGCATTGGTAATGTCTGTAGAAGGTGCTCTCAATGCTCTACCATTGCATGTCAATTGCACTACACAGGAAGACATTCACACTGACCCCAAAAGGAAGAGATGTACATACCTTGTACTCCCCAACGGGAAGTGTGGCTATTTACTACTCTAGCCAGAAGGAGAAAGATTTTTCTCTTGCCCAGCAACAAGCCCATCCAATGGAAACTCGGCAGCTCAGCCAGTGAGAAGCAATGATCACCTGAACTCTTACTTTCCTCCAATGGACTCGTTTTTCTCTTGCTGGTTAATTCCTTGAACCACGTTCTTTCCATAAAAGCTTTCCATCTTGTCTAACTCCTGAAAAGCTCTCTGCTTGCAGGATGGGACGCTGCCCAATTTGTGAGTTGTCTAACAAAGACAATCAGATGTTCAAATTCACTCAGTTAAATTTTACTACGTTTATTTCTTTCCATTTATTTTGGTGTGCTTTTCTCCAGGTGTTTGCTATGTACCTTTTTCTTTTTTGAGTTTTTCTTCTTTTCGATTTGTCTTTTTAGTTTCTCAATGTAATTGTTGCTTTCATTTATTTCCTCAGTGCCGCCAATTCTCTTTCGGTCTGTCCCTTCACAATCTCTTTAAGGGGCCCTTGACATCTCTTAGCTCATTCGGAGAGGTCGGACTGCTGCAGTCTCTGAGTCCATGGAGAGCTATGTGCTTGAACTCTCCCTCCGTTTTTGTTTTTCAGTAATTCCTCTTGTGATGTAAGCTCTTTTGGCTTTTGCTTATGTTTCTTAGCTTCATTTCCTCTTTTTTTTCCTTCCAGTTCCATGATGTTCCTTTGTGATTTATTCATCTTGGAAAAGGCCAGCCATTTCTTGAAAGCTGATGTTGAAAGGAGCAGGTAATCGTGAGGGAGGGGTGATTAGGTTTGTGCTCACCAAAAGAATGTTACTAAATCCTTCATTTTCTTTCCCTGGAGCTCATTGCCCCTGACTCTTCCTCCCTCCCTCCACCCCCAAACCCTCACAGTTTCGGCCCTAAGGCTTTCGAAACCTTCAGCAAAGGAGACCTCTAGTCTGCCAGGCTCCAGAGTTGCATTTTGCAACTTCTTCATCTAGCAGTCTCCGGAGCTGGGAGGGGTTGGGTGCTGGGCAGGGAGACACAGAGAGTCAGCAAGCTCCCCCTTCCCCCACACCACCCTGTGACATGGAACTGGGTCTGGATGGGGAAGTGCCCGAGGCCTCCGTGGCCTAAACTCACCCCAGACTCTGTCATTCCCCAGTCAGGCCTCTCCACTGTGCATTCTCAGGGATACCCTCTTCCTCCTCAGGTCTCCTGTCTTATCTGAGATCTTATTTTATAGCACTTAGCAGGTGTACTTTCTAGTTTAATAAAAGATGGAGGTCTTGCTCTTTTTATTTCTCTTTTCCAAATTCATTGTTCTTTTTGGTGGGCGTGGGGTAAATAAGACTTTAATTTGCCATTTTAAACTCCTGCTCTCTTGGCCCCAGCCAGCTTGGCTCAGTGGATAGAGTGTCAGCCTGAGGACTAAAGAGTCCCGGATTTGATTCAGGTCACAGGCACATACATTGGTTGCAGAATTCTCCTGGTCAGGGCTCGTGCAGGAGGCAACCAATTGATGTGTTTCTCTTACATCGATGTTTCTCTCTCTCTTTCCCTCTCTCTTCTACTCTCCCTAAAAATCAATGGAAAAATATCCTGGGGTGAGGATTAACAAGAATAACAAATAATAAACAATAAATAAATAAATTCCTGCTTTCCTGGAAAACCTGAAATAATGCTTTATTTTCCTCCTTTCTTATAGGCGACCCTTTGCCATCCCTTGCTCTCTTTCTCTCTCTATCAGGCCATTCCGTGCAGACAGAATGGAGGTGATGCTGAAGGCCACATGGATAGTAAGGAGAGGAGCCAGGATCCCAACCCCAGGCACTGTGGCTCCACCCCTAAGAATGGAAGCTTTAGGGCACAAGTTAATTTCCCCTGGGCACTGCCTACCCCACAGCTCCCACTAGGCCATCCTTGCTCACGTCTCAGGTCAGAGTCCCCGGAATAATCTCCAAGGGCTGCATGCGGAGAGGGACTTGTCCCACTTCCTTCCAACAGCTTCAGGGCCTCTGGGAGAGGGGTCCGTCACTCCCAGGAATCCTGGATATTGACTCCCCTGGAGTATTACAGGATTTGCTGTGAAAGAAATACTGTTTCCCAATATAAATAAGCGCTTGGCAAACTGCCCCAGCCAGGACCCCACTTAGGGGCGCCAGGGAGTCCTGACCTTCCTACCTGGTGCCAGTACCCAGCCAAGGAATAGAAAACGGGCCTGCAGCAATGAGGGTGGGGACAAACCCCAGAGCCTCGGTCATTGAAGCCTGACTCTGCCAGTGATGGTCCGTGGGCACCTTGGGAACCACTGCCCGTTCTCACCTCTCTGCCTGCATGGGGTGGGCCTCCAGGGGGTGGGGTGGCCTGAAGGATTCCTAAGCCTGTGGGGTCATTAGAATGACATGGTATCAGAAGTAAATGCCCCAGGACTGCCTGGCTGGCATGCTATTTTTAGGTGGGGGAAATACCAGGTTGTGAAGGTTTACTCATTATTACCCTATTTTATGCTATTAAGTGCTTATATGTTTATAAAAAAAAAAATACTGGAGATATATTCTAGAATCTTAGCAATGGAGACTTCTGGGTGGTGGAATGTGGGATGGTTTTTACTTCCCTCTCTGTACTTCCTTTATAATGAGCATGGTGGGAGGAACCTGGGCTAGGAGTCAGAACACCTGGGTTCTGGTCTCCCTTTGGCCCGGACTTGCTGGGAGACCTTGGGCCAGTCCCCTCTGCCTGTGGCTCTCTGCTTCCTCATATGTAGAATGAGAATTGGCCCAGTGCTGTAGAGGGCCGCCTGAGGAGGCACATGGACATCCTTTAAATTGTCAGCTGAGCCCAAGGTGCTGGCAGAGTCGCGTCCACCCCCCCAAAAGAGGGCCGGTAGAGGGGGTGTTATTCAATTTCTGACGTACCTTTGTCCAGGTGTCAGAAGGGGCGGGTCTAGATATGTAAATCCAGTAAAGCTAGGGCCTAGTTAAGAATGCAAATAAACTCCTTTGACCCTATAAAATAAACCTGCTGCTTGGCTTGGCTGCTTGCTGCCTCTCCATCAGAGATGATGGCACCCACCTAGCACCCACCCAACTTGATGAATCTATTTCTGCCTCTTGTCTCTTATTTTCTTTTATTTCTTAATCCCCAGCTCCTCCACTCAGGAACCTGACTGTTTCCTTTTCCGTGATGGAGATGGACATGGAAAACAGAGAAACAGCCCCCTGCACAGTGCACTCCAAGATCCCAACTGGACTGGCTGCTATCAGACTGGGGGACTAGACGTGTGTTCTTGGGGATCTTTGCAGCCTGTGAAAATTTTCAAAATATATCTGCATGCTTTTATTTTGATGATAAGCTCTAAGAAATGAGCTTAAGCACATAAAATACTGAGAATTATGTTTGGTACATGGTAAACCCCTCCTTATAGTTGAGCTATTTTTATTAAGAAAAAAAATGCTGTTGCCATTTTTTCAAGACAATGCCTCTCTCGCTGGGATCATTTATAACGAAAAGACATTTCCCTAGACTAGCTCTTCGGTTCTTGGGCCGGTGTTTCTCAAACCAGGGGCTGGGTGAAGACCTCAGAGTTCCCCACGACATACTTTCTCTCATAAAAGGGGGTTCCATACTAATCGAGTTTGAATAAGAAACTTGGGTGTGGGGCCCCTGAAGAGCAGGAAACGTGGGCTCTGGATACCCCTCATCTCTGCGTTTACGGCTTCCCTTTGGCCAGGGTGACTTGCTTTTCCCCGCCCCGAGGTTGGCAGAACTCTTGGAAACACACGTACCTTTCCCAGGAAAATGAGTCCCCGGGGAGGCCGCCGGCCCCAGGCTCACTCCAGCACCTGTGTTCTGTAACGTCGCCCTAATTGAAATCACATTAACATTATGATTCCATTACGGGGAACAAGAGGCTGGCTGCAGGAACGCGCCCCGTGAGGCCTAATCAGCTGGACCGGATCATTTATAAAGGGCTGTGCATCTGCTTGGAGCTCAGTGTTAAGTAAGGCAGACAGGGGCCTATTCATTATTAACAAGGCTTTCTGCGTTCGGCCAGGCAGGAGCACAATGCTGGCCACAAGGGGAGTCTGACAGAGGAGAAGCATGAGGGCAAACCAGCAACCGCCCCCTCTCTCGATCCCCCCACTCCCGCCTTGCCCGCCTCACTCACTGGTGGACCTTGAGATTCCCTCACAAAGGTCTTGCCTGTGGCAGCCCCTCCTACTGATGGCAGAGGCTAAGTAACTTGCCTGAGGTCCCATAACTAATCTGTGGTAGAGGCAGAGTTTGAACCCAGGTAAGTTGGGTCCAGAGCCTCCACAGTTAGCCAAACTGCTATCCACAGTCCATCCCTTGGCACTTCCCATCTCTGCTGGGTTGTGCCCTTGGCCGCTCACAGTTCCAGCAACTTCAGATCCTTAAGGCTGTGATGTAAGGAAACGGCTCTGGAAATCAGAAAAAACAAGCAAACAGAAAATGTGGCCGGAGGGTCAGGTTTTTCCACTCATTTATTTTATTCACTGCTCTAAGCGCCAGTGTTGTGCCAGGCACTGTGCTAGGGGCCACATCCAAAAAGGTAAGAGACCCAGTGCTCCCTCCAGAGGAGCTCAGAAGTACTGGGGCATTTCCTGGTCTCTGCAGGGACTTGGTGCCCTCAACACGGTGCATACGTGATCTTATTGACTCCCCACCTACAACAAATGGGTCCTTAATTATCATGGAATGTGTAAGAACCATAAATGGGAGATTAATAAACTATAAGTATTCCACTATAAGGTATAAGTATAAAGACTAAGTACTAAATTAATAAAAGATGATCGGAGGCAATATTACATGCTACTTAAGAATGTAAGCTCTGGAATCTGACAAACCTCATTCTAATCCTGGATTTGCTGCTTAACAGTTATATTGAGCCCTAGCATGTAATTTCCTCTCTCTGCGTCCACCCCTGCCTATTTCTTCTGCTTTGTCCTGTCCTGGATATGGGGGGGAGAAGGGGAGTTGAGGTAAAAAAAAAAAAAGCAATATGGATATCTTGTATGAATGGGTGTTGGTGGAGTTGGCAAATATGGCTTGGAGTGGGAAAGAAAGTGCCGGTCAGTAGAGGGTAGTGGTTGAGAGTGAGAGCTCTGAAGATTTAGAAAGGTTCTGAAGAATAGCTCTGGTTCCAAGCCACAGTTCTGTTCCAATGACTCTGTAACCCTGGGCAAGTGACTCTATATTAGGACCCTCAGTTCCTGCACCTGTAAAATGGGGGCACTGGCAGCACTTTCCTTACAAAGCTATTACGAGGATTAAACGAGATGAGGGATATAAAGCACACAGCACGTGATCTGAGACACGATAAGGGCTAAAAGCGAATTAAAACACTTCAGCTGCCATTTTAGAGACTATCCAGGGGTGATGGGCGGGTACTTAGATCTCTAGCAGCTGTGTGACCTCAGCCAGGTCTTCCGGTCCATCCAAGCCGGGAAAATGGAGGCAGTAAAGCCAATCTTATGGAACTGAGAGGTATAGCACATGTGGCTATGCTTTGTAAATGGTGCCACCATACACAGCTGTGCAATTCTCCTTATTGAGCGCTGGTTGTATACCAGTCCAGAACTCAGATATGGGATAGGGGGAGGGAGACATGGTCCCTTTTTCCAGGGGTACCCAGGCAGCTGGGGGAGGCATTGCAGCGACTCAGACTGCCCCGCTTGTGTGTGGTATCAACTAGGAATGCAGGCCTTGGAAGGGGGATAGGGGGCTGATTCCTCCTGCCCTAAGCATTTTGGGGACAATTTATTCATTGGGCATGAGCACAACCTTGCATGTGTCTTTTTTTCATCCCACATTTTACCGTGTGTGTGTGTGTGTGTGTGTGTGTGTGTGAACATTTAAGTTCTACTCTCAGCAAATTTCAATTATACAATACAGTTTTGTCAATTATAGTCACCATGTTTTGCGTGAGATCCTCTGACCTTATTCATCTTATGATTGAACGTTAATACCCTTTTACCAATCTCTCTATCCTTCTCCCCAGCCCCTGGCAACCACCTTTCTACTCTATGAGTTTTCAATTCTCAATGTAAGTGACACCATGCAGCATTTATTTATTTTTGTCTGGCCCATTTCACTCAGCATGATACCCTCCAGATTTATCCATATTGTCACGAATGACAGGATTTCCTTCTCCTAAGGCAGAACAATATGCCATTGTGTATGTACCATTTTCTTGATCCATCCATCCATCAGTGGGCACTGGGATTGTTTCTGTATCTTGGCTGTTGTGAATAACGCTGCAGGGAGCACGAGAGTCAGGTAGCTCTTTGAGATAATGGTTTCATTTTCTTTGCTTGTTTACCCAGAAGGGGAATTGCCAGATCTATTCCTAATTGTCTGAGAGACCTCCATACTGCTTTCCATAGTGGCCGCACCAATGTACAGTCCCACCAACAGTGCACAAGTGTTCCCTCTTCTTCACATCCTCGCCAGTATCTGTGGTGTCTTATCTTTTGTATAAAGGGCACCCTAACAGCTGTGAGGTGATCTCTCTTATGGTTTTGACTTGCATTTCCAGGATGAACACATTTCTTCTCTCCATATGCAAGCAGGGCAATTTATTTCCTCTAACATACTGAGGACGCTGATCTTGTCCAAGGAATATTTTTCTAAATATTATGAGCCTTTTCTAATGTAAGGACCGAAATCCTCACATGCAACCACAACTGCTATGCTGGGAAGAACCTTAGAGGTGGAGGAACTGAGGCTCAGAGAGGTGGAAGGACTCTTTCCATGGTCTGTAGGTGGAGGCTTGGTCCATAGGTGGAGGCTGCCTGAGGTCGAGGCGCCAGCTCTCACTCACTAAGTTGAACTGACCAGCACCTGCTCCCTATCCCAAGGATACACCTCATGGCCATGAGAGGCACCTCCCCCTGGCATTTCTTACTCAAAAAATCAGAGATGAAGGGCTAGGATGGGTAGGGATACAGCCTACAACCTCCCTCCCTGGTTCAGACCTCAGCCTACAGTAGTGACTTTGGGTTATTCAATCTTTCTTTCCAATCTTTTCATGAAACAACAACACAGCTGCTCTCTCTCTAGTGCTTACTGTCGGTCTGACACCAGACGTGTGTCATCTCTCCTCATCTTCACGTTAACCCGCCTAGGAGGTAGACACAGTCAATACGCACATCTTACAGGTCAGGACACAAGCTGGGAGAGGCTGAGTAGAGCTAGGCTGTGAATCCAGGCAGCCTCCCCCTAGAACTGTGGTCGCCAAACTGTGGCTCGCGAGACACATGCAGCTCTTTGGCCCCATGAGTGTGGCTCTTCCACAAAATACCACGGCCTGGGCCAGTCTATGTTGAAGAAGTGGCATTAGAAGAAGTTTACGTTTAAAAAATATGTCTCTCAAAAGAAATTTCAATTGTCATACTGTAGATATTTGGCTCTGTTGACTAATAGAGTTGCCAACCACTGGTCTAGAATGTCAGCTCAGCTTCCCTGAACATTCACCGGGCACTTCCTCGGCAGGTGCTGTATGTGCTAAGCACTGCACATACATGGTCTCATTGAATCCTCCAAATGTCCCTGCAAGGTAGGGACTACCTGTGGTGGGTGCTTCTCCTTTTTCTGTGTTCCACACAGAAAGGGAGAAGGACAGGTTCCTGAGTGGAGGAGCTGGGGATTAAGAAATAAAAGAAAGAGGCAGATATAGATTCATCAAGGTGGGCGCCATCTCTCTGATGGAGAGGCAGCAAGCCATCTGAGCCATGCAGCAGGTTTATTTATAGGGTCAAAGGAGCTTATTTGCATTCTTAGCTAGACCCTAGCATTACTGGATTTACATATCTAGACCCGCCCCTGCTGACACTTGGACAAAGGTAAGTCAGAAACTGAATAACATTCCCCCGGCCCCACCATCTTGGGGGTGTAACCAGGACACGAACTCTGCCAGCACCTTGGGCTCAGCTGACAAGTTAAAGGATGTCCATGTGCCTTCTCAGGCGGCCCTCTACACTACCGAGGAGATTCTGCAAGAGTAAATGATCTGCCCAGGAATGCATCACTGAAGTGGCAGAGCCGGAGCTTGCACACATTCTTTCCAAGCCCTGCTGTCCACCTCTCTGCCTGCCTAGGCGGGGCTCCCAGCGACCTTTTTCATGCTGGGGCTGGGGAGGAAAGGCTCCTGATGACAGGGCAAAGGCCGCTCCGTGGGGAAGATGGAGGCAGAACCTCCTTTCAAAGCGACCCAAAAAGCCAGCGGTCCCCCACCGAACTGCCCCTGATGAAAAACAGAGCCGGTGAGCCTGCCTGGCTGCCCAGCAGCTGATCCGAGATCAGAAACCATTTCCAGCAAGCCTGGGTCTTTTAAGTTACTTATCCATCTGCATTTTTCATCATTTCCCATTGATTTGCAAAGGCCCTTCCGGAGAGCCCCTCAGGTGCCCGCCTGGCAGGGTAGCTGGCTCTCTGCCTCCCTCACCCCTGGGGGTCTCCCCTTTTCCTGTAAGGCAGCCCAGCAACAGCTGCCCGCTCAGCGGCTTCCCAGCCTGCAGCCTCCGTTACCAGAACTGCCTGGGCCCAGGGCCTCTGTCCCCTTCCTTTCTGATGCAGTGAATCAGGCCTGGGCTAGGGATCAGCATGTACCAGAGCCTCAGATGATTTGATGGACACTGAAGCTGGAGAGTCACGTAGCCCAGTGGTGGGCAAACTGCGACTCACGAGCCACATGCGGCTCACAAGCCGCTGTTTGCCGCTCTGTTGACTACTGAGTTTGCCAACCACTGACCTAGACTCTCAATTCCAATAATTACAGGCTGTTGTTGTTCCTTGTGATTAAGCCCCTATCCTAGTGGTCGGCAAACTGTGGCTCACGAGGCAAGATTTGCCGCTCTGTTGACTAAATGCGTTTGCCGACCACTGACGCAGCCATTGAGATTAAGGGGTGGGTTATGGATCCCTTCAGACCTGGGCTAGATGCAGTGTGACCTCGGGCAAATGGTTTGACCTCTCTGGTGCCATCTGAGACACAATGGGGACCACAGAGTGTCTCCCTCAGAGGGTCACTGTGAGAACAAGCAGGGGGAGTGGGTGGGCCTGGTGAGCTTGGGCAGATTTCCTTATTTTTTCTCTTTGTTCTTATCAGTAGCATCATAGCTAAGCCCCGCCTGCACTAGGACACTGGGTCGCTTAAGTGAGGGGGTCAGGGGTACCCAGGGCACCTGTACCAACTTCGAGTCCCACACTTTGTCCCCTCCCAGGGCCCCAGATGGGAACTCAGCCCTGTCAGCCCGAGGGCCTGTTAATGTCATTAGCTCTCCGGCCACAACCCCCTCCTGCCACATTCAACACCTCCCTCCCCAGAGCCCCATTAGGCAGCCTGTCTGCTTCTCCCATCAGTGCTGCCCCCTTTGGGGTGGAAGGGGTCAGGTCCACTTCAGGTGATGAGTGGAGAGCTGCCGCAGGCCCGCGCTCCAGCCTGGGGAGGGGACCCTGGGAGGGACAGGGAGTAGGTGAGTAAGTGGGGGCTCCTGCTTTTGGGGTTGGACTAGCCACTGAGTCCCAGACTCTCATGTGGGTTGTTTGGAGGTTTGGAGGTTGCCAGAGTGGAGAACAAGGTGGGGGGCTGTGACAAGTCCCCCTTAAGCTTCCTCCCTCCTTCCCTTGGCCTGAGGGTGTGGGGGCCCTAGATTAGCATCTTTAAGGACCATCACTTGTTAAACTTGATAATGTCTTAGGAGGCGAGCACCTTTATTATTCCCATTTTAAGATGAGAAAACGAGGGAGCAAAGGGATTAAAGAGATTGCCCAAGACTCCCGTGGTGGACAGTGTAGGCGGAACTCGAACCCAAAACCCGAGACTGGCTGAAGCCAAAGCCTGGCTCTCAGCGTCCCATTCTGCCTTCATCAGAGCAGGCGTGGCCCCCTCCCTCATCCCTCAAGGCTCCCTTAGAGCTTTAAAGAGCTCTAAGACTCAGATTCTTAAAAGCTACGTGAATGCCTTCCAGATGGTTTTGACCTCACTATGGCTCTGAGGTAGGTCGTAGCTGGTTGGTTTTTTTTTGTTTGTTTGTTTGTTGTTGTTTTTTTCTACTATTATGATTTTAATGATTCTGAACTGCTCTCCCCATGGTCTGGATCTCTTCCCTGTTTGGGGACAGGCCCCTGGGTTCAGAATTTCCACGGCCGGTGGAAGATCAGAGCGAGATGTTCTCTTTGCTCTCACCCTGCCCCAGTCCTATCCCACGAGACCTCTCCTGGGACAGCAGCGAGGAGGGGAGGCAGAACTCTCATGACTCCACGAGCCACTGTTCCTGCCATGTTGTCAGGAGGAAGACGAGACAGAGGGCAGGGGTGCTGCATGGCCCATCTGAGTCTCAGACTCCCAGCCTCCTACAGGGCAGGGGCAGCGACCTGGCTACGGTCTGCGTTCAAATCCCAGTGTGGCCACATGTGAGCTGTGTGGCCTTGGGCAAGTCATTGAGCCTTGCTGTGCTCAGTCTCCCCATCTGTAAAATGAAGGTGATAGTAGGACTTTCCTCATAAAATGATTTGTAAGGGTTGAGTTCATGGCCAGGAAGACTCGGTGCCGTGTAAGTGTTTGCCATGATTCATGGCCTGGTCCCGGGACACGGCCAGCTTCTCTCTTCCTCGGACAGAGGCTCTGTGTGTGTGTAACCAAGAAGAGCCAGAGCGTGTCCCTGTGCGTCGCCATCTGGAGGCCCCGAGCCGTCTGGAGGCTTCTGTGGCTTCAGTGACATCTCACCACCAACACACTTTCTGATGCTGCCTCAGACTTGACCAAAGCCCATGGAGTCCGGCCACCCACTCTCCCTCCTCAGGGCTCCGGTTTAGTTTCCTGTCGTCACCAGCTGATTTGGACTCAGGTTGTGGCCTCAGAGCAGCTTTCCTGTGGTTCCCTTCCCTCTCCACAGGCTGAGTCTATGCATCTATGACAGAAAGCTTCTCCCAGTTCTGACCCCGTGGGCCTCATTCTGACCCCCCTCACAGCCCTCCTCCCACTGCCCTCTCTAGAAAGACCAGACTTCCGCATCTCGCTGTTTCTTGCCTCCATACCTCTCCTCGTTCTTGACATTCCTTCCATTTTTGTGCATCTGAGCAGTGACTACCTCTCCTTCCAGACCTGCTTAGCTCAGGCATCACCTCTTTCTGCAAACCTTTCCTCAACCACACTGAAGAGAGATATGCTCAGGATTCTGTTGGTGGCCAGTGACAGAAAAACGCAAAACTGGATGAAGCAATAAGGAGACTCTTTGCTCATGAAAACGTCAGCGTGTAGGAAGTGTCAACATGTAGGGCTTCAGGCACGGTTGGATCCAAGGGGGTCATAATTATGTTCTTTGCACTCTCATCTGGCCATCTCTCAGTTCTGCTTTCCTCTAGGTTGGGAATTCTCACCCTGAAGCCAGAACACAAATCAGTGTAACTGGTTCAGAACACAGACCTGACATCATTGGGTTTCTAGTCCCCACTCTGCCATGCACTTGCTGTCATCCCGGGAAATCTCCTCAGCTTTCTCTGCCTCAGTTTCCTCACCTATAAAATGGGCGCAATGCCAGCTGCTACTTCCTAGGATGGTTGTGAGGATTAAACAAGTTAACTTGCCTGCGAAGTGCTTTTGAACAAACAATATCAGGATATGGTTAAGGGTTTCTTCAGTGTTAGCTGTGACCAAAACCCCTGGATATTAACTTTCGCTTTTTTACAATCAATCCTGGTACTCAAATAGAATGTCAGTGCCAATGAACCTTGCCAAGATAAAAGTGGAACCACCCAGTCTGCAAACCTTAGGGAAGGCTCACTCATTCCCTCGTTTCCATGGAGGGTCACAGGCAGATGCGGCCTAAAACAGACACATGAAGAAACTGGAGTGTATTTTTTTTTTCAAAAAAAAGTTTAGTCCAGAAAAACAAAGAGCAACCTTGGAAACTTTTGAGGAAACAGAGGATTATTTTTCTTTTAAAATCATTGTGAACCATATGATTTATTCCTTCCACGAGAGAAAAAAAGAAAAGTGTAACAACAAAACCTACGGCCAAATAAATAAACACAGCGCAACGAAATGAATCGCAGTTGCTCTGCAGGCACTGCCCTGGAGAAGGAGTCTCAACACAGGACTTAGTAGAAAACAAATGGCAGAATAATAGATCCAATATGACCCGGGTTTGTAAAGAACAAAGCGGGTGCTGGGTATTCAGATGTGGAGAAGGGCGCATGCTAAGCTATTCACGGAGCCAGCCCACCTCTGGTTACTGAGAAAGAATAGACAAAGCAGAGAACCCATACTCCTGTACCAGTTGGAGTTCTTTTTAACAGTGAGCATGTGTTTCCTGTAAAGAGAAAAATGTGTAAATAAAGGAACAAATTTGAGGCTAACGTGATGATATTTATTCCCAGCAGAAAGGAGCGTCGCACCCAGAACCACGGTCCCCTCCTTTTCCCTCCCTTCTGCCCAGGCCTGGGTGGGAATCTCCTCTCTCACCCTGGGGCTGGAGCAGAGGCCCCAGAGGGTGGGACAGCGGCCCCGATCCAACTCCAGCTGGGGCTTCTAATCCAGGTGGCCTCCGCCCAGGGGCTCCAAAGGCAAGGCTGAAGTTATCCCGAGCAATTTCCTGGAGCAGCAATGAGCTGGCTGCTGGGATCAAGGAAGCCTTGTGCTTAGTTGGCCCCACGGAAGGTTCTGGAACCGGAAGCAGACAGGGTCAGGCTGGCCCGAACAAGGGGTCTCCTGTGTGTGGTAGTAGGAAGGGCATAGGAAGGTGGTAGCAGGAGGGTAACCTGAGAGCCTCCTCCCCCAACAGGTCCCCAGCCAGTCATTCATTCACCCGCCAAATGTGTACTGTGCCCCTGACAATAATGCCCGAATTCTTACAACGCCGTCCTTTCTCCGCCCTCTCACACCTTTTATATTAAATACATGTAATACCCTCTTTAACGCTCTGGAAGGAACCCCATGAATGCTGTAACTTGCCCACACACGTAACTTTTAAAAAATATCCCTATAGAATGCCCCGACTGTAATATAAAGGAGGAATAAAAAGAGCCTCGTGTAAAATAAAAAGTCTGTTTGAACCTGTACTCAGTGCTCAGGCCCAGCTGCTCCCGAAGACACAGTGGAGCTGTTGGGAGCCGCCGTGAAGGTGACAGACACAGGTGTGCAGAGACGTGGAGTGCTGAGCGGACGCCAACAGTGTCACCGTCCCAAATTATGGCATGTTCTGGATGAACTCAGTATAGGCTTCTCTCGCTTTTGTCTTCAGCGCCACCCCTGGAAAATTCAGTGTATATTCAAACTGTGCAAACATGCTGTATGTTGCTGAAACCAGTTTGGCTCAGTGGACAGAGCGTCAGCCTGCGGACTGAAAGGTCCCGGGTTCGATTCAGGTCAAAGGCATGTACCTTGGTTGTGTGCACATCCCCAGGAGGGGGTGTGCAGGAGGTAGCTGATGGATGATACTCTCTCATCAATATTTCTAACTCTCTATCCCTCTCTCTTCCTCTCTGCAAAAAATCAATAAGATATATATTTTTTAAAATGCTTTATGTTTACGTGCAAAGCAGAATGAAGGTTTAGACGCCTGTAATGACAAACATCTCTTCTCCCCCGGGTGATGTCCAGCAGGACACAGGAGAGTCGCATGGCTCATGGGACAATTCTCACTGCTCAGGACCGTCCCACCTTCTGCTCATCATCTCCCTTCCCCATTCCACTGTCTCCTAGATATAGTGGCACGCCCCACCTGCCCTTCCCCCCCCCCCCGCTTTGTGACAATCCAAAATGCCCCCCATCCATTTCCAGGACATCCCTGGGGGCAGGGCCACCCTGTTAGATGCATCATGTAGTCATCCACAAGTTGATGGAACAGGTAGTAATATTATCCTCGTTTTACAGATGAGGAAACTGAAGCGCCCAGGTTGGAGCAGCTGAACCAGGACCCTCGCCTGAGGAGAAGTCCATCCAGTTTGCTGCACTGCCTTCCTCCTGCCCATCAGTCCCAGACTGGCATTGAGGACCCAGAAATGAAAAAAGCATCCCTCCTAGGGACAGCAGCACCTGGGCCCCTCCCTACCCAGCGTGGTGAGGAAGGAGATGGAGGAACGTGTGGAGTGCAGTGGACATGCAGCAGAGGACCGCCCACAGACAAAGAGCTCCACGGGTAAGGGAAGCAGAGGAACCATGAGGAACAGCATCCTGGGCCGGGGGGTGGGGGTAGGGGTGGAGGTCGGGGGAGTGGTGCATGACTAAAGGCACAGAGCACAGGGGAGCGTAAATGCTCCTTGCGAGGGGCTTACGGCCTGTGATGACTTTGGGAAGCATCCAGGAGGCCCAGGAAAATGGTGCTGTTGTTTTTTTGTTTGTTTTTTTAAAATATATTTTTATTGATTTTTTACAGAGAGGAAGAGAGAGGGATAGAGAGTTAGAAACATCGATGAGAGAGAAACATGGATCAGCTGCTTCTTGCACACCCCTCACTGGGGATGTACCCACAACCAAGGTACCTACCCTTAACTGGAATCAAACCCGGGACCTTTCAGTCCTCAGACCAACGCTCTATCCACTGAGCCAAACCGGTTTCAGCATGGTGTGGTTTTAATGGAGTAGGCAATGGAGAGCCATGGGAGGTCTTAGAGCAGGGCAGCTACAGGACAGTGTTGGTGTTAGAACAATCCCAGGGGGGCAGGGAAGAGGTTGAACTAGAAGGTGGGACCAGTGAGGAGGTGTCTCAACAGTCCAGGCCACAGTCAGAGGCGGGAACGTGATGACAGAACCATTTCAGAGGCATAATTCTCAGCTGCATGACCGATGGCCTGCAGGGCCCAGTGAGGAGGAGCCTCAAGGGCCCTGGGAGAACAGGTAATGAATGGCTAAAGGAGAAACAATTTCAGGCCCAACGCGGTCTGAATCAGGACACGATGATTTTGAACTCTTCCTCCCCATGTGCCTCGCCACCTGCTGCCCCCTCACCTGGAGCTGTCACCGTGGCCTCAGCTGCTAGATGTCTCCTCCTGAGAGAGGCTGGAGCAGCCTCCCTCTGCTTTCCTGTCCTCTCACTCTGCTGGTTCCCCTGTCACCCGCCTCCAGCTGGTAACTGGTACTGCTGTTGACCTGCTTGTCCTTTGTTCCCATAGAGAGCCAGGATCCTCCCCATTTGGGGTCACTTCTGTGTCTCCGGGGCCTAGCAATGTGCCTGGCACATAGCAGGGGCTTGAAAACGTTTGTGGGATGAATATAGGAGATACCAGAGGGCCATCATGGGAGAAATGCCCAGGAACATTCATATGCCCCCACTGCCTGCCTGCCGGAAAGCCACCATTTGGACTTTGTGCTTTGATGTCAGCCCTGCCCCCTCCTCACCTCAAGATCCTCTTTAAAGTCACAGAGGGAGAGGGGGGATATTAGCTCTTAGCTCTGAGCCAGCAGCTAGGAAGGGCTGTATCAGGCTCTTATGGAAGCCTGGGGTAGGGGTCTCTATGGACCTTTCCCCATTTGCAAGAGGACAGTGGTAGGAGCACTCTCCATCCCTGCTGTGGGGGGGTGTGTGTAGGGCAGGGGGAGCAGAAGAGAGGAGGCGGGAGCCTGGAGTCAGGAGCCAGGAGCCAGGGTCTTTCCTGGAAGCCAGAGGCAGGATGCCAGACTGCAGGCTTTGTTTCCCAAGCAATTCCCAGGCCCAGCGGAGGGAGCCTCAGACCTGAGCTCAGTAGGTCCAAGATGCACCCGCTGTCCAGCCCCTGTGCTGCTCAAGGTCCCACTGGCCCAGCCAGGATCCCCCTTTCCCTCCCCACAGAGCTTGTGAAGGGATTGTCTGCCTCAATAATAAAAGTCATGCTGTGACTTCCATCGTCCCCCTTAATTCTCACACATGGGGGGCTGTGACTCCCCCAAGAATGAGAGTAGGCAGAGGTATTATAACTCACATGCTCTTAGTCATGCAGCAGCGTGCCTTGTCATCACCATCCCAGACCCACGTTTGGGCACCCCATGCCTAGGCGGCCATCACTCTGCCAGAGGGAACTGGCCAGGTGGGGCCCTTTGTCCCTGAGCAGTGAGTGCACCCTATCCCGGAGCCTCTGAGAGCCTTTTGCTCCCACTATTACAAGCACTCACAGGAGGGTCTGCCTTTTCCTCCCTATCTCCTTGGGCAGGAAGCTCAGCCAGGAGAAAGATAAGGAGAAAAGAAAGGAGGGGGAGGTCTCTGTGGAGCCAGGGCTACTACCTCCCACACATAAGGCAGAAGAATAAAAGGAAATGGCCAGAGAGAGGCAAGGGTCTGTGTTGGTGGTGGAGGGGGGTGGGAGGTTATCGGCTATAAATAACCCTTCTCCAGGATCCCAGGAGAGGGACAGAAGGGCTTGAGGCCAGAGGTCTGGTCTCTGTGGCTGGGGGTGGGGGCAGTTGTCATTAGTGTTGGCCTGGGTTTCAGATCAAAGGGCCAACGGAGGATAATGGCTAACCCAGGACCCTCCCCCGGGCCTCCTGCTTGAGGTAGCTGCTCTGGCCTTAGAGTTGGCCAAGCAGGTTGTGCATTCTTGCATCTTCCATGCCTTCTTAAAGCCTTCCGTCTACCCACCCATTCAGTCAGTCATCCCTCCAACCATTCGTTCACTCCCTCCTATCTATCCATCTACCCAGCCTGCCTCCCCTGCCTCTGAGCCTTCCCGTTTGCTGTTCCTTGTCTCCACAATGCTCTTCCTTCCCACTTCTCCTTGCTAACTAGTCCTTTAAAACCTGTCTGATTCTCTGGATATTTTCCTTATGGAGTCATGATAGCTGTCACACTTCCAACCTTACATTGTTGAAGGCAGAAAAGAAGGTGGGGGTTGGACATGACTTGGGGAGCCAATAAGCAGTGTCTGCCATGAGAGATTAGAAAACTCTGGAATGTCTTCTATTTTTACCCCCCCCCCCTTTTTTTTTTTTTAAATCATCTACAAGCCACCATGTCCTGTTCAACTCCATAAAATCCTTTCAGTTGCTCCTTGCTTGTCATCCCTTTTGTGTGGCTTTTATCAGGACGAAGCCACGAAATAGCCTCCTAAATCAGGGGTCCTCAAACTTTTTAAAGTGGGGGCCAGATCACGGTCCCTCAGAGAGCTGGAGGGCCGGACTATATGAACTACTAATTCCTATTGTAACACCTCGGCTGCGCTCACTGCCCAAAAAACCTGGCGGGCCGGATCAGACTCCTCTGCGGGCCGCATGTGGCCCGTGGGCAGTAGTTTGAAGACCCCTGTCCTAAATGGTCTGTCAATCCCCTTTCATCCAGCAAAGTTCGCTGAATCCCTATACTGTGGCAGGCACTGGTCTAGACACTTGAGATATTTGATGAACAAAACAAGCCTTGCTCTCATGGAGCATATACACGGAATGGCCAGGTTATTATGATATCTGAACACATAATAATCTGGCCACTCAGTATATATATTTTAGAGGCCTAGTGCATGAATTTGTGCATGGGTGGGTCTGGCCAGCCTGGCCAGGGGGAGGGGACATGGGTAGTTGGCCTGCTGGTCGAACTCCTGGTTGAGGGGACAATTTGCATATTAGCCTTTTATTATATAGGATATACACTGAGTGGCCAGATTATTATGCGTTCAGAGATCATAATAATCTGGCCACTCAGTGTGCTGTCACAGGAGGAGAGCAACAGTAAACAATAACCATAACAAATAAGGATGTTTCTAGATGTGGGATGGTGATTATACTATAGATCAGGATCAGGGAGATTTAAATTTGTTGGCTGTTATGAGTTGAATGGTGTCACCCCAAATATTTCATTCATTGAAGTCAATATGTCTCCTCCCCTCTCATAGCTGAGGATGTGGCCTCATTGTAGTTTATTTAGTTAAAATAAGGTCATATGAGTTGGGTGGGCCCATTCTGGCTCATTATAAATAAAAGGAAAGTTTGGAAGTATGTAGAGGAAGAATGTCATGCGGAGAAGAAGGCAGGAATCTACAAGCCAAGGAATATCAAAGATGCCAGCAAAGCATCAGAAGCTAGAGGGGAGCATGGAGCAGACCTTCCTCCCACAGCCCTCAGAAGGCCCCAACGCTGGCCTCTGGCCTCTAGAACTGAGACCATCAGTTTTGTTGGTTAAGCCATCCAGTTTGCATCACCTTCTCATGGCAGCCTCGGAAACGGGGACAAGAATCAGGTAGACCTCATGGAGAAGATGGCTCTGAATGAAGATGTGAAGTGAGGGTATCTGAGGGAAGAGCACACCAGGCAGAGGGAAAGCCAGGGCAAAGGTCTGGAGGCAAGTCCTTGCCAGAGCAAGGAGGCCGGAGTGTAGTAAGTGTAGGGTGCAGAGTTGTAGGAGAGGGAATGAGAGAGGTGATTGGCTGAAGGGTAGATCAGGTAGGGACTCAGGCCATTCAAAATAGACTATGTGTTTTTGTTTTTTAAATCAGATATGTTCATTTACTTTTATTTTCAGAGAGAGAGAGAGAGAGAGAGAGAGAGAGAGAGAGAGAGAGAGAGAGAGAGAGAGATGAGAGAGAAACATCAATCGGTCGCCTCCCATATGTGTCTTGACCAGGGATCCAACCCAAAACCTAGGTATGTGCCCTAACCAGGAATTGAACCCACAATCTTTTGGTGCATGAGACTACCCTCCCACCAACTGAGCCACCTGGCCAAGACAAATAGAGTTGGGCTTTTACTCAGTATGAGGCAGAGCCATCACAGAGTTTTGAGCTGGAAAGTGGAATGATCTGACTTATGGTTGCTGCACAAGAGATTTGAAGTGGGGGAGGGAATAGGAGAGGACACAGAAAGTTAGGGACTATTATAATAGCCCAGGCAAAAGGTGACAATGTCTTGGATGAAGGTGGTGGTGATGGAGGTGGGGAGAAGCGGTTGTATTCCAGGCACATTTTTTTTTATTTTTATTAAGGGCACATTTTGAAAGTTCAGCTAACAGGATTTCCTGACAGATCAGAGTTAGGGGGTGAAAGAGATGAGTCAAGGATGATGTCAGGGTTTCTAGCCTGAGCAACTGGACAGATGGAGTTGCCATCAACTGGGGAGAGGAGGACATGGCTCTTCCTGCTTCTTGATGGTTTGGGGGAAGGTGGGGAAGATCAAGAGCTCAGTTCTGGACCTTTTAACTTTACAACAGGGGTGCAGAACATTAGGCTCCCGGGCCACGTAAGGCCCACAAAATCATTTGGTTTGGCCCTGCCAAGGCATTAGGGGTAACTTAATTAAATGTTGGTCCAAATATAGCAGGCTAATTTTTAAGCTGATAATTTTGTGTGGCTTGTAAAATTATAAAATTGAGAACAATGTTATAAATATCCAAATGGCCCTGGGCAGAGAAAAGGTTCCCCACCCCTGCTTTACAAGTTCCAACTCCTAGGTCATCTTCAAAACAGCGGCCAGAGAGATGATTCTTTAAAAAGCAAACCAACAAATGAATGAAAAAAATAAAACAAACAAAAACCCTAGTTGGCTAAGGCATGAAGTTCCAACTCTTCAGCAGAAGTGGAAGGGTCTTTAATAAAACCTGACCAAACATATCTCCCCAACACGTTCCCCTCAACCCCCTCCATTCTCTTTATGTCTCCAGCCTCCAGTGAGCCCCTTGCAATTCATTTGCTCACTCATTCATTCAATCATTCATTCAATCAATCAGTGTTTTTTTTAGCATTTACTCTGCCAAACACTGAGTTAGGCATCAAGACTACAGCTCCCATGGAGCTCACTGTTACCTTCTCTCTCACATTCTCCCATAGCCAGGACCTTTGCACAAACTGTCATTTGTCTCAAATTACAGTCACTCTCTTTCTCCTACCTCTCCTATTCACTTTCTAAGTCCCAGTCTTCTCCTCTGGGGCATCTTTTTTGATGCCCTACTCAGGAAAGTTTCAAGCTCCATTACAAATAGACTTTGGCTTTTACTCAGCATGAAATGGAGCCATCATCTGTGGGGGCTTCTCAAAGGCAGGGATCTGTCTTTATTCAGCCCTCTTTCTCCAAATGTTTGAATGAAAGAGTACTCGGATGATTGAATGGGTGTCTAAGGATGCAGCAGCTTTGGTCTAAGTCTGACTCATACTTGGCTAGTGGTGTCTTGGTCATGAACCCAGCTGAGATGAGCTGGCCAGGGTTTCACTGCTCTCTTCAAAGGAACCCAGCAATACCATTCTGTTAACTCTATGGCCTCGTGGAGAATAGTGGTGGGTTCTCCAGGCTGAAGGGCCCTGGAGAGGAGCAAAGAGGACTGTTGAGAAGGAGCACAGGAGCCAGAAAGGTATTTTGGTCCCAGTTAGTCCAAGCCACCAGTGCCAGCCATCCCCTGTGGCCTCTGAGGAGAGTGAGGAAACCATGGCAACCAGGCACTAGAGCCAGGAGTGGAATGGAGGCAGGCCCACTGAGAGGCCTGCAGGCCAGGCCAGGCTCCAGGGCCACTCTGAGTGCGTGTCAGGGTAGGGGCAAAGGGGGAGGTGAGCGGTAGCCCAGAGACCAGAGGGTGACCTGGCTGTGGGAAACGGGCATCTGTAAGGCATAGACAGATCCAAGGTCCTGAGCTGGGGAACTGTCTTTGTGCTTCATACAGCAGAGGATTCTCTGGGTGGAGGCCCCTTCTCTGAGAATCAGGAAAGAAATACAGAGTAAGAGTAAGGAGAAACACACTGGGAAAAGAGTGGAGGGCTGGGGGCTGGGGTGGGGGTGATTACTGACAGAAGACAGGAAGAAAAACAATGGTGGATGGAGAGGCAAAGGGAAGAATGAAAGAAAAAAGAGACAGTAAAAGAGATAGAGGGAGAAATAGATACAAGAAGTAGGGAGATGGAGTTATCCATTACAGGGACAGAGATCAGAATCAATGAGAGGGGAGGGAGCACAGAAAGAATATAGGTGAGAGATAAGGAGAGAAGGGGGGACAGAGAGAGAGAGAGAGAGAGAGAGAGAGAGAGAGAGAGAGAGAGAGAGAGAGAGAGAGAGAGAGACCAGAATGGGGGGGGGGAAAGATAAAGAAAAAGGAAAAAAAATGTCAGAAATAGAGATTGGCAGGAGAGCGGGAAAGAGGAAATGACCAGATTGGCAGAGAGGTGGGCTAAGACACAGTGGTGAGCCCCAGTCCTGCCTCACGGAGGACTTTAGACCCCTGCCATGTGATGGACCCAGAAACAGCCCTGGTCTGCTCCAGGAAAGGTCACCAGTATTGTCCCTTTCCTTCCCAGGAGAGTGGCCAGGCAGGGTGGCCCAGGCCCAGCTGTCTCAGCAGCTGCAGCAGCTGCAGTAGCAGCAGCAGGTTGGCTGCTGGGAGGTTTCCCGGTGGCGGCTGCACCCCCAGGGTGCTCCGTATGTCCTGTGCATATGTTAGCAACCTGCCTCCAAACGCCAGCTCTGTGTTCACACCCAGGGCGGATGGAATCTATTGTTGGGGGAAGGACACTGGCAATGTTTTACACTTCAAGGTGGTGTGGCCATATTTGCAGACTGAAATTCCCAGGCATCCTGCAGTTCCTGCTCAATGGAAAAATAAATGCTACTGTTTTGCCTCCCAGAGATAAATTCTTCACCGACAGTGGTGGGACTTAATGCACTTTATTTCTCCTGAAGACAAATGAGGACTGTAGAACCCAGTATTTCTTTTTTGCTTTGACTGCTGGGAAACTCAGAGCTGAATTGCAATGATTAATGCATTTTTAACCAGCTTCTACAAGGGGGTACTTAACGTGAAGTCCATGGATTCCATAGGCTTTCTAAAGCCCCTGAAATTATATGCAAAATTATTGTCTTAGTCCACTCTGGCTGCTATAACACAATACCATAAGCATTATTTCTGAGAGCTGGAAAGTCTAAGATCAAGGTGCCAGCAGATTCAGTGCCTGGTGAGGGTCTTCTTTGTGGTTTGTAAAAGGCTGCTTTCTTACTATAGCCTCACATGATGAAGAGAAGATCTGATGTCTGTTTCTCTTCTTATAAGGGCACTAATCCAATCATAGGAACTCCACCCTATGACAGCATCTAAACGTAATCACCTTCCATAGGCCCCCTCTCCTAATATGAATTTGGGGGGGGAACAAAAACATTCAATCCACAATAATTATGTGTATATTTTTCTGGGGAAGGGGGGTCTTCAGCTCCCTGAAGGTTCTCAAAGATAGATGTTTGTTACATTTATTTATTTATTTATTTATTTATTTATTTATTTATTTTAAATATATGTTTATTGATTTCAGAGAGAAAGGGAGAGGGAGAGAGAAATAGAAACATCAAAGATGAGAATCATTGATCAGCTGCCTCCTGCACATCCCATACTGGGGATCGAGCCCACAACCCATTGACCAGAATCCAACCTGGAACCCTTTGGTCCTCAGGCCGATGCTCTATCCACTAAGCAAAACTGGCTAGGGCAGTTACCTTTGAAAGGTTAAAAAAAAAAGGGGGGGCGGTCTGGACTAAGCTTACAATATTCTATCTGTTGGGTCAAGCCACCTTCAGTAACCCCCTTTTGCAGAGGCTGTTGGTAGTCCCTCTCCTCTTCCTCTATAGCAGTGGTAGGCAAACTCATTAGTCAACAGAGCCAAATATCAACAGTACAATGACTAAAATTTCTTTTGAGAGCTACAGTTTTTAAACTTAAACTATATAGGTAGATACATTGTTGTTAACTTAATTAAGGTACGTGGTATTTTGTGGAAGAGTCACACTCAAGGGGCCAAAGAGCCGCCTGTGGCTCACGAGCCGCAGTTTGCCGACCACTGCTCTGTAGTAACACAGCTGTAGGCTTGCACATGGCTGCACATGTATTTCCCATCCTTCTCTGCACCTGGACGTGGCCACTGAGCAGATGCTGACCAAGAGGCTATGAGTGCAAGGTATGCTGCCAACCTCAGGCCATGCCTTAAGACGCTGGGTGAACCTGCTTTACATTATCTTCCCCCTTTCCACTGGCTAGAACTCAGAAATGCCAGGAATCTATTTCCAAATGACTACAACTTCCGTGAAAAAAGCAACTAGAAGGGGCCTATCAATCTTGGAGCTATTACATAAAAGAGATAATTGCTATAGTATGTTACTGTATTAGGGGGTCTCTTTGTTACAGCAGAGCCTCATGTCATCAAATGGCTATCCTTAAGTTCCCACAGCAAAATCACACATGTTGAGCCTCAATAACCTAGTTCCTGGGGATACTTAGCATCATGTGAAGATGCCCCTGCCCCCATCATGACCACTCAGAGGGCCTCTGCCCATAGCTGGACTTGCAAGCCTTGTAGCCCCTTAGTTCTTCCAGATCTTTCTTTCCACAGCGATGGTCAGGCACAACCCACTGGGCCCTCACTCATGTTCCCACCCTGAGCTCTCTTCTGAGAACCTGGCTTTCTGGGATTCTGTCTGAAATGGCAGTGTGATGGTTGAGGGCACAGCTTTGGGCTCAATGTGCCTCTGGCCAAATACTGACTCTGTTCTGCATGGACTTTGTGACCCCAGGGAGCTCATTTGACCCCTCTGAGCCCCAGTCTCTTCACATTTCAAAGGAGGATGATAAATAATTCCCATTACACAGGACCCATGTGAAGCTGACATGAGCAAAGACACATGAAGCTCATGTGGCAAGTGATAGCACCAGTAGTCATTACCACTATGGTCATTTACTCGATGGATAATCCATCCACTCGATGGACAACTGTCCCCCATGGTACCTCCTCCTCTGACTTCCTGACCCTAAGTCCCCAGGAGTCTCTCCTCCTATGGCCAGTCCACACCATGAATTATCTAATACTGCAAAACAGGTCACTCCCACAGTTAGTGGCATAAAACAGCTCTGTGGGTCAGGAACTCATGATATTTGGCTAGGTTGTTTTGGTTTGGGGCATCTTCTGAAGTCATAGTCAAGATAGCAGCTAGGGTTACAGTCATCTGAAGGCTTGACCGAGGCCAGAGGATCTGTTCCCAAGATGATAAACCCACATGGCGTTGGCTGGAGGTCTTAGTTCCTCACCATGTGGACCTCTTATTGTGGCACCTGGTTTCCCCAGAGTGAGGAGAGAGAGAGAGAGAGAGAGAGAGAGAGAGAGAGAGTCTTTAGTGCCTTTCCTGATCTATTCCCAGAACTCACAAACCATCACTTCTGCCACAAGCAAGGTGGGAGATGGAAGGAGAGGATCTAATGCAGTGGGTGAGAGGAGAGATCAGGTTGGGCCTGGGAGATCACTGTTAGGTCTTCATCTTTTTCTTGAAGAAGCAGTAAGGACAAATGCAGGTCTTCCCTTTGATCACTATTCCATCTGGTTGGTTCTTATTGGACTCTGTCAGTTGGGGTTCGATGGGGATTGCCTAGTAGAAGTGAAGATCCATGTGGATAACAGTGAGGAAAGGCCTGGATCATGGTCTCTGGATGGCCACAGATGGCCACATGTGAAGAGGCAGGGGTCTACTGAGCCCTAAACCCAGGTGCTACCTGTGCCCCTGGACCCCCAGCACTGGCATCTTTATCCTTCAACTTCTGAGCTCAACAGGGAAAGTTCCCTCCCAGACCTGGAGTTGGCACCATCCGCTGTCCATGACCTGGCCAGTGGCTCCCTAAGAACCTACTTTTCTTTTCTTTTCTTTTCTTTTCTTTTCTTTTCTTTTCTTTTCTTTTCTTTTCTTTTCTTTTCTTTTCTTTTCTTTTTTCTTTCTTTTCTTTTTTCTTCTTTCCTTTCTTTCTTTCTTTCTTTCTTTCTTTCTTTCTTTCTTTCTTTCTTGTATATTTTTATTGATTTCAGAGATGAAGGGAGAGGGGAGAGAGAGAGAGAAGCATCAATGATGAGAGAGAATCATTGATCGGCTGCTTCCTGCACACCCCCTACTGGGGATCAAGCCCACAACCTGACATGTGCCCTTGACCCAGGACCCTTCAGTCTGCAGGCCGATGCTCTATCCACTGAGCTGAACCACCTAAGGCCCTAAGAACCTTTCTTTTAAGAGTGAGAGCACATTACTAAGAATTACACAGGACAATCCAGGCATAAGCAGGTTCCTAAGTGGGGGTGGGGGTGGATAACAGGCCGAGGGGCAGAGAAGAGAGAAGTATTTAAGATGATTTAAAAGGGCTGAGCTGGAGGGGACTCATGGCTCATCTCATTCAACCCAGAGCACTCAGAAAGGGCAGAGCCTTGTCCAGGCCATCAGCATGTCACCAGCAAAGTTGAAACACACATTTTGATCTACTGCTGTCCAGTGTCTCTGAGCCCCATGGAGTCCTCTTATGAATTCTTACTAGGTTTTTCTGGGGGGGGAGGGGGCGTTGGGGGAGGAGGAGGGCTGTGTTCCAGGGGCCAGGCTATAGAAAATAGGGTACAGATCGTTCAGTGGGTTTTTATCTCAATGAAGTGTTGTTGCTCTCCTTGGCTGGGCTCCTTAGGAGGGTGAGGCGATTCCTACTATGTCTGTAGGTGGGCCCTGAGGCTCTTTATCTATTTTGGAACGTGAGGAGGGACTGGGTCCCCTTTGCACCCACAGGGCTGCCTTCCCCGTGACCTGTAAGTGCTATGAAAGCAGGGGCCGCATCTGCTGGGGTCACCATTCTTCGCCCAGCACTCCCCCAGCAGAGCCGCTGGCTCACAGGCACTCCCCTGAAACACTGGCTGGATGAGCGGAAACTCTGCTTTGAGGGATTATGTCCCAGAATGCATCCTGTTTCTCTGATAACAGGTGTTCCGTGGTGCAGATAATCAGAATAAGATCTTTCTGGACAGAGAAGATATGCTGTTTGATATTTTTCCCTTTAGAGGATTTACTCTCCTAGGGTTTTTTTTTTTTTTTTTTTTTTTTTTGGTGTGTGTGTGTGTGTGTGTGTGTGTGTGTGTGTGTGTGTGTTTTGCTATAGGTAATTTTTATTGATCAATCAATTCATTTCTTCATTCACTAGATATTTATTGAGCTCCTACCAGTTGCTAGATGCTGTGAGCTCAACACCGGACAAAGCCATCCCGAAGTGCCTGGCTCATGTGCACTCAGTCATGGCTACGGTGACCTTTCATGTTACAATCCCCTGAGGAGACCCAAGGTCCTGTAGCAAAGGTCAGCTCCTTAAAAAACGGAGCCACAAAGCACACATTCCGGGGAGTTCTGTGGAGTTAAGCTGTTTATGCTGGGGAAGCATTTCTAAAAGCCGCACATGGGGCCTTCCGCCCACCTCAGATCGGCCTTGGCTGCTGTGTAACCGGGGAATAAATCAGGGATAAGCCTGCCTCTGGGTTTGTTGGAGGTTTTCATGTTTGGAATACAAAGGAACCAGGAATCAGGCAGGCAATGGTGGCGAAAGAAGGAAAGCCTGGGAGAAAGGATCACTGGAGGGAGAGAAGCAGACAGCCGGACTAATGGGCCTTGGCCCTGGCTCCGCTGCAGATCAGCGGGTGAACTTGGCCGCCCCTGCCCCGCTGTGATCTGTAGGCTCTGCATCTGAGAGGAACATCGGCTGGGGAAAGCGCTTTTGATAAGTGAACTGCTCCCCTCTCTCTCCCCCCTGGGAGGCCTTGTTCTCCGTCTTCCTTTGCACACCCTCTTCTGTCAGCGTGCTAGACCGAGGTCAGCAGGCGTCTCCATGAAAAACAAGGACAAGTCGCAGGAAAGCTGATCGCTGCCCAAGGCTTGTTAACGCAGGAACGAGACACAGTCCGTATTTTTTTGGCGGAAGGGTCTTGTGGGTCAGTTCACATATTGGCACGCAAACTGGCTGTTCCCATTAAATGAGTCAGTGGAAATGTGAACATTAATTTGATTAAGTGAATCAGCCTCACTCTGAAAAATAAAAAGATGCCATTAGTCAGTGTGGATGTGTACCCCCCATTCCCCCGAAACACACACACACACACACACACACACACACACACACACACAGAGGCATGTATACACTCAAATATAGACACACACATATATATACACTTAAGCACAAACATGCACACATACAAGCACTGACATGTACCCTTACACACACACACACACACAGGCATGTGTGCACACAAATATAGACACACATATATACACATAAGCACAAACACGCACACATACAAGCACTGACATGTACCCTTACACACACACACACACACACACACACACACACACACAAGCACAAACACATACACATTCAAGTAGCGGGCTAGCCAATCATCACAGTTCCTTCGGTCACCAAGGCCTTGTGAGCTCCATGATGGGAACTAGGATTTCAGTGCACATAACAGGGTGTGCGATTGTTAGTGGTTCCCATTTAACAGATGGGGAAGCAGATACAATGGGATAGCACTCTTAGAGGCAGCAAGATAATGTGGTTAAGAGCTCAGGTCTAGGAGTCTGTTGCACAAGTTTGAATCCCAGCTCTGTCACTGAGCTGTGTATTTGTCAAATACCTAGCCATTTTATGCCTCAGTTTTCCCATCTGTGAAATGGGGATAATGATAGTGGTAAATATTCAGAAAGTTCTTAGCAAAGCACCCAGGACATGTCAGTGCTCTGCAATATTAATGAAGCAGGAACCCCTTTTCTAAGTGTTTATTATTAACAGAGGAGCGGGAGAGCCTCTGGAGCCCACTGTCTTGTGCACCTGCTCCAGGGAGAGCAGGCACAGAGCACACTTGTTGGTGAGAACTCGAGGCAAGTCCTTTCTTTTGAGCCCGGTCACCTTGATGTGCATGTTTGGATGTGGCGGCTAAGTCGGGGAGCGAAGAGAGAGAGGGGGTCCTAGTGTCCTAACAGCTGCCAAAATAAAGAACCACAGACTAGATGGTTTAAAAGAACAGAATGTGCTGGTCTCACATTTCTGAAGCAGGCCGTCTGAAGGTAAGGTGATGGCGGGGCCACGCTGCTCTGGGATTCTGGATAGTGTTTCCCCTTATCTCCCCTTGCTTCTTGCTAGCTCCTGATGGTGGCCAGCAATCTTCGCTAGCTCCTGATGGTGGCCTTGCAGCAGCACGAGTCCAACCTCTGCCTCCATCATCACATGACTTTCTCTTTGTGTGTCTCCACACTGCCTTCCTTCTGGTCTGTGTACAGGCTTCCTTTTTTTTTTTTTTTTTTTTTTTTTTTTTTTTTTTTAATAAGCACACCAGTCATATTGGATTAGAGCCCATCCTAATGATCTCATCTTAACTATATCATCTACAGAGACACTATTTCCAAATAAGGTCCCACTCACATTTTACTGGGGGTTTAGGACTTCAACAGCCTTTGGGGGAACACAATTCAATCCACAGCAGAGGGAGAGGGAAGGATGGTGGCGGGAGAGAGGAAGAAGAGGTTGAAGAGAGCCAGGGAGTAGACGCCAGCCTGTGCCGCCTGGGTGACAGGAGCAGGGCCTGTGGACTCACAGCCCTGTCACGTCACAACAGGTGCAGGTCTGCCCTGGAGCCCCAAGATGGCCCCGTGTGGATCCAGGTTCCTTAGTCCCACTCTGCAGCTGACTGGCACCATAAGACAGACATCAAATGGAAGATCAGGAGGAGACTAGTCTTCTTGTAACCATGCCTCAAGCACCTCAGTGGCCTGAGGGCCCTGCTTGACTCCTTGAGGGGCACTTAGTGGGCAGCCCTCCCTGGCTGGAGGGACCCCCAAAGACCGGTCACCTTTCCTTAGACTCAAATATCATGGCACGGCAGTCAAAACATCTGGAGTTCTTTCTTGCTCTAACCCTGAGTCACTCCACCTCTCTGAACCTCACTTTACTCATCTGTAAAATGAGAACAATGCTAAAAACCACGGGGCTATTGGGAAGAATTCACCTAGCAGTGTGAGTCAATGTAGAGAACCTGGCCTAGAACACAACTGCCTAGGTTTCAATTTCAGCTCTGCCACTCACCAGCCAGATGATCAAGGACAGGTAACAGTCTGAGCCTCGGTTTTCCCCTCTATAAAACGGGTACAACAACAGAACCTCCCTAATAGCATTCTTGGGAGGAATAAACAGAGGTACAGTGTTTAGTGAAATGCTGGAACTTAGTAAGAGCTCAATAAAGTTCTTGGCTATGGCCTTTGTGACTTCACCTCCCTCTGAGCGCATAGTAGGCTGTCAATGTTTTGTCTACCAACGAGACTTGGTCTACAAGGGAAGTAGATATCAGTATCTTAAATGTTTACTAGGTGCTTTCTGTAGACGTTTGCATGTGTTGTTTCAATTACCACCCCAAACTGGAAGAGGCAGTTACTACCTACACTTTGCAGAGGAGGAAACTGAGCTCCAGGGAGGTCAAGTGACTTGCTCAGGGTCCCAATGGCCTAAGGTTTCAGCCCACACCTAATCTGCCCCAGACAAAATCAACATCCTGCTGTTGCTTGGAAATGGACCTTCATCAACGTTACTCCCATAACAACTCAGCTGAGAGGTGTCCTCTGCTCCTGGGCTGACCCCACCCCTGGGGCTTTCTGGAGCAACTTCTGGATGTTGCCCGAGGCCCCTGCTTGACCAGTAATGTGTATTTGCCTTCCCATTTCTTTCTCTTTGGGAGGTGTTTGCAGCAGAGCGCAGAGAACAGAGAACATAAGAGGCTCTGGGGTTGAGAGCAGAGGTGTGAGGACTAATAGCAGAGGAGAGGCATTATCCAGGAGCAACTGGAGATCACAGAGCAGAAAAGAAGGCAGAAGGATTGATCCAAAGAACACCGATGTGGGATGCAGGACCCAATCTCCCCTAAACTCTGAAGTCAACTTGCTGGCGGATCTTCAGTAAGTTACCCCTGCCCACTCCCAGCTTAACCTCACTGTTTTCATCTGTAAAATGGGAGAGCTGTTGTACAAGATGAGTCTTACACTTAAAATCAACGGATGATGTTGATGGTTCCCCATCAGTCACTCAAACGAAGGCCGGGACCATGCACATTTTGTGTCCTGACTCAGGGGTGGGTGTCCAGGTTAGAAGCCGGTTCCTGGCCCACAATGGTGGCTTCATAAATACTTGTTGCATGACTGAGTTGTATAGGAACCCCTGGGTTCCAAACTTGTAGCTCTCCATGGGTGATCAAGGCTATGTAAACAAAGACATATTTATTACACCCTTTCTGGTTTCCAAAACCCCTTTGCAGACTTCATCTCTCTCACAGTTTACAAAGGCCCCCTGGGGTAGCTGCTAGCATCTCCTTTTACAAAAGAGGAGGGAGGCTCAGAGAAGTTAGGCCACTCCGCCAAGGCCACACAGCCAGAATGCTCCATGGCCCCAGGACTCCTGACCTCTTCCCTGCTCACCCTTCTCGCCCTTTCTCAGGAACATAATTTCCTGATAGAAGTGAAAATAGAAATGTTTGCATCTTAGTTCTTTATTGGCTGGGTGATGTTAGGTGGGTCTCTCTGAGTCTCTCTCTCTCTGTGAGTAATAGAGCTGTTTGGAGGTTTAAGTGAGCTATTGCTCTAAAGACCTCATGACAGTGCCTGACAAACATCTCATAAGATTAGGAGTCAAAAGCCCAGAGAGGCAAAGTAACTTGCCCAAAGCCACACAGCTGGTGAACAAAGAAGCTAGGCATCTCCTCCCTGGGTTCTGCTTTCTGGAAAGTTAGGCTACAAGTGCCAGCAGGAGCTGGACCCTGGGCCCCTCCCAGCACAGCCACCCAGAACCTACCTGTGGTCCTGCAGTGGACTGGGAAGAAGCAAGCACCATCTCTTTCTTCCCGCAGCCAGCCAGCCAGCCAGTAGCATTCCTGGGGGTGGAGGAGGACCTTGGCAGGCTGGCCCTTCGGCCTTGTACTGAAAACACACAGAGAGGCTGGCCATGGCCTGTGGGTATCTTGTTGGAGGGAGAAAAAGAGAGAAAGAGAGGGGGAGGGGATGCCTGAAACTAGTCCAGGCCTTGAAGGGTCAAGACCGCATGCTTCACCCCCCCCTTCTCCCCCTCTTCCCCCCCCAGGATGGTCTTAGGACTTGCAAATTTATTTCTATGACAATCACTGCAAAAATAAATAAATTCAATCATTCTCAGTTGTACTTTTAATGAACTGTCAAGTGGGGGAAGTGATTGCAAATTGCATATAAAAAGAGATTATTCAGGGGGAAAAAATAAGGGAGGCTATGATTAAATATTGAAAATGCAGACTGCTCTGGAAAAGCTGGGTTGTAAGGTCAAGATGCCTCGTGGGAGAAAGGTGGGGCCCATTTAGGACCATCCAGCCATCCATTCGAGCGTCAGGTTCCCTTCATTGAGCATCTGTTATGTGCCAGGACTGTGCTCAGCGCGCTCTGTGAGACTCTCACAGCCGCCCAGTGCCAGAGGTGTGGTTATGATTCCCACTTTAGAAATGCATCAGCTGAGGCTAGAGTGTTTAAGTGGCTGGATCGAGGCAGCACGTTTAAGAAGTGGCCTCCAACTTCCCCTGAAACCCTGATTTTATGCCACGCTCTGGAGACTCAGAGATGAACAAGGAAGCTCCCCCTCCTCCGACACACACACACACACACACACACTGCCCTTGAGAAGCTCACAGTCTAATCTGCCATCCATAATAATAAAAGGGTAATATGCAAATTAGACCAGATGTCCTTCTGGACGTCATTCCGGACATCCTTCCTGAGGAAACCTGGGCCAGAAGGAAGCCAGCCCCGCTCCTGGGTGCCTGCCCACAGCCAGAGGAAGGAAGCCTGGGTTTCGGGTGCTGGAGGGAAGCGGATGCCAGCAGCTGGGGGAAGGAAGACAAATTTTCATGCATCAGGCCTCTAATAAATTTAGGAGCAAGAGGTCATTCCTTCTAGTGGTTTTACATTCTTTTTTAAGCGAAGGACACTTTCTCCTTAAAATCCCAAGTGAGACACAGTCCTACAAACTAGATAAAAAGGTAACCTGCTCTGGCTAACGCTGGAAGAGGGATTTCCCTCCTCTCCTGTGGCTGCCAGCAGGTACCTCAGAGCAGGAACTGCCATCCCAGCTTGAAACTAAGTATCTCACTTACAGATGGGACCACGGAGGTCCAGAGAGGAAAGGGCCTTGTCAGGTCACAGGACTGGGATTTTGGCCTGTGGACTCCTGGTTCGGGCTCTTTGCTCTGCATTAGTGCCCCCAGGATGCCAGGGTGCTGATGCTCGACCCAGTGACTGGCATACAATATCTCAGCATTGGCCACGCCCTGGCGAATTTGGGGCTTTCAGGCCAGTTCTTCCAGGTGCCAGAGAAAACAGAGTCTAAGAGCCCCTTGAGGAAAGGGGAGAATTTCTACTAGCCCCCCACACAGCCGGGGAGCGAGCAGAATAGGCCATGGCCCAGGAGTCCCAGGACCTCAGTCGGATGCCCAGCTCTCTGACCATGACTAAGATCTAGTCTGTGTTGCTCCCTCAGTTTCCCCATCTGTAAAATGAGGTGGTTGGATTACAATAAATTGTCCAGAATGGACAAATGGGGAGTCTAGAACATTCTGGGCCACGCCACTTCTGGGTTGGTGCCAACCTAGGCTCCAATCAGTCCACAGCAGCTATAACACCACCCCTGTCCCTCCTGAGGCTTGCTGACCCTCTTCGTGCCCCCCTTCCCTTCCCAAGTCCCTCTCCTCCTCATCCTCCCTTCTCTCTTGTTTCCTGTCTTGCTTTATGAATGAGTAGCAAAAGGGATCACACAGGCCATTTGTCCAAGCTCCTCACTGTACAGGTGGAGACACAGGCCAGAGAAGGAAGTGACTTCCCCAAGGTCACCTGTGAGAGGGAGGCCTGCTCTCTGCAGCAGAAGTTACTTCTCCTGCCCAGGACTAAACTCTTGTGGCTGGTAACTTTTGCCTAATATACTTGGAATCATGTTTCCCCATTGGGGGATCTCAGAGTTCTTCAAGGAGACTTAAGGCCATGCATCCAAAGGTCTTCAGAACCCCACTGACCTCCCAGGAGTTGGAGGTGGGCAGCCCCATGCTAGCTCTCTTTCCTTCCTTTTGGTCACAATGTGGGAGTCTCGGTTTGTTGCTAATACATCTCTAACATCCTCACTAATCTCCCTTTTCAGTAGAGAGTGGGCCCCAGCTCAGCACCTTCCTTAGGCAGTATCATCTTGCTGGAATTTTTTTTTTTAAATTGTGGTTTAATATACATTGTTAGAATTTAATAAGACTTTTATTTTCATTGTATTTATTTTATGGCTGCCTTCTATTTATAGTAATGCGAGTCTGGTTTCCCATTTATGGTAACGATATAGCGTTTCTCTGTAAAAACAAGCACATGGAAGTAAAACAATAACAAGGCAAGAGGTGATTTAAAGAAAGCTATTAAGCAAGCAGTTCTAGCTGGTGTGCAGATATGGCCAGAATCTCCATGGTGGCAGGGGGAATGGCTGAGGTCTGGGGGACTTGGACTTGGAACTTGAGCTATCTTCCCAGCTGGATGTCCGAGTTGTCCAGTTGGCCTGCTGGGTCCTCATCTCCTGCATCCCCTCCCCCCTCCATTTCCTCCTGCCTGCTTTGACCAACCCTCCAGACTCTCAGAAACTCCCTCTCTCTCACCCTCCCTCCCTCCCTCCAGCTTTATCTGGGCTCCACCTCCCAGCACCCTCACTGCAGGCTAAAGCTTTTTTCCTCTTTAAATTTATGTGCGCCTTGCATCCAGAGAGGCCCACACAGATAGCCCCTTCCAACAGCATTCCATAAATGCGGGGCCTGTGGGGTTTCTCAGCTCAGAGGGTCAGCCTCTCTCCCAACCCTGTTCTGGCAGCTGAGAGCATGAGTGTGGAGCCTGAGGCCCTTTAGTGTTTTCCCGGTCTTTGTGTTACAGATCTTGAACTAGTAGAGACCACCCCACCCCCCACCCCCACCCCGAAGTGTAGCTCACTCTGGGTCCCTTTAAACATTGCGGATACCATGTGTTCCCCCCCCCCTGCCCCCCAGCCACATCTCTACTCTATGAGCCCCTCCTCAGTTTATCTAGCCACTCAGGGAAATTGCTGGAAGGACCAGACATCCTCGAAGTCCTTAGAGGGATGTATCCTTTTCCTGGAATGTGGGCAAGCAAAGGCAGCAACTTCCTGCCCCCTTGCAACTCTGTCCTGTGGCCTGATATCACCCACATTCACATCCAAGACTGGAGTAGGTTCAGCTCCTATCAGTCACTCACTCCTTAGTGCGAATCAGTTGAGTGCTTGCATGTGCAGGGCCAGCAAACATAGGTATGTGTGCTTCAGCGAGGGGATTGAAGAAGAAGAAGAAGAAGAAGAAGAAGAAGAAGAAGAAGAAGAAGAAGAAGAAGAAGAAGAAGAAGCTGCCCAGGGAAGAGGAGTAGACAACCTGAGCCCTTCTCATCTGGGGTTTAGCAAACACTTTCACTTGAGCTGTCAGCTTTGATCTACTTGCTTACCCGTTTGGTCTGGGGCAAGTGGGGTGGAGAGCTGCTTTACAGAGGAGGGCCCGAGGTTAAACGTCTCAGTGAAGTCATGTGTCAGGGGCGTGAGGCTGTGGCAGCAGTACAGAGATGCAAAGATAAGTCCCGAGATCTGGCCTCTTGCAATCAAGTCTTTGCATCTGGTTCAGGGTCAGCCCCTCCCTGCTGCACCCCCTTCAGGGGTCTCTATTCTCCGCCACAATCTAATAGCAGCCCGGGAGGGGAACCCCTGGCTTTCAGCAGGTACCCCCAGGACATCAGGAGCAGGCCCGGATGGAGAGGGTCACTGCCCCCAACCCTGCAGTTGGATCTCGGTGGGGCAACGTCAAGTTCCCTGGAATAAATACCCCAGGTCTAGCGTGCCACTCTGCCCACTTCCACAGCGGACGTGGGTCCATCCGCAGAGAGGGGAGGAGCGCAGGGGGCGAAGGAAGAGGAGAAGGGCCGAAGTTGGCCCCAGTGCCCCCCAGAGCAAGGCCTGGCTGCTGGCCTGAAGGCGGAGACCGCGGGCGGGAGGCGGGAGGAGACAAGTGTTCTCGCGGCCGCAGAGGCAGTAGTGGCGGCGGCGGCGGCGACTGGAGCCTGAGAGGGAGGAGGTTCGGGAGGGAGCGCGGGAGAGGGAGGAGGGAGGGACGGAGCGGTGGTTGGGAGGTGGGGCCGGCGGACGGGCGGGCGGGCGCGCGAGTGCCTGCAGCTGCCGCCGGCATCTCGGGGGCTCCAGGCTGCGGGGCGGACGCAGCGCGGGGCGATCCACAGCGGAGCCGCGCGAGGCCGCCCGAGCCCCGAGCCCCGAGCCCGAGCCCCGAGCCCCGAGCGAGCGCAGCCGCCGTCGCCTGCAGCCAGCGGGTCCCGGGACCGGCCGCCGCCGGGAAGGCAGCCCGAGCCGGCAAGTTGAAAGCGCGCTGATCCGCCCGGGAAAGTTTCCCCGCGGCCGCCGGCGGGATCGGCGCGGGTCCGGCCGCTGCAGCGGAAAGGTAGGGGGCTCCACACCTCCTTTGGCTCCGTGCGCCCCGCCGCTGCGCCCCAGGACTTGGAGACGCCACGCGCGCTCCCCCCGGGGACACTGTTGGGCATGGTGGGTGGGGTAGGGGTGCCATCCGGGGTACCCCAGGACGGCCCGGGGAAGCTCTGGAGCCAAGTTTTACTTAAACCAGAACGGGGAGGAGGAAGGGGATACGTGTTCGTGTTCTAATTCCTGCTCCAAATCCGCTGAGGGCCGGGGCGTCCCCGCGGACAGGTGCAGCGCCAGTCGGCTCTGGGAGCTCTGGGTGGGTGCGTGGGGGTTGGCGGAGGGTGGCAGGTGTGGTTACAAGGTTGGGGTCTCAGCGAGGGCTGCACCCCGAGGGAGGGTGCGCGCGCCACCCGACCCAATAGGACGGCAGGGTGAGGACTGGGGATGAGAAGCGGAGATCCGGGCTAGGAAGATCACTGGGCCTTAGGGGTCCTCCTAGCCCGGATCTCCGCTTCTCATCCCCAGACCTCACCCTGTGAGGCTGGGGTGCCACCCTTTCCTTCGGGGGTCCCTGGATCCCCTACACGGTGTGTGCGGTGTGTTGAAGCAGAGATTCTGTGTGGTTCTCGGTGGATCCGAAGCCCGGGTGTGTGCACATGGGGGAGGGGGGGGGTGTAGCGGGCGTCCGCTTAGAGCGGGCTGGCGGGCTCCAGTGGGTTCACGCCGGCTTTGGGACCCGGCTGGAGGGCGGTGAGTTAGCTGCCGCCAGGGGGCGCACTTCCCCGGCCGTTTCACCCATAGGAAGAAGGCCAGGGCTGGTTCCTTCCAGTCAATGCACTGAAATCCAGGACAGACAAACACAGACCCTCCAACACAAGAGGGGCCCCGCCCGGAGGACACCCCTCCGCACAGCCGGCCTGGGGGAGAGGGGAGTATGGGGCTGGGGTGCTTCCTGTGGAGCTGCACCGTGTGCTGGAAAGCCCTGCTGCTAGGGTGTCTTGGTGAATTAAAAAAGTCACCGCCAGAGAAACAAAAACTAGAGGAACTGTACATTAACAGCGAATTCGTGTGGAGAAAATGACTGGGGGGGGGGAGGATTAACTTTTTGAGGCTACTTTGGAGTCTGACCCCCCCCCGCCCCCCCCCCCCCCCCCCCCCCCCCCGCTCCCCGCCAAAAAAAAAAATCGCTGAATGCACCATCACCCTTTCTGTGAAAGTTGCATCTTTGTTCCCTGAATCTGGCCAGGTCCCTGCCTGCTGTGCCTACCTGGGTGAGGCCTCCTGGCATATCACATCTCCTCCTAGGCACACTCTCTCTGGGCACAAATAAGCTGGGAGGCAAAGGTGGGGGTGTTGGGAGACCCTGTAGTTTTCTTGGCAGTCAACAAGAGCCCCTCCCCCTCCCATCTGTGGTCCATGGGCCACAGTCACCTGGTCATTGCACACTTATTGGTGGGCACCTGCTGTGTGTGCCCTGTCTAACCTCAGGGACCCTGTGCATTGAGTGCCCGTGTCCTTGCTGGCGCTGTGGCATCGGAGAAGAGTGTGTGTGCTCCATCGTGTGTAGGGCTGTTCGACATTGAAGGGACACGGAAGGGACACTGTTGCATCGTCGTTCTCTCTAACTCCCTCCCTCCTCCCTGTACCCCAAGTGAGTACAAATGAGCAAATCAAAGCCCGTGCAGTGGCCTCGCTGTGGTCAGCGGAAGTTTTCATCTTCCTCTTGGCTGGAAACTGCGAGCATCGGGCGGCCCCCCTCCCGTGCGTCCCCTGAGTCTCCTGCAGAGACGATGGAAGCGGGGAGGGTCCAGAAAGAGATCTGAGGTTCTTGCTGGCCGAGCAGCCCACCCATTGTTTTTGCTGGATGCTACCAACCTGCTCTGGGACAGAGCGGCCACAAGGAAGGATCAGCGTGATTTTTGTTTTGAGCAGAAGAGCAGGAGCAGAGACAGAGGAAAGGGCGGAGGAGCCGCTGTCGCTGAGGCTGGAGACAGTCTATGGGGCCAGAAAACAAAAGGGTTGTTTTGTTTTTTAGTGACTTGTTTTTCTGAGGAGGGAAGCCTGCTCAATTCAGCCAGCCCTGTCCTGTTCCACCCATTCTCTCTGCACTGCAACCCCCCCCTCCCCCCCCAAACTCCCATGTGCCCGAAGAGAAGAGGGAACTGAGACCCCCGGCTGCTGACTCGGAGATCTCTGATTCTGCAATTCTTCATGTTTTGGTCAGCTTGTGTCTTGGTCACCCCATCCCCAAAATACATTCACATGCCTGAGCCTTGGCGCTATCTTCATGCAACCCGTGGCTGAAATGGCAGTGCATCAGTGAAAGTTCCAGGGCACCTTCTAGAAGCAAAGTCCATCTGGAGTTGGAGTTAGGGCATCTTGGATTGGTCCAAAAAGTACCCCCCTGCCCCAATAAAAAAATTCTACATGACCTCTGAATGAGGTTTTGATGGTGTGAGGGATGGGCTGGAGGACAGGGTGCTGGGCAGGGACAGGTGTGCCAGGCGGTACCAAAGCAAGAGCTTGTGGCAGGGGTTTGTAGGAGGGTGTCAGGAAGGGAGCTGATTCTTCTGGGTCATCAGCGTGGCTTTGGGTGAGTCACTTCCCCTCTTGGACATGCTTTCTCAGCCTGTGACACGAGGGTGCTGGCCTAGGCCAGTCGTCGGCAACCTTATGAGCCAACAGAGCCGAATATCAACAGCACAACGATTGAAATTTCTTCTGAGAGACAGATTTTTTTAAACCTAAACTTCTTCTAACACCACTTCTTCAAAATAGACTCGCCCAGTCCATGGTAGTTAGGCCCCAGACTCAAGGGGCCAAAGAGCCACATGTGGCTTGAGAGCCGCAGTTTGCCGACCACGGGCCTAGGAGATCTGAGAGGCTTTGCAACTTGAGCTCAGAAGAGTCTAACCTCTCCGGGTGCTAGGCAGCCCTGCTCTGCCTTTGGTCCGGTGGAGGACACCTCTCCAGGCTGTCTTATCCCACCGTGCCCCTCCTCCCCAACACACACACACACACACACACACACACGCACGCACGCACGCACGCACACACACAGCACAGTGAGCCAGGCTCCTGGCCTCCATCAGTTTTCGGCAGGGGGGAATGTCAATGCCTGCTGGGAACCTGTATCTACCCTGCTTTTCTCCTGACGCCTGCCCAGGGTTCACTCTCTCCCCTTCCCTGGGAGGAGCAAATGGTGGTGGCTGGGCCGCCCCTTGTAGGGACCCCTCTCTTTCCAGAGAGCTGCTCGCTGCTGGCCTATTTCATCAGCCATTGAAAAGAAAATCAGGAACATTTGTTCAGACTCAGCTGGGACACTGCAAAGGGAGGGGCCTTGGAAACCAGCACTTTGCCCCCCCCCCCTCCCCCCTTCCCCGCTGTCCGGGAGCAGATGATGGGTTGAGCGGGTATTTCTGCAACCTGATGCCATTGAGCAAACCTGCCAGCTTGGGCTCCTCCTGCCACACAGGCTGGCACCTTGGACCCGCATCAGCGCTCCGATCGAAGGGGGGGGGGGGGGTAGCAGATAATGAAACACTTATTAAAATAAGAGAGTGGGATGAGGAGTCCCGGTGTTGGCAACGGGCAAAGCAGGCCTTTCATCTGGGCACCGCTCGTAAGATGCAACCCTCAGCCTTGACTGCTGCTGTAATTAGTGATTTAAACAACCAGGAGATGAGCAGAAACATGCTCACTGTGTGTGCCTGTGTGTACTAGTCAGTACTAAGAGGCAACAGGAGGGAGTGGGATGGTCCCTGAACCAGGAGCCAAGGAGATCTGTGTCCTAACCCTGGTTTTGTTACACATGGAGCTGTGTGGCCTGGAGTGAGTCGCCGCCCCTCTCTGTGCTTGTTTCTCTGTTTCTTTACAGGTAGGATTGTGTGGTGGTTAGGCTGCCCGAGTTGTTTGAATGCTGGCTTTCTCCTAGTTATTAGCTCTGCAGCCCTAGGCTGTTCAATCTCTGATGCCTTAGCTTTTTTATATGTAAAATGGGACTAATAACACCTTGGCAGATTGTTGCGAATAGCCAATGAGATGAAACATAAAAAAGCACTTAGCACAGTGACCGGAAGTGGCAAACGCTCAGCAGTCTCATTTTGTCATTATTATCATTATACAGTTACTGTGAAGTAGGAAGATCAACTTTGGTCCTTTCCAGCTCTGATCTTCTGGGGCACAGTGTGTGTGTGTGTGTGTGTGTGTGTGTGTGTGTGAGAGAGAGAGAGAGAGAGAGAGCGTGAGCGAGTGTGTTTTGGGGATAGAAGACATGGGCACATAAACTGCTTTTTGTTTTGTTCCCTCCCACCCTCCCTCTCTCCCTCTTTCTTTTTTCTTTCTTTCTTTCTTCCTTCCTTCCTTCCTTCCTTCCTTCCTTCCTTCCTTCCTTCCTTCCTTCCTTCCTTCCTTCCTTCCTTCCTTCCTTCCTTCTTCCCCTGCTTCATTGAGGACTCCTAAGTTACAGTGTTGTGAGTATTCTCACGATAGCCCTATCCCCATGGCAGGAAGCCCACTTCGACGTCACTGAAAATATCCCGGTTTCTGGCACTTGAGGGATGATATTTCATCAGCTCCTCTTTGCCCATCCTTTCTTTTCCACCCTTTGTTTCCCACCCTGAACCAGAGTACGAAGACCATGTGTGCAGATAATGAGTTTAAGCTGATAACAATCCCCCCACCCCCTTCACTCAAATAAAAGGCCGTCCTCTGGAAGACACTTTGCACTTTCAAGTAAATAATCTGGCTCCTCTGCTGGGTTGTGTTCTGTCTGGCTGGCCCTGCTTCTCTCCGTGTCCTGCCCCTGGGTCTGTTGCAGGGATGTGGGCCGGGCCAGGTTTCCAGGCTGAGATTCTGGGCTCTCTCAGCCCTGCTGGCTGGGGCGGTCTCCCCGGGGCTATCCCTCTGCTTGGTCCCCTCCGGCAGGGCTGGTGCTCTGAGCCTACCAGGGATGATCTTCATGGTGGCCGACACTTTGAGAGGCTCACCGGCAGCCAGGAGCTGGATAATGCTTTCTCTCACCTCAAGGTTGGCTCAGATATTGTTCCTGTTTTACAGAATAGAAAGTAAGGCTCAGAAAAATCAAGAGAGTAAGTAGTGGGACTGGGATGTGCTCCTAGGTTGGTTGGACTCCCCATTCTGTGCTCTAAGTCACTATGTGATCTTTCCTCTTATATTAAAACCTCCTGTGAGCCCCTAAACCCCAGGAAAGATATCAACCAGGCCCCCTCTCCCTGCTTTTGATCATCTTCCGGGCTCACAATGCCTTCCAAAAGTCCCTCTTTTCATCCTGCATCGATTGCTCAGTCATCCTGGGGACAGTGAGGGGTCGGAGTTTTTATTTTTTATTTTTTATTGTTGTTTTTTTTTCCCAAGTTTATTTCAGAGGAGAATGATCTTATTAAGCAACAAAAGGTTGTAATTTAAAGAGAATGTGTGCTGGAGTCACAAATCTGCATTTGAATCTGGTTTCTGCCACTCAGTGGCTATATGGCTCTGGTTTCCTTATCTGTGAAAATCAGAATAATAGCAACAATGATACTGTTAAGCCAAGTAACACTAGCTGCTGCAGCACATGACCCAAAACTATTCGTGGCTTACCCTGCAGGTTTGATTCTCGCTCCCTTTATTTGTCTAACATGGATCCTGGCTCCACGTGGTTACTCAGGGATCCAGGCTGATAGCCATCTTTGTAATTGCCCCTTCTAGATTCTGTGGCACCCGCAGGTATTGTGGAAGGGAAGAAGAGACATGGAAAAGCATACTTAATACTCAACTGCTTAGCCAGGAGGTGACACACATCACTTCAGCTCCAGTACCTTTGTTAGAATTGCCACCTGGCCCCCAACCAGCTGCAAGGGAGGCTGGGAATGGAAGAATAGTGGCTATTTGCTGAGCACAAACTCCCTGCATTTACATTTCCTGAATAGAGGATTAATTGAGATGATGTGATGCGCTGAAAGCTTCTTGCATACACAGTCCTTAAAACATGAAAGCTTTGCCTGGGGCTAATGTGGCTCAGTGGTTGAATACCAACCTATGAACCAGGAGATCATGGTTTGATTCCTGGTCAGGACACATGCCTGGGTTGTGAGCTCAGTCCCCAGTGGGGGGTATGCAGGGTATAGGATTGATGATTCTCTCTCATCATTGATGTTTCTATCTCTCTCTCTCCCTTCCTCCCTCTGAAATCAATAAAAAATACATAAGTATTTTTTAAAAAGAAAACATGGCAGCTTCCTTTCCCTAATAATCTCTGATGTATGTTGTTCTTTATAGATTGCAGACTGCTACATGGAAATGATCTTTATGTAAATGAGCAGATTATGATACACCGGAGGGAGAGGCTGCTCAGAGAGGCCAAGAAATGGCAAGTGAATGAATACACAGCAAGGGCCCTTGACCTTCAGCCCATTGTTACCACGGCCTTCTTTGGCTTCCTGAAATTTTCTGCTCAGAGGACTTCTTCCAGAAACCTCCAGAACCTCCTCCTCCTCCTCCTCCTCCTCCTCCTCCTTCTTCTTCTTCTTCTTCTTCTTCTTAATGTATTTTATTGCTTTTTTACAGAGAGGAAGGGAGAGGGATGGAAAGCCAGAAACATCGATCAGCTGCCTCCTGCACACCTCCTACTTGGGATGTGCCTGCAACCAAGGTACATGTCCTTGACCGGAATGAACCTGGAACCTTTCAGTCTGCAAGCCGACGCTCTATCCACTGAGCCAAACCAGTTAGGGCCCCAAACCTTCTTTTGCTCCCATTTTCATCGCCCCTACCCTAATGGTGTGGAGAAAGGGCTGGGGAGGGAAGGCTGCAGGAACTATCTAGAAGATGGGATAGAAGTGTATGTCATGAGGTGAGAGAAATCATAGGTTGAATATGCATAGGGAAAGACAGGAATTCAGACCTCACAAATACTGCTTTGGGAACTGTTGTGCTTTCAAGCTTTGGGGGTCCCCTCAAATGCCACACAAGGTTCCCTGTCAACCCATGCAGCCCCATGGGACTGGGCAGGGAAGAGAGGGGTCCCTATAAGGCTCTCCAGCCCTGTTTTCCTGTGGACAGTAAGATGGCCAGACCTAGGTTTGAATCCTGATTCTCCTACTTGCTCATCCCTCTGAGCCTCAGTGTTCTCCTCTGCCAAATGGGAAGAATATGGGAAAGCTGTAAAGCAAATCAAGTGCCTGGCACGTGGTAGTGTCAACATGCTTGTTTGTTTCTCCTCTCCCTCTCGAGTAAGAAGGAAGACACACCGTGGCCAGGGACCAGTGCTGAGGGGAGGCTGGAAGCGGCCCAGCACACCCACCCGTGCCGTTGAAGAGGCTCAGGGCTCCCATCCCCCATGGCCTCGGGCTGAGCTCTCACGTTGAACTAATAAGGCTTCTATTTGAAATGGGAGAAGAATTTGGAGCGCTGGCCCTTGGATTGAGGCCTGACTTTTCATGTCTAATTACCACTGCGGGCTCTGGGCCTTGGGGGCGGGGGGCTGCTGGGAGGCCCTCTCCCTAACGGCAGCTTCTCTGGCTGGGACAGATTGCAGTGCGCTTGCTTGCTGGCCAAGGGCGCCTCCGCCTCCTGGGGGTGTAGCCCCCTGCCACCTGGTGCCTGGCATGCAAGGGTCCCTCTAGCAGGGTAGGCAGGCCCAGGGCGCTCACCTGCTGCGGGGTCTTAGCCCCCATGAGCATGAAAAGCATGGAGAGGTTTTTGGGAGACGATGGTTCGAAGGTGGCCCATTGCCCCCTGGGTATGGTGGACAATTGTTCCAGGAGGCACTGCAGGGGGTGACCTTCCACTGACACTACCAAGATGCTGGAGAGGCACTGCTGACCCTGGCTTCTCTGAGGATCATGGGCAGGCACACAGGCCAGCCGGGCCTGTGAGTCCGCCACCACGGGGTCCCTGAAACACTCCTGCCCCAGACCTCAGCGCCTGCAGTCCTCAACCCTGAAACACCCGGGGCAGAGCTCCGGACCAGCCAGGAACCCTTTGGACAAGGCGGTGTATCGGTCTCGTAGCGCTGCTGTAACAAAGCTACACACTGGGGGTTCCGCACAGCAGACGTTCATTCCCTCACAGTCTGGAGGCCAGAAGTCCAAAACGAGGTGTTGGCAGGACTCGAGGGGAGGGTCTGTCCTGCTCCTTCCCAGCTCCGGTTGCTGTTTGCAGTCCTCGGCGTTCCTCAGCTTGTGGGCACACCAGTCTCTTCCTCTGGCATCACGTGGTGTTCCCCATGTCTGTCTCTCTGTCCTCTCACGAGGACATCAGTCCTATTGGATTAGGGCCTAATGATCTCATCTTAACTTGAGTCCATCTGCAAAGACCCTATTTCAAATAAGGTCCCATTCACGGGAACCGGGGGTCAGAACTTTCAACATGTCTTTTGGGGGCTCACAATCCAACTGATAACAGGTGGTACTGTTGTTGCCCGATCTTACAACCAAGAAAACCACCTCAAAGAGGTTAAATGATTTGCCCAAGTTCAACTGGTGATTGGTATAGTAATCTCTGTTCACTTCAGGGTTCTTAGCCATAACGTAGGGGTTTATACCCACCTTGTGGCTTAGTTATCGGCAACAAAGGAGGTGTTTGCATCCACCTGCCCTGCCCTCAGCTGAGCGTTTGTCAGATGCTGCTGTCTGCTGCCTTCCCTGCCTCCCGGCCTGGAAAGGTGCTAGATGTTCAATCTGGGCTCAGGAAACAGCAACGGATATGAATTGGAACCAGTTGCAGGTAGAACGTTTTCTAAGAAATAAGGATTTGTAATGACTTTATGACAGGCACCATTTACATTCTTCCCGCGTGTCTTTCTGGAGCCGCCTGCCATCTCCACCGCCTCTCAAGTTGAGAATTTCTGATTGAGACAAATCACTCTAGCTTGCTATTTGTCCTGGTTCACCTTTAGCACTGGAAATCACCGACACTTTGCAAGTTGGGCTTCTCTCTGCAGGGGCGGCATTTGGGCATCTCTGCCTAAGGGGGGGGCTGAGGAAGGAAACAGACAGCTCCCAGCTCCATCCCCAGGGGGCCCAGGAGGGGTTGGGGGCTCGGAGGTGAGGCTGAGAATTTAGACATGCAGCCTCGTCAGGCAGAGCAGGAGGAGGAGTGCGACTTCTTTTTTAAAAAATATTTTATTGATTTTTTTACAGAGAGGAAGGGAGAGAGATAGAGAGCTAGAAACATCAATGAGAGAGAAACATTGATCAGCTGCCTCTTGCACACCCCCTGCTGGGGATGTGCCCACAACCAATGTACATGCCCTTGGCCGGAATCGAACCTGGGACCTTTCAGTCCGCAGACCGACACTCTACCACTGAGCCAAACCAGTTTCGGCTGGAGTGCGACTTCTGAACATAACAGCCTGGGTTCACATCTCGTGTCAGCCCTGTATCTTGAACTCTGACAGGGTGCTTCTCTGTGCCACCATTTTACCTCATGGGGTTTTAGGAAGATAGAATAAGCGTAAAAGACACTTCAAAACTATTCAATGAATGTTAGAATCATTCTAATTGTTTTATTTATTCTCTGTTTCCTTCAATGGAATGAGGCAGAGGCCTGCCTGTATTGTGTCCATGGAACCTACAGGATGTAGCTCAGGGCTGGGGAACAGAGGCTCAGTTCATACATGCTGCGTGAACTAGTGAATGAATGATTCCATTCTTCAGAATAGCTTCTTTGGGATTTCATCCTTCCTGGCTGTGCATCGTTTCTTCCTCTTGTCTGGCGATACCACCGGAACCAACCCAGTGGGGAGTCCCAGGGCAAAGGGAAATCTTTGGGGCTGGGAGTGGGGGCAGCGCAGGCCTCCACATGGAGGAAGTACCAGCTGAAGCTGAGAGGATGAGGAGAAGCTGGGGAAGGGGAGCCTGGAAGGCTGTCACCCCAGGAAGCAGGCTATGTGGAGGCCCAGTGGGAAGAGCCACATTCACAGCGCGGGGCTTTCCTATGACTTCTGGGGGAACAGAAAAACGCGGCCAGCAGAAACAGTGCCCCCCACGCTGGCACCTGGGAGGGAGGTCGGTCCTTCTTCAGGTTACTACCTAACAGGTGGGCCTCGCTTGAGGCAGCCAGAGCTATAAAATGCCAGCTGGATCAGAGGGTCCTCGTTCAATTTGCAGATGGGTGAACTCTCAGATTCCCATTGACCCCCACTGCCTGAAAAATAAAATTCGATTTACAGAGGTTCGCCTCGCACACTGTGTCAGGGAAAACATCTGCTGTGTAATGTGAGCATGTTAGCCGCCTGGCTGGAAACCCTTCCGTGCATTCTCACTGGTGTTCAAAAGGCTTTCCCGAGGCCTCTGCCCTCCTTACCCCCATCCAAGCCTGCCTCCCTCGACTCAGGCCCACTTTGCTTCCTTCTCTTGCCCCCACCTTCCCAGGGCCACTCTATGTGCTCTCCCCAACATTTCCTGCAGTGCTTTTCCCTCCCTCTTAAGCTGACTGACTCCTCCTCCTCCTCCTCCTTTTGATCCCAGCCCTTGTATCACCTCCTCTGGGAAGTCGTCCTTGACTCCTGAGTGGGCCTGCAAATCCCCTGTTGACTGGGCTTGCTCCATACTCCCCTCCTTAATGAGCGGTCATTGACATGTGTGTGTGTGTGTGTGTGTGTGTGTGTGTGTGTGATTATTTCATGTCCGTCTCCCCCACTCTAGTGGAAGTCCCAGAGCCAGGGACCCTGTCTGTCCTCTCTCATCCAGGGGCCCCAGGAACCTGGCAGGGGCTCAGGAGCTGCCTCCTCTGCAGCCCAGTCATGGGCATGGCTAACATGTATTGGTCACTTGCAGTGTGTCAGGCGTGTACAAGTCTGATCTTAACCAGTAGGATGGCTCACAGCCCCAGCTCTACCACTCATCAGCTCCAAGGCCTTGGACAAGGCACACAGCCTCTCTGCGCCTCATGTTCTCATCCATAAAGTGGGACTAAAAATAATACGTAATATATTGAGCTGTGAGGATTAAATATTGTAACTTAACTCGTGTCAAATTTATTTTCTCACAGTGTTGGAGGCTAGAAGTTCATGATCAAGGTGCTAGCAAGTTTGGTTGCTTCTGAGGTCTCTCTCCTTGGCTTGCAGAGGACCGCCTTCCTGTTTTGTCTTCACGTGGTCTTTGTTCTGTTCATATTCATCCCTGATGCCTCCTGGCTGTCTAGGTCATCTCTTCTTATAAGGATGCTGGTCAGATTCGATTAGGGCCCTTCCTAAAGCCTTGTTTTAACTGAATCACCTCTTTAAAGACCCTCCCTCTAAATAATTCTATTTCGGAGGTGCTGGGATGAGGGCTTTAATGCATGAAATTTGGGGAAAACACAAATCAGCCTGTCAAGCCCTTTAACTTGGTACAATGACTATCCCCGTGTTATGGTTGAGGAAACTGGGGCACAGAGAGATTAAGTCACTTGCCTAAGGCCACACAACTGGTTACCAGAGTTGTAGCAATTCAAACCCAGGTGGTCTGAACCTCAGAGCCCAGTGCCAAGCCCAGTTTGTTCCTTGGCTTGTGCCAGTGGGACCCCAGGGCCTTCCCTGTGGGAGCCAGGTTGTGTCTTCACAGCGTTAGTGGCAAGGAAATCAGGATGCGGAGGGCTCAGAGGCCTCTCACTGGGCTCTTGTTTCCCTTCCAGCCCTGAACTCCTTGGTTAACAACTACCAAGCCTTTGAGGGCATGGGGACCTGCCTTCCTGCACTGGGGCTGAGAGGGAGGCCAGGATGGGGAGAGAGGAAGTGAGAGGGTACCAGGGGGGAGGGAGATGACCAGCTCCAGGATTTTCTCCCTCTGCCGTGGCCATTTACTTCATTCCCCAGGTCTCAGAAGCTCTTGGGAAAGAATTGTGCTTTAGTGGTCAAAGGCTTAGGAAGAAAATAATCAGGAAACATGGAAATAGAACAAGAGCCTATACAACGGAAACGAACTCTCCGTCTTCACGCGGTCTCCTCGCGCAGAGATAGCCAGCTCCCTGTCTCTCGGATTGTCCTCTGGGTAAACGGACGCGTGCGTGTGTGTGTGTGTGTGTGTGTGTGTGTGTGTGTGTGTGTGTGTGCAGCACCTTCATCTGACAGCTGGTGATGTTCTGCCCTCTGCTCCACCTCCTGCCTCTGGGTAAACGGACGCGTGCGTGTGTGTGTGTGTGTGTGTGTGTGCAGCACCTTCATCTGACAGCTGGTGATGTTCCGCCCTCTGCTCCACCTCCTGCACGTTTTCCCTGGTCTGGCATTAGCAATTCCACACCAGCCTTGTTTTGGTTGGTTATCTCCAAGAGCAGACCATGAGCAAGGATTTGGGTGCAAAGAGTCTAGATAGGAGGTTGGTCCCGGGGAGGTGAGTGGGGAGGTTGGTCCCTAAAGGAGGAAAGCCAATTGGCGGCACACTAATGAGCTGCCTACCTCTGTGGGCCACTGGGGTTCCTTCCCTCCCCCTGGGGACCCTCCCAGTGCTGGTGTGGAGCTCATGGGAGAGCCCTCCCAGTGAGTGGTCACCAACTTCCATCTCCCATGAGCCGAGGGCTGCTCCGGCACCCACCTGGATACTTCCAGTATGACTTCAGGCCAGTAGATGGAAGGGGGCTTGAATGCAGCTCCCATGTTTCCTGAGGCTGTGGGGGGCCCCCGGGGTGGACCGTGGGGCATGGGAGAGGCCCAGCTCAAGCATCTTGAACGCAGCACATCCTCCTGTGAGGGATGCCCAGTGTTCCTGAGTGGAGAACTGGGATGCTTTGCCGGGTTCCCCAGCGATGGACTGGAATGCCTTTCTCGCACACGCCTCTTTCCTGATGCTCCTCCATCTGGGGAGTCCACTGCCTGGGCCAATGTCCATCTCCTCTCTCCCAGTTGCTTGGCCCTGTCCAGCCTCTTTCTGCTCTTGTTCATCCCTACGTGATGTTCACAGATGTCACTTTGGCCCTCTCATCTCATGGGATCCAGGTGCTGGGCCAGGTGGGGTGGGCGAAAGAACCCTGGGACCCTTCACAGCAGAGAACTTGGGAGCGGAAGGCCAGAGGTCACAGCAGAGGGTGATTCCCACCTTCCTCCCGGCCCTCTGTCAGTAGATCAAAGGGCTTTCTGTTGTTGTTTTATTTTCCTTTGCAGTGGCTTCTTGCTGAGGAAGCAGGCTGCAGAGCCAAGGCAAACAGAGGCCTCTGAGGCTGCTGCCTGCTTGTTGTGCTAGACTGAGCGAGCTGGAGGACCAGGCTGTGGTGCTGGAGGGGCGAGAGCTGGGGCCACAGGTGGGAGCTTCCCTCTTCTGAGTCCAGAGACCAGATGGAGGGCACTGGGTGCCAACCTCTGAGCCTGATGGATGCCATGAGGCCTGGGGATGTGGTAAAACCATGACATTGGGAGACTGGGGCTGGGGGTGCCAAGGCAGTTAGATCACAGCCTTAGATCCATCCCATGAATTGCTGTCCCCATTGTTCCCTAACTGGAGAGATTGGGAGAGCACTGGACTGGGAGTCCAGAAAGTCAGAGGTTAGAGCCTAGTTCTTCTTCGGCTCCAACTAGCTCCTGTTTCTGCTGTGGACTTTTATTATTATTGAATCCAGAGAAGAAGAAAGAAGGAGAGATAGAAACATCAATGATGAGAGAGAATCATTGATTGGCTGCCTCCTGCATGCCCCACAACCCTGGGCATGTGCCCTTGACCGCAATCGAACCTGGGACCCTTCAGTCTGCAGACTGACGCTCTATCTATCTAGCCTAGGGGTGTCGAACTCAATCAGAGAAGGGGCCAAAATCTAAAATCCAGCCTAAATCGCGGGCCGAATGGTTTACTGAACAGTCATAAACTGACAATGTCATAAACTGACAGCGGAGTGCAGTGATGACAGCGCGGTGCGGGCCACATTGCAAGGCCTGGCGGGCTGGATTTGGCCCGCGGGCCTTGTGTTTGACACATGTGATCTAGCCAAATTGGCTAGGGCTGCTGTGGACTTTTGACATCTTGTCTACACACTGGGAACGGAGGCTGCTTGCTCTCTGGGTCTCCTTCTGCCTCTAGAGTTGCCCCTAGGAATCCTGACCAGGGACTAGGACCACAAAGCTTTGAATTCCCCAGAGAAGAGCGCTTAGGATGCTTAGGAAGCCCAGGCGTGGCTGTTGATGGAAGTGGGGGTGTTGTTTAAATAAATTAAGAGCAAAGGAGGAAAATCCATCAGCATTATTTTTAATAGCTGGGATGATATGCATAACATTTCCTCCCTTTCATTTGATAATGTTTTTCCTTCTCCAAGGAGCTGGAAGAAAGCAAGTGTCTGAGGATTTGCTACACAATGAGCTCAAATAAAAATATGCTCTTCAAAAAGTGGTTGCTATGTAATTGAATTTAAATAATGGGCAATTTTTGTTTCTAAGTAGCCCATCCAGTATTCAAGCAAGATTCCAACTAGTTGAGAGGTTCGTGTTTGTTGTGTGTGAGAGTATAAAGAAAAAGAAAAAAGAAAAAAAACGGTCTCCCTGATAGTCTTTTTTGCAAAACAATGATGATAGTGTATTAGGTGAAGTTCACGTGTGTCTGCTGGTGAGAAAGGTATGGGATTAAGATGAAATGCTCTTCTAGAAGAAAGCCATTGAAAGGCATTTGTGGAGTCTAATGGCATTTGAACTTAATGTGAGAATTCTGGTTTCTGAGTCCCACAGGTCTTGAGTTCAGATTCCGATTCTGCCCCTTACCAGCTGTGTGACATTGGGCAGTTTTAAAATTCCTAACTGAGCCTCAGCTTCCCCATCTGGAAAAAAAGGGACAGCAAAGGCTGGAGCAACTATTTAACCTGGTGCTGGGTGTGGAGGGACCTACCTTTTTGGCTCTCCTCCCTTCCCTTTCTCTCCAGAAGCACAGAAAGTGCTAGACCCACAGACACTACCTCGTTTGATGCCCAACAATCCAATTGGGGTGAGATTTTTTAAAAACAAATTTATATTATTGTTATTTTTATTGATATTAGGGGGAGGAAGAGGAGGGAGGAAGGGTGGGAGAAAGAGAGAGAGAGAGAGAGAGAGAGAGAGAGAGAGAGAGAGAGAGAGGAGAGAGAGATATCAATTGGTTGCCTCCCACACATGCTCCAAACAAGGATTGAACCCGGGTATGTGCCTTGACCAGGAATCAAGCCTACTACCTTCTGGTGTATGGGATGATACTCCAACAAACTGAGCCACCCAGCCAGGGCTGGGGTGAGATTTTTAATCCCATTCTGTGGAGGGGAATCCCACAACAAAATGCTGCCCTCTGGGGCTCCCAACCTGCGCCGGAGGCAAGGGCTTTGCAGCTGAGTGATGGGTGAGTTAGAGGGAGCAAAGGCCTCCTGGTCATGCAGGGGCTCAATCCTGACTCTACCTAGACTTACTAACTTGGTCACTTTGGATGAGGCATTCAGTCTGTCTGAGCCTCAGTTTACCCATTTATAAGATGAAAATAGTAACACCCACCTCAGAGTTTAGTTTTGGGGTTAGGACAGGACTATGAGAGAGTGCACAGCATGCCTGCTGGCTGTGGATGCTTGGCAGAGCACAGCGGGCCTAGCGCTGCCCCTCATGCCCAGCAGGAGGGGAGACTCAGTGGTTACTGCATTGTGGCTCCCTTTGCTGATGTTGGGGTGAGAGATGGGAGTTCTTGGGGACCTCACGTTCCTCTGGCCAGGGGAGGCCAGGTGCCAGGTGGGGTGGTGACTGCTGGTCATGGCACCAGGCACTCCAGCACTGTTGGCATCTGCCTTGCCTTGTGGGAACTGGCAGGGAACATGCTGTTTTCACTCCCCACTCCTGGGTCCCTTCCTTCTCCATTCCGCTCACAGTCAGGAGCAGCCCTGTCCCAGGGCTGGTTCTCAGGCACATGGTGCTTCCAGGGAAGCTTGCTGGCTGGATCTTTGCTGCCTACCAGGCTTCCTTATCCAAGGAACCATGTGGATGTGGGGACCAAGCAACTCTCCCTCCTCAGCCTCAGTCGCTTCTCTGGAGAGTGGGCATTAATCACACCTGGCCCATCACTGCTGCTCAAGAATCCTAACTATGACTGTGATATTCCTGTTGCTATTGTTATCGGTTATGAGAAAGCATCTAGGGGGCCGTTTGGGGTTGACTTTGGTGTCAAGGATGTGGTTTGAAATGGCCTCTTTGTCTTAGAACAAGCTGTTTTGATTTATTCAACTGTGGGAATTTGAAAATGGCCCAAATGTTTCTTCCTCCTCTTGGTTTTCTCTCTCTTTAGCCTTTGGATTCTCTCTCACCCACTCCCACTCAAATCCCTCTTGCTCACTCGTCCATCCTCACACTGTTCACACATATTTTCTTAGATAAGTGCAGGTGGAACGTCAAATGACTCAAATGCTTCTCTTTAACCCCAGAGGTTCATAATCTCATTAGTACACACTCTCAAAATGTGCTTGCAAACTCAAACTCTCCTCCCTTTTTCCATCTCCCCCTCCCCAGCAGAGCCTGAGGTCAGGAGACCTTGTTCTAACTCTGTCTCTTTCACCAACCATGGCTGTGTGACATGGGCCAAATCACTCAACCTCTCTGGACCTCAGTTTCCTCTCTCCCGACAGAGGCATAACTATCAGTTTACATTTAGAGAGATGGTGAGGATCTCAGATGCTCAAGCTCAGGTCCTTTCTGCATCTTAAATGCCCTGACTCTGCAATGAGTGGGTTCAATCTTATTAGGCAGACGGTGTGCTGACCTGGAATTAACTTTCTAGCCTTTTCCTGGTATGAAGAGACATCATTTTATTTTGTGCCAGAAATTAACATGAGGTCAGGAGAACACAGAAAGTTCAAGAAGATGATTTGCTCTTGACTTTCGACAGGACATTGGTCTCGGTTTGCCGGAAACTTATCATTGTCTCTAATAGAGAAATGTGAAAAGGGAATCCGCCGATATTCCAGCAGAGGTGGCTAGAGCTGTGATCAGCAAACTGCGGCTCTTGAGCCACATACGGGTCTTTGGCCCCTTGAGTGTGGCTCTTCCACAAACTACCATGGCCTGGGCTAGTCTATGTTGAAGAAGTGGCATTAGAAGAAATTTTAAGTTTAAAAAATTTGGCTCTCTAAAGAAATTTCAGTCATTGTACTATTGATTTTTGGCTCTGTTGACTAATGAGTTTGCCGACCCCTGGCTAGGGAAACGGGGGCAGTGAGTGGTCCATTTGCATGGCCAGGTAGGGGAGAGGGATGGTTCTACCAGAAGGATCCGGTTCATTTTGTGTCCCTCTCACGCTGCCCAGTACAGAGAGGGTAGACTTTATGAGAACACCTGGGAATACTTCAGGTAAGCGCAGCCACCTTTCCCATTTTAGGGCCGGCGAACTGGGACACAATGGGGCCGAGTGTGTCACCCAGCATCTCAGGGGCAGAGCTGGGTGGCAGCCTGCACGTGAACTCAGCTTCTGACCACCAACTCACGCTGCCCGTCCTGAGGGGCATGTCCTGAGTGGGAAGAAACAAATTTCAAGATGGGATCTGAGTTTTAACCCCGCTCTGCACCAAGCTCATGATGAACCTTGGACGCACCTATTACCCTCTCTGGGCCTCAGTCTCTCACTGTAAAATGGAGGAGAGGGGCCAGCGGTCCCCAAGTCCCCTTCCAGCATGGCATTCTGGGGTTTGCTGGGGTGTTTGATTTCAGGCAGTGCTTAAGAACAAGGCTGCTGGGATTCAGTCCTGGCTTAGGAGCCAAGGGGCCTTGGGCAGGTTAACCCAGTTGTGTGGTGCTGAGGTTCTCCATCTGCACAGTGGAGAGAAGATTGATGCCTATTGTTTTGAGGGCTGAGAGGTAAAAAGCCTGGGACAATGTACGTGCACCCAGCCTTGCCAGCTCTTATTGTAGCTTTATGATCTGTCCGGGAAGACCCTTTCACTACCTGGCATGGAACGCCCTGCCCCAGAGTTAGTGACCTTGGCCATGAGTCACCACCATGATGCCTTTGGATAAAAACCATTCGGCAACCAGAATGCTTTGGGTTTCTTAACCAAGGTACCATCTTGGGCATTCCAAAAACTAAAGGGAAAACGACCTGGGATGACTTAGTTCAGTGGCATTCACCTTACTTGCAGCCATACAAGTAAAAGAAAGTTCATCCTGGAGCAGCCAATAGGAAGTACAGTGGAGCTGCCCTGTTGAAACAGGATGGGGGCTGGGCCTCCCACCTCCCCTTCACTTTGGTATCTCTCAGGGAACCCATAGGGAACCCATTTTGAGCATCCCACAATGATCAAACCGAGATTCCTAAAGGGACAGTAACTTACTCAGGAATCAGAAACAGGCCCAATTGCTAGACTCATTGGCATTAACAGTATCATTTTCCACTTTTTTAATAAGAGGGCCCTCCTGTGTTTCTTTCGGCCACTGGTCTTAATCACCCAGAGATGCGGCTCTCCGTATTGATACGTAGCGGCTGACATTTCTGAATTTCCTCTCCTGCCTCCTCACAGCCAACCACAAAGGCTGGGAGGTATTTATTGTTCAATCAAGGGACATGGGGCTTTTTATTTGGAAGCTTTGGAAACACAATATTTACCCAAGTAATCCTACCTGAGTCTGCAGGTGTTCGGAGACCTAGGAAAATGTATTTGACCAAAACCAATCCATCAATTTGTGCTGGGGATGAACCCCCCGATGGGGTGGTTGATAGGGGCTCTCAAGAGCCTGATGTAAATGAAGCATCTCTCCCCCCCCCCCCATACTCCCCCTCTTGCAGCAATCTCTCTCCCCCCACCCCCAATTTGGTTTTCTAAATCACATGGTATTCCTCCCTCCAAACCTAATTTCTGCGCGGATTTGGCCCGCAGTGACCTGCCACAGGAAGAGCTTTAGTGAGAATCGATAGGCGTGTGTCCCCGGTGAGGGCTCCACGCCGGCTGCATGTAAAGTATGCTAACGGCAAAAGTGAGAGTGATACTGGCAGAACGTCTGGGGCATCATCGCACCGTGGGTCCTCCTGCCCACTTTAAAGGCATGGTGCCCCATCCCAGGGAGACGTGCTGACTTGCCCAAGGTCGCACAGTGATTCCGAGGCAGGGCCCTTGGCCTTTAGGGTTCCTCGGCTGGGGCCCTTTCCAACATACAGAACCCGTCTTGACTGAAGCCAGCCTGCACTTTGCTTTCTGATAAAGATGTGAACCAGCTCCGCAGTGGCAGTGCCCGTGTAGGCAGAGAGAGAGAGACGGAGGGAATTCTGGGTCGAAGCTGGCTTCCAGAGTGCATGAAAGGCTTAGCTGCCAGAGCAGGTGGGGAGTGTCCTGAAACATTCGATCGGTGTCTATGGTGCCTCCATCCCAATGTGATGGGAGGTTTAAGAATGAAGAAGACCCGGCCGCTGCCTCCAAGTGTGGGAGAGACACATGCAAATTCAATTCAGCGCTGGCGAGGCCTGTGCTTGGCCTCACTGCACGCCGTGGGCTCTGGGAGTGAGTGGGAACACAGCCTTCTCCAAGCCGGACTCTGGCAGCCCCGCAGACGTGTTTATTTCTTCCTTTTCCACGTGGGAGGCCGGTGTCTGGCCGCATGGTTAAGCCGGCAGCCTCTGGGCAGTGCTGCCTGGGATTCAGATCCCCTTGTGACCTCTCAGCCCTAAATTCTTAGGGTAATTCTTTGTGCTTCCATTTCTGCATCTGTAGAATGGGGAGAGTAATTGAGCCTCTCACATGGGGTGGAGGGGAGACTTTAAATGGGATAATGCGAAGAACGGGCTTAGCTCCCCATCCACAGATAGGATTAGCAAGCAGCTTGCATTAGCTATTTATTTTAGATGGGGGTGTTTCTCTACTTAAAAAATAATATTTATCCCTTTCTTTCCCCCTGATTATAAAAGTCACATGTGTATATATGCCAGCTACCTAAAGAGACCCACTGGTAACATTTTGCTGTTATTCCCCCCCCCCCCCCCGCCTCCGTGCATTGTGTGTGTGTGTGTGTGTGTGTGTGTGTGTGTGTGTGTTGATTGGGCATGTTTTGCCAAATAATAATTTTCAAAAAATTTTAAATTCTATAAAATCTCATGTAAATGTAAAATGAACATGGGCAGGAGATTGATTGAGCCCATTCAAGTGGGAGCCAGCAGGATGGTAAAGCTGGTTCTCCGGAGTATTAGAGACCCTGGTTATATAGGCACTGGAAAAAGAATGCTGGAATAGGTGGCTGGTTGGGATACAAAACTGGTTATGCCCTATAGGGCAGTAAAATCTTAACCTTTGGGGTTATCTTTTCTACAAGATGTACAAACTCGCATGTGACTTCACCAGTGTTAAAGTTTACACACCTCTGAAATCCCCTGGATAATTCAGTAGTAGTAGGGGGCCTGCTGCACAGTGGTCGAACATGATGTGGAAAGACCGTCCCCTCCTTGGATCATTTTCCTCCACCCCATCTACGTACTCACTCTGAGCATACGCTGCAAAGCATTGTACGCCTCTCCTTTGACGCTTAATATTGCATCACGTGCATTTTTCCAAAGAAAGTTTTGAAGCAGAACAAGAATTCCCCAAAGGGTGTAAACCCAGCTTGATTGAGGCCCCGCTCCTCCCTGAGGGTCCCTGGGCAGCCACACTTGCTTCTCTCACCACTATGTTGTTTTTTTAACCATCAGTTTCTCTCTCTCTCTCTCTCTCTCTCTCTCTCTCTCTCTCTCTCTCTCTCTCTCTCTGTGTGTGTGTGTGTGTGTGTGTGTGTCTTTGTCTCTCTCTGTCTAGACTGAGTTTCTTGAAATCAGGGATTTGTTGAGCTGAACTGTCCTCAGATCCTTCTCTCCCAAGGACCTAATACCCAGCCAGGAGCAATTCATTTTGGAGATGCTCGCTGACCATGGGTGCTAAGAAGAATGGCCTTTGTCAGTTACCGTAGGTGAACCTTGTAGTTAGGAGCCAGCAGGCTCCTCTCTGAACTCAGCAGAAGGCTGTGTCCTTCTGTTGAGTCAAAGACACTCCCAACCCCCACACAGTGGCACAACCTTTTCATGCCCCTGTCTCCGGTTCTGCCTTTTGATTGTGTTTGGAGGGCTCTACATGTACGCTCAACCTAGGAAACCCATCTGTCCCTTCTCTGTGCACTCTGAAGAGTGAGCTCTCAGAGTTCCTGACTTTCTTTTCTTTTAATCAAGGTCTTAAAGGGGTAACAACTTCTTGGCCTTCAAGCTGGGAAGGGAGAAGTGGAGCTGGAAGGATTAATTTCTTCACTATGAATTTTAAAGCTCTCTTGTTCCACGTGTTGGGAAAACCCATCAAAATGCTAATGCAGCTGCGGTCCAACCTCTCTCAGACACCTCTCTGCACTAGAATACATTTAAGGGAGCTGGGAGGAATTACTAAGAATTGGGGTGTAGTTTTCCCAGCCCCACCACCACCCTGTGGGTTGTAAAGCCTGAGTTAATAGCCCCAGGTTGAGGAGCAGGAAAGCTGCGGTAGGCCTTGGGGTTGGCCGCTTCCCTCAGCTCAGGTTATGAGTTCTCAGCTTTCAGCTTCCTTGTGAGCTGCAGGGTGGCCAGTTTGGAAACATCTCTATTACTGTCATGTGGCTTTTTCATACGGTCATGGGTCACTTAACGACAGGGATGTGTTCTGAGAAACGCGTTGGTAGGCGATTTTGTCATTGTGTGAACATCATAAAGTGCACTTACACACACCTCGATGGTCTAGCCTGCTTCACACCCAGGCTACCCACCTATTCAGCATGGACCTGCATTGAATATTGTAGCCACTTATAACACAGCGAGTGGCCCGGTGCATGAAAATTCATGCACTGGAAGTGGGGCAGGGGGAAGGGGGTTGTCTCCCAGCCCGGCCTGCCTCCTCTCACAGTCCGGGAGCCCTCAGGGGCAGAAGGCAACCCGGTGATCAGGGGAAGGAGATGCCCCATCACACCTCTGCTGCTGCCACTACCAGCAGCGCAAGCCTTGGCCAGCCCTGGTTACCTGAGCCTCAGGTGGCCCTGGGTGTCTGGGCAGCTGCTATCTGAGGCTTGCCTGCACCTTGGGCTGGTCCTAGGCAGCTGGGGGGCTGAGGGGACTGGAGGACTCTAGAGGCAGGTGGGCTTGGCCTTGCCACACGCCTGCCATCCTATGGGGCTGAGGAGACTGGGTGCTGCCATCTTGTGGCTGTTGGTGCCGCCATCTTTGAGAGTGGGGCAATCAATTAGCATGTTCCCTCCTTATTGGCTGTGGGCACACCATCTTTGTGACAGCGTGAGGGTCAATTAGCATATTCCCTCTTTATTAGATAGGATGGTAAATATTTGTGTATCTAAACATAGATGAGGGACAGTCAAAATACAATATAAAAGATAGGTGCTACACTTGTATAGGACACTTTGAATGAAGCTTGCAGGACTGAATTGCTCTGGGTGAGTGGATGTGAAGGCCAGGACAGTCCAGTGCACAGCTGTAGACATTACCAGCACAGTACCCAGAAGCAACAGTGCATTTATAAAATGGCACGAGACTAAATCAAGCACAAGAGAAAACAATGCAACCAAGAGACGTGGTAAATAAACATGGGAAGAATGAGGCTGTTGCCAGCAGGACAAGGCATCTTGTTTTAAGCAAACTGTTTTCAATAAGCAGGAAGAGGACACTCTACAAAGACAATACAAAGCATAGTGAACATGTAAACCAGTAACATAGTCGGCCATTACCAGGATCAAGTATTGTGTCCTGTACATAATACACAATGCGATGCGTTCATAGGACTGGCAGCGCAGTAGGTTAGTCACAGCAGCAGCACCATGAGCATGTGAGGAATGAGTTACTCTGCGACTTCACTACAACGTCCTTTACGTCAACATATGGCACCTAGGACGCGACTAGTGGACCCAATGATGGCTGCTAAGACCTCTCTGGGCGATAGGAGTTTTTCAGCTTCGTGATAATCTCATGGGACGAACACTATATATGTAAGGCCCGTTGTTGACCCATATCGTTAGGTGGCGTATAACCATACTGCTGCTCTCAGCGGTAGAGGGTCCTGGGGGGACGCGTCCCTGTACATGTAAGACTGCACTGGGGATCCACGTTGAGTTCCTGAGCTGGAATGTGCGGAGGCTGAGTTAGGACCAAAGCCAACTTCAGCACTAAGACCGTCTCTGCCTTTCCTGCTCCATGCACCGGAAGCACCGGTTATTCTCGTGCTTTCGAACCCCCGGGTATCTTTGTGCAAACAGCCCAGTGGCCTGAGAACCTCTCAGATACGTCCTTGGGAGGATGGACTGTGGGTTGGTCTAGTGAAGGCTGGACACAGGTGAGATGGCTCTGGGGACTTGGGCTGAAAACAACGTTGTGGGTTCTGGTCCTCAGCCTGACTCAGTTCTGTGAGGGCAGACATGCTGCTGGCCTCTCTGAGCCTCAGGTACTTCGCTGGAGAGGAGGACACAGGCCGCGCGTAGAAGAGTATGTCTTTGTGTTTTTCATGTGTTTTCTCATTCAGAGGACACGGTGGAATAAGGGTGGACAGGACAGATTCCACCTTCAGGGACAGGTTTCTTAGCATCAGGCTTCTAAATCTGCTGGGCACCCCCTCTTGGCGAGAGTGAGGGAGCCTTACTTAGCAGACATTGTGGATGGAATTATTTGTGTTTTCTGTCTTCCTCTTCCCACCAACAGTGCACCCATGTTTAGTTACATAAAAGTGCCGCTGCTCACTTTCCTCATCTGCAGAAGGAAGGGGAAGAGCGATGATAACCCCCCCCCCCGCCCCAGCAGATGAGTATTATCTACAAGTGTGGGAGGAAGAAGAGTGACGATCAAGTGTAAGATGAACTCCAGCAGAGGGGTAGCCCTTGTTCTCACCTCCTTCTGCTAACAGGAAAGCACTTCCAGGCAGAACAGGACAAGAGCAAATGCAGGGCAGTGCCCTCTGGGGACAGGGGTGTCCCAGGCTCCCAGAGGCTACCCAGGCCCTTCCTGCTCAGCTGAGCATCCCGGTGTTGTCTGCTCACACGGGCATGATTGGGGAGAGCAGGAGAGACGCTGGCTGGCCTGTGCTGCCTGCAGCAGAGCCCAGAGCTGATGGGAGGCTGGGTGGAGGGGAGGTGGTTATTAATGACAGTTGCATTAAGAAGAAACAGCTTCACTTGTTAACTCACGTTGCTACTTCCACCCTCCCCAGGCCAAGAGCTAATGGACTCAGGTTGGGAGTTTCTTGCCCACTGGGACCCTGGCTAGCCATGCCAACGCCCACTGTGCGCTGCCCAATTAAATGTGAAGGAGCGGTTCTCCCTTTATGGAGCAAAAATAAATTTCAATCTTTCTGAGAATGGCATGGCTCCCCACCCCCCCCAGCCCCACAGTGACCCAGGAACACAATTAGCAGGCCGATTCAGGGACTCATTATGGGAACAGGGTGAGGGGGGCTGAGTGAGTGGGCGGGGAAGACACTCTCCCAGAGAGACAAGGGCAGGTCGAGAGAAGAGGCAGAGGCAGATTGCGGCTTCCTTAGGGGCTGCCCAGGGAATAGCTGAGATGCAGGACACAGCAGGAAGTCCTCCTGAACTGGCCTTGGCTCCTCTCCCTCTCCCCCAGTCCCACACTGTGCTGCTAATTTAAAACAAAGCAATACAGAGCCCCGGCTGGCTTCGGCTTCGTTTTGGAACCTTACACTGCAGAGCTTTTATCTGTCAGTAAGCCCTGCATCAGCTGGCAGTGGCTCAGCCTGGATCCTGGGGCTTGGCATTGGTGTGGGGACAAAGGGCCCAGAGCTGAGCCACCTCCAGGGTCTCTTTGGGGACACTACCCCTTGTTGGAACTCAGGAACAAGAGTCCTGTGGTCACAGGGCTCAGAAGGATGGCAGTTCCACCTAGGAGCCAGGAAAAGATATAGTGGCCGAAGGAGAGAGGGAAGGGAAGAAGGGAGGAACATAGGGAAGGAGGGAGGGAGGGAGAGAGAGAAGGAGGGAGGGAGGGAGGGAGGGAGAGAGAGAGGGATCTGGGAAAAGCCTCATCACTGGACTCATCAACTCCCTTCATCCTTTCCTTGCTGCCTCTTCCAGGAAGCCTTCCCAGCTCTCTAAAATTCTACTGGCTTGGAATCTAGGAGATTGAAAGATTATAAAATAGTGGTTTTCAGTGCTATCTGGGAACTCAATATATAAAATATGAGAAAGCCCAGTTGCTGTGAATTAAGTGTTAGCATATGTCTGGGTTGTAGACCCCTGAGGGAGGAAGGGGGAGGGAAGGAACCACTGGTCATGGCTACTATCATTTCTGCAGTAAGTAGCAAGCAAATTCTATTTTACACAATTCCTGCTTCCTCTCTTTATTGACTGCTTATGTTGTGCCAGGCACCTAGGGAACCACTTACAATCTGTTAGCTCATCTCATCCCCAGCTCAGGCCCGCCAGGTAGAACTATGGTTGTCCGCATTTTGCAGATGAGTTCGGTGTGGCTGTGGGTCTGTGTGTATTGTGAGGACCTGAAGCTGGGAAACCAGGGATAAGATTATAAAAATCTCCGTGTGTAGGCAAAAGGAGACCAGGGGACCCACTGGAGCAGGAGGAAGATGTGTTGTGCCACATTCATGGGCTCAGTCCTATAACCAAAGGGAAGGGAGCCTGTTTGCAGCAGGCACGCAGACAGGCAATGGTGAGGCCGATCCAGGCAGAATGGGCAGGGGTGGTGGGGATGGAGAGTCAGGGATGATTTGAGAGACACGGATGGAAGAGGAACAAATATTGGGGAAAATTGAGAAGAGTCTTTGAGGTGGGTGTCAGGTATGCCGGGGCCTCTGTTTTTGAAAATTCGGTAGGCTGTACACACATAGTGTGTGCACTGCCATGTATAAGTCCTATTTTAATTTAAAAACAGAGTGGGAGCCATTGGGGTAAAAGTAGAGTAGGACACATCATTACAGTCTCTCACCTGGGTGTCACCCAAGACACCAAAGTGGCGCTCAGAATTTCCCTTATGACCCGAGAGCTGGTTTTCCTCACACAGTGCACGTTTGCTTTGTTTGGAGGAAGAGGAGGAAAAGGATCTGAGTTCTGAGTTGAACTTTGCGACATGGGAGGAGTTGGCCAAGAGTCATCACATTTACTGCCGTTGATGAAGTTCTTTCAATATTTCATGGAGTCTGAGGCGCGCTTTATTTTTTAATGTTTTAATGTCTCTGAAACCAGGACACATCGATATAAAAAGGGACATGTCATAATTAATTAACTGACCGTGTGTTCTTTCTTAGAAACCCATAAAATACAACCCAGAGTCTTATATTCAAAAAATAGGATAGTGTATGGCAGGCTCTCTGCTAAGTCTTGTGTATGCATTCCTCATGCAATAACTGATAATATGAGTTATCAGATGTTGTGAGCCCTTGTTCCCAGATAAGAAGTTGAGGTGTGGAGTAAGAAAGTCCTTGCTCGGGGTCACCGAACTAGTTAGGGCTGGACTGGGGACGTGAGCCTGTGCCACCTCAAATCTGTGGGATCTTAAGTACAAAGCAAGACCACGTCTGTGACCTGGAGGGTGGTGCCCCTTCCTTCCCACAGCCTGGGATCACCAGGCCTACAGCGAACGCCAGCCCCCGGCTCACCGTCCTGCAATGCTGCCTCCTGTCACCCAGCGCCAGTCTCCCCTCTTGGCCTTAAACCCTGGGATTCTTTTCTCCCTCCCAGGAGGGCTCGGGGTCCAACATCTGCAGTGACCTCCCTCCTCCACAGAGAGGAGGGGGCTGAAATGAGATCTCAGGGAAGAGGGGGGAGACATTCCGAGCCCAGCTGGTTTCTCTCACACAATAAAGATTTGCTTAAATGGGAATTAGGATTAGTGCTGGATTTTGCCTCTCCTGGCAGAATGGTAATAAACTAATCTCCTCTCGGGCTGCAAGAAAGCAGGATTCCTGTGAAGACAGGAGACAGCTTCGGGCTCGGGAGTGCAAAAGCTGGAAAGTAATGTGGTTATTGACAGGCCTACTCTCGCCGCCGACGCGCAGCCCCCAGCGCCTTCCCCGAGCGACTGCGGCCTTTAATTTCGTTAATGTGCGACATTCACCCGGGCTGCGTGGCTGACAGGCATGCTTGACATTAATACGTGTTCCTCCCGGTCCCCAGAGCTCATAAAAGCTCATTATCAGTTCTGAGCCAGTAAATGTAGTTCCCGGCTCAGGTGGGCCCGAGTCTTCAGAAATGCCCCCTGGGCAGCGAAGCAGCAGCCATCTGCGTGAGCCAAGAAATCTACTCCCCTCTTTGTCCAGGGGACTCATAGTCCCAGGCCACTGGGCGGTGACGGGCACAGCCCTTCTGCCAAGAGAACCCTGGCTTCCAATTTGCATCCAAGAGAAAGGGCTCCTTCTGCCCTGCGATGGGAGGGGAATCCACCCAGCATTTTGGGAAGGCGGTTTGTCTGCACCCAGTCAGAAGTGGACTGTGCAGAGCCTCTGCCCAGCCAACCCACGTCTAGGCTTTGGAACTGCATGGACGTTTCCACACAGAGATGGGGCGGGGCGGGGTGTCACTGCAAGGTTGCAATGGCCAGAAACATCAACACCCCACATATCCACTGGTGTTTCTCAGAGAGTGGGTGCACTCAGAGAGGAGGAAACTATATTGTGGTCCACATGCACTATGGGGCACTGTGCAACTGTGAAAACAGCTCCGAAGGTCTGTATCGTGTCACAGTCATGGGTAGACATGATATCCCTGATAAGTGGCCTTGTATGTAGAACATCTGTGGCAAGATCCCCTTTGTATAAAGTCACACTGTCTGCACGAGGGCTCACATAGAATGAGACTTAGAAGGGCACACAGTATAAGGTCTTTGCAGAGATTCTATCTGTTAATTAGGATGCATGGGTAAGGAAGAACTTTCAGTGTGTAGTTAGAAAATTGTAATATGCATGTTATATACGCTGAGTGGCCAGATTATTATGATCTCTGAACGCATAATAATCAGGCCATTCAGTGTATATCCTATATAACAAAAGGCTAATATGCAAATTGTCCCCTCAATCTGGAGTTCAACCAGCAGGCAAGCCGGCCAACGGCCCATGTCCCCTCCCCCTGGCCAGCTTGGCCAGACCTCACCCATGCATCAATTCATGCACCGGGCCTCTAATACACACACACACACACTGAGTGGCCAGATTATTATGCGTTCAGAGATTATAACAATCTGGCCACTCAGTATATATCATGAATTCCTCTGATTGCAGCCTTAGTCTGGCCCCCAATGCATGAGGTCCCCAGGCTGACAATGTTTGGATGAATGAGGTAGAGGTAGAGGTAGAGGTAGAGGTAGAGGTAGAGGTAATATCCTCCAGCCAAGCCCTGTTCCCCATCAGTTAGCAGGGAGTCCTGAGAATGCCCTCTGTGAGGACGATGGACTGCAGAGCAGACCTTTCCCTCAGGGCTCTCCTGCTTGCACCTCTCTCACTGTGGAGATGACACTTGCACCAGGCTTGACTTCCTAGGGACCCGAGTTCTAGTCCTCATTCTGCCCCAGTTCAGAGCTAGGACTCTGGGCAAGTTAGTTAATGTCTCTGAATTCCTGGTCCTCATCCCTGAAGTGATAATACTTTCCCATGGACTTGGAGAGGGTGTCAGGATGCTTGTCATAATTGTTTGAGGTAGCCTGAAACTCGATCAGGGCTTCCACTGTGCAGCCTGTCCATTGAGGGCAGTGGAGCGGGGAGGGGGAGGTTGGGGAACTTGGCTCTGCCCTGTCTGCTGTAAGTGTTGCTTTTGTTCCTCAGCTGTGCACATGAATGACCTGGTCCCCTGGGAGTGGCCTCAGCCCTGGCAGGCAGGTGTGTGGCTTGGGCACAGTGAATTTGACCCTTCTCCTATGACCTGGGACTCAGTCATACTGACAGAGGACGTGGGAGGGCTGGGACCTTGGCCCCTGCACTCTGGGGCTGAGCTGTTTTTTCACCACCAACAGCCCCTCCTCTTATGACTTATCTCTTCATGGATTCCAGATCTTGAAAGTTTTGTTCTGCCCCAAAACCCTGCTTTCATTAGGCAATGATTAATCCCCTTTCACATTTCAAAATTACTCAGAGCGCCGTTTTTTCCGCCCAAGGAAAATGGAGTTCCCACACCAAGTTGATAATATTCTAGCCAGAAGCAAAGACACGTGATGCGATATTGTAATTAGCATGCTCTCAAAGTCATCGCATGGACGTTGCACAGGCTCTGGGGCTGATGGTAGCAGACGGAAAATATGCCTTAATCCCATAGGCACTGGGGATGCCATCCTGGGAACCTGTGTGGGTCTGGGTGCTTAGTTCTGTCTTTCTGGCCACGGGGACCCTGTCTGGCTGCTGCGCCTGCAGAGGTGCAAGGAGGGAGCGTGCACTCAGAGAGTGAGTGCATATCTGGACTGAGCTGGCCCCCAGAATCCCCATGCCCTGCTAACCCATGCCTTCGTAAAGCTTATTTCTCTCTCTTCTCCCTCCAGAGTGTCTCCTGAAGCCATCATCAGAAAGAGACTTCAGGAGAATCCTGACACCCCTGAAAGGAAAAGATCGGTTGGAAGAGGTATGATTTTGGTATCATGGTGGAGTAGCATCTCAACGCATTCACATAATAGGGTCTGATCTCCTCTCCTCTCTTGCTGCCCTCCAAGCCCGCCCTCCCTGCATGAGAGAGCTCTCAACTCGTGCTGGGGAATGCAGGGCAGGTGAAGGGTCGCTTTACTCCTGTTGCCACCCCAAATGTATGTTCAGGAATGGGGAGCAAATGTGATGTGTGAGGAGAGAGCTGGTGCTCAAGTGGGGTCTCATGAGGCTGGTTGCTCTGTTGGGGGGGCTGCAGGTCAGGGTTGCTCCTGAGTCCACCCGGGAAGCGAGGGCCGAGGGATGGGAGGGAGGGAGCCCCTGGAGGGAGCTGCACCAGCCGCCTGATGGCATTTGAAGTTTTGGTTGCTTCTGCTGCCCGTAGTGGGGAAGCACTGAGTTACTATCCTCATCACAGAACCGAGAGTCCTCTGCTCTCCCAGTTCATCCTCTCGCTTTCCGACTGTGCTGGCTGGCCAGCATTTTCCCAGCTGACATCCAAGGCAGGTTGGCAGCTCCCTCGGGTAGGTAAAGCAGGGCCAGGCAGAGGCCCGAGTGGACAGCCTCATTGGAGTGGCTTGGCCTGGCACTGGTGTGGGCTCTCTCTCACCCCCTCGATAGCGCCTGTGCCCTGCAGCACCCCAGCCTGGCCAGCTCTCAGGCCACAGTGTTAATTGTAAGCCTCCTGGCAGCAGATGCCCTATCCTCACAGGAAGCTATTGCCTTATCACAGCGTCTGGATCTTGCATGGCTTTCTTACTCAGGGGAAGGCTCTGAAGTGAGTCGGAGAAGGCGTAACTTTCCCGGGACCTTTCTGCTACGGATGTTTCTCTAATCAGAGGAAGTCGGGGGCCTGGGTGAACAAAGGGAAAGAATATCTTTCTTTTAAGTGTATTTTTATTGATTTCAGAAAGGAAGGGAGAGCGAGAAAGAGATAGAATCACCAACAATGCCCCACACTGAGGATGGAGCCCGAAACCCAGTCATGTGCCCTGGCAGGAAATCGAACCATGACCTCCTGGTTCATAGGTCGATGCTCAATCACGGAGCCACGCCAGCCAAGAATTTCTTTAAGTGCATTAAAAAGAAGCAAGTGTGCTCTTGTTTCTGAGCTACCTTCGGGGGGTGGTGCAGTCAGCAGAGTGATTTAGCTTCCCCCTGTTGTGAGCCAGGAAACAGATCATTGGTAGAGTCACAGGAAAAAAATCAAAGGTGATCAGATGGCCACAGGCAGACAGGCATGTGCTGTTGTGGGAGTGTGTCCTGGGGTTTGGGAGTCAGACGGGTGGAAGCCGAGCCCCAGCTCCGCCTTCTCAGTAGCTGTTTGACTTCGGGCGAGTGATTTGATCTCCCAGAACCTCAGTTCTTGGCAAACCACTGGGTGGTTGTGAGGGCGAGGAAACTGCCAGCAAGGCCTACCTGTTTGCTTTGAGCGATGGCAGTCCCCTGGACTAATGTGGCTTCCCAAGGTGACCTCTTTGAACAGGCTCAGGCTCTTGAGATGTGAGAGCTGGGTGTTATGGCCAAATAGTGGGGTTACCCTGGAGACACATACCTCTTTCCGTGCCTGGTCTAAAAAAAGGTCTGAGTATGGGTCCTGGGTTATGTCAGCTCTCGGTTCTGAGAGCTGGGGGCCATCTCAGGTATGAACTGAGCCTTTATCCCGGGGTTTACACTTGGCCCTGATGATCTTCCCTGGACCCTTTCTGTAGGTAATAGCTGATCCTCCTCACAACCTAAGAAGCAGGTATTAATACAATTTTTATAGGTGAGGACAACTAGGGTTCATAGAAGTAAATTACTCCAGGTTTCACCTCTAAAAAGCAGCAGGTTCATTAGGACCCAAACACAGGGCTCTGGCCCCAATGGTAGTGTGCTTGCTCTATCACCCCACAGCACCCACAATGGCCACGTGGCACCCTGCACACCTACAGAGCACACACCAGTGTGTGCCCGTAGCTGCACCCACAGCACCGCAGTGGCTTCCCGTGGTGCCAATGACAGCATCCCCCACCCCCCAGTTTTCTCTAATTCTGACTGGTAGGGCACAAGCCCTGGGTTTAAGCACAGGAAGGGGCCGCAGCCCCCAGACCTCCTCTGCCTTCCCAGCTCCCCCCTCTCTGTCTGGGACACGTATGCGAGGGGTCAGGAGGACAGGTTCTCACCACCCATTTCCTACTCACTCAGTGCAACACCTGCCAGAGTGCCTGGCCTCAGGCCAGCCTCACGTCCACATGTGACACAGGGCAGCTCCCTGGTCCTCTTCTCCCTTCTTGGCCATTTTTCATCCCAATCCTTTTCCTTCTTTTCTTTTTCAAGTTGCTTTACATTTACCCAGGAAGGTGCATCCCAGGGCCACATATCTGTTGGTCCTTAGAGGAGGCCAGGTCGCTGGAGTGTCCCCTCGGGGATGCCCCGTCTCCCCGGCATGCTTGGCTGTGAGAAGGCCAGGTAGACCCATTGCCATGTGGGGTGACCTCCTTGACATCATGAGAGAGAATAAGAAGTCTTCCTTTCCCCCCTCTAAAGAATGAGTAAATGATTGCTTTTCTGTGTAGGCAGCAACACTTAGCAGAAAGCCCCCTTAAGAGGCGTTTCTTTGTTGTTTTAAAATAATGACATATGTCCACATTGTGAATCACCTCTGAATTTTGAAACACCCACCCGGTAGGGCAAAGAGGGAGGGAAGGAGACCCCAGTTGCAGATGCCATGACAGCATTGGAGGGGCCACACAGCTGTGCAATGGCAGAGATGGGCCTCGTCTGCCAGTCTTCCCAACTGGTGGTCACTTGGCGCCTCCCAGCTGCTTCTCTTTTAGTTAAAAGTATAAACTAGTAGACTTTGATGAATAGTCCTGGAATTCAGGAGCGTGTCCGGATCTGCTGGCAGTGTTGTTAGCTGTGGTAGTTTGTTACCTGCCCAGAGCTGCTGATAGGAGAAGAATGACCCATGCCATTTTTGGGGCTTCGGGACTTGTAGAGGTGTCTTCCTTTCTGGGGTGTGGGCAGGGTCGTGTTAGAAAAGGAAGGTACTGTGGGATCAAGGAAGGACATTGGGCTCTGGACACGGGCCTTTTTTAAAAAAATCAACTTATTTTCAGAGCAGTTTTAGGTTCACAGCAACACTGAGGGGAAAGTGCAGAGTCATCAACATCTCCCCACCAACACACACCTAGGGCCTCCCCACTACTGGCATTGCAACCACAGTGGGACGTACAGTGTATTGCCATCGGCGAACCTACGTTGACACATCATTATCACCTGAAGCCCATCCCAGGTTCACTGGTGGTGGTGTACCTTCCATGGGTTTTGACAAATGTATGATGACATGTGCCCACGAATAGAGTACCACACAGAATAGTTTCACTGCCCTAAAAATCCTCTGTGCTCCGCCAATTCATTCTTCCCTCCCTCCTAAGCCCTGGCCATCACTGATCTTTTTACTGTCTTCATCATTTTGCCTTTTTCAGAATGTCGTAGAGTTAGAGTGATATAAGATGCTGGCTTTTCAGATAGGCTTCTTTCACTTAGTAATATACACTTGTTTCCTCCACATCTTTTCATGACTTGATAGCGCTTTTCTTTTTCCATTTTTCTTTATTGTGGTGAAATATATATAACCTAAAATGCACTATTTTAGCCACTTTTAAGAGTACAGTTCAATAGTACTAAGTACATTCGCACTGTGGTACAACTGTCACCTCTGTTCATCTCTAGAACTCTTTTGATCTTGCAAAAATAATCCTACACCCATTAAATAGTAACTCCCTGTCCCCTTCTTTTCCCAGCTTCTGGTAACCACCTGTATACTTTCTGTGTCTATGATTTTTGTTACTCTGAGTACCTGATATAGGTGTAATCCTATAGTATGTGTTTTGTGTATGTGGTTTATTTCACTTAGCATAATATCCTCAAGTTTCATTCATGTTGTAGCCTATGTCAGAATTTCCTCCTTTTTTTGTATGTGCTTAATTAAAGTTTGCTTATCCATTCATTATCGATGGATACTTGCTTCACAGTTTAGCTATTGTGTGAATAATGCTAAGTTTATTTCTTTTTAAAGCTGAATAATATTCTATTGTCTGGGTGTGCTATGGTTTATTTATCAATTCATCTCTTGAAGGACACCTGGGCTGCTTCCAAGTTTTGGCAATTATGAATAAAGCTGCTATAAATATCTGTGCACAGGTTTTTTGGTAGACATACGTTTTCAACTCATTTGGGTAAATACCAAGAAGCGCGATTGCTGGGTCATACGGTAAAGTGTGTTTAAATTTGAGGGAAACTGCCAATCTACCTTCCCAAGTGGTTGTACCATTTGCATTCCCACCAGCAGTGTATGAGGGTTCCCGCTGCTCCACATCCTCCCAGCATTTTGTGTTGTCAATGTTTTGGATTTTGGCCATCCTAATCACTGTGTGGTGGTATCGCATTATTGTTTTAATTTGCAGTTTCCTAATGACATATGATGTTGAGCATTTTCTTTCTTACATGCTTGTTTTCCATCTGTTTATCTTTGGTGACTTGTCTGCTCAGGCCTTTTGTCATTTTTTAATCTGTTGTTCATTTACTTATTGTTCAGTTTTAAGAGTTCGTTGCTATTTTGGATAACGGTCCTTTACCTATCTATCTTTTGCAAATATTTTCTCCTAGTCTTTGTCTCCTCTTAATAGTGTCTTTCATGCTGAAACCAGTTTGGCTCAGTGGATAGAGCGTCGGCCTGCAGACAGAAGGGTCCTGAATTCGATTCCGGTCAAGGGCATGTACCTTCGTTGTGGGCACATCCCCAGTGGGGGGTGTGCAGGAGGCAGTTGATTGATGTTTCTAACTCTTTATCCCTCTCCATTCTTCTCTGTATAAAATCAATAAAATATATTTTTTTAAAATAGTGTATTTCAAAGAGCATCCTTTAAAAAATTTTAATAAAGTTCAGCTTATCTTTTTTTTTTTTTAATGGATAATATCTTTGGTATTGTATCGAAAAAGTTATTACCCCAAACAAAATGTCATCTAGATTTTTCTTCTGTGTTGACTTTTAGGAATTTTAGAGTTTTGCATTTTACATTTAGGTTTGTGATCCATTTTGAGTGCATTTTTACAAGGATTATAAGATCTGTGTCGAAATTCACTCTTTTGCATATGGAAGTCTAGTTGTTCCAGCACCATTTGTTGAAAAGACTACCTCTTTTCCTTTGTATTACCTTTGTTACTTTGTCAAAGATCAGGTGACTATATTTATGTGGGTCTATTTCTGGGATCTCTGTTCTGGTTCACTGATTTATTTATTATTTCACTACTACCAGGCTGTCTTGATTAATGTAGCTTTATAGCAAGTCTTGAAGTCAGGTATTATCAATTCTCCAACTTTGTTCTTCAATATTGTGTTGACTAGTCTGGGTCTTTTGCCTCTCCACATAAATTTTAGAATCAGTTTGTCAATATTTACAAAACAACTTGCTGAGATTTTGACTGAGCATGCATTGAATCTGTAGATCACATTGGAAGGAACTACCATGTTGACAATATTTAGTTTTCCTATCCATGAATATGGAATGTCTATCCAATTATTTATTTCTTCAATGTATTTCATCATAGTTTTGTAGCTTTTCTCATATAGATCTCTTGCGAATATTTTCTCACATTTATTCCTAAATATGCTATTTCTTTTGGTGCTAATGGAAATGGTATTGTGTCTTAAATTCAGACTGTACTTGCTCATTGCTGGTATATAGGAAGCAATTTATTTTTGTATATTAACCTTGTATTCTGCAACCTTGCTTTGCTATAAATGCTTATTAGTTCCATGAGTCTATTGTCAAATTTTTAAAAAGATTTTCTACACAATCAGGGCATCTGAGAACAAAGACAGTTTATTTCTTCCTTCCCAATTTGTAAAACAAAACAAAGCACAAACCTGTTAAAAAAAAAAAAAAAAAAAAAAAAAAAAAAAAAAAAAAGCTTCCTCCTCAATAATAAAAGAAAAATGTGTCTTATTATATTAGCCAGGGCTCCCAGTACAATGTTGAAAAACAGTGGTGAGAGGGGCCGTCCTTGCCTTGATCCTGAACTGAGTGTGAGAGCTCCTGCTTTCTCACCGCAAGTATGATGTTATCTGTAAGTTCTTTGCAGATGTTCTTTATCAAGTGGAGGAAATCCACCTCTATTCTTAGATTGCCAAGTTTTTAAAAAACCATGAATGGATGTTGGATTTTGTCAGTTGCTTTTTCTGCACCTCCTAATATAATCATGTGGTTTTTCTTCTTCAGCCTCTTGATGTGATGGGTTACTTTAGTTGACTTTTGAATGCTAAACCAGCCTTGGATACCTGGAATAAATTCCCTGGCTCTGGTCTATAATTCTCTTTACATATTGCTGGATTTGATTGGCTATTACTTTCTTGAGGATTTTTATATCCATGTTAATGAGAGATATTGGCCTATGGTTTTCTTTGCCTGGTTTTGGTATTAGGGTAATGCTGACTTCCTAGAATGAGTTATTAAATACTCTTTCTGTTCATATCTTCTAGAAGAGATTGTGGTGAATTAGTATAATTTCTTACTTAGGTGTTTGGTAGAATTCACCAATGAACCTATATGGTCCTGATGCTTTCTCTTTTAAATTAATCATTGATTCAATTTATTTAATAGACACAGGCCTATTCAGATTGCCTATTTCATCTTGTTTGAGTTTTGGCAGATTGTGTCTCTCAAGGAATTAATCTATTTTATCTACGTTAGTAATTTATGGGCATAGAATTAGTCATAGTATTCTTTTGTTATCTCTTTTTGATCATTTAAATTCTTTATTGTTTAAAATATTACATAAGTCTCCTTTTTCCCCCAGTGACCTCTTCCAGGCCACTCCCACCCCCCAGCACATGCCCTCACCCCCCTACTGTCTGTGTATATTGGTTCTGCTCATATGTATGCATGCAAGTCCTTTGGTTGATCTCTTATCCCCTCACCCCCGCCTTCCCTCATAGGTTGGACAGTCTGTTTGATGCTTCTGTGTCTCTGGTTTTATTTTTGTTCATCAGTGTATGTTGTTCATTTTTATTCCACAAATGAGTGAGATCTTGAGATATTTATCTTTCTCTGACTGGCTTATTTTGCTTAGCATAATGCTCTCCAATTCCATCCATGCTGTTGCAAATGATAAGAATTCCTTCTGTTTTACAGCAACATAGTATTCCATTGTGTAGATGTAATTGTGTTTTCTAATCCACTCTTCTGCTGATGGGCACTTAATCTGTTTCCACTGTGTATCATGGCTTAGTGCAGATGTATATGTGTACGTGGGGGAATATCGAGTGGCATCGGGGCTGGAGATTGGAACCGGGTACAGAGACTCCAAGGACCCTGAATCCTTATTCTCCGCACGGAGGTGAACGTGTGTGGCAGAATCCCCTTGCATTGGGTCTGGCTGGCTAAGTGGATGTCCTCTGAACTAACTGTCTTGTAAGCCTGATGTTTATTAAAGATTAACTATAACAGTGCATTCATTGGAAGCTTACATACATATTAAAATTCATCAGCGACTATAGCGATTGTTAAGAACTTAGGGCAACAAAAATATTTTTTTAAGGCAGAGTGTTCTATCACTGACATTGTTTAGAATTGTCAGCTTTTTGTGTTGCTTTTGTTTGTTTGCTTTTTAATTATCTACAGACAATTCCTCCCCTATGGCCTACAGATTGCTCCCACTACCCCACCCTTGGCACGCCAATATGGAGGTGTTTCCAAGTGGGTTGTTGCTGGGGCTGGGGGAGGGGCGGAAGGTACATAGGAGATCCTGAAGAAGAGGAAGTCCTATGGCTGGTCCAGCACTATGACCAGGTAGCTTCCAGTTGGGAGAGGTGTAGGAGGGCTTTCCAGGGGTTTTGTATAGGCTGAGGGGGGTGCGGGGTGGGGTAGCTTGGAGCCAGGTGTACAGGAGACCCTCAGTCGGTAGGTATTTGGCTCCAGTTCCTGACGGCTCCAGTTATGAGTGCCATTTGGGTACAGAGTCTAGTGTTACAGAGAGTCAGGCACTGAAAGCTTCATCCTCAGGGTGACAGTGTGCCCGATTGGATCTGATGCTGTGGTCCTCTTGGGGTCATTCCAGCCTTGTGCAGAGGGATGCCTGCCTCACCTTCCCTCTCCTTCTCTTTCCCTTTCAGCCATGCAGTCCTTGGAGGTGGCCAGTCTATAAAAAAATCTCATAAATACCAGGAGATAAGGATCCAGGGCTTTTGGTTTTTATTTCTGCCCAGACTCCCTACAGAGCCTTTTTGGTGGGAAATGTCCCTTTGGAGCTGAGATTTGCCTCCAGACTTCAAAGACAGGGCTTCTTAGGAACACAGGGCATCTGTTTAGACTGAACTTGCACCAAGAGGCAAGCATGTCCACAGGAGAAGGCTGGGCAGAGCAGGAGGGCGCAGGGTTTGCTTTCTGTCTTGGGGAGCTCCCAGGCCTGTCCCCGCATCCTGCAGTGCGTCCTCTTGGCTGGGTGGTGGCTCTCAGTAGGTGCGGAGGACTGGGGAGCAGGGGACCTCAGGACCAACGGAGGCCGGGCTTTGTGTTGCCTGCTGTTCACATGCCACCCAGGCCTATGACCACAGGGGCCTCCCCAGCCAGGAGTAGCCAGGAGACTCAGGGTGACAGGAGTTCCTCCAGCCAGGAGGGCCTGTGACCCTCAGAAGTCACTTTCCAGCTGGGATTTCCCAACCCTTGGCATTGGTACCAACTGGTCCTTCTTTACTCTCTTTCTCCACCCCTTCTTTCCCTCTCTCTCCTTTCCTCCTCCCTCCCTCCTTCCCTGAGCATCTCTTGGGATACCAAGATGAAAAATCCCCAGTCCCTGGCTTCAGCATCTGATAGAAAAGTCTGATAGAAAACCTGATTTGCTCAAAAGGTAAGACAAGTTGACGGTTCTGTGTGCGTGTGTACGCTGTGGCTATGAAGACAATCAAACAGCGTCACAGAGAGCCTGGAAACAGAGGAAGGAGAGGTCATTCAGCCCCCCATCTCCGGACGAGAGGCCCCCTCGTTTCCTGCCTTTGTTCCCGCTCCGGCGCACGTTAGGCAGCGGTGCCTCCAGAAGGTCCGTGCTGTCCGGCTTCCTGCTTTTCTCTGCTCCCCGTCCTGCCGCTTCGCAGCTGCGCCGGCCTTCCTGGGCCACACTGGCCCGGGACGTGCAGCTTGTCTCTGCCGCTCAGGGCCTCTGCCTCTGGGAGGAGCAGCCAGGCCTGGTCAGTTCAACCACAGGACACCCCGTGACACTTGAACTTGGTGTAGATGCTGAGTAATTGTTTGGTGGAAGTCCCATGCAACGTTGAGTCCCCACCCTCGGCACGCCAATACAAATCAAAAATGATTTGTTGTTTGTCTGAACCTTAAACGTAATGGAGTATCCTGTATTTCACCCAACAGTTCTATGTCCGGAGCGGCTCTTTGCATGTGTTTGTCGATGCTGTTTTGTTGGAGGACTGAGAACACGATCTGGTGGATGGGTCTTCTTTCTCATTTTGGGGGAACACCCTCCCTCACTTGAATCTCTCCCTTCTCTTGATCGTGCCTCTCTGACCACCCCCATCGGCACTGCTCTGTGGCTTTGCACACTTGGAGGTCATGGGGTCTGGCCCCGATGGCCCCCCTAAGCACATCCCTCCCCCAGCCTCTTTCTGGGAGCACCCAATGATTACAGATGTGGGGCTTGCTCCCTGTGGGGCGGAGGGGGAGGTGTGAAGGAGCACTCCCTCTTGGGCCCCTCACACTGCTTTCTCCAAAGCTCATCTGCATCGTTGGCAGTGATGGCTCTAAGCCATGTGTCCCTGGAGCAGAGGGAGCAGAGGTTCGAGGGTCCAGAGGTTGCAAGCTCAGAGGCTTCCCTCGCACCCCCCTCCCCCACCCCACATCTTTATCTCCATCAATGAACTTACTTTTCATTCTAAGGCAGCCTCGGGGTGATAAAAACATACATCTAACTGGAAGACAGTAGAAAACAAGTGATTGACTGGAGACAGGGAAAGGCAGTGTTGCCTTGTGGTTAAATGGATTTTCTGCTTAACTGAGGGTTAAGTCGCAGACTCGTTGTGATCCAACCTCTGTTGCTGCAAATCTTTCTAAAATGTATTAGCCTGCTCCCTGGTTTTCCTGAGTGCACCATAATGACCATAATTGAATCTCTCTGCTGGTGGGGCATCCTGTGGGGCGTCGGGTGCACTGCTGGAAATGTCAATCCTCTGGGCGCAGCCGGTTCTCACACCTTGGGACTGTGTGCTTCGCCCATGGTTACTGCTACCTCCTATCTTTCCAGTTGCCCTGGGCTGGGGCTGAAGAAGGGACCATTTTACAGATGTGGACACTGAGGTCCAGCTAGTGTCGGACTTGCCCCGAGTCGCTCTCTGGTGGAGGAGCTCGACCCGAAGCCAGCCGAGGCTGCGGTGGCGAGTTGGCCCAGACTCCAATCCTGGCCTGGCGCTCCCTTGCTCGCGGGAAGACCTTGAAGCTGTGTGAGCCTCACTTTCTTCCCCCGTGAATTGGGCGTAATAACCTTTCCTTGAAATGCTCTGCTGAGATTAAGTGAGGTAATGATATGAGTGGGCCTTCCTATATTGAAAAGGAAAATGGCACACACATACTCTCTCCCCTGACAAAGTCAAACGTGCACTGGTTTGGGTCCCTGCATCCATCTTCTTTCCACGTTCCTGCCTCCTCTCCTCCATATGCTAGTGATTTTGCATACAGACCCAGAGCCGGAATGTCTGGGTTTAATCCAGATTCTGTTTCGGACTCCCTGTGCAACTACATTTCTGGATCTCAGTTTTCCCGTCTGTATGATGGGGATAAGAATAGCAACACGCCTCTTGGGGACGCCGTGGTGATTCAGAGCAAGAGAGCTTGCCTTGGGGCAAGTGTTTTGCCCTTTGACACTTTTATTTGCTCTTGTCCTCCTAGGACTTGATTGAGTCCAGGTTGAAAAGCTTTCCTGGATGTGGTTCTTAGGATTGGGCTCAGAGCCTGAGTTCCCTGTTGGTGCCCCCAGAGTTTGCACGGTCCATCTGGAGAGAGAGATAGAGATCCCCCTCTCTTTTTTTTAAAAAAAAATATATTTTATTGATTTTTTATAGAGAGGAAGATAGAGGGACAGAGAGTTAGAAACATCGATGAGAGAGAATCATCCTCCAGAGAATCATCCTACTGGGGATGTGCCCACAACCAAACTACATGCCCTTGATGGGAATCGAACCCGGGACCTTTCAGTCTGCAGGCTGGCGCTCTATCCACTGAGCCAAACCAGTTTCCACAAGATCTCCCTCTCTTGAGTCTGCTTCCTGTCCCTGACTGGCTGAGGATTACCCTTCCTGAGGTGCTCAGGGTAAGGACACCAAGAGAACCTTGGGTAACTGCTGAGGGGCGCTGGTGACTGAATAGAAGACTTCTGCTCTGACAGAGACCCTGCCAGGGGATGCTGGCTTCCAATAGCCCCCCTGTATGCCATGCATTTCTAGCATTTGAGAAGGCATTTGTTTTTCTCCTTACCAAGGGCTCCACTTGAAGCACAGAGGCCTATCTGTGTGTGACCTCTGGACCTTCCAACCGGAAGTCATGCTGGGGGAGGCAGGGGGACAGTCTGCCAAGCCAAATCCTGGCCAGCGAGGCCACCTGTTCTGGCCTCTGGGATGCTGGGTCCGCTACTCCCAGGGCCTTGCAGGCAAAGCTACGTCAGCTCCTGGGTGATCGGCACTGACTTCTGCCAAGCCACCCCCTGGCTCTGTAGGTGACCCACTTCTGGACTCCCTCTGGGACTCTTTGGGGGTAGCAGGGTGGTTACAGCTAAATTAATACAGTCACCCTCGTATTTTAGGGCAGAAACAGCAGTCTGTGTGCAAAGCCCCTGGGTCGGCTGGTTTATTTATGCGTTTCTTTTTAATGGGAAGGCTGAGAAGAATTACGTGGTTTTGTGAATATTTACAGGCAAATTACTTCAGGGAGGAAATGAATTCATTCTCCCTCCTCTCCCACTGTTAACAGATCGCCCTGTGGTTCCTGCCGCCTGCCTCCCACATCCCTCTTTTTCTTTCTTGCAACTCCTTCAAGTCTACGCCTGCTCCCTAGGGAACGGCTGGGTAGAGGCGTCCGTGTAAGGCTCCATGCATTTATCGAGCACCTGTGGTATCCGAGGCCTGGTTCAGGTGCTGGGGATACCAAAGAGAACAGCACATCTGCTCTCACAGGGGTCCCGTTGAGGAGGGTGTGGACGAAGAAGAGCATTGCTCTGTTGGAGAAGCCAGTTGCACTGTCTGAGGTCGCAAGTCCTGCTAAATAAATAGAGTCACCCTGGTATTTTAGGACAGAAACAGCCAAGGGAGGAACTGTCCGGCCGTCATGGGTCTGGTGAAGGCCGCAGGCAGGGGGGGTCTGTCCTGGGAAACTGCCCCAGCATTGACCCTGAGCCCTTCTCAGGGGGAGAAGCTTTCATTGTGCTCTCTTTCCTTCCAGCTTTGCGTGTTCCTCCTCTGTTCTCTCCCCTCCCCCAGGGCCCCTGTGGGCTCTGTCCTCAGTTTAAACCCAGGTCATGTGAAGGGAGACCAGCCCTCTACCCTCAGGATTCTGAAATGGGGCCAGGGAGAGGGTAGACATTCAAACTCTCTAGAGCCGTGGTCGGCAAACTGCGGCTCATGAGCCACATGCGGCTCTTTGGCCCCTTGAGTGTGGCTCTTCCACAAAATACCACGGCCTGGGCAAGTCTATTTTGAAGAAGTGGCATTAGAAGAAGTTTAAGTTTAAAAAATGTGGCTCTCAAAAGCAATTTCAATCATTGTCCTGTTGCTATTTGGCTCTGTTGACTAATGAGTTTGCCGACCACTGGTCTAGAGCCTCCTCAGGCCAGACTGCCCTCAGATGCTAATACAATGCGCTGGGCCCTTTCTGTATTCGGTGAGGCCTCCTCTTTGACTTGCTACAGGAAGGAAGGAGCTGGGCAGGCCAGCTGGGCAGATCCTGCAGAGGTGTAAGGGCGGGGAGGAACCTTCCTAGGCTGGGAACCTTCGGGGTCAGGACTGTGACTGACATTTGTCCCCCTGGGAGCAAATGGAGCACCCCATCCTGGTCTCTTTTAGATAGATACTGCCTTTGATTGCTCCTGATGGGCATACACACACTGGTTGTACCCCAAGCCTTCACATTCTCCCTGCACACGCCTATCCACATGCCTAAGCATACCTGAGCACATGCCTGCACACACCTACTCACACTCCTGCACACTCAACCTGCACCCACTCACCACCCATACATCATTCCTTTTGCAGATTTCCTTTCTCCAACTCACATCCTACCAACTCCTCTCCACCCTTCGTGTGCCCTCTCTCTCTTTGACTCTCTCTCATACTGCAACCCAACTTTTGGGTGGTCTTGCTTGTTCTTCTGCTCATGGTCTACAGAACTCTGGATTACCTAGGATGCTTGACCCAGATGCTGAATCCATCAGGGCCTCTGGGGGTAATGGGGAAATTGAGTCAGGGAGGAACCATGGACCCACTGCAGATACCGTCTGAGGCTGATGCATTTTCTGACCCCTTTTATTTCATTTGTTCACTCATTCCTTCCAGCTTATATCAATAGCAATGACCCAGGCAAAAGTATGGCCTGTGCCCTTATGGGGCTTACCTTCTTGCTACAATCCACCTAATTAATCTTCTTCATGGATTGTAGTTTGTTAAGAAGAAAATGACATTGGACCTTATACTTGTTTTTGGAATCAGAAGCTCTGGAATCCAGGAAGGAAGGAGTGCTACTTGCTAGCTATGTGACCTTGCGCATGTCATATCATTCCATGAGCCTCAGTTTCCTCATCTGTAAAATGGGGATCAGGACGAGCTCTGGGCCCTGTGGAGAGCAGCTATGAGCGCCAGTTTGGGGACTTCGGTCTATCAACCAAACCCTTCTTAAAGGGGGTATGGGGTGCAATGAACTGCCTGCGACTGCCAGCTTTCTGGGGCTGGAGTGAGAGATGGGGACATGTGTGTTTCTAAGTACTGCTGGGTCTCTGAGCCTGTCTGTGGAGTAACGACTTTTCAGCTGTGGTTTCTTTTTTCCTGTCCCTTTAAGAGAAAGCAATTGAGAACGGACTAGCTTATCACACACATTAAGGAAATATGATGCTCTAGAGGTTTCTGCAAAGGGCAAGAGGAGTAGCCAGAGACGGTGGCTTAGTCATCAAGTGGCTGCACTGGAGGGCACCCCGCCAGCCCTGTCGTCTGCAGCGGAGAGATAGGGAAGCCTGTTGAAGGCTTGGAAAACCTCCCTGGCGTCTGCGTGCTGGGCCCTGCTGGAGGGCGTCCCACAGTCTCCACATTCCACAGAGGGGCCCTCTGAGTCTTACCTGGTCCCCAACCCCTGGGGGGAGGGGGTGCTGCTTGGGACAGGTCCAGATGTTGGGCTGCCAAGGGCCTGGGGGACCAAGAGGTGACTGAGTGGCTGTTGTTTTTGTTTTGTTTTTTTAATATTATAACAACTTTAATTGGTCATTGGAAAATGATAGCTAACTTCTAGAGACGTGACACCTAAACACACACACACACACACACACACACACACCTTCCCCACCCCCCACCCCCACATGCATGAATGCATGCACACACACACATGACGAGATGACTGTTAGCTCCTTGATGGATGGGACACTATCTTATTCGTTGCTCTAGAGTCTAGAGGCTGTAATAGCACACAGTAGGGTCAACAGATATTTGGTGGATAGTGAATGAATGGAACCTTCCAAAAGTATGTTCGTGCTTCTGTCTGTTCTGCCATGACTCTTGGGCATGTTTAGTACATAGGACTGTAGTGCCTTTAAAATCATCGAGGTACAATTTACATAGAGCTCAAACACCTTTCGACTTGTATACACCCATGCAATCCATACTTTCAGCAAGACAGAGAGCTTTCCCTGTCCAGCTCAGAAAGTTCCCCTGCACCCCTCTCAGTCAGTCCTCCCTCACTCCCCAGGGGCAGCCCTGATCTGCTTTCTGTCCCTATGGGTTAGCTCTGCTGCCTCTAGACCCTCCTGGGGATGGAACCACACAGTTGGACTCTTGTATCTGATGTCCTTTATTCATGTCCTTTTGTTTAATGTTTTATGAGATCCAACCACGTTATTGCCTGTATGGATAGCTCATTCTTTTTCTTCTTCTTCTTTTCTTTTTTTTTTTTTTTAATATATTTTATTGATTTTTTACAGAGAGTAAAGAAGAGGGATAGAGAGTTAGAAACATCAATGAGGGAGAAACATTGACCAGCTGCCTCCTGCACACCTCCTACTGGGGATGTGCCCACAACCAATGTACACGCCCTTGACCAGAATCGAACCTGGGACCTTTCAGTCCACAGACTGACGCTCTACCCACTGAGCCAAACTGGTTTTTGGCAAGCTTATTCATTTTCCTTGCTGTATTGTATTCCATTGTGTTCATAAAAAATAATCTGACCACCCATTCACCCGTTGATGGACATTTGGTTGTTTCTAATTTGGGGCTACCGTGTAGCCAGGCTACTGTGAACATCTGAGTAGAGGTCTTTGGGTGGACACACACCATCTATTCTCTTGGGGAAATATCTAGGGGTAGGATGGATATGTCAGAGACTAGGTGTATGTTTACTTTATAAGGAACTGCCAAGCTGTTTTCTAAGATGGCTGTACCATTTCCTACCTCCATCCACTGTGCAGGAGGGTTCCAGTTCTTCCACAACCTGCTTACCATGTGGTGTGGTCAGCTTTTCAATGGTACCCATTAGCTCACTGTGCAGCGATAACTTGCTGTGGTTTTAATTTGCCCTTTCCTAGTTGGCCAGTGAAAGGGAGCATGTTTTCTTAAGCTTGTTATCATTTTGAATATATTCACTTGTGAAATAGCCACTCAAGTCTTTTGCTTCCCCCCTCCCACCCCGCTTTTTTTTTTCAATTGGATTATTGTTGAGTTAAAGGAATTTTTAATTTCTGGAAGAAAACTTAGGAGACTATCGTCACAACCATGTGGTAGGCAAATAGTCTTACTGGGGCATTAAAAATAGTAACCATAAAAGGAAAATGTGGAGAATTGGACTTCATCAAAATGTAAAACTTCTGCTCATCAAAGACGCGATTACGAAAATGCGTAGGAAGCCACAGACTGGAATGAGACAATCACAACACATGAATCCAGACTATTCCACAACTATTCCTGAAGCCTTGCCCACGCCAGGCACTTGCCTGACTCTGTGAGGCCCTGCAGCCAGCCGGCTCTTCATGCAGCCCCATCGGATCACGCTGGCCCTGCTCAGCCTCAGCATTCCGGGCTGAATCCCCCTCCCACGTGGCTCGGCCCGACCCTTTGCTGTCTGCCAGCGTGTGGAGCTGCCTTCACCATCCCTCAAGGCTCCGACCTTTTCTCCCCTGGAGCTTCCTTCACACAGGCTGGGCCTTTAGAACTTCTTTCTTGGCTGTCACTCACGATCTCTCCTGGCCCTTCCGTGTGCCCCAGATGGCCCATGCACGAGGGAAACTTCCTTGGATCCCAGAGGCTCTATGGTGGGAGGAAGAGGCCAGGGCACCACCTGCACTGTTGGCTAGGACAGTGGTCTGCAAACTCATTAGTCAACACAGCCAAATATCAACAGTACAATGACTGAAATTTCTTTTGAGAGCAGATTTTTTAAACTTAAACTTCTAACACCACTTCTTTAAAATAGACTCGCCCAGGGTATGGTATTTTGTGGAAGAGCCACACTCAAGGGGCCAAAGAGCCCCATGTGGCTCATGAGCCACAGTTTGCTGACCACGGGCTGAGGAGGAGAGATTGAAGTGCCATTTAGAACCCCACTTTGCTCAGGGGCAAAGTGCCAACTATTGAAGAGCACATCGGTGCCGGTGCTGACCAGCCGGAGTGGACAGAAGTCCGAGTGCTGGATCCTGGAGGCCTCTCCTGGGCTAGATGTCCCCTCTTTAGCTTCTGGGTGTGAGGAGGGGCTGGGAGGGGTTGGAAAGACTCTGGAGCCCAGAACAACAGCTCATTACCAACCAGTGCCAACCAGCATCGGGCAGGATCTGTTCTGGGGTGTGTGGCGGGCTCTTGGCCCTGAGTGAGCCTTCTGCTCCTGGCTCGTGGTCTTGCTTTGACCCCATTTTCTCTAAAGCCTCTTTATTCTTGTCTTTATGACAGTCATGTTGGCCCATTACCTTCTCAACGAGACCACAAATGATGAGAATGAATCCAGGCATTAATGGCCCAGCTCTGCCCTCAGACCTGTTGAACCCTTGCCGTGAGCTCTCTGGGGACCCTGTGCCATCACTTCTCATATGTATCTTTGTGTAATGAGGGACTGTTCTATTCTCTGTCCCTGGTCAGCAGACTCTTCTGCCGTGTCTACTGTCCTGTCCCTGACACCACCCAGGGCTGTGCCTGGCCCCCAGGAATTGCTCAACGAAGACTTGACCAATTAGTGAGGGTTAATGAACAACCACCCGGCAAGACAGACAGACAGCCAAAGCACATGCTCCCATGTTTCCAACTGGGAGACCGAGGCCTCCTGAACATCAGATCCTTTGTTTAGGATCTCACGGCTGTTAAGGGGCAGAGTCGGGAAGGAACAGCAGATCTTCTGGTTTCTAGCATGTTCTGCTCTGGGATGGCTGCCCTCCTTTACTCCTCAGTTTAAACCCAGTGATGTGAGTGGTGAACGCTATAAAAATGTGGAGTGCTATATAAATAAACGGCACCATTAAAAATATCTAGGGGGATTTTAATCACCCCTAACCATGGTAATAAGACAAAGCATTATTCTTAATCTGGGCAACGCTAGTGCTAAAATCCAGATGTTTCCTAAGGGCTTGATGAATTTCACGTGTGAATACTTCTGTTATACATAGAGATGCAAAATGTATTTATAAAATGAATGGAGGGAGTGAATTATAACAATACATTGAGCACATGAGTACCCACCACCTAAATACCAAAAATCCCGTGTGCCCTGCCTTAGCCTGTCTCTTCCCACCCTAGGTTTTCCATTTATCCTCCTCCTGCTTTTTTTCTTTTTTTTTTTTTAATGGTTTTTCCACATCCGTTACTTTAATATTTCCTCCTCGCATAGATTCATTCAGCAAATGCTTATAGAGCTTTACTGCCACGGGTAGCGTTACAGAGCTCCTGTGCCCGTCCCTTGTTACCAGGGAAGGAAGATGGGTGATTCTGTTGTCTGCCAAAAAATGTTCTCCTGGTGGTATATGCACCCCCCACCCCCACCCCACCGGCCCCTGAAGCCAATTTCCCTCCTCAATTGCCTCATTTGCGTCTTGGCCCCCACTGCAGCCCACTGCGAGTTTTCTCCACAAAATACTTGTGGCTTTGGCAGGCTGGCCGCTGCCATTAATAGCGTTCCCTTTGTGTAAAGGTTTCCTCCCCTCTGTGCTTCGCTCCGTGTGCGTCGTGGCGTTGAGACCTGGCCAAGCAGAACGCCGCTCCAGGGGCCTCGTGCTCCTGCCGCCTGCCGAACAGTGGTGCCCGGACAGCCACGGCACTTGGATGGCTGCGGTCACAGGGCACGTGAAGAAAAGGGTGAGAAGCCAGTGTGTAAACAGGAGCTAGCTGGGTATACCTTTTCACACCTCTTCTCTTTTGTACACAGCCGGCAGGTATACACACTCAGAGAGCTGGGAGTCAGGGAGCAGCCGCATCCCAGGACCCCTGCTCCCCAGACAGCTGTGGTTGTCAGCATGTCTGCACAAGCTCAGCAGCTCCTGTACCTGTGCTGACCCGTGGAACTTTCTGTGAGGGCCCAGATGTATGCACTGTCTGATAGGTGAACTATATGCCACATGGAAGACCTGGAGCATAACTAGTGCGACCGAGGGACTGCCATTGCAGTTTTATTTACTTTTCATTGATTTCAGTGGCCATATGTGAATAGTGGCTGCCCTACTAGAAAGCGTAGGTTGAAGGAGGGATTTCCTGCAGAGGGATGTGTTTTACAAGAGCTGATGGGTTGCTCTCTTGTATCAGAGAAGCTGGCCAGGATTCGGAAGGTCACGTGTCTGAGTTGACTGGACACTGATTCCCTGCCCATCGCTCCAAGGAGAGGAGAGAGAGCGAGTGAAAGGAGAAATCCACGCATCCGGCTACCATTGCCTTTCCGCGAACAAGGCTGTGAGGGTGCCAGGGCACGAGTGTGGAGCAAACCACAAGGAGCTCCGCAGTCATGCCTGGGGGAGGGGGAAGAAAGCAAAAGCAAAGGAAGAAAGATTTGCGGATTTTCCCCATGCAACACCCTTGCAAACCACCCTCACATCCGTCACTGGGTTTCATTCACCCGGGGAGGAGGGTGTTGCATGACTTCATTGATGAAGGCTTTTCACAGTTTATGAATGTTTACACAAGTCAGAGCTGGGATCATCAGAGACGCTGAGGTTCTCACTTCTCCGCAGAAATGAGTCACGGGGGGGACTTAAACAGCCAACCAGTGCCAAGTCCCGTAGGGCTCTTCCCACCTTTAGCCAAGAGCGGGAGTCAATTGCCCAATTTGGAGCCGTTGGGAGGAAAGTTGCTCTGTTGGCTTCTATTGCTGCTAAGAAAAAAAGCTTTCCAGGATTTGTCTGTTCCTTTGGGAACTTGCTATGTGGCCCAAGACAAGTTACTTAGCCTCTCTGAGCCTCAGCCTCCTCACCTGACAACGGTGGCCAAGGATATCTTGTGGGGGGCTTGTAGGAATTTGGTGAGACAAAATGTGGGCGTGGCCTTGGCAAACAGCGAAGTTCCCCTGGCCCTTGGGGGTTGCTGTGATATGGCTCAGGGAGGAGTCTCCCCAGGAGGCTTCAAGTTCATGATGCTGATCCAGGAGCAAGCCAGGAGTGGACCGAGAGCCAGAAACCCAGAATAATAGTATTTGTGGGACGGAAAGGAAAGAGTACCCCAGACCAGTAGGAAATGAGTCTTTATTTTCATAGTCTGTGAGAAAGACACTACAAGCACTGGAAAAGGGAAAATAATAACAGCTCACGTTCAAAAATGTAGTCCCGCCCACCTTCTCTCAACCCTTGTCTGTATGGGACTGTGCAGGGTGCATGGAGCTGAAAGACCCTTCCAGAACCCTTGGCCCACCCCAGCCTCTATACGAGTGCTTTGGAGACCTGGGGGGAGGGGTGCTGAAGAGCAGCATCTCTTGGTGTTTGCTGGGTGTCCATCATGTGGGTGTCCTCATTCTGTCACTACAGACATCATGACTCATTTGTATCCCTTGGTTGGTGAGGCAGGCAGCATCTTTACTACTGGGCTCTCCAGGCCGGAAGGAGTCTGGCTGCTGCGTGTGCATATGTTCATGTGCACATTTGCTCTGAGCTGTAGAACGAACGAAAAGGGTGATGGGGTGGCAGGTGTCTGAGGAAACCTAGAACCTGGTCAAGCAGAGCTCGATACCCCAGGAGGGGACATGGTGAGGTTTAGAATCCTGTACCCCCCTCTGGGCCTCTACTTCCTCATCTGTACAATGGAACTGCTGACAGCTGGCTCACAGGGTAGAGAACAGGCTAGTGATAGACCCAGGTGCACAGTGGTCACCAAGGAAACAGCAGTCAGGACAGGATGACCCCATGATGGTCCCGAAGCCAGCTTCCGATTGTAGCCCCTTCAGGAAATGGCATTTTGGTGTCTGAGGCAGGGGTGTTTATTCTGTCTGGGTCTCCGCATTGTTGGGGGGCATCGAGTGCAAGGCCTGTCTCTCCTGAGGCCCTGCTGCAGGCCCTCAGAAAGCAAGGCTGCCCCGGTCTCCATCGGGAGTCACCCAGCTTTCTGAGGTCCCAAGCCTGGTGGGAGCGGGCGACTCCATTCTCTGTGCACTTTCGGAAAGTGGGCCTGAGGTAGCTTCCTCCTTTCCCTGTCTCCCCACTCACCGCTGAACCCTTCAGAAAGGATGGCAGCCAGTGCCAGCGGAGAAGGACCCCTGGGCTTGGCGCTCCGCCATGGGTCTGAGGCGTGAGCAGTGGGACTAGTCTCATTTGGCCCCTGCTCCTCCCACCTAAGTGGGGGGTGGGGGGAGGGGAGGAAGTCTGCCTGAAATCCATCTGTCATCATTTCTATTCAAACTTTTGAGCTAATTGGCTTCTATGTTTAATTAATAGTGGACACGTTGGGTCCCCTGAAGAGGTTGGAGTGCTTCCATCTGAACCCCCGGTGTGGGGAGGCTGAAAGCCTCGGCAGTAATTAAGGAGCTGGTGGGGGCATCTTTCTGGTCTGAAAAATTACTGCCCTTGCTGCCGCCAGCCCCTCCTCCTCATGGGCGCTGAGAGGTGCTCAGAGGCAGCCCTGTCCCCTCTTCTGTGGGCCATCCCCTCCTCCTGGCTCCTACTGCAACCCCAGGCACAGGAGAGGGACTGGCTCTGGGAGCGGTGTGCAGGGCATGGTGCTGCTGGATGGGTTCATTGTCATGGCCATCCATCGGTCCCTATGGCACCGGGCATCCCTGGTTCTCAGCTGTACCGCCTTAGGCAAGCCATCTAACCCAATGAGCTTCATTCAGTCTGTACCAGCACCTATATCAATAGACTGTTTCTCAGCTGTCAATGAGGGGCAGGCATTTTATTCATTCATTCAAAAATATTGATTGAGCACCTATCCTGGGTTCTGGGGTTATAGTAGGAGACAAAAGATTTCCCCCTGTGGACCTTCCACTGGGGGACCACTGGTTTTTCTTGGGGTGTGGGACTTTGAGAACTAAACCCAGGGTGATGGGTCACCTGGAGAACCCCCAGTGTTCACCACAGGGCCCTTCCCTCCTTGGGCCTTCGTTTCCTCTTCTGTAAAATGGGGATAGAAATAGGGCTTGACTCTGTGGGGACATAGGTGGGTTCATCTCAGATAACCCAAGCAGAGCCATGGCCCGGCCTTGAAGCCACGTGAAGGATGTTTGTTCTCTAAGCTTCCCCATCACCTGGGCACAAAAGATGAGAGCTGACATTTCTCAAACCAGGGCTTTTCCCAACTCTTCGTCTCCCTCCACACTCCCCTCCCCTTCCCCAACCATTTGACAACTGCCCGTGGACCGAAGCCCCGGAGAGGAGGAAGCTGTGTCTTTAAGTGTTCCGAACAGCACTGAAATGTTATGACAGTGCATCTCACAAGGGATGCAGTTTCCACGGCAACCCCACACTAAGATAAGCAAGCCGCCTGCATTTTTTTTTTTTTTTTCTGAAAGGTTCAGGAAGAGGGGTGGGAATTAGGCGATCTGTCAGCGGGTGGGACTTGAAAGCAAGAGCCACGTCCATTAATCCTGGAGCTCTGATTCTATTATCCGGGGATGAACGCGCACCATTAGAGGAGGGAGAAGCGGGGCCTCTTCCCCCTGCACCCCATCTTCTGGACTCAGGGCAAAAGGAAGAAAGGGAAAGAGCCATGGTCAAGTTTTGTGTGAGACATTACAGCCCTCTGGACTCTGCCAGTTACACCTGCATCGAGTGTTTCCTGATACCTGGGGAGTTAACGCCGTGTGTGTGTGTATGTGTGTGTGTGTGTGTGTGTGTGTGTGTGTGTGTGTGTGTGGTGTAGAGCTCAGGACTTGTATTATATTATGGACTCAGGCTTTGTGGTCAGACAGACCCAGGTTCAAATCTGGCTTTTCAAATGGCGGGGATATTGGGCAAGCTGTTAACTTGTTGGAGCCCCAGTTTCTTCATCTGTAAAATGGGCATAATGGTAGTTCTGTCTTTACACACTCATTAAAAAATGCCAAGCAGTAAGATAGTGGCACAGCAGGGGACTGGGTAGAGGCAACGGTGGTGGGCTCCGGTGGCACCCAGGGGTGGAGATCAGATGTGTACTGAACTCCCAGTAGGTTTACTCCGAGTAACTGCCACCCCTTACTCGGCCACTTTGGGTTGACGAGGTCCCTGCAGCCTGAGAGCCCATTTTCTGCTATAGGAGCAGGGAGAGTGTAGAATTTCTCTCACCGGACCTCCCAGGGGAATCAATCTTTACCTCTTGGGATCTGATTAGTTCCCCGGTGGTGCGGGGCCTTAGGATGCGTAACTGTGGGATGCACACATGTTTTTAGTGGAGACACATGGGGCCATCTCCATGCCCTGAGCCCGCTGCAGACTGGCTCCCAGGGCCGGCCTTCTGTGAGTCTGGTGTGACTTGGCGCCTGCCAGAGGCCCTGCTCTCAGGCCTGCTGAGTGTAGAGTCCTAGTCCGCAGACACGGCCTGTCCCCTGCACTGCCCACCCCAGACCACAGGCTGTGCCATGGCTGCATATGCACCAGAAGGCCTTTGTGTGCCCCCTCACCCCCTCAGGCACCCCTCTTGCCCTTCCCACATCACATCTGCATCTCATCCCTTTGTCCAGAAGCCCCTTTGCCCACGATCATCAGCTTTTACAGAACAGCAGCTAGGAACTCTCAGGATGTCAAGGAGGAGCAGAAAATGGGGGCTCCTGGTTCTTTGCTAATTTATTTTGACAACTGTAATATCATTTTAATTACTTACACTCATAATTCAGAGGTCAATGGCAAATGACCCGAGGTGTGTTTTTGTGCTGGGGAGGAGGCATGGAGGAAGAGAGTTGTTTTCAGCTTCTATGACTGTTTTGCTGATTGGTGGGAAATGGGTGTCAGGGTCCTCTGCCCCCACCCCCAACTGTGGGTTCCTCTGCCGTCACCGCAGAAATGTTCTATTTTCACATCGCTGCCCTAGAAAGCAAAAACTCAGCTCAGGGTCATGTCTCAGGCTGGGCCTGTCCTCTCTGAATTTTATTGCCAGCCCCCCGGTGTGTGTTCTGCTTACAGTGCCCACAGTGGAATCCGGAATGCCAGGGAAGGCAGAATGTACACTCACCCCCTCCCTGCCAATGAGCACAAGGGAAATCATGACCAGAGGACAGGAATAGCCTGTCACACAGCAACAAGCAAATGCCAGGCCTGCTGACCCAGGCCCCTGTGCGCCCGCTCACCCACCTCTGTCTGCCCCCTGCGCTCTTGCCGTGGCTGGCAGAGCAAAGCAATAAATAACTGGGCATTTGTTCACATGTATATTTCTGGGTCTGTAAGGGCTTTCTCAAGCCAGCAGACACTCTTGAGACACTGGCTTGGAGGGTGAGGTCAGGACTAAGCAGTGCTATGGCTGGTGGGCTTCTTATGTTATTGGCTTTGAGCGTATCAAGAATGCTCCCCTGCCCCCAAGTAGCATCGTCATCTCATTGCAGGGTCCCTGCACCTGACATTCCACCTCTGCAGCGTTCTTTCTTTAGGAATGAGCATTGCCCTCAGCAGTCTTTGCCAGCGGGTATTCCCGGGAGGAGCTGCTCATTAAGGCCACAAGGAAGGGCCCAATAGTGACTCCTCATGTCTGTTGAGCCCGCTGTGCTGTCCACTCATCTGATTTCTCACAACCACCCAGGAAAGCAGACGGAGCAAGGCTCACTCTGCCCATTTCACAGGTAAGAGCTAGAGGCTCCAAGAAGTTGACTCTTCCGAAGGCACAGGGCCAGTAAGTTCATAAACCAGACTCAGTGCAGTACCCTGAGGAGGGAGGAGGGTTAGGAATAGGAGAGGGAGGCATCAGGGCTCAGGAGGAGATGAAAAGTGTGAATGAATGGAAGGAGGAATTAACAGCACTCCCATGCTTAAGGGGGAATGGCATCCAGCCGTTCCCTAAGCGGGTGACACACACCAGCCTGTGGCTCTAAATGACAGTATAGCAGAGCTTGGGAACCCAGGTGTATTCTGGCCTCCCTTTCTGGAGACTCAAGATGCACCCTGCGTCCCAAAAAGGCTCTCACAAAAGCTCCTGTTTAGCCCTGGCCGGTGTCGCTCAGTTGGTTGGAGCGACGGCCAATTGGTCAAAGGGTTGTGGGTTCAGTTCTCAGTCAGGGCACATACATAGGTTGAAGGTTTGATCCCCGGGTGGGGTGTATACAGAGGCAACCGATCTCTCTCTCTCTCTCTCTCTCTCTCTCTCTCTCTCTCATCAGTAAAAACATATCCTTGGGTAAGGTTTTGTTTTTTTTTAAAAAAAAGATTCTATTTAATGGGTTAAGCCAGTATTTCTCAGACTTCACTGATCACAGAGCCTATTTTTATTTTTATTTTTTCTAGTGCTCTTATTAACATCTGAGCACACTTCAAGGAAAGGCTCTTCAGGCCAGCCCCACTCATCTCTGCTCAGTTGCTGGCTGCCTCTGCAGAGGGTCAGGGGGTCAGAGTGCCCTCCCTTGCTAGCTCTTGGGAAATCGCCCTTTGTGGCCGAGGATTATTCTGAAGACAGTGCCATAATTAGCATCATAATAACGGCATCTCTTACTGAGCCCTCACCCTGGGCCAGGCTCTGCTGTGAGTAGTTTCCATGCCGCGTTCATTTACAGCTCATCACTGCCCTGTGACAGGGGCGCTGTCTTCGCCATCCTCATTCCACAGATAAGGGGAGCGAGACCTTGAAGGATTAGATGGCTTGCCAGCTGGGCAGTAGCAGAACCAGGATGTAGTCCCATAAAGATTATAGAGAACCCCCCTCTCCACCAGCCTAACCACTACCCTATCCTGCTAGGGGCTGAGGACCCTCCCCCATCTACCCGGGACCCTGGTCCAGCCCCACTGAGGCCCCCAGTTTGGTATCTGCATCGCTAGCTTGAGAGTGCACTCCCCTGGGCATCCCCTCCTCCTGCCCCCAGCCTTTCTGGAGCCAGTGCTGAGCATCTCAAAAGCCCATGGAGCTGGAGAGTTTTAAACAGGAAACGGGTATAATTTTGGTCAGAAGCTCAGGCAAGAGGGGAAAGCTCTGCCAGGCACAGCCACATCCAAAAGAAACAGAGAGGGAGGGTTTAGGGTTTCACGTTTGTGCATTTAAGGGGTATTAAGGCAAATAAAGGACTTTTATTCGGCCCTGTCCAGGCCCGGCCATGTCCTGCTTTTCTAGTCTACCATGACCATCCCCCCGCAACCCCCACTTTTTTAATTGAATGGAACCGGGGTCAACCAGGGGAACCCAGCACAGGGCAGCCCCCCCTCCCACCCTCGCCTTTCTGACTTGGCGTACAATCCCCCTCCGCCCCTCTCCCAGGCTCTGTCCCAGCCAGAGTGTCCCCCTCCTCAGCCTCCCCCTCCCTCGTTTTTTGTTCTCGTGGGAGCTCCCCAGAGACTGGGCCACTGTCGGGGCAGCCGGTGCAGAGAAGACACAATGGAACCCTTGTGAGGCTGTAGGCCCCCCCCTGCCCCCTCCCCAGGGGCCCCGTGGAACATTCCTCATCGTTGCCCAAGACCTCCCTGAACCTTGTCCCCTGGAAAACCGGACTAAACCGGTCTAGTAGGGAGAGGGATTTTCTGGATCCCAGGAGCCTGTCCCCACCCCCACCCTATTGCTCCTGCACCCCAACACCCGTGGTCCCTCCAAGCCACACAGTGCCAAGCCCCAGACTTAGCGGTTTTGTTAGATGCCGTTTCTTTCTTCCCTCAGGTTTCCCCAACCCGTATTCAATTGCATTTTAATTCCACAAACATCTATTAGCCTTCAGGGGTGAGGGGATGAATAAGCAGTGGCTTCTGGGTGGGGAGGGGCACTGTGGTGGGGGAAGCAGAGAGCGACTATTGAGTAACATCTAATGAGTGTTTCCTATGTGCTGGCTACGATCTATGTGGTCACAACAACCCCATGAGGTAGCTGCTGCTATTCTTGCAGGAGAGGAAACTGAGGGAAGAGGAGTGACACTCCTTGTCGATGGTTAGAGTCTGCAAGTGGCAGAGTCGGGATTCGACCACAGGCAGGCTGCGTTCAGGTTTGCTTTCAGCCATTGATCAGAATGTTTCATCACCAAGTGTCCGTGAGTCAGGCCCTGTCTTCACCACGGCGGCCTCTCCCCAGGACACGTGCTTTAAGATGCGTGATGCATGTTTCCATCCTGGACTTCAGGATGACCATGCAGGCTCTGGAAAAACGGAAAGTAGCTGCAGGAGGCCCAGAGCTCCTGGGTCCTGCAGAGCGGAGATTGGACCCCTTGGACTTCATGTAAGCTCACAGCTCAGCATCGACAAAGTGATGCTGTGAATGAAGGCCAGCTATTGCAGGAGACCAGGGCCCCGGGCCAGTCAAGCCGCTCTGTCTCTGAGAGCTGGCCATGTGGCCTAGGGATTTTCCTGACCGGCCAGTGGGTTTGTGTCTGTGCAACGTGGAGAAGCTTTGCTGGGAGTGCACTTGGGACTGATCTGCTGGGGATGCCTCTGCCTGGGCTGTCCCCCAGGATGCTGGCTGACACCTGTCTGCAGAAGTTTCTGGTCTTCCCATCTGGGCCAGATAGAACCAGGCCCCTGGGGACCCCCTCTGGGAGAGGGGGGCTGCCCAGGATTGGGTGGAGGCAGGCAGGGACTTCTCAGGCCGTTTGTCAGATCATAAATCAGGGCTAATTGCAAAGCTTCCCCCCACAGATGCACGGTGTCTGCCCGGAAGGCTGTCTCCTGGGAGGGGAGACTCCGGGAAGGCCACAGTGGCTGTCTGCCATGCGGGGACCCCTCCCTGACTGCGGGCTGCAGGGGCCTGACCTCCAGGCCCGGGCCACACAGCCAGTCTAGGGTGGCGCCAGGACCAAACCTCAGATCTCCTCACCCCCCCAGTCTGCTGCTTTTTTAAACTCCATGTGCTTATTTACTAGCATGTATTTTTAAACAGCATCAGAATAAGAATGGGCAGGGCTGCCGAGGCTCAGGGAGGGGTGCGGGAGGCTTCATGGTGGTGCCCTTGCTGTTTGTGCGCATGTTTGAAAATTTTTGAAATCCGCAGTGAAAGCCATACACGCAATGTTACCTCCTCTGAAAGAAAAGATTGCATTCATTCTTCCCTGCAGCCCCTTTTGCTTCCTCCACAGGACTGAGGCTAACTCGCAATTCTTTTATGATTCTTCTGTCTCTGTCTGTCTCTGTGGAGTGAGCTCTTGTGTTGGTGCTGTTGGCCTAGCTTTGCTGCCTGGCGTATCCGTGTCTGCCAGCACAGAGCCCAGCATATGTAAGTACCTTCGGAATCACATAGCGCGCCTATGGCATCTGGAGAAACCTCATCAGCTTTGTGGAGTGGTGGGGCATAGTGGGAGAAAGTGAAATATCTACAGGAGTCAGGACACCTCAGGCTGGTGTGGAAGACAGTGTGAAGTCCACCTCCCTGCTTGCCCCCATTGCTTCACCGGTGGAATGGTGACCACGATGGTTCTGGTGTCAGAGCCCACGTCGCTCACGCAGATGCGCCTGGCACATGCCAAGTGCTGCTTCCATGCAGGTGGGTGGTCTTGTTGCTTCATCCAGGTCCCTCAGCTACCCAGCCAGTGCATGGAGCATCCGTGAACCCCCCTGGACCTTCCCTGCTGCCTCCATGAAGCAGGGCTGCTGGTGCCATGTTTGAGGAGTTGGCTACCTTCTTGGGTCCTGGGCTTTGGAAAAGCACTGCTTACGTCCACACAGAAGGCATTTTTTAAAAAAAATACATTTTTATTGATTTTAAAGAGAGGAAGGAAGAGGGAGAGAGAAACATTGATGTGAAAGAGAAACATCAACTGGCTGCCTCCTAGCATACCCCATCCTGGGGATTGAGCCTGCAACCCAGGCATGTGCCCTGACTGGGAATCGAACTGGCGACCTTCTGGTGCAATGGAACAAAACTCATCCAACTGAGCCACACCGGCCAGGGCCAAACAGGAGGTTTTTATTTCTGGCTGAAAAGGGCTCCACCCTGTTTCCTAAAGCCCTGGGTTCCTACCCCTACCCCCCTCTATTCCCATCTCCACGAAGAAAGGAGACAGATGCTCAGCTAAAGTCGTCCCTGGCCAGGGCAGGAAAGAGGTCTGCAGGGTGCTGAGTGAGCCTGGGTTTTGAGCAGGGAATGCCTCTCAAAGATGCACTCCAGGGGCTACACCAGTGCCTGGGGACATCTGGTCCACCACCCCAGGCACTGGAGTCCAGACTGGGGGCTGAGCCAAAACCGGTTTGGCTTAGTGGATAGAGCGTCGGCCTGTGGACTAAAAGGTCCCGGGTTCGATTCCGGTCAAGGGCACGTACCTTGGTTGTGGGCACATCCCCAGTAGGGGGTGTGCAAGAGGCAGCTGATTGATGATTCTCTCTCATCGATGTTTCTCTCTCTCTCTCTTCCTCTCTGTAAAAAGTCAATAAAAAATATATATAAAAAAACAAAAACAGACTCGGGGCTGGGAAGGTGTCCTACTGCCACGTGACCTGGGGCCACCCCTCTACACCAGGGACCTGCTTGTCCCTCTACAGACTTGATGCAATGTTTCGTGGGTGGGAGAAGAGGTCTGGGTGCCTTTAGACCCGTGCTCTTTCTAAGCCAGAGGGCATGGCCCCTGCAGGCCTGCTCTGGGGGACCTTCTCCAGCCGCAGTGGCTGGTGGGTAGGGAGAGCCCCCCCGGGGGGGGGGCAGTGAGAGGGGCGGGTGAGGGCTGCAGGCCTTTGAAGAGTTTGGATTTTGTTCTGAGAGCAATGAGGAGCCTTCCAAGGGTTTCAAGCAGAGGCGCTCTGGGTTCTAATTTGCATTTTAAGTAAACCCCCAGCTGCTGCATGGAGAATGGATTACAGGAGCCAAAGTAAGAGCCGAGAGAGGCCAGAGGGTAGAGAAGGGAGTTAGGACTGTTCCCCAGGAAGGGCCTGTGGGGTTTGAGCATCACACACACACACACACACACACACACACACACACACCTGTCAGAGCTCAAGAACCCAGGGGAGAGAGGTAGAGAAGTAGCTGGTGTCTGCAGGTGGGGGCTACAGGTGATGGGCAACCAGTTTCTTAGCTGAGAGGTAGGGAATTTCAGTTCATCCAGACTAGTCCCCAAAACAGTGGGAGAGAAGAGGAAAAATGGTGAAAGAAAATGATACTGAGGGCTTCCCTAGAGAAGCCCTCTGAGTCTGCTCAAACTCAGTGGTTTTATGATTGTTCCTATTATTTTAATGTTACCATTTAGACATTAATCAGGAATAAAGAAACATGAATGTAAATGTTATTACTTTCACATGGAGCTGCGATGGTAAACTGTACACCTGCCCCTTGATGGAAGGGGACCGGGGTGGAGACAGGGTATGGGGAGAGGGATGGGGAGCTAATTCTATTGACCTCCTGTCAATGGAATACTTGATGTCTTCCAGGCCCCACCAGGCCTGAGGAAATAAAGGGCGTGAACACAGGCTGTAACACAGAGCAGGGTACAAATGGTGCCAGAAGCAGAATCCACAAGGCCAGGGAAGGCTGTTTAGAGGACAGAAGTGAGAGGCGGGCGGAGAAAGCCTTTACTGAGGTGGCCTTAGAGGACAGGGGTGAGGAGGAAGGCAGCCCACGTGGTGGGGCAGCCTGAACCAGTGCTTGACTTGGGAAAGCGTGGGGTATATGTTTTCATCAAAGAAAGAATGATACCCCTTTGGTGGTCATTCTGGGAACATGGAGAGGGGTAGTGAAATGTTAAATTTGAAGGTAGGTTGAAGCTAGATCCTAGAAGTCCTTAAATGCTGAATTTGAACTTAATTCTTCAGCTTTGGAGAGACTTTTAAGGATTTGGATCAGGCCGATGGTCTAGGGCCGTGGTCGGCAAACCACGGCTCACAAGCCACATGTGCTCTCCCACAAAATATCACAGCCTGGGAAGTCTATTTTGAAGAAGTGGCATTAGAAGAAGTTTAAGTTTAAAAAATTTGGCTGTCAAAAGAAATTCAATTGTTATCCTGTTAATACTTGGCTCTGTTGACTAATGAGTTTGCCGACCACTGGTCTAGGGTCTTGCTCTGATACAGGTGTAGAGGATGGACTGATGCAACGAGAGACTGGAACAGGTTGTCTACTGCAGAGGACCGAGCAATAGAAGATACAGGCCTGATGTGAGCAGGGACATGGGTGGAGATGGGAGCGGGGGGCAGATGCAAGAGGCAATGGGAAGACTCTATAGGATTTGGGACGAATGGATGAGGCAAGAACAGAAATGACAATGTCTGAGTTTTTGAGCTAAGGTGCCTAAGAGAATATTGGGGCTGCTAAGAAAAAGGGTGGGAACGCAGAGGATTTGGAAAGAGCCAGTGGAGGGGCCAGGATGATGAACTCAACTTTGGGCAAAGAGGTTACGATTCTTTCTCCCTCACCCCTTTGTACATCAGAGCCCTGTTCCAGCAGTGTTGCCTCGGCGCTCAGAGGGAGGTCTGACTAGCGTTTATTAAATCTTGAAAATAAGAATCGAATGCCAGCCCAGAGCCTGTCCGCCTGCTCTTTATCAGATTACATTGGTATTCATCTTTACTCTGCTTCCCTGACCCTTTCTGCTTTTAGTTGAATTCACTTAGGGCCACAGGCAGGGGCCATATCAGTTCTTTTCTTACTTCTGTGGACCCCAAGTATATTGCAGTGCCTGGCAATAGAGGAGTTCAGTCAGTTTTGTGTACAGAAGGGAGGAAGGGAGGAAGTGTGGGAGGGAGCGGAGGCCTTATCCGTCTCTGTTCAGTACTGAGCCTAGCCCACGGAAGTCCCTTGACTAATATTTGTGGACCCGTGTGCGGTGGATGAGTGATTCTTTGCAGGCTGAGGTTTCAAAGCTTCCCTCTGGTAACTCTCATGCCTGCAGTGGTATGTTTATCTTGAAGGTTTGGATCTGAATTTTTCTTTCAAGTCCAAAGGCATGTACTAACCCCAGCCTAAAATAACAAGTAGATTGCGTTTCCAAGGAGGCCTGGCAGGCCAGGGAGAAGATAAAGGAGAAAGCAAGGGAACCTTTCCACTCTCCACCCGCCCCCATGATCTCTGGGATGGAGGTGAGAGCTACTAACACAGTGAGGGGTGTGTACGTGGGGTGAGCCACGAGCCCAGACTCAGGGGGAGAAATCAATTTATGGAGAAAGAATAGACCTTCTTCTGGTCAGCTGGGATTAGCAGTGAAACCGAGGCCATCCTGAGGGGTGTGGGGAGTACTTGTCTGATGTCTTGGAAGTGGGAGCGGGTCCTGCTGATGGCAGACCGAAGCAGCCCGGAGATGCCCACCCGGCAGAAACCATGCTGGTCACCACCTGTCATAAAGGTTGGTCTTACCGACGCCCGGCTGCCCAGAAAGCCAATGAGAACACAGAGACCTCGCCAATAACAGGTGGCATTTCTGGCCACTTTCACAGCTCTCTGTGAGCAAAAGTGGGGGGTAGGGGGGTGGGGGGATGGAGGAAAGCTGCTTCCAGAGGCAAACATCACCTCAGGGGTGTTCCTCAATGTTCAGGTGAAATTAGAGAAGGATTGGGGTAGGGTCCAGCTGCCCACCTTGCGTTCTGGCTGCTGGTTTCTAGCAAGTGACTGTGTCTCAGGGTGAGATCAAAACCCAGGCTGGGAGGCCCGAGGTCTAGTCCTGGTTCTGAGAGTCATTGGTGGCAGGAGCTCACCTTAGCTGCCAGGTCTCTCTGAGCCTCTGGTCTTTGTCTTCTGTATTAGATTCCAAGAGCTACTGTGACAAATGGCCACACGCCGAGGTCCTCAAATCACAAGAGATGTGATCGCTCACATTCCTGGAAGCTGGAGGTACAGCAAGGGCAGTGCTCACTCTAAGTTCCCAGGGGAGCATCCTACCTGCCTCCTCCGGCTTCCCAGGGTGCTGGCAGGCCTGGCGTCCCCGGTTTCACAGCGGTGTCATGGCGGTCTCCGCCTCCCTTCGTCCTCACACAGCTGGCTTTCTTCTGTGTGTCTGTCTTTTCATGTATTCCTTCCTTCCATGTGTATTTCTTGTTTTTTTTGTTTTATTTTGTTACTGAGGATATTTTTTTCCATTGCTTTTCAGAGAGAGTGGAAGGGAGTGGGGAGGGGGAAAGAGTGAGACACATCAATGTGAGAGAGACACATGGACTGGCGACCTCCTTCACGTACCCGATTGGGGTGGGGAGCGAACCTACAACCCAGATCTGTGCCCTGGACTGGGAATCAAACCCGCGATCCTTCGGTCAACAGGCTGATGCTCTAACCACTGAGCAAAGCCATCTAGGGCATGTGGGTCTAGCTTTCTGTGTGTCCTCTCCTCTTATAAAGAAACAATCATTACATTGAGTGCCTCCTCTAAACCAGTATGACCTCATCCTAACTATATCTGCAAATACCCTTTTCCCAAATAAGGCCACATTCTGGAGTTCCGATGAGCATGAACTTGGGGGTGGAGGGGCACTATGCAATCCATTGTACCTTTCTCCTTTAAAGTAAGGTTATACTTTATGAAGTTCACCACATGTGGTTCCTAAACAATGATTACGTGCCTGCAGGGTGCAGCATGTTGAGGAAGGGGGTCCCAGAGGTCAGGAAGACGCAGGATTGGATTTTCCAGCCTCACTCATCACAAGCCCCCGTCAACTGCAGTTGGGCTAGGCCTGTTCCAGGCGGGGGTCCCAGAAGCCAGGGTTTCCCCCAAGAAACGGAGCTGCCTGACCACGACTCCTGCAGTGTCTGCACTGACTGCGTGGACATCTGAAGGACATTGTCAGAGGTATCCCTTTTATGTCACTGGCTCCACTATAGAAGTCTGTCTGACTCACTCTGGGGCTGGAAGTGCACTTTCTGATTCCACAAACGCTTGGCCCAACAATTTTTGGAACGCTGGCTGAATAATCAAAGGAGCCTTTGGCAGATCTAAATCAGACGTGACTTTGGGAGGTCGGTTCCTCGGACAGTTCCAGAGCAGGGAGGAAGCCCACCCGAGGTCAGTGGCCAGCCGTCAGCGGCATGTGCCTGTCAGATGACTTTTGGTGGAACTCACGGAACCAGGACACTTCTCATTTTAATGGTTATCTAGTTATCTGAATGACTATTTAATAAAATGCACTTAACAAACACATGGCTTCCTAGATAGTATAACGTAATTCCAGATTAAATTTAAAAGTTGAGTAGGTTGGAAGCCATTGGAAAGAACAAGATTCATTGAAGACTAGTTCAGGAAGCTATGGGTCAGGTAATGAGTGAGGGAGCATGCAGTGGTGGTGGGTGTTGCAAATAAGGGGAGGGAGTTATGGTGTGGGGACACCGGTGGAGACAGTTTGGCATTGATATCTGGGTTGGAACCTCAGCTGCATTGCCTACTGGCCTGGGAACCTCAGTCAAGTCAGCCAGTGCCTTGGAGCATCCATTTCCCCATCCGGAAATTGGGGGGAGGGGGGGGGCACCTGAGGCACAGAGCGGATCATTCCTGTGGCATTGGAGCACTAGGCATGGAGGAGAGTCACTATGGGCGGAATATGGCTGTCAGATTAGAGGTGCCTCTCATGGGATCTGGAAGACAGACCCAGACTCCAGTTGCCCAGAGAGGAGGCCATGGGGGCTGGCTGGGTTTCAGGCTCTGAGCTGGGGAGTCTCCTAGAACATTTGATCTTGGCGAGTGTCCTGGGAAGCAGCCTTCTGCAAATCTGAGGCTGGAGTGGGGCTAGGAGGAGACACTATTTTAGTAATTCAGGAGGCCTTGGTGTTTTTGTTTTTGTTTTTAGTTCTTACAATATGCCAGGTGCTTCACTTGAATTTCTCTTGCGCCTGCGGCAACCCCATGAGAAAAGTGATATTATTCCCATTTTACAGATGAGTGCACTAAGGCTCAGAGGAGAAAAGTAACCTGACCGAGGTCTTAGAGCTACAAGAAGCAGGTGGAGGACTGGAAACCTCCACTGTCTTGCTCCATACAGCACCTTGCCGCTACTGCCCTAGGCACTGGTGTCTCTGAACCAGGATCCAGAGAACAGCGGTAACAATAGACAGACCTGACGCAGGAGAGGAACAGGAAATTGACCAGAAAATCCCACATCTCTTTATACACAAGGAAGGATCCCCTCAGTAAAGGCATCCCACAGGCTTTCGCTCTTCATTTCACCGGTCTTCTTCTAGAAAGGAGTCACGGGGTTTATCTCCTGATCTTTGACTTTTACATTTTCTCTGCAGCATAGGAGCCAGTGATATTGTCCAAAGGCATCCTTTAAAGACCACAGGGGTGGGGGTGGAATGGGGGATGCAATCTCATGGGATTAAAAAGCAATTTGAACATGAAATCACTCCCTGGGGCCTGGCAGCTACACGGGGAGAAGGATATGATTTGACATTTCTTGGAAATTGGTGTTCGCATTTCCCGGTGGACCTGGGTGTGTGGACAGACTGCTGGTTGTGTTTTCCTCACCCTGGTCGTGCAGACTGCTGATTGCCCTTATTCATACAGGGCTGGCATTTCCATTTCCACACGGACTCGCACTGGACAACAGGCCTGAGTTAGTTTAGCATTTGAATCTATTGTCGTTCACTGCATGTCTTTTTTGGATGCACACTACACAGACAGAGACCATGCTAGTTAGAAGAGCTAGTGCTAATCTTGTAGTGATGACCATGTGTCAGGCCGTGTTCTTGGCCCTTCACGTGTCCTTAGGTATTTAATCCTCAGCACAGCCCTTTGAGGCAGGTATAGTTAACCTCGTTTTACAAAGGAGGAACAGAGAGGTTAGGTGACTTGCCTAAGGTCACACAGCTCAGCTAGGACAGAACAGGATTAGAACCAGAGCCTGCCTTCTTAACTAGCACTGTGCCACACTGGCTTGCCTGGGAGTTCCTTTGACACATAATCCAGCATACCCTGAACAGACATCTATCACTGAGTGTATAATAGTTGAGAGTACTCATTTATTTTCCTATTTATCTCCACTGTGAGTTCTTTGAATCTGGGGTGTGGGCTTACTCGTTCTGCTTCCCCAGGACCCAGCATGGCACTTGGCACCTGGAGAGTGTTTGATAATGTTGTTTTTGTAACAAAATGGTTTGAAGTTCACTTTCAGGGGAATTTACACCAGTGGGTGCCAAGAAATCAGAAAGAAGCCATTGGAGAAGCAAAGAACAGCTGGTTGGTGAGCTGTGGGGCAGAATGACCAGCTCCTTGCTCGATGCTGAACTAATGCAGAGGTGGGTTCGTGAATCCGGGTGGGGTTGGTGCTTGGTGTTGATCTAGAGATGTTGCTGAGCACAGCTGAGCGAGCTCTCCCAGACCATGGTAACCAGTGTGGCAGGGTGGCCCTCCAGTCAGAGCAGCCTGGGCTTGAAGCCTGACTCTACCTCTGATTTTCTTTAAACCACAGCTTCCTCTTCTATCAATAATATAAAATGGGTTCATTTTGAGGATTAACCGAGATAGACAGTGAAACGAGCTCAGTGCAGAAACTAGACTTATAAGCCCTCCATAAATGTTAGCTTAATTCAGCTCACATTTTCAAAATCACTTTCCCAAATAGCAGCTGCTGGACCCCCACCCCGCTTGGCGAGACCCCATTCTATAGAGGAGAAACCCGAAGCAGGGAGAGCTCAAAAGTGATTGTGCATGTCCTAGAGTTAGAGAGCGAGAGTGAGAGTGTAGGACCAGGACAACTCGGACAACTCCGTGCCATTGGGAAAGCTGGGCTCTTATGAGTGGTGCCGGTATGAGCATGAGGGCACATTTACTAGTTAGAGCACCTATTTTCTAATTTTGGGGATATACACCACTTTTCTTATTTAAAAAAATATATTTTTATTGAGAGAGAGGAAGGGAGAGGGATAGGAAAGATAGAGACATTAGAGGAACGTCATCAATTGACTGCCTCCTGCATGCCCCCTCCTGGGGATCGAGCCTGCAACCTCTTGGTTCCTGGTTCAGTGCTCAGCCTCTGAGCCACACCGGCCAGGCACTTTTCTTAAAACTTAAAGAGATAGGCAGATGCACCATTTCTTAATATTACTACACCAGCAGGTATTTATAATTTAAAAATTTGGTTAATATCTGTCTCATACCCCAAAATAACAGACTTCTGACTCTACAAATGTAGTTTACATATCTCCATTTCCCTGGTCAATAATTGGAGATTTAAATGCACGCATACCCACCCACACACTCATTCACATGCTCTCCAGTTTGCACACATCTGTGCCTTCTCACACTGTAGTCACCGCTTTCCCATTGGTTGCTGTCCAAGTAGGAGGTTGTGTCTCTGTTTATGTTTATTGGCATAATCCGATGTTCCGGCTTTAGAACTGCCTCCATTAGGCACTCATCACCATTCGAGGGATGTGAGAAAAGAGAGAGAGAGAGAGAGAGAGAGAAAGGCACACTCTACAATTAGCCTTGGGAATAGAATCAGAAATACAAGCACAATTAGTCTTCTAGTGATAAACTCCTAGATGACATGGGCAATGTTTTATGCCTTTTATTAAACATTTTCTTTAGCTCCACCTGTAAAATCTGGGGCTCTGCAAGTATTTGTTCACAGAGTTCATCACAGCACTTTTTTAATATGCTGACAAGCCCTTGGTGAAATCGGCTGCTGGGGATGCAATAAGGAACCCCCAGAATAAGAATGGCAGGGTTAACTCACTTCCCAGCATCACAACGGTCACAGTTAACCCCATGACTGAGCAGAGCTAGCAACCCCATGTATGGCCATTGGCCTGTTACTTCGTGTGGCACCTGGGGGGAATCCACTCTCAGCGATTAACCAAAACAAGCTTCCCGATCTTTACCAGGTGGGCCTTCAGGCTGCGGCATCTTCTGTCCTTCATGGCGGGCCAGGGCAAAGAGCATATACTTTGTAGATCCACAGGCCTAGGTTCAAATTCCAACCTGGCCACTTCCTGGCTGTGTGACCTTGGACAAATGACGTAACCTCCCTGGGCCTCGCTTCCTTCTTGAGATTTCGGTAATCATGAAATGAGTTTGAGCTTGTAAAGAGTTTAGGAAGGTGCCTGGCATGCATTAGAGGCTCAGTTCTGTGTTGTTGTTACTGTGTCCTTCCTTCCTTCCTTCCTTCCTTCCTTCCTTCCTTCCTTCCTTCCTTCCTTCCTTCCTTCCTTTCTTCCTCCCTTTCTTCCATCCATCCGCCAGGAGACAGACATTTTCTGTTGCTGATGTAGGATAGAAGTGGTGTCTAAGCTAAAGGGCTTTCATGGAGGGCAGTCCAAGGGGGAGATGATAAACATGCAAATAATCAGAGTGGGTACAGACCACGTGCTGCTGGAACAGAGACTGGGAGCTCCTAGTCTGTTGTGGGGCATAGACCCATCTGCACAGAGTGACTTCCTAATCTGGTTCCTAAAGGATGAAGAGCCATTTGCCTGGTGGAGAAGGTGGGGCTATCATTCCCAGGGAGGGTCCAGCGTGGGCAAAGACAGGGAGGAGGCATTTCAGACGAAGCGAGCAGTGTAGCCTGAGGTTAGGCCACTCGAGGTCTCCAGGGATGTGTGTGCACGGTTAAGGTGAAATCTGATAATGCCTTATTACATACTAGACATCTGGTGCACAAAATTCGTGCATGGGGTGGGGGAGAGGAAGGGGAGAATCCCCTCAGCCCAACCTGCACCCTCTCTAATCCAGGATCCCTCAGGGGATGTCTGACTGCTGGTTTAGGCCCAATCCAGCTCATCCCAGCCTCACTGCACAGGGGGGAGTGTCCACTGGAGAGACTCACAAGAGACTCATGCCACTGCTGCAGTGCTGTTCCAGCTGTGGGAGCACACTGACCACCAGGGGGCAGCCTCTGTGTTGAGTGTCTGCCCCCTGGTGGTTAGTGCGCGTCATGGCTACTGTCCAGTTGTTCCAGTCCTCTGGTCACTTGGGCTTTTATATATATGGAAAGCCTAAGGTGAGTTATAGGTTAGGGGAGTAACAGTTACTTTGACTCTTGTCCCTGTAGAACCAGCCAATTTCAGCTCAAAGAGGGAACTCAAAGAAGGAAGCCCACAGGAAATGGGCAGCTGAGTGGATGATAGGATGGCTTCTCTAGCTGCCTGGCCATCAACCGCACACCCAAAGGAAGTTGGGCATTGTTATCAAGACACATGACAGGTTCATGAAATAGCTTCATTGGCTAGAAGAGGGGCTGATGGGTTCTCAGCCAGAGGGGGCATCTGAGGGAGGAGGAGAGGATGCCAAGGGCAGCCCCCAGCCCAGGGCTGCTGATGCTATTGGCACCAGAGGGCCCCTCAGGTTCCTGGGAATGCCAGGACCTGGCAGTGCTTTCTTGTGCCTGGTGCTTCCTTCTTCTGCAAGACAGGAGCTCAGCTGAGCTGATTTTAAAGAGTTGACCCCAAGCAGAGAAAGGCTAGCTGAACACCTATGAGCAGGGATTCGGGGCCATGACTTGGGGACTGACACAAAGGAAGAAGGTGCACTTAGAGCAGATATAGTCCTGATCTCAGTTTGGCCACTTATGACTCCTGTGGGATCCTGGGCAACTCACAGAACGTCCCTGAGCCTCAGTTTCCACAGCGGGGAAGAGGGGATCATAGCACAAGCTTGCTTTTGTGGGTTGAGATAATGGACTAAAGTGCCTGGCACCGCCCCAGCGCTCAACACCCACATTAGTGAGTAAGTTGGAGACAGGCTGAGTTCCTCAGGTTCAGGACAGGTTGCCAAAAGGCTCTTGAAATTTCCACTTAGCTGCTGGGAGAAAGGCCTCTAAGAACTGGCTTTGCACCTTTCTTTTCGCAAAGACAAGACACCGAATAATACACTGGGTCTCTCTGAATGAGGCTAAAATGGGGGTGATACAACCGCTCCCACCTGCAGGGTCTCAGATGCATGCGTGGCAAATACACCTCAAGGGCTATTTTGCTATTTGTATGTGTGCACAGAGGCCTGGGAAGGAGTGTGTTTGGTCAGAGGACAGTGGTTGCTGGCAGACCATCATGCAGGGTTGGACTGAGCTGGGAGAGTCCTTTTGGGTCCTCTAGAATTCACATGTGTCAAACACAAGGCCCGCGGGCCAAATCCAGCCCGCCAGGCCTTGCAATGTGGCCCGCACCGCGCTGTCATCACTGCACTCTGCTGTCAGTTTATGACATTGTCAGTTTATGACTGTTCAGTAAACCATTCGGCCCGCGATTTAGGCTGGATTTTAGATTTTGGCCCCTTCTCTGATTGAGTTCGACACCCCTACTAGATCCATCAGCCCAGCTCTGAACTCCCGGGAGGAAGGCACACCTGGGCCTGGAGGGAAAGTCTGAGCAACTTGCTGGAAATGGGAAAGAGACCGTGGGAACGGGCCCTTGGAGACTGTGTCTTCAGAGATCTAGAGTCTTCAGAGATCTCAAACTTTATAAAGCTACAAAACCACAGTTTCAAAGGATGCCCAAAATAGGAAACAGACAAAAGCAAAAAAGGAGTCCTCGGGGCAGTTTAATTCTTCATTGTGTGGTGGAAAATGCCTCATTGTTTGTGGCATGTCAGCCAGCTCCCGGGTGGAGGGTCCCAGACTTCATTTCCTTTTCCAATAAAATTAAAAAAAAAAAAAAAAGAAGTTAGGACTGACATCTGCTTCTGGTTGTCAGCCTCTTCCTGTTGCAGAATAAGGATGTTAAGAAAATACAGCTACCATCTCCCGGCACCATTATTGCAGCGAGGAAAGATTTGTCCCCACCTCACCCGAAATACAGAGCTTTACCAGGAGGCTGCTTGGCTTCATGAAAATCTTGGCCTTGTCTTGTGTTTGCTCATTTGCTTATTGGAAACCTGCAGCAGCAAAGCAGCGGGTGGGAACCCTCTCCAGGGGGCTTCCGGGCATAGCTTGAAGAGTGTTGACCTACCCCAGTGCCTCATTTTACAGATGTGGAAACTGAGGCCCTGAAAAGCAGAAGCACCTTCATTGAATGACACTTCATAAGTGTCGGTTCCAGGGCCACGCACCATGCCCCTGTTAGTCCTGGGGCTTCAGAGAGAAATGCCATTCAGGGGGACTGGATCCCACAGGGAGTCAGCAGTAGAGTCATTCATTCATTCATTCATTCATTCATAGCTTGGGCCACTGTAGTAGACCAGCTAGATAGAAACACAAACAATGAACAGGCCTACAGGATCCATAAGCTGATGGGATTTAAATTCTGGTGTGGCAGACAAATAAAAAAAACCTGAAGAAAGCAAATAGGTAAAATGATTTAGGGAGTGGATGTGATACAAAGAGATGAGGCAGGAGGATAACATGAGGGACTGATGACGATGTCTCTCTGATGAAGTGATACTTGTGTGAAGACCTGAACCCTCAGAAGAATCTGCCATGCAAGAACTGGCAGAAAAACATTCCAGCCAGAGGAAATGGCCAGAGCCAAGGTCTTGAGGTGGAAATGGGTGATGTGGGGGAGCTGCAGCAGGAAGGTTCCGGAGTGATGGAGCTGAGGGGTGAGCCACTTCAGATTGGGTGATCAGGGAAGACTTCCTTTGAAGAGGGGCGGTTGAGAGTTGAGCTTGAGAGCCCACCAGCCTGGGGACAGTAGGAGGCCGAGGGGCTAGCAAAGGCAGCAAGGTGGGGGCAAGACTGCATGTTCCAGGGACATAAAGAAGGCTAGGTGGCTGGAGCAGAGAAGGCGGGGGAGAGGGAAGCACAGCAGAAGACGGAGGGTCTTACTGAACTGCACGAGTCGGGGTCTAAGGAGACAGGGGAAGACCAATCTCTTCCTCTCCCCAGGTATGTCCAGAAAACAAAATCCACGTCAGTGTGAGGAAAGCTGGTGAGGTACAGAAAGCACCAGAATCTAGGGACCTGAGTGACTGTGGGGCCTTCCTGTGTGCAAGTCTGCTGCCCGCTCTGGGCCTCTCTGTACAACAAGACTGTTAGTCTAGACAGGGAGATAAATGGGTTTTCCCGTTAGTGCTGCTTCCGACCCATGATAGCGGCTGCCAGTGCACTGAGCTGGAAGGGTGCCAAGGCCCCCTCTGGGTGGATCAGCAAAGAGTGCTGGAACCGATTAGTGATGTCTGCCACAGTTGCACATATACCACCCATTTGCCACTTTTGGATCACTTAGGACTAAAATTGGTAGACTACATTGGACACGTGTGTGCTTTACCTAACTTCCGCATCTGTGTGTTCTCATCAGAAGTGAGTGCTGTGTGTGCCTCAGGCACTAACCAACGTAACAGTAGTTAACACGTCACACTGCCGTAGTTTCTACCAGGCCTTGGCGCTCATAGCCCATGAAGTCCTCATCACAACCGCGGGTCTTTAAGTCTCTTCTCTGTACACCAGGTATTGAGGCCCAAAGATCTTCTTTCTGGCCATGCAGCCAGCGAGAGGCAGAGCCAGAATTGGAACCCATCTCTGTGAACACCGCACTCTCTGCTCTAACAGCCGCCTCCTCAGAGGAGGCGAGGACACGGTGCTCGACAGAGACTCACTTGGGAATGAGTCAGTGAGAATCAATGCTCACTGCCTCCTTCTCCTGTCCCTTCCTGCTCCCAGGAGCCTGCCGTCTCCAGGGAATTCTGCCTGCTAATCCAAGTGCATGTAGATTTACTGGAAGCATCTGGACCCCAACCTGCCCGCTGTCTGGTGCAGGAGGCAGGCTGGCCCAGCAGGAGCCTGGCAGCCCTCCCTTCCAACTGCTATTTGCTTATCCTCTTCCTGCGTTTCGCCTCCGTCTGTCCCTGCAAGGAAGCATGAAGCGATAAAGCAGGGTGCCCAGGCCCAGGAGAGGGAGATCATTAGGGCAGGGGATCCTGGGGCCAGCTGGGCTCTGCTGCCCATGGCATGGTTGGTGGCCTGAGCAGTCTGATGGGGCTACCCTAGTGAAGACCCCATCTCGGGGACGTGTGGACCTGAGGCAGGTGTTGGACTTTTTAGCTCCTGGTGAGCATTGCCCACATCGCCATGCTGGAGAGGGAGCTGAGGGCATGCTCAAGGGGGCTGTCTTGGGTTTCAGCCCTGACTTTGCTACCTGCCAGCATCATGAGCTTGAGCAGGTCATTTAGCCTCCCTTTCTCATGGTAAAATGACATTATCACCAAAATAATGCCACATAACAAAAGACCCCAAACCTCTGTGGCTTAAAGCAATATTTATCTTCATGTTCAAGGGGGTGGCTGGTCTGCCCTGGACTCCATGCAGTGGGCTCCAGGCTCCAGCTGCAGGTCGGGGTTGAGTCTGTTGTCTGGGTCTCTCCTTCTTGAATCAGCAGCTAGCTGCTGGGGCCTGTGGTCAGCTCTATGCATTTATTCTGGAACAGTGGCTATTCTGATTTTCTCTTAGCACTTGACCAGAGCACACGAGGGCCCTCATAAGGACATGTAGGAACACCCATGCCTCTGCTCTGATGTCCCATTGGTTAAAGCCAGCTTCATGGTCAGGCCCAAGGTCAAGGGGTGGGCAGTCACTGCCCACATGAGGTTGTGGCAAGGGTATGGATGAGCAATTCTGTTACGGGAAGGGATGACTTGGGATCTAACTCAAGTTACCACTGAGATGCAGAAGGACTCATAGACCAACCACTGCTCATACTCACGGAGCAATTACATGTGACAGGTGCAATGCAAATTGCCTCAGGTGTAACATCTGTGAGGTGGCCATTCCCCGCCCCATCTCCTTCTCCAGTGGGCAAGTGAGGTCCCGGAAGCTGAAGTCTTACCAGGCCGGCTTGGGTGTGAACCCTTAGCCACTGTGGTCCTGGCACTTCCCCCAGTGTTTAGCTTACATACAGCCTGAGTATTCCCCAGAGGTGCCCGCACTTATTCCTGCTTTGTAGAAGGGATGTTTGAGGCCAGATAGCTGAGCTCACCATTCAGGAAGCTGGCAGGTCTGTCCACAGACCTCTGATCCCTTCCATGCTGAGTACTAGGATCTGTTCCTTTGGCCTCAGACATTTATTAGGCTAGGAAGGCAGGGGGCATCAGCCTGGAAGTCAGGATGTCCACATTTTGCCTCTGTTAAGTGTGTGGTGTGGGCAAGTCTTCGTTGTTTAACTTGGCCCCTGCAGAACTGACGGTGAATGGCAGGAAGGCCCATTTCCTCCGTGAGCCCTGCCAGTGCGGCCCTGCCCTTGCAGGGGATGCTATTTCTATACATCCTCCCTCCTGGGCCCTGACCCTGACCTTCCCCTGCCCTCAGTTCTGAGGCTAGGGAGAGCCTGGGGCTCTGAGGCCAGAGGATTTCCTGGCTCAGCCAACACACGCCGGCCAGAGAGCATGCCTCAGGGCCCGCCCTCCATTCCTGGCCTGAATTCTGTTCCCAGTGGGTCAGGGCGGGCAGGGAGGGTGGCACAGGCTCTGTTGAGGAGTGGCTGGCCCAATGTCTTGTGTTTGTCTCCCTGCTTCTCTCCCGAAAAACAGGAGTAGAGGCCAGGGCCCGCCTCACTCCTGGCCCAGCTGGAACACCTGCACCCCTTTTGCCCTCCCCACTGCCTCGTCCCCGCCTCCCATCAGTCCCCCAGGGCTCCAAACATAGCAACCCATGCCAGCCTTTTATCCTGGCAGGGGAGGGGAGAAGGAAGTAAATTGGTATTTATTGACCTTCTTTCATGTGTCAGACACTATTTGGCAATAATTAATATACTGTTATTATATGTATGCAAAATCAAATATATGTAAGTAAAATCATATATACATATGTAATATAATATCATATATGTTTTATAATGTGTCCAAGAATGGCTTATCATATCAATTTCTAGCTCCCTGGCTGGGGCTCAGTGGCCTCAGCCTGGGTCTTGGCCCTGTAACTAAAAGCACATGGCCTGGCTTCCCTGAGCCTCAGTTTCCCCATTTGCTAAGTGATCTCTCACACCACTCCCAAGCCCGATATTCCAGAGTCAGGCCTCAGAGACCTCTCCTGAGCAAACACTGTGGGCCTTTGTCTTCTGAACAGCGTAAATCATCATAGAGGTTGTATGGATTGTTTAGAATATCCACTGGTATCTAAGCCATTGATGTTTCTGGTTTCTAGATGTGAATCTGGTAGTGAGGACTGGGTCAACTTATTCTGAACCTTCTTCCTGCCACATCCCCCACAGACAGGCTCTGGAGTGGTTTGGGCTGGTCTTGCCAGTGGCAGGGTCTCCACAAGATAACCCTCTGCTTCCTTCAGGCTCCTGTTTTGTGCTTTTGTGCAGGAATTTGCACCCAGCAAGCTTCTCAGTTCTAATTAGAGACCTGAGAAGAGCAGGTAATTATAAGGATGAGGTTGGGGTATCTTGACTTCTGTGGGAAGGGGGTGGGGACTGCAGAAACATGCATTTCATGCCGATCACAGGGACCCCAGGGAACCTGATCTTGTGTGTGTGGATGTCTTTAAAATTGCTAATTGTCAGGGTGAAAATATTTTCACACACTCACTCTCCAGGAGAGCTTTATTACTGAGCCCACTGGCAGCCTCCTTGAAGTCAACTGGCCACAGTCAACATGGAAATCCTAATTAATAGACGTTCATGCTGCTCTTGGGCACAACAGCGGAAGTAATTATCATGATTTAATTGACTTTTCTCCCCTCTGTTATGCACTCTGCTTTTTCCATTTTCTTGATCTGGGAAGTGTTTTTTTGTGTGTGTGTGTGTGGGTTGTTTTTTTTTTTAATTTTTTATTAGCTTCTTTTCTGTCCTTTTTCCCTGTTTTTACAAACTGTCTCTCACACCAATGCTCTACTTATCAAATCCTATTATGATAAATATTGTGACAGCACAAAGCTCTATATTACAGAAACATCCAGAGCCTGAGCCAATGGCTTACTTATTGGGAGCATATTGGTTTGTGAAGGTGCAGTCAGACCCAGTGAAGTGTCTGGCAAGGAAGCAGGGAATCGATTTGAGGTTCTGGTTTCGGCAAGCTCCTTGGGGTTACAGGGGACAGAGAGCCACCTGCCCTAGTGCCACCGAAGGGCTGTCGCTGTCAAGATACATTTGGGGCCGAAACCGGTTTGGCTCAGTGGTAGAGCGTCGGTCTGCGGACTGAAAGGTCCCAGGTTTGATTCTGGTCAAGGGCATGTACATTGGTTGCGGCACATCCCCGGTAGGGGGTGTGCAAGAGGCAGCTGGTCGATGTTTCTCTCTCATCGACGTTTCTAGCTCTCTATCCCTCTCTCCTCCTCTCTGTAAAAAAAATCAATAAAATATATTATAAAAAAAAAAAAAGATACATTTGGGGCTCAAGGAAATCCAAGGGACAAAAATGGAGGAATCTCTGAGCTGCTGGCGCCAGAATGCCACGGGAAGAAATCTCTCTCTTTCTTTGGTCAGGCTCTCTCCAATGGCTTATTGCTCTCTGTGTGTTAACCAGCATGGTCTGCTCATTTATCTTGACCTTGACCATCTGGTAAGTGGACACTGAGCCCTCATGGTTTCAGTTCAATTCTCCACAGCCAGCTGGCCATGCCCTCTGAGCCATCCTGTGCAAACCTGAATGCCTTTTACACTCTAAAGGTCAAGGGATTGGCTACCCTGGACCTAGATCAGCAGTGGCAAGAAGGTGGGGTCATATGGCCCACTGCCCACTCCTCAGGAGCTATGGGCAAAGCCTTTTGCAAAATAGATGAGACTGAGGGAGGCACCAACAGAGGCACCAACTTGGGTTCAAATCCTGGTTCTACCTACTTGGTGTGCATCCTTGGTCAAATTAGTGAAACTTCTGCCTCTTGGTATTCTTATCTATAAAATGATAGCACCTACTTCATAGGGCTGTTATGAAAGATACATGACTTCAATCTTGTGACATACCAGATAAGCACTCAATAAAATGTTAACTTACTATTATAGTAGGGTCAGGTGGACATGCAAGGCCATCTCTGATGTCTGATTAGCAAGTGAGACTATCCTACAGTTACAAATGTTGAGGACTGCAAGGAGCCCGCGTAAGCATCTAGTTTAACCCTCTCATTGTACACAGGGCAAAGTGAATCACCGAGAGGGGATGTAACCTTTTTTAAGCTCAAATAGTTTTGACTAAAATGATATTGGACTACTGGGCATGTAGCTAAAGTTAAGACCAAGGCATTCCTTAGTCTCCTTGGGGATTATTAAGAGCTATTGGCTTTGAATTAGAGCATCACAGATAATAAAGCAAGGTGGAACTAAGTCTGAGGACTTGCTCTGTCACCCACTAGCTGTATGTCATTGGCAGCATTGTGTCTTTGTAAAAACCCTCCCCGAGTTGCTATGAGGATTAGCAAGACACGCTGGGCATATAGTCGTCACTGAGTAAACACAAGCTTTTGCTATTGGTATCCAGGCCGCCTCTCCCTTCATGACGTCATCAGAAATGGAAAGGTCTTGACTTAGGTTTCAGACCCAAATCCATAGAATTGATACTGCTGGGAGATATTTTTGTCTTCCGCATTTTACATCACTCTCTGAGACAATTAGACACGCTCATTTGAGTCCAGTAGCTGGTGGAGGGAGAGGAAGAAAAGGGAGAGAGAGACGTTGTCCACTCGGAATTGGGTTTCTGTGACCGTCAATCACTTACAACACATGGCTTGGTATTGGTCACCCACCCTTGACCTCCTGTTTTCTAGGGTCTTCCCTCATTGTTAAGACCTGCCTCACATCACAATTGGGGGTTTGGAGTTAAGGCCTTTGCGTTTGAGTTCATCTGAGTTCTAAGAAATGGATTTTGCAGCCTCTCCTTGGTTTTTGCTCTCCCGGAGGGCGGGGTGGGTCAGCGCCTCTCATTCCAGGCCCCTCCTAACTGTCATTGTTTGGCTTCTAAGTTCCTGGTGCTGGTTACTTATTCAGTGTGTGATTTGTTGCCTTCCCCCCCACCTTAGCTAATCTGTTGGCCTTTTGGGGGTCCTGTGATCACTAGTCAGCTGCGTTGGGGGCAGGGACAGGGGATGTGGTGGCCTCAGAGTCTCTAAGGAAACCACGCGGTGAGGGGGAGGGTACCTGGGAAAGATCGAAAAGAAGGTTTCCCCAGGAGGGGCTGCCCATTCTGCCCTACTTCTTCATCTCGGGGGCAGGCAGGGTTACTCTGTGACCTGCAAACAAAGCTGGACCCTTGGCCTGCGGCTGTGGGAAGCCAGGCAGGACAATGAGAGGAAGGAGAAAGCCTGGAGATAAAACCCAGGGCCCCAGCGTCTGGGGGGGAGAGTGGGGTAGGATTCCTGAGGCCGGCTCCTCGAACCCCAGCGAGAGGAGGCTTCGTGTAAACATGGGCTGGGTTTCCTGCGCTCACAGGGCCGTGCCGGGGTTTTTATCGTGCTGTTATTGTTGAGATAATTATTCCATTTCAGGAGAAGCCAGAGCCAAGGACAGGCAGGCCTGATGCTTCCACAGGGACACTGCTATCACTCACTCATTCACGCCTCAGACATTTATTGGCTTTGCTTTGCTTGGTGCTGGGAATATAAAAAAAATCTGCCTGCCCCTCTCCTCAATAAGCCCTTCTCTGGACCTGGGCGCAGACACCAAGCAGAGTCTCAGATCCAGGGTGGCCAGAAAAACAGCAGCAGGCATGTTTCCAAGGTTTAGAAGTGGAGAAGTGGACTGACTACCTTTTGGCGGATGGACATCTGTCAGGGCCCAGGTCTAGGAGACCAGGTGTGTTCTAGATGCCCCTGAATCTCAAAAGCAGGCAGAGTTCCCTGTGTTTTTGTTTTGTTTTTTAAAATCTCTACTCACTCTAAAGCAAAGGACTCTTAGAAGCCATCAGGTAGAGGGGCTGACATGTATCCAGCACCTTCATGTGCTAGAAGCTGTTGTAGGAGCTTTCACAAATCACCCAGTGATCCTTCAATCCTCAGGACACCCTGTGAGGTAGAGCTGACTTTTGTCCCCATTTTACAGAGGAGGGGCGTGAGGCCATCCTGGTTAAGTAACTGGTCCAGTTCGCATCCCTAGGAAGAGGGCAGCTGGGAGGGAGCCCACAGGGGGCAGATTCCTGCATTTCTAGAAAACTCCAGGCCCACATACGTCCCCAGGGTCTGGATTTCCCACAGGCTCCTTACTGACTTCACAGCTTCCCTCCTCCCTCCCCCCAGTTCCCCCATCTGCAGTCTGACCAGTGAAGGGAGCCTCAGTTCACTCACCATTCAATGCCATTACCAGGGAGTCCTCCTTTACTCTCTCCTTCTACCCCCAATAGGCAGCCCCTCTCCAGGCCCTGTTCATTCTGCCTCCTAAGTAACTCTTGAATCCCCCTCCTCCTCTCCATCACTGCCTTCATAGACGCCACCCTGATCTCCCACCTGGACAGTTGGTCTCCCCATCTCTCAGGCCTCTCCCCTAATCCAGTCTCTCTCTGACAGCCCTGTCATTTTTTAAAGGTATGCTTATGTTTTAATTTATAAACTTTGCTTTTTTTGGAGCAGTTTTATGTTTACAATAAATTTGATCGGAAAGCACAAAGTTCCCAAATACGCTCTGCTGCCCCGCATCCCCCCCAAAAAAACACAAAAAACAAAAACAGACAGTGTCCACTATTACTTACGTCTTGTATTATTTGGGTATTTGTTATAATTGATGAGCCAATATTGATACATTATTGCTAATTAAAGCCCATAGCTTACTTTAGGGTTCACTCTTTGTGCTGTACATTCTGTAAGTTCTGACAAAGGCATACTATGCCCATTAATGCTATTTCATACAGAAGAGTTCCTGAAATCCCCTGTGCTCTGCTTATTCGTGCTTCCCTCACCCTTGAACCCCTGCTCACCAGTGCTCTTTTTACATCTCCGTCATTTTGGCTTTTCCAGAATCTTGTATAGTTGGAGTCATATAGCAGGTGGCCTTTTCTGACTGGCTTCTTTGACAAGCGATATGCACTTAGCTTGAGAAGTCATTTCATTTTATTGCTGACTGATGTTCCATTACATGAATGGAATATTCAATTGTTTATTCTGTTTGTCCTGCTGAAGGGCATCTTGGCTGATTCCAGTGTTGGGTACTAGTGACCATGCATACACCGCTGCAAACATCCATGTGCCGTTTTTTGTGAAAACACACGTTTCTGACTCCTCTAGGCTAACACCAAGGAGCATGACTGCTGGGTCCTACAGTCAGAGTGTGTTTAGCTTTGTGAGAACTGACAAACCACTTTCCAAAGTGATTGTACCAGCTTGCACTTCTGCCGGCAATGAATGCGAGCCCCCATTACTCCACGTTCTTGCCAGCATTTGATGTTACCAGTTTTGTGGATTTTGATATGTTTGGATTTTAATAGGTTTGCCGCGGTATCTTGTTGTTTTACAGCAATTTTGAAAAAGGCAGTTTGGATCAACCATACCTATCCCACTGCTCTTAGAAAAAACATGCCCCCTCCTCTGATGGTGTGCCTCTGTCCCCCTCACCAGGTCACATCACCCCCTTCCCCTCGCCCACCCACGCCATCCACACCAGCCGCATTCAGTTCCTGGAACAGTGTGAGCCCTCTCTTGCCTTGGAGCCACGCATAGGCTGTTCCCTCTGGTTAGATCGCTTGTCCAGCCCTCTCTGCACCTGGCAGGTCCCTCTCATTCCTCCACGTTCAGCTCAGATACATCTCCTGGGGGAGCCCTTGCTCTACTCTCTCACTGGACTCTATTGCTTTCATGGCACATATTTCAAACTGGGTTTATAGATCTATTTGCTGGATTATTTATTGAATAACGGGGCAGGGACCCTGGGGTTTGCTCACCATCGCATCCCAGTGTATTGCACTGCCCTTGGCATTGAGGTGTTCCTCGATATTGATTTGCCAATTGGAGAATGAATTGTCGGGCCAGTGTAGCCGGACAGGAAAAGGAAGGGGGAATATTTACTGACCATCACTTGGGTACCAGCCATGGTCTGGCCACATTCATGTTCATTATCTTCTTCAGTGTTAGGAGGGCAGATCGTCTGTACAGGTGAGAAAATCGAGGCCTAGGGAGGGGCTTAGGCCAAAGATCCCTGGCCCTGCAGCGTCTGCAGCCTGTCTCCTTATTCAGCTTACCGGTCCCACCGGCTGCAGAGACACACTGACAGGAGACCTCCATGGCTTCACTGTCAGTCTCCGCTGCCATTTCTCTGCCTTCTACAGAAATGGGCGTGACTACCTAAACATGCTTGGGCTTTAGTTTCTGACGGTGCCTCTTTGATATCTACCAAATTGAGGCCGACCCCCGACACCACTTTGTACCCCCATTCTGTGCCTTTGCCCACACAGTCACCTCCGCCACATTTGGAAGACACCTCCTCCAGGAGGCCTGTCTTCACTGCTCCTTACTATTCACTTGTGCCTGACTGTCCATGACTCGGGGGCAGGGCAGGGTCCTGGCTGAACAGGTGGACCTGGGTTCAAATCCCAGCTTTCTTTCATATTGGCTCAGTGAACTTGGGCAAGTAGCTTAAGGTCTCTCTGAGCCTCCTTCTTTCATCTGTAATGTAGAATAACATGAAGATTTGTTTGATGTTTAGAGACGAACTACAGCCTCCAGCTCCATGCTGGCCTATGGCAAATGGGGACTGTTAGATAATTACTCTCATTTGACAGTAGATGTGTCAGTGTCAAGGGTGTTACCTTCTACCTCCTCCAGGAAGCCCTCCTTGACCTTTAGCCTTAGCCCTTCCTCCCTGTGATCACCCACAGCACTTCATTGGCAATCACTTTCCATGCCTTCCAACAGTTATTTGATTGATTTTTCTTCTGTGCTGGACTAGGCTGAGCTCTTTGCAGTGGTTAAATTCACTGCAGATTATTGTAAACCCAGAAGGGTGGCCAGCCGGGAAGCAGAATCAGGGGCAGGTAGGCCAACCTGTGGAGCTGAGAAGGTATTGGCCACTTCCGGCCTAAGTGCAGACACTGGGTTAAATAATACACACCTCACCTGGGCCTTGGCTTTTTCCTTTTTAAGTTACCGTCAGGGTCTCAGGGACCTGGGGACTGGCAGGGGAGTACCACCCCCCATTCCTGATCATCCTCAAGTGCTCACACCCATCTAGCAGAGGAGGCCGCTTTGCCCATAACCACCCAGAGAGAGCCTCCTGGGCAGGTAAATAACAGGCGGGTGGGCGTGGCTTCCCTTTAATTTAGGGTGGCAGCCAGATCATTCATCACTGCTGCCCACCTCTGTCTGCCCAGCCACGCGTGAACCAGGGACCGGCTCTGTCCCCAAGGCTTACACCCAGGCAGTACCTCTGAGATTGCCAGGAGCGAAGAGGGGACTTCTTACCATTCCTCTTCTCTCTTTCCTAAGGACACATGGGGAGATGGGGTAATTGGGACACCGTCATTAGATCTTCTCCAGCTCATACCTCGGGCTCCGCTCCTTGGGGTTCTTCTCCAGGGAAGGAAGCAGCAGCCCCAGGGAGACGCCCAGCAGCTGGGTTTGTTTCGGATCACACTGTCTGTCTGAATTGGCAAATGATGGGTCTGTGTTTTGTGTTTTGTTTTGCGTTTTGTTTTGCTTTGATGAAGCCCAAGGCCCCACAAGGAGTTTTCACCCACCGTCCTTTGCTAAATGCATCTCCCCAGCATGCCTCCCTCCGTTTTCTCACGCCTCCAAAGCGTGGGGGAGCCACACAGAGAGGGGTCAGGCTTGCAGGCTTGGTGTCAGGCTGATGAGGGTTCAAATCACACTCAGTTGCTTACTAGTCCTATAACTCGGGCATATCGCTGAACTTCTGTCCTCAGTTTCCTCACCTGGAAAATGGGAGTCACCACAGCACTCACCTCCATCTCTTTCCCTCTCCTGTGGGGCCTTGGGTCTCTCTCTCCGTGCACATCCTCTCTCCACTCCAAACCTCTCTGTTCTTCCCCTTTCATCTAGCCTGCTTCCCTTTCTCCATCCCTTTCTCAGTCTCAACGGTCTCTCTTTTTCAGGTGTGAAACCTTCATCGCTGCCACCACCCACCTTCTCTCTGTCCCCTTCATCTTGATTAATTGCTTTCTGGAGCAAGACTGGCACCACCAGAACGAAGCATGAGGAGTTGGGGGAGGGGGGGTGACAGAGTGATGGGAGGGGGCAGATGCTCAGGGCCATTTAGGGTTCGGAAGCACTTTGGCCAGCGGGGAGCAGCCGGAGGGCAGAGTGAGCCAGTGGCTGTCTCTCTGGCCTAGATGAGCTACTTTGTTGATTTGGGGGGATCTGTAGGCAGCAGGGGTCCCCTGAGACCTAGAGCTGGGGCCTGCACTTCCAAGGACACTCCCTGTTCCGTGTGCACACTCCCAGATGCCACCTCAGGGTGGGTGGCCCTCCTCAGGGCCTGCAGAGCAGTGACTGGAGCCCACAGCCAGGACTTGTCCAGAATGCACAGCTGCCTCAGGTCCACACGGGCTTTGCTCTACAGGAGACAAAGGCGCTGCCTTGTCCAAGACCCCCACAGGGAGCATGCTTCACCCCCATAGCCAGGGAGCCTGGAGCAAGGTCACTTGAGGCTCAGTTTGCCCATCTATGAAATGGGGCTGATAACAATGCGGAAGTCACTGCTGAGAGCTTGAGGAGACTGCGTGGAGAGGGCATTCCCCATGCCCGGCCCACACGAGGGCTCCGTACAGGCTCCAGCGTGTTGTCACCTGGAAGTGAGGGTGGGCAGGCAGACTTGAGTGTCCTTGCCGGGTTGGTTCATGAGGAGGTGCCTCCCGCTTTAGGGAAAGTTGGTATTGTAATAGCTGGGTGTCATAAGACATTAAAAGATGAAGCAACATTTGCCTAGTGCTTGGAGGGAATTAATTCCTTTTTGTAGGTGATCTCGGCTCAAAGCTCCTATCAGCCCAGGGGGGTGAGGGAATTGTTCTTCTCATTCTGCAGAGAAAAAAAACCCTGAAGTTCAAAGGAGTGAAACAACTTATGCACCTGAGGGCACCCAGCTCTGAGCTGGGATGGAGCAGGATTCAACCAGGGCAGGCTGGCTCCAGATGGCGCCCTTTCCACTCCTTGGCCGCTTCCCAGAGGGGCGGGCACTGGCCCCACTGGGCAGAGCAACCTCAGGCTCTGTTTCCATTTCAACACCGTGATGGTGTGCAGAGGTTCCACGTTAATTATCCCGCTGGATCATGACACAGCTTGCAGTTCGGGCAGGGACCTCGGCCCCACTTCACACATGAGAGCAGCAGAGCCAGAGAGGGAGCCTCTTTTCACAGATGGGGTGATGAGGCCAGGAGTGACTCATAGATTGACCCCAAATCAGAGAGAGAGAGAGGAAGCAGGGCAGGGGCCTTTCTAGACAAGCCAGGTGACGTGAGAGTGAAGAAAGAGCACCACTCAACTGAGCCGAGTCCCTGAATGCCAGCGTTAAAGCCTGAGACTCACTCTCCAGGCTCCAAGGACCATAAAATGGCCCGGCTGGGAGACCTCAGAGATTGTCTGATGGAATCCATGCTCTACTCTAGTAATTCTTTACAAATCCTATTTAAGAATAACACACACACACACAAACACACACACACACACACACACACTAGAAGCCTGGTGCATGAAAATTCATGCACTGAAGGGAGGGTCCCTCAGCTTGACCTGCCCTTCTCACAGTTTGGGAGCCCTCAGGGGCGGGAGGTGACCTGGAGATCAGGGGAAGGCAATGCCCCCATCACACTTCTGCTGTTGCCATTGCCAGTAGCGCAAGCCTCAGCCAGCTTTGGTTACCTGAGCCTCAGGCAGCCTTGGATGGGTGGGCAGCCGCCATCTGAGGGTTGCCTGTGCCTTGGGCTGGCCTTGGCACTATAGGGCTGAGAGGCCTGAAGGACTCTGAAGGCAGGCGTGGAGTGGCTGGATCTGCCTGAGGGTGGGCCTGGCCATGCCACACTTACCTGCTGCCCCGGAAGGGCTGAGGGGACTGAGTGTCGCCATCTTGTGGCTGTGGGCACCGCCATCTTTGACGGTATAACAGAAGTGGGGCCGAGGTCCCTCCTTATTGGCTATAGGCACCGCCATCTTTGTGAGGGTGTGATGGTCAATTAGCATATTCCCTCTTTATTAGATAGGATGTGAATTTATCCACTCTTCCCTGGCTGGGCATTGAGTTGTTTTCACTGTGGGGTGCTTGTGAGTAAGGCTGCAGCATACATTCTGGTCCACACCTTTCTGGAGGCATGTGCAGGCATTTCTCTTGGGAATGTAACCGAGTGGAAATGCCGAATTGTCATAGGGTAGGCAAAGGGTTAGCTTTAACACACACTGCCCCATAGAACGGTGTGCCATTAGTCAATCCTGACAGTGTGTATGAAAGTTCTAGTTACTCCCAGTCTATAGTTTACTCTTTCCGTCTTAATTGTGTCCAAGGATCGTTTGTGAGGAAAGAGAATGAATGTTTATTGAGAGCCTCCCCGTGCCAGGCCTGGTGCTTCTCACATCTGACTACCTCATTGCTCACCACCACTCAGTGAAGGGGGGGTACCATCCCCTCCACCTCCCCACACCCCCTTACCACCTGACAAGAGACTCTCCCAAATTCTCAAAGTTGGCAAGTGTCTGGACTGCATTTCTCTGGCCCCAAAGCTCCCTCTTCCTGCTTTGGGTGTTGGTGGGAGAGAAGGTTCCCAGGCCCCTGCCCCCTGACCCCTCAGCATGTCTCCCCTTCAGTAGCCAAACAGAGAGGCCGATCAGAGAAGGCCCTGTTTCTCCGCCTTCCCTGGAGGGGCGGCTTCCTAATTACCCACCTTGTTTTGTTTGAAGTGGGTTCCTTGGCATCGTCAACTACATTCCACTGCAGATGCAAAAGCTCTTCCAAAAGTCTATTGAAAAGGTTGGCAGTATCTGGTGTTTGGAATTCTTCTTAATGCCAATACCTTACATGTATACCATTTCTTTGATTTATAAAGTGCTTCCCTGATGGTTATCTTATTGCATATTCATTAGCTTAAGGCAGTGAAGTAAGTAAGCAGGACAACAGTCATTAGAGAGATCACGTCCTGTCGATTTCTACCGAGGACCGATCCGGTCCCGGGCAGAGGGCTGCTGTTGAATGGGTCCTGAGCTTGGGCATTCCAAGTCCAGTGAGTAAGATGTATGCCTCTGGGTGGTGTCCAATGCAAGAGTGCGGCAATAGAGACATTCATCATTCAGCGAGTTCTTACTGCATGGCAGGCATCCTGCTCAGTGGACACTGCAAAGAACAAAGCAGGAAACCAGGCACAGTCCTTGTGGAACTGGCAGAGGTGAAGCAATTGCAATGGGAGCATGGCAGAACAGTGGCCACCTTTCCCTGGGAGAGAGGGGAAGACTCACAAAGGAGGCGGCAGCATGTGAACAGGGTCTTGAAGGGTGAATAAGAGTTCGTTCAAGGGGGAGAGAAAGGTATGGCATTCCAAACCGAGAGGGCTGCACGGACAGCAGCCGGTATCTGGGACTTACCCAAGGCCACCTGGCCACGAAACGGGGGAGTCTGCTGCTTCTCAGCCCCCTCTGTCCTCCCGCCCTCCATGCTGTCTCTTTGACGCTCCCCAGAGCACACAGTCCGCACAGAAATGAGTAAGTGCAGCCTGTGGCATTTCCAAACCCAGTGGCTCAGATGCCAGGCCCAGAGGTAGTTTGCCAAGGCAGCACTGGCTGTGCTTGTCTAAAATCTGGGCTTGCTGAGAGGAGTACAAGATCAGCTCAGGGGTCCTGGGTCTCTCCTAGTGGCCTTCCTGGGCCTCAGCTATTGCATCTGCGAAATAAGAATAATAACAACAACAACCATAGCTGCATTGGTGGAACCTTTACGTTATGCCAGGCACTGTGCTGAGTGCTTTCCACACACTATCTCCTTCAATCTCCACGATGGCCCTGTGATGTGGTGGGTCCTCTTATTATCCCACTTTTCAGATGAAGAAACTGAGGCTCAGAGGCGTTGCATGACGTGCCCAGTATTTCACAGAGCCAGAAAGCGGCAGAATCCAGGTCACTCCCAGCTCTGAGTGGCTCCAGCTTGAAGCAAATAGGCCTTTCAGTTCACACCTCTGCCCCCAACCCCAACGCACACCTCAGGTGTTGAATGGGTTTGTTTCCTGAATGGCAGCTGGGATCTGGGGGATGTGGTTTGATGGGGGAAAGCATTTGGCAGGGGCCCATCTCCTAAGAGGCCAGAACTCCTGATTTTTCCTGAGCTGGGCAATCTGGCGGTGGAGGTACCTCAGACAGTACAAACACCAAGACTCAGGCGGGGCTTGGCTGGTCCACAGAGCCCCAGACACTTCACAGAAACGGCCGACTCTGGGGGTGTTGCATTTATTATAAACTGTGAACCAAGACAGGCTTCCCGCCCCCCAGAAAAGCAGGTCGGGAAGTGCCCTTCGTCGGGGGAGGTGGTCTGCCTTCCATTGCACAAGCATGAGGAGTTCTGCTGAGCTCAGGGCCTGTGCAGGCAGCTGTCTCGTCCCTGCCTCCAGCTCTTCGGGGTATATACTAGGAGTGGAATCGCAGGCTCATGTGGTGAAACTATGTAGAACTTGCTGAGGACACATTACTTCTTTGAACCTCAGTTTCTATGTCTGTAGAATGGAAGAGAGGAAGATGGAGGCGGGTGAGAGGAGGGACAACCATAGCTACCTTGTGTGGGTGGATGGGAAAAGATTTGAAGATTAAGTGAAGTGCAATGCCCAGGGTAGCCAGGGCTTAAGTTGCTTCAGGGAGAGGCCAGGTTAAAGAAGCTGATGGCTGTGGGAAGGAAGGATGAGGGGACAGGGGTCCCCTGTACCTGGCTGGCTGGGCCCTGCACCCTTGCAGAGGGGTTTTTCTGTGAGAGACGGGGCAGAGGGAGCCGGTGGCTGGTGCCCTGAGAACCAGGCCCCCTTCCTGCTTTTGGACCCGGGGAGACTGACTCCCCAGCCCCACGGGGCTGCCCTCGCCCTCGGGGAAGCCAGCAGCGGCTGCTGATGTAGTTGTCCCCAGTTGCCACTTGCCCCTTTCTCTCCCCTCCCTTTGGAGCCTGCCGGGGAACTGTTCAGGCTTGGCAAGCAGCAGGGGTGCAGAAATCAAATTAATAGATAAAAATTCCCATCCTCTGCCTGTTACTCACCTGGCTGAGCTGCGAAGTCTGTGACATAACAGGGATTGGGAGTGGGGGAGGGTTTCGTTTGAGAGGGAGCGAGTCACGGGCTTTTGATGTGGGAAGAGGCCAGATGGCACCAGGAGAGAAGGTGTTAGCAGCCAGCTGCTGAGGTTGAGAGAGGGGGTGCAGTGTCCGGGAAAGTGGTCAGCGAGCAGCACCAGAGTGCCCCCTAACCCCTTCCTTCAAAATCGGGAAGAAAACACCGGCTGTGGTACCTCTGTGCCACTGACTGGAACCATTGCCCTCCCAGGGTCCCTGTTTAGCCATCCCTCCCGAGTAGAGTCCATGCGAAGATGCATCAGGTGCCACGTGGACAGCAGCTCTGTGGGACCTGGCACACAGTAGGCCCTCAGCACCTGTTGGGCAGGTGGAATCAGACTTCCTGCTCTCACCGCCTGCATCTGCATGGAGACATCTCACGATGAGGTCTCTCCGGCCTGGCTGGCCCGAGTGAGCTCCTTCCCTCCCACAGGCGGGAGATGGACCCCGTGATCCCTAGTAGTCCCTGTCCCAGGGCTGGGAGAGAGGAGGAGGCCGTTGTTCCCGGGTTCCCTTCTTCCAGGAATGAGAAGCACAGCCGGAGCCTTTAGCATTGGGGTCGGCCAAGGCCTGGGATTTCCCACAGTGTTTGTCCCAAGTGATTGGCTCATTCTGTTGTTAATTAGTAAGGATACATGGATACACTCTGCTTGTAAAAAATGACACATTTCCGGTGAGATTAGAACCCCTGATGCCAGGCTCCTTTCCCTACTGTTTATCCAGAGGACTGGTGTTGTTTGCCCTGGCTGGTATTGCTCAGCGGTTAGAATGTGGGCCCAGCGCACTCAAGGGCCTTTGGTCAGATTCCTGGTCAGGACATGTACCTGGGTTGCAGGTTTGATCCCTGGCCCTGGGGCACATGCTGGAAGCAGCTGGTCCATGTGTCTCTCACATCCATTTCTCTCTCTCTTTCTCCCTCCCTCTCTCTCTCTCCTCCTCCCTCCTTTTCCACTATCTCTGGAAAGCAATGGAAAAAAATACCACAGGTGATTAACAACCACCACCAAAAAAAAAAAAAAAAAAAAAAAAAAATCAACTGAGTTAATTTAAAGATCTTATTTGTGAATTTGGGCTGCATCCATCTAGCAGTTAGAAAGGAGCTCCTGGGAGTTACACAAAATGGAAGGCTTTTACGGGCAGAAGAGGAAATTTCTAGCAAAGCGTGGCTAGCTGCAGGCTTAGGTCACCCTCCTCTGTGGGATAGAAGGGGTCTTTGGGGATTATCTCGCTAGTGCTGACCAGGAAATTCCAGGCTGACCAGTTAGGATTGCATTCCTGAGGGAGGCTGAGACTGTAATTAGGTTGGGTATTAAGTCTGGTTTGCTGATGTGGCTGAGCACCACTGACTCCATTTTGGGCCCGTCGTCATCTCTTTTTTTAACAAGGTCAACACTCGAGAGCAGTGTCTGAGTGTGGCCCGGTCCAGGCTGGGGCTGCCAAGAATAGGGTGAGGACCAGGATGAAGGTAAACCACTCCCCAGGGTCCCTGCCCCCTGAGTTTAGCACTGAGGGGTGAGTGAGCTGCCTGGCTGGGGTTTCCTCAGGACATAAATGGAGCTATAATTGTAATGCTAATAACAGCTTCCATTTACTGAGGCTGACTGGGGCAGATGCCCTACTGGGCGAGCTCCCCTGGCTTCTCATTTAACTCTGGGAATGAGAAGTGGCATTGTCCTCATTCTGAGGAAACTGAGGCCCAGAGAGGTTTGCAGAAGCTCGCCCAAGATCACACAGTGGTGGGCATTTAAATTCAGCCTCACCCGCCGATCCGGTCAGGGGCAGCTGACCCTGATTCTGGCCCAGCCAGCATCTAGCTGGTGTTCTCCAGGCAGGGCCTCCTTCTCACCGTACTATGCCCATCTGTGGGGACTGAGCCCCTCCTTTCCCTCGAGGGTTGAGGATTGTTAAATGCCTGTCTCATTTTAAAGAGGAGAAGGCAGAAGTCCCAAGAGGGCACATGGGCTGCCCAGGGCACACAGCGAGTATGAACAAAGGTGCCCTGCCTCTGGGTCAGCATTCCTCACTGATGGACCTTATTACTTTAACCCAGCACCAGGCTTTGCCCTATGTGTGTGCACACATGCATGTGTGTTAAGCGGGGAGGGAGTGTGTGCATGTGTGTGAGGGGGTCAGGGTTAGGTGCAGGTGGGGCCTTTAGCAGCCAGCTCTGCTGAGGTTGAGGGAGGAGGGGATGCACGGCCCAGGAAAGGGGTCAGAATGCAGCTCCAGCGGACCCCCTAATCCCTTACTTTAGGATCAGGAAGAAAGCACCCCAGTGGCACCTTATAGACCTAGGTGTGAAGCCCCTGGTACCACTTAGTGGAACCACTGACCTCGCAGGGCCTCCATTTAGTGACCCTTGCTCTGTGATGCCTCTCTGTGACAGGCCCGTGAAAGGCGGGCTTTGTTTTTTGGAAGGACATGCTTTTCCATGCTGGAGAGCTGAGAAGAGAGGGCAGGATGAGTTAGGGTTCACATTAAAACCGACGCGAGCCGAAACCGGTTTGGCTCAGTGGATAGAGCGTCGGACTGCGGACTGAAAGGTCCTGGGTTCGATTCCGGTCAAGGGCATGTACCTTGGTTGCAGTCATATCCCCAGTAGGGGATGTGCAGGAGGCAGATGATCAATATTTCTCTCTCATCGATGTTTCTAACTCTCTATCCCTCTCCCTTTCTCTCTGTAAAAAATCAATAAAATATATTAAAACAAAACAAACAAACAAACAAAAACCGATGCTAGTACAGAAGCCGCGCCTTGAGGGGAGGCGGCAGGCTGCCTGGGCTCCCCGTTCTGAGTGGTGGGGATACCAGCCCCGAAGATTAATGAGAGGGCAGGGGAGCACAAAAAGGAAGGAAGAAAAATTGCTGCCCATTATACCTGTCCTTTGGCAAGGCCGGGTAATTAGCAAACCCTCAGCAGTAAAATATTTCGTTTTGGTGTAATTGCAAAGTAATTATGTGGTATGGGTTGTGTATCAATCGTGTTGATTAATAACACTCAGGTAGTAATTAAACATCTGCTTCATAATCGTGTGCAGGCTGAAGCTCAACATACATGCACTCATGCATGCATGCAAAGCTCCTTGGTCGCAGTGGTGCTCGTGTGTGTGTGTGTGTGTGTGTGTGTGTGTGTGTGTATGAGAGAGAGAGAGAGAGAGAGAGAGAGAGAGAGAGAGAGAGAGAGAGTTAAGACACCCTCCCGTCCCTATCATACCTTGAGGTCTTTCTGTCCCCATCCTCCCCTGGGACACAGGGAGGCACTGAGCTGGCCCTGGGGCTGTGCTACCCTGAAGTCCCTCTCAGACCAGTTCCTCCCCTTCCTCCCGTGTGTATCTCCTTCCCGCTCAGCTGCCTGGCCCAATGGGTTGGCATAGGGGTTCAAGGGCACCATACATGACCATGTGCTGGAGCGTTTTAGAGCCCCCCATGTCATAGTCCATGTTAGACGGAGTGCTTCTAGGCTCCTTTCTTGGGCAGGCTGCTTTTCCCAGCAGCCAGATGCCCTGTGGCTCATCCAATGCCCCCACACACCCTTTAGGCCTGGATCGAAGGATCTGCTTCCAGAGGCTGTGGGGACCAGCGCAGGACACGAGGAGGGAGCCAGGAGCCTTGCTCTGGCGTGGATCCCACCCCACTGGCTCAGGTTGGGTCAAGGTGCTCTCCTCCTTCCCTCAGATTCCAGCTCCATCAAACAAAGAAAACTGAGCTTAGTGGCCTCCAAGGGCCTTTCCAGATCTGCTACACTCAGACCCCACTTTGGTTTGTACTAATTAGGGATCGGAGACGATTTAAATTCAATACATCCGATCCTTAGTGAGTAAACAATCAGAAATAATTCCTTCCTTTATGACTTCTCAAAGACTCACTCATGAGCAATGAGAACCCAAGCTAAAATCAATAGCTTTTATTTCTCAGACAGAGGAACTGCAGAATCCCCGAGCTGCTGGGCACTGCAATTCATTCTTGTATTTTAAATTTTTATGTTTATGTTTATGGACTGCCATTAGGTAATACAGATCTATCCCGAAGGTTGACTTTTTTCATTAACTTAACTCATTTCAGTTATTAGTTCACGTTTATAGCTTGGGTTTAATAAGCGCATCGTGCAAAAGTCATAAAACAGCCCCTTTTTTAAAAGCAATATTTTAAAATTGAGACTCTTCTCTGAGTCATCCCCGTTTTATTTGCTCATAACTTGCTTCTCCTGTGATGTGAGGCCCAGTGGTGCCAATCCCAGCCAGGCATTTGCCTGGAGCTTCAGCACCTCATTTGCAACAGGGAAGGGCACCGCTGATTAATAAAAAGCAATAAATGCTTACATTTTAGAAAGCAAGCACCCAACAATCACTCACTCACTGTGTTTTGAGTGCTTCTCATATATTATACTAGAGGCCTGGTACACGAAACTTGTGCATGGGGCGGGGGTGAGAGGGTCCCCTCAGCCCAGGCTGCACCCTCTCGAAATCCAGGACCGCTGGTTCTTAACTGCTCACCTGTCTGCCTGATTCCCTTAACTGCTTGCCTGCCTGCCTGATTGCCCCAACCACCTCTGCCTCAGCTCCCACACCTGGGACCCAGGCTTTCCTCCTCTGGCCAGCTGCAGGCACCTGAGACCCAGACTTCCCTCCCTCTGGCCAGCTGCAGGCACCTGGGACCCTGGGCAGCTTTGCCCAGGCCCTGGCTTTGTCAGGAAGGATGTCCAGTCTAATTAGCATATTACCCTTTTATTAGTATAGATTGTCTGGCTGCATCCTCATCCCTATGAAGTGGCTTTATTATTTTTTTTTTTCACTTTACAGAGAAGGGCACTGAGGCCCAGAGAGGTTAAATGAGCTGCCTGAGGCCACACAGTTGATGACAGCGGTAGAGCTGGGATGCAAACCCAACATGTCTAAGTCCAGTCACCATCTTTCCCCCGATATCTGTCTTCCTCTCCCACCCACCCTTTCATCATCTCTTTACTCTCCACCTCTACCACCAGGCCCTTCCCATCCTCCTTTCAGTCTCTCATCTGTTTCCACTTGCCGGGGCTCCCTCCTGCTTCTTATCTACCTGGAGTATACCTCTGCTCTATGACCTTCCGTGGCTCCCCATTGCCTATGGGTGAAGTTTCTCACCCTTAGACCAGCATCATTTGAGGACCTTGACCATTCCTCCCTGTCTCATTTCCTAGGCAGTCTTGGCTCGTGGTCCTGAACACCCACCCACACCTGGGTACCTCCATGCTTTTGCTCACCCTGGTCTCTTTGCCTGTGGTGTCTTCCTCTCCCCTCCACACATCCAAATCTGCCCCCTCTGTCAGAAAGCCTTCCTGAGGCTCAAAAAAGAAGGGCCCCTCCCTTCTCTGAACTCGGAACCAAGGGATGCGCCCTCCTTCGCCTCCTTGAACTATGAAAACCAGGTCCCTTAACAGTGAGCTGCTTTCGAGGTGAAATGTGTGCCTCACTCATCCCTGGCACCTTCTGAGTACTGGCTATACAGCAGGCGTTTAATGAATGCTCACTAACATGAGTGAATGCTCCTGTGGCTTGTGACCTACAGGGAAATGCCCGTGTCCTCTCTGTGGCACTCAGGGCCAGCCCCGTGCCAAGTTAGGGAGACACTGTCCATGTTTTACCAGCTCTCAGTGAAAGGCGCTGATCACAGGCCTTTTCCATCTCATTTCCTGCTCTTCCCGAGGCCCCAATCTGGGTATCTCTGTGCCTTTGCTCACCCTGGCCCCCATGCCCACAGCGCCCTCTCTCCTCTCCAGATACACACGTCTGCCCTCTACTCCAGGAAGCCCTAATGTGCCTGCTGGCGTCATCAGGACACTGGAGGAGGTGGGGGGATGGGCGGGGAACTTACTTTGGTATCTGCCTGTAAGTTATTAGAGCCCTGGTTTTAGATCTGGCCCCGAGAGACTGCAGGGACCATTGGCGGGTCCAACACCCCCTCTCACCGGGAGAAGCCAGGGCCCCCCGGAGGAGAAGGTGTGCCTGAGTGCTCACATCCTGGGACGGGAACCCAGGACTGTGCCTGCAGGTCCACAGAGCCTTCTGCTGTCCCCTCCTGGGGATGAAGGAAAGCCCCCACCCCCAGCCATGGGTCTGTTAATGGGATAGGCGGTCTGCTTCTCTTAATAGGTGTGAGGGAGCATGGACTGGGGTGAAAATGAAAGATGGAGGCTGGGGGTCACCCCCGATGAGCCACTTCATCAAGTGAATTGGGAGGAGGCCCCGAGGGGCTGACACACACATGCGGTCCTAATGGGGCAGAAGATGGGGCCCCGGGCAGCCGCAGCGAGCCCGTGAGAGAGGCACAGCTGCATAGCATGCTGCTAAAACAGCCTCCGTTGTCACCTCCTTCCTGCAGCCATTTGTTTACTTCCTCATCCTACCCTCCTGGAGAAAGTGGAGAATGCCACCTCTCCTGGGGATCTGTCCCACCCCACCCGCCTCTCTCCACTTCTCACACACTGGCTGCCGTCTGGTGTGACATTAGCGTGACATTAGCGTTCCCCAGCTTGTGGAGCGCTAATGACATTTGCATCTCGCTGGCTGGTGAAACGTGGGCTGGGGTTCGGGGTCCCGTGGGCAGGTGGGGCGTGTGCAGCCCAGAGGGAGAAGCAGATACGCTGGGTGTGGGCCACGCGGGTCACGGAGAGGCAGAGAAGAGGGGTAAAGGTGGGTCGGAAGGAACAGTAATGGGTGGCACTGAGAGATGTTTGTCTAAAGAGGTGCTAAGGACAAAGAGCAGTTCCTGGTCTGGTGCTCCATCTCCCGGGCAGCACTCCCAGCATTCTCTTGCTGTGTTGCCTCCCTAACATCTATTGAGCGCTTGCTCTATGCCAAATGCTCTATTGAGGGCTTTACAGACTCAGGGAAGGCATCTTTACTCCCTGCAGTTCTTGAAGACAATGCTGTCCTTATCCCTGTTTTACAGATCTGGAGATCAGGTGCCCTGGGTGCTGGAGTTGCTCCGGGCCCCACTTCTGGAGAGAGGTTGCCCCAGCATGGGGTGAGATCCACCCACTTCTAAAGCTGATGCTACTGTGGGCACTGCCTCCCACACCTTGTCCCGGCTTAAGCACAGCCAGGAGACCATTCTCGGCCCCGGCCTTTCCCAGCATGCACCTGACAGGCAGGCAGCAGACCCTGGCTGTGCCCCCTTGGCTGCTCCAGGGGCTGCAAGGCTGACAGCTACAAAGGAGGGAACATCCCTAGAGAGAGCACCCAGCAGGAGAGACCCCAGGTTCAGGCCTCCCTCTGCTGCCAACTTGCTGTGTGACTTTGGACAAGTCACTGCCCCTCTCTGGGTGTCTGTTCTCCTTGCTGGTAAAATGATGCCGTGGGTCTGGCTCCATGGTGCATTCCTAGAATGCATTTGCATATGCACAAGGATCTTTCCTCCTATGTACTTGAACTCTCCCGCCGGTTCCACCCCCTCGCTTGGAGGTATAAAATGATGTTTTATGTTCAAGCAAGCCATGAACATTTGCTGAGCATCCCCACTCTGCAAAGTGCACCGTGCTAGACGCAGCGAGATGCTTACGTATTTTTTTTTTCCGGGCATACACACACAGCCATATGCATATCTTTGCGTCTCAGAATTGTCTTGCTTCCCAGTCCTGATGAGTAACCTCAGACTCCTGCAGTCTTTGCCTCATCACACTGCCTCCTCGGGGCCCAGAGAGCATTTCAAACAAAAACAAGAGACCTCAGGCAGCATGAGCAAGTAAGATCTCCCCCAACGAGGCAGGCAGTCACGGCGGGCTCTGTCTCTGACAGGTGGGCATCTCCTGGACAGCACGAAGCTTGCAGTGGCAAGAGCTTCTGGCACTGTCGTCAAAGCAACGTGAATCCTTTGAATTTGGCTTCTAAAAACGTGGACAGGATCCTTTTCCAGACGCCAGCTGCTGAGGTAAGGGAGTTCAGGCTTGTTCAGCACGGGGTGTTAGGCTGCTTTGTTGTTGTTGCTAGTAGTAACCGTCAGCAGGGCACCCTGTCATTCTTTATCAGCGGGCCGTGATTTAGTCCCTTCTTTAGCAGGAGTGGCTAAGGCTCTAAAGTCCAGCAGACCAGGGATCAAATCCTGGAATCACCAGTTTTTAGCTGTGTGGCCTTGAGACCTTTCTGTGTCTCAACTTCCTCATCAGTCAACCAGGGAAGCAATAACACCCACTTTCTGGGTTTGTGGTGAAGATAAAATAAGGTAACACGTGAAAAGGACTTAGAACAGGATGGGCACCCAGGTAAGCTCAGAACCCAATAAGTGTCAGCTGTTACTGTAGGGTGCCTACCCTGTCAGCTTGAAACTAGTTGAGTCTCACATGGATGGGGTGGAGTCCACATTTGCACTGGAATGTAGACTCTGTGAGGGCCAGGGGTTGATCTGTCTTAGGTGAATCCTCTGGTCCCAGCAGAGCAAATAGGCCATATTTGTTGACTGCCTGGATGTGTGAAGATGCTTTGTCTATAGTATGCATGCGTTAGTTAGGATATGGGTTTGGTTGTGTGTAACAAAATCCCAAAGCCACGGTTCCTTAAAGGAGAGAGGATGCTTTTTCCTCAGTAACACTGAGCTAAGGAGTTTCTTCTACAAAAAAAATATTAGAGGCCAAGTTTCCTTCTGTCCTTGGCTCCTCCATCCACTTGTCTACGTGATCCTCGGTGGCCCACGGTGGTGTCTCCATTCTGCTCAGCAAGAGGGGAAATCAGGAAAGGAGAGGGTGCCCCATCCTTTAGAGGGTGCACAGGTCACTTCCATTCGTGTCCCATTGGCCAGAACGTAGCTCTATGACACACCTGGCCACCAAGGAGACTGGAAGTTCAAGTCTTTATTTGGCTCCAGTACAATCTTCAGAAAAAGGAGAAGGAATGCGGGCAGACAGAACAGCAGATGCACCCTAGTGGGCAGGGGGTGGGGATAGGGAGCAGGCGGGAGGGCTGATTTATCCCAAACAGGTCCTTCCTGTGGCCTCTGACCAGTAGACCTCGGTTTCGTGGATCGGGTTTTTGGAAGCCACACACACACACACACACACACACACACTCACATACACAGAGTCACACACATTCACATACACACAAGCACACACATTTATGTACACACATACACAAAAACACATGCCCACACTTACACACATACATGCACCGCACCATCTCAGCCACCCTGTATCAGCTTGCCTTGAGGTCCCCTCCACTTGCTCGAAGGGCCTTTACCTTCTTCCCTTCACCCCATTCCCACTCCCACCCCCATGCCCTGGCTGGTTAAAGTTTCTTCAGCTACTTTAGCATTTATTTGCTCTCAGAGGCCCCCAAAAATTGGACCTATGACAGCTTCCTTTTCAGAGGAGCAGCTATAGCTGCCGTCCCACCCCCCCTCAGCCACCACTTCCTGGGGCCTCTGAGAGGGAGGGGAAGGAGGGGGCACTGACTGAGTGGGAGCCCATCTTCCAGGGCCCCAGGGGCCTGTGTGGGGTTCCAGGGCAGAGGCGAGCGGGCCAGCCTCTCGGCCCCAGCTGACGTCCACCGTGGCAGCCCTGTGATGCATTTAGGGTGCGGTGTATGATTTCATTTGAAAAAAAAAAGATTGCTCTGCAGAAAAAAATAGATGGGAAACCGCAGCATATGCTTCTGCCTCCCAGGCAATTGGCCGAGTGATTTTTAAGATCTGTCCTTTGCTTGATTTAGGTCAACCACAAACCTTCTTGGCCTTCACATCGCCCTCTCTCTCTCTCTCTCTCTCTCTCTCTCTCTCTCTCTCTCTCTCTCTCTCTCTCTATCTCCCTTCTCTCCCCCCTGTGGATTCTGCAGCTCTGACTCACTAGGCAGACAGCTCAGTGTTCAGCATCACCCTGCCTTATATGGTGTGCTCAGTGCTCCCGGGGCAATGAGTATTCATTCATTCCTTTCTTCAGCCAGTGACTGTGGAGTTCTTATTGTGTGCCAGGCACTGTTTCATTTGCTGTAGATTGAAGGGAAACATGGCTGAAAGGGCCCCACTCTCAGGGAGATCTGCTGAGGGCAGGACCCCTCCTCTGCGTGTCTTGCCCCCAGGCCCTTGTCCAGTGTCTCAACCAATGCTTAATTACAGTCGGACTTGGTGGATGTTTGTCACTTACTTTTCACACTGTTATAATCCTCACCCAAGGCTATATTTTTCCATTGAATTTTTTAGAGAGAGTGGAAGGGAGGGAAGGAAGGAGGAGGGAGGGAGAAAGAGAGGGAGGAAGGGAGAGAAGGAGGGAGGGAGGGAAGGAGGGAGGGAGGGGAGAAAGAGAGAAAGAGAGAGAGAGAGAGAGAGAGAGAGAGAGAGAGAGAGAGAGAGAGATCCATGTGAGAGAGACACATCACTTGATTGCCTGTTGCAAGCGCACAACCAGGACCAGGTATCAAATCTGCAACCCAGGTACATGCCCTGGACCAGGAATCGAATCCATGACCCTTTAGTACACGGGCTCCTGGAGCTTTGCATACGCCCGCCCTTTCCGTGCTGGGGCTGAGGTTCCAGGGAAATGCTGGAGAATCCGCCCCAGCGAATTGGCCTGGCCTTGTACCCAGGTGGTTTGAAGGGATGGGTTGAATTTCCTGGCTCAGCATTAAACAAACTAAGTATTTTGGAGAAGATTGGCTCGCCGCTGGGCATGGATGATAGGGCTATGCTTCCTTTTTACCTCCTTTAATGCCTCCGGATCCCGAATGGCAAGGAGTTTTGGATATTTTTGAAGGATGCAAACCCTGCAAATTGGAAGGTGTTGTGGGGGGGAGCAGTCTGCTTGGTGCTCCCCTGGTCCTTTGCTGGGGGCTGTGAGCCCCTCACCCTCTGCAGTTGCCCTCGCAGAGCTGGGCACGCCGGGGGCTTCCATTCATGGCCGGTGGACGGGTAGACAGATGGCCGGATTACAGTGGCTTCACCATGCTACATGCTTCCCTTGCCTCAGTCCAAGTGTCCAAGGGGGTTGGAGGCACTAGTCACAGTTTGATTTTGGCTCCTGGGCAACAGGAGTGGTTTTCAAGTCACGGAGGGGACACAAAACAAATGGCTCTCGAGCTTGTCACTTCCTCATCTCGGCTGCGGGAGGCGGCGTGGCGTGTGCCCTGATCTGAGGCTGAGAGCTTGCTCAGACCCCAGCTCCGAGGCTGGGTGGCCTCGGGCGTGTTATTCAGTCTCTTAGATTCTATTTTTCTCATCTAGAAAATGATAGCACTAATAGCAGCCGGCTCCCGGGGCTCTGATGAGCATTAGATTAAATAATGGGTGTTAAGACGAGGAGCAGAGCTCTGCGTGCGTGGTGAACGCTCCGGAGAGGATGCTGACGGCCTGCGTAATGACGCCCGGAAGCTATGCGTTGCAGATACGTCTTTCTTCCAGACATGTTTTTGCAGACGGCTTTGCACATTTAAGGCAAAAATTATTTTTAAAGTTGTTATTTCAGAAGTACAACATGCTCCTTAAACATTCAAATGATCCAGAGAGACTTAAATTAAAAAGCAAATGCAGCCTCCCCCCTCCCCCCCACACCCACCCCCTGCCCTCACGGCCAGCTCTCTCATTCCCTTTCCCAGCAATGTTCCAAGTCAGAGCTTTTTCCTCTTTTTTTTTTTTTTTTTTTTTTTCTTCCTAAGGGAAGGGGACAGGTATGTAGTTAGGAGGGGACCGTGGCCAGTCCAGGCTAGTTCTAAGGCCGGTGCCTCGGTGGTTCGGTTGGACCCAGGCACAGCCTGACTCCCGCTTGCTCTGACCTGAAGGGTCCCCAGTGTCCTGAGTCCAGGGGAGGGGTGTGAGGCATGCCACACAAGGGCCAGGCCTGGAGGGACAGGTGCACCGACACTGTGTCTGGCCGCATGCCCGGAGCCCCTGCTTCTGCCAGAGCCCCAGGGCTCAGTCCAATTTCAGAGGCCTTGTTCCTGGCAAGGTGATCACTCACCTCCGATCTGTGCCTTCTGCTCCCACTCTCCTTCCCTCATCAGAAAGGGGCCAGGGCCTCCCCAGCACACGACCCAAAGCATTGTTGGTGCTCCTGGAATGGGCAGGCTTGAGTTTTACCAACACTAGGGTGCAAACTGCCATTTGCCTTCATTTCTCCAGATATGACTGCTGCTGACCCCCCTTTTGCCCATTTGAAGGACATTCGATCCCAGTCCCATTGGGACGGGAAGAGACTGGCCCCCTAGGATTGTGTAGGAGACTTGGGGGCCTTTGTGTGACCCAGAATGTGGTGGGGAGGCTGCTTGGCTTCAGAGCACTTAGGACCCCACAGAAAGACTCATTTGCCAAGCCTCAGGGTCCAGGGAGGGCAAGTGGGCAGCAGCCATTTTCATGCCAACCTCGGCATGGGGTCTTTGGTCACACCTGCGGGCGGGAGTTTGGGTGTTGAGAATCCCAGCCCTCTCTCAGGCACCTCAGGGTCCTGTCACCTCTTGGGAAGGCTGTTCAGGGATCAGGGCACATGAGCCTGTCGCTGTTGGATCCCACAAAATCCACTTCTCCTTGTTGTCTCCAGCAATGTCCCTCCAACCATTTCCCCAGCCTCTTCCTCTGCCACTCCGGCACAGGCTCCAACCTGTGTTCTGCCTCCTGGGGCTCCAGCCTGTCTTCCTCGGCCCAGCGCAGGACCCAGTGACTAACCACCATCTTGGAAAGGGAGAGAGAGAACGCCAACAGCAGAGAGAACCAATCAGAAAGGTTGTCTCCGCATATATTTCTGCCTCTATATTGGCTACCACAGATGAAGCAGTACCTCCACTCCTTTGTTGATTGAGCACCAACTATAAACCAGATTCTTCCAGAGACCGGAGGTGAAATGTCATACAAGGTGGACCTCAAAGGGGTTAGGGTTTCACTAGCGGTTCTCAGGTGTGGTCCTCACACCAGCAGCCCAAAACCTGTTAGAAATGCAGATTTTTCAGACTCCCCCTTCCCCACCCTCTAGTGAATCAGAGGCTAGGGGTTGAGGTCCAGCAGCCTGGGCTCTGCCAAGCTGTCCAGGGGATTGGGATGCAAGCTCAAGTCAGAATCACTGAGGGTAACAGGCAGGTAGCAAGAGGTTAATGCGAGGAGGTGGCATAAAGAAGGGGTGCTGGGGCCCATGCTGGGGAGGGGAGGAGGAGGTCCTGGGGAAGGCACTTGGATTATGAAGGACTGAGAGGTGACAAAGAAATCTGTGTGTGACTTAGGAGAAGGGAGGGAATGCCTAGCAGTGGGTTCAGCATATGCCAAGACCTTGGGGCATGACGGAGCTGCAAGCAGCATTACAGGAGCTACCCAGGTGCTGCTGGGGTGGAGTGATAAGAGGGCAGGGGGGGCGGAGGGGTAGTCAATAGGCCTCTTGTGCTCTGAGTTTGGTGGGTCCCCAGAAGTTCTGGGGAGCCCTGGAAGGATTTATGCAGAGGAGGGGGGAAGATCTGAGCCCTGGGAGGATGGTGGGGAGGGCAGAGGCTGAGGCCCCTGGATCCCAGCAGGTAGCAGGCTGCCTCTGGAGGGCAGAGTTGAGCCTGCTGTGGATGGGAGGAGACAGGGTGGGGCTGGAAACCCTGAGACCTGGAGAAGCCCTGCCCTGTTGCTAGAACATTTCCTCTGGGGAGCTGAGCCAGTTGAGTGCTGGAGTGCAGGGAGCCATGTCTGTCCCCCTGTCTCTGTACCTGGGAAGTATCTGGGCCGTCCTGCTCTGTAATTAGTGTCTGCATACCCCTCCCATCTCAAGTCTCCATGTGTTCTCTCGCGGCGGGGGGGGGGGGGGGGGGGGGGGGGGGCGGCGGACCTGGGTGCCATCTGCAGGTCCGGGTTCTTGACCTGGAGCGGAGGCACAAGCACTACAAGAGCAAATCCCGACCCCTGTGAGGATGGAGCTAGGTGGGAGAGAGCCGGGGGACCCAGGCGGATGACTGGAGGTGTGGCTCAGGAAGGCCCTGCCATTCACCTGGGTCCCTCCTCAATGCTGGCTTGGGAGCCCCATGAGAAGGAGGTGACTGGGGAGCCCCTAGCCTGACCAGTCCACCCCCTTTCTCAGAGGCCCCAGCCTCCTCACTGCCAAGCAGGCACATGTAAGACAGCGGGGCCCCTCCCAGGCCTGGGGCTCTCATTTGGGAAGGGGCTCCTATGAGCTCATCCTGTGGTGAGTCCAGGGCCGAGAGGAGGGAGCTTGCAAACCGCAGCCAGGATGCTGAGACCTTGGGAAGCCCAGCGCCGAGGGGAGGGAGGGTGGGGCAGGTATGGAACCGGTGGTGCTGCAGGGCCAGCGGGGGCCCACCAGGACAGGCTGGGCAGCTGCTTTGGGTTGGCAGCTCCTGCTTCCCCACCACCCACTCCTGGGCTGTGTTTAGCCTAATGTGGAGCTGCTTGGAGCCCTGTGATGCCGCCCTGGCCGGGCCTGTTTGTGTTCAGGTATCACTTTAGCCCCAAGCAGCAATCAGTGCTGATTTGTGGTGAGCGTTCAGAGCAGCTGTGGTTCCAGCTGAGGAGGTGCCAGCTGGGCTCTGCCCACGATCCCCTCCCTCAGGAGGGCTCAGGCCTTGCTGCTTTACTCAGAGGATAGACTTAACTCTCAAGGGAAACAGTCAGCAAGGACTTGTGGCCTCACAGGCTAACTGGACTGAGAAGGGTTTCAAAGTCATCTGTTTTCACTCCTTGAGAGGTCATCATGGAGCTTCTGCTTGCATACCTCTAGTGACGGGGCTTTCACTACCAACTAAGAGCAAGGTTCAGGTTGCTTTGAAAATTCTTCTCCTGCTCTGCACAGGTCCCAGGTTCAAATCCTACCCCTGCCACCTCTTATGCAGCCTCAGGCAAGTGACTGACCTTCCAGAGCTCCGGTTTCCTTTTGTCTAAAATGGGTTTGATGGATACCCGCCTTTCACTGGTGGGGAGGTTTAAACCAGACATCTTTATAACCCTGAGCAGTTTACATCTCTCCCCCGGTCTTCTATGCTGACCTCTAGGCCCCACAGCCAGTCACATCGCCAAGGTAAATGTCCCTCCTTGGCAAAGAGTAGCTACTCAGTCCCAGGTTGGTTTCATTGCTTTACCTCTCAAGCAGACCCACCACTGCCTTCGAGATAAGGCTAGACCAGTGGTCGGCAAACTCATTAGTCAACAGAGCCAAATAGCAACAGTACAATGATTGAAATTTCTTTTGAGAGCCACATTTTTTAACTCAAACTTCTTCTAACGCCACTTCTTCAACATAGACTCGCCCAGGCCGTGGTATTTTGTGGAAGAGCCACACTCAAGTGGCCAAAGGGCCACATGTGGCTCACGAGCCGCAGTTTGCCAACCACGGGGCTAGACCACGTCCTTGGTTTTTGCTCTCGCTCAGGAACCCAAGACCATTGGTGCCCTGAGCCCCCACCCAGCCCTGCTCCCCAAGGGCTTCTGGGAGACCAGTTTCCTGCAAGCTCCTCCCTCATGCTGCACCATCGCTGGCCCCTAACCCTCTGCAGAACCCCACCTCCTCACACCGTCTGGGTCTGCTGGTGGGTCTGTTCCCTTTCCTCGCATTTTAAATAACAAGCAAGTGCCCATGTGAAACCCCAGAGAAGAAGTCCTGGAGACTGGCGGAGACCTCAGGTCAGCTTGCCACTGCCACCACAGAGTCCAGTCGTCACCCTCAACTGGCCTGGTGATGGTGTTTCGGTGTTGTTGTTTTTAACCGCTTTATGGAGGTAGAATTTACACACCATAGAATTTGCTCATTGGCAGGGAATGTTTCAGGGATTCATAGTAAATTTATGGTTGTGCAACCATCACTACGATCGAATTTTAGAATATCACCCCATAAGAAATCTGCTGTGCATTGGTCATCGGTCCCTGTCCCAACCCCCAGCCCCAGGCAACCACCAATTCACTCTCTGTATAGATTTTGCCTTTTCTGGACATTTCATATGGATGGATCAGACACCATGTGTGGAAGGGGGGTGGGGGGACTGTGTGTACTCAGTGATATACCCATCTTCCCACAGCCAGCCTAGGCCAACTCATGTGTTTTATTGGAGTTGGCAAAACTCAGACACTGAATGCAATCTCTACTTCGGTGCAAGAAGGGATGTGTGAGGTTGTACCCAGTCCCACACGAGAACCCGCCGACATCTGCTTTAATACATCCAGGGTCAGGCAGCTCAGTGCCCTCAGAGACTGGAGGACATTCGCATGTCCTGACCACAGCTAAGTGCCAGGATTGCTGAGGTCATTGACCTCTGGTCCCATTCTCCGGGATGGCAGCATTTCACAGCTGAGGAAACTCCAGCTCCGAGAGATTGAGGCACTCGGCCTAAATCACACGGGTGTGGGGTGGGGGAAGCCGGGATTTCTCCCAGGGTCTCTCTGAGTTACATGCAGCTTTTCACACCTGAGCCACATTTCCAGTCCTCCCACAGGTGGGGGTACTCATCTTTGTATAGAGGTGAACTCTGTCTTCCTGTACTTTCCACCCATTGTGTCTCATTTGGTTGACAAGACTCACACAGACATCCAACCGGGACAAAGGAGGTAGGGAGCGATCGGAGAAAAGGAAACAGCATCGGAGAAAATGGAAAGAGCACTGGACCCGGAGGTGCCATTTGCAAGGCTGACGTAGCGGGAAAGTTGAGGGAAATGTGGCTGGAAGCCCCCTCCCTCCAAGGTCTGGGGAGCCAAGGAGTCTGGACTCCTTAAGATTTATTTCCTTCTGGAAAGCAGAAAATTAGCCACTTGAGGGAGGTCTGCGGGAGCGCTGTCCTGACTTGAAGGCCTGTGTGTCTTGAAGAGGACTGAGGCTGCGCCTGTTGCCTAGATACGAAGCACCATGCCTGAGCCTTCTGAGCAGGTGCATCCCGCAGGGCTGGGGGATGCTGCTGTCTATGAGGGGGCTGACAGGCCTCACTCACAGACCGCAGCATCAGCCCCTCCAGCGGCTCGCGTGAGCTGGGCCTTCCCCGTGGCAGAGCTGGTTCGTGCCAGCCCCACTGCTCCAGGCCAACAGGTGACTTGTCTGAACCTCGAATCATACACCTGCAGGATGGGGATGGCACTCCCGTCTGTTTCACAGGGGGCTCATTGGGGTGGGGGAGAGCCATGTATGAAAGCATGAGAACATGTTTTCACTCTGCACAGGAGCTGCGCATTCCTGGGCAAACTCTGTCCAACGGAGCCTCTGTCTCGTCATCTGTATAAAGGGATGGGCCTAACACAGTGGAGGACATACAGTGGAGTTCCACCAACTCCCATACCCTTAACCCCATGGTCAGCAAACTGTGGCTATCATCCACATGCGACTCTTTGGCACCTTGAGTGTGGCTCTTCCACAAAATACCATGGCCTGGGCGAGTCTATTTTGAAGAAGTGGAATTAGAAGAAGTTTACATTTAAAAAATGTGGCTCTCAAAAGAAATTTCAGCCATTGTACTGTTGATATTTGGCTCTGTTGACTAATGAGTTTGCCCACCACTGCCTTATCCAAAGATAGCAGCCTGGTACCGTGAGCATGGTCCTTAAGAGAAGGGGCCCATCTAGCCCCCCTAATGGTAAGGTGACCAGACGTCCCACTTTTGGCGGGACAGTCCCGATTTTTAACAATTTGTCCCGCGTCCCGGGGCGTTTTAAAAAAAGAATCTTTCCAAAAATCGGGACTTTTTTAATACGCTGCGGGATGCAGGACAAATTGTTAAAAATCGGGACTGTCCCACCAAAAGCGGGATGTCTGGTCACCTTATCTAAGGATCATTTGGCCTGAGCTATGAGCTCATCCGATCTGTATCACTGTCTTGGGAGACAGGCTTATGATCCCAAATGGATTCACACTCAAATCCCAGCTCAGAAGCTTCTGGCTCTGGAAATGGTTTCGTGTCCTGTGAGCCTCGATTTTTCCACCTGTGAAATGTGAGTGAGGATAGCTGCCTCAGGTATGTCATGAAGATGAGCCGTGCGTGCCTACAACACCCAACCGGCGCCCTGGCTGCTAGCAGTGCCTCGTAACGGTAGCTTCTTTTATGGAAGATGTGGCTCAGATATATGAAACAACAGCTGTTCAGTAGCACAGTTGGGATTCAGCCCCAGGCCAGTGTGGCCCTGCGTGAGCCAGGCCTCCTGCTGACCAGCCAGGGAGGGGCCCGGGGCATGACCTGGGTGTGCAGGGAGGCCCTGCCTGGCCCTCATGGAACTGGCCACTCAGACACAGCCTTGAGCTCCAGGGAGGGAGGAAAGGCCCCTGTGCTGAGCTCTGTCCCCACTCCCCTTTGTGGAAAAACAATAAGGCCATTCTCTGCTGCTTCACTCACAGCCATGATGTGTGCCCCTGGAGGCTGGGAGAAGAGCACCCTGGGCTCATGTCTGGGGAAAACAAAGACGGAGGTCAAAGCTTCCCCAACAGGGCAGGCTCTGGCTCTGGGGAAGGAAGGGGGAGCTGAGAGTCAAGTAGAGTATGTACCACATCTCCACTCCGTGCTGTAAAGGAGCCCTTCTGGGTTGTAGAGCAGACTTCATCACTCATGACCGCGCTGTGAGGCCTGGGGAGGCCCTGCCCCTCTCTAGGCCTTGTCTTCTCATCTCCAATGGAAGGGCATCGGAACGAATGAGAAGGGATCGCTCGCCAGGCTGGAGAAATCAGGGAAGGCTTCACGGCGGAGGAGACGCCAGGCTGGGCTGGGAAGGGTGAGAAGGAGTTCTCCAGGCAGACAGAGGGAGAAGAGGTAGTGCAGGCCCAGGTTGTAGCCTCTAAGAAGGCCTGGCAGCTTCAGAGTGTGGGGCTTCCATGGATCTTCCACTGTTTGTTTTAATCACATTCGTGATACACATTCTTTGTAAGAACAAAGGAAATCATAAAGAAAAAAAGAATAAAAGAAAATCACCTGCAGTCGGATAGTTAGCATTTGGTACCATATTAGTCCCTTTTTAATCTGATTAAGGAGGTGCCCTTTAAGCTCCTTCGTAGACGGAGAATCTCAGCTTCTGGGCAGACAGGCAAGAACAAAGGACTGTCTTCTGGAAGCGGAGCCAGGCCCCACACCCTCAGACGGACATCCTTTCCTGGGGGTGGGGGCAGATGCACCGCAGACACTGGGGGAAGGGGACTCGTTGGCATGTTGGGGCTGCAGGGCTGAGGAGGGAAGGCTGAAGGGAGGGTCTGTGTGCTCGAAGGAGCTACTGGGAAGCTCTGAGCTTCTGTCATCTGGCAGAAGTGGCCGTCCTGCCTGCACGCCGCCGCTGAGGGGCTCCTGTAATGGCTTCGCTGTGGTTTCCGAAGACGTCTGGCTGCAGGGCACGGCAGGCTGGGGAGGGGGCCTAATGGCTGTGAAGTCACCGCTGTGATCTTGGCAGCTCTCTGGCGCCGCCTTTAAAATATGGCTCATCTTAATGGACAGGGCCTCCGAGGGAGGGCAGGCAAGGACAGGGTGGGTAGCCAAGATCACGTAGCTTGAGCTGGCTGCAGTGGGTCAACATCAATACAGGGGACTGTCCACTCCTCCAAGGCCCACTTGGGTAAGGTGACCAGACGTCCCGCTTTTTAAAAAAAATCGGGACTGTCCCGCCAAAAGCGGGACGTCTGGTCACCTTACACTTGGGGGTCTTTTTCTGAGGTAGGTCCGAATCCTCCTTTGGCTCCTGCCTTCCTTCTCCCAGCCCCTAACACCAGCAGGGTTTTCCCCAGAGGCCCTGCCCCAGCCTCCTCGCCTTAAGGAGACAGTGAAAGCAGCCCAGACTGTGAGGGAGAGCCTCAGTTCCTCCCTCTGCCCACCTCATTAGACTGCCATCCTGGTCACCCAAGATCCCTGAGGGACATGCCAGTGCTTTGGCGTGTTTGGAGCTGTGGGAAGGTCACAGTGACCACCTGAACCGCCCTCACCGTGGCCATGAACACAGGACGGGGGTGTTCCATTTCCTTCCCGGCCCCTGCCAAGTCTGTTAGCGGTAATTGCGAAGTTATGGGGAATTCCCAGTCTTCCTAATTAGTGTTAATAGGGGTTGGGTGAGTTAGTCAGGGGGAAAATAGATGCCTTTGTTTGCTCTCTCTCCGAATTAGACCGCTGTGTTCTGCCTTTAGATGTGATCAAGCAGTGTTCTCATCTCGCCCGCCCCCGCGGGCCCATAGCCCTGCACTGTGCACATGCCCACTGACCCTGCACACACACACACACACACACACACACACACACACACGCACGCACTCACAGCACAACAGATTTCAAGGCCTTGCAAAGCAAACACCAAAACCAGACAGCATTTCAGCCACACCCCCAGTTCCCTTTGGCAATATTATTGGAGGCCCTTCTCCCCCCACACGCCACACCCCACCCCGGAGGCCCCGTGCACCCGCCTTCCCAAATCAGTTTGTATTAACAACCATTACGTGTTCCTGTTAGCGTGGTGAATGGACCTGGCTGGGCGAGTGGGGGCAGTCACGCCCTCCTCTTCCCGCTCACAGGCTGAGGAGTTCCCCCAGGAGGGAGGGAGCCAAACCCGCTCCCCTCTCTTTCTCTCTGGCGGAATAATGAGATCTGGCGTGGCCACCACGCCTGTGGAGGCTCCCTGCCATCTGGGTCCGGGGCCATCCTGGAGGAGGTTTCCTTCGAAGCCAGCAGGAGGGAGGGAGGGAGACACATTGATGGTGCAGTATTGGCTCTTGGGCCTGTGCTTGGATCTTTTGCCTAGGATGGTGCTTTTTCAACTGAATCCTGGGTACCCTCAGTGTCTGGGGGCTCCTCCCTGAGCCACGGGATACAGGATATGTTCTAATAGATCACATATGTCAAACACAAGGCCCGCGGGCCAAATCCAGCCCGCCAGGCCTTGCAATGTGGCCCGCACCGCGCTGTCATCACTGCACTCCGCTGTCAGTTTATGACATTGTCAGTTTATGACTGTTCAGTAAACCATTCGGCCCTCGATTTAGGCTGGATTTTAGATTTTGGCCCCTTCTCTGATTGAGTTCGACACCCCTATAATAGATCATCAGCCCTTAAGGATTTGGAAGGCAATATCTTGTTTTTTTATATTTAAAATGGCAGGCAGACTGTTTTGAAGAAGAAAAGATGCACGTACATACAAGAGATTCACAGGCAGGTTTGCTCTCCCGCTTCCTTCTCTGGGCTGGGTCCCCAGATGTGAAGGGGGTAATAGGATTCCTTCCGTAGCCACTGCAGGAACTGAGGAGGGAGAGTTTGTGAGGTTCTAAGTCCTAGCATAATGCTGTGTGATGTTGGACAAGCCGCTGTACCTCTCTGATTCTCTGATCTCTGGATGACACAACGGCAGTGGTGATAACACCTCCCCAGGGCCAGCTTCACAGGATGCAACGGGGCTGTCACACAGGGCCCTGCGCTTAGAAGGCCCCTCCCCCACTTGGTATAATTCACTGCTGTTGCTGGCTCGGAATTCTTAATAACTTTGGAGTAAGAGCTTGCCTTGTTTTCACTGGGTCCTACAAATTAAAGAGGTGGTCCTTATCTCCCAGTGAAGTTTTGGTAAGTTTTAAACCAAATATGTGTGAGAGAGGCCCACACAGATACTCAGTCCTGAGACCCCCAACTCCTCACTGGAAATGGGGATGTTATTAGTGATGCTCTGAGGATTCAATGAGAGCCCAGAAGCTCGTAGAACATCTCCCAAATATTCATTTCCTGAAGCCTCTTGGGTGCAGCCAGTCTGGTGTCACCCCTGAGCCACAGGACTGGCCACAGAGCACCTGAGAAGGGAACTGCAGAGAGAGGGAAATAGAATCTTAGGATATTCCCAGCCCGTGGTGCTGACGACCTCAACACCTGCAGGGTGACGGAGGGGCGGGTCCTGGGACCCATCATCTATGTAATGAAGGAGACAGGCTCAAGGACCTCAAGCCTTGACATTCTCTAAGACGGAAAAGCAATGGATTCCTCCATGAGAGCCCACCCACCAGGACAACACCTTCCACTCTGGGTGGGGCAGCATACTGCGGGCCCCATCTTCACCTTGGGGCTCTAGAGGGCTGCCCAGAAAGGGGGACTAGCTTGCAGGCCTGGGGCTCCTGCTGTCACCGATGGGTGAGGAGCAGAGCTGGACAATTGTGAGGAGCCCGGACTGCCTGGGTTCAAATCCTGCCACTGTCTAGCTGAGTGACCTTGGGCAAGTGACTTAACTTCTCTGAGCTTCAGTTTTCACAGTTAAAAACGAGGTAATTATAGTGACCAGCACACAGAGTTGTGAGCGCCAGTGAGGGCTGAGTCTGGCACACGCAGCTCTGAAGGGCGCCACGTTCTTGTTATTCATTCTCTCCTGGTGAGCTGCCTCCCCAGCTCCCTCCCAGGCCCTGGCTCCCCCATACCCTCAGCCACCCTCTGAACCTCTGCCCCCAAGGCCACGCTGCCCAGTGCTCTCTGGGGGCAGCTGGGCAGCTGTAACCTGATGATAACAACACAGCATTCTGGGAAGAAAGGATTTCTTAGAGCATCAATGATGAAGCTGAGCAAAGGATCCTCACATCCCTATTTCAGAGGGAAACATGATCTTCAACTTGGGGGGAGGTAACTAGAAGCAGCAGAGAGCCAGGTGAAAGCTGGGGCTTCAGAATTCCCACAGGTTGCTGCTTCCAAGTCCTTTAGGGCCTTACTGCTAGTCTCCTCGTCTGTGAACCAAGGATGTTAGTACCTCCCGAGGCTGCAGGAAAGCTGCAGTGAGATATATGCGAAAACATGTGTCCCAACACCAGAGTCAGGCAATGCATACAGATGTTCACTGAGCCTGTGCTATTCTAGGCCACCATTTTCCATTCAGCCCTACTGAGCAGGGAGCATTGCCTGCCCCAGAGCACACCGCCAGGAGGGCTGACCCTGCCCCTGATTCCTCCGGCCACTTAGGGAGTGGATCCAGGTTCTCTCTCATCTGCATCTCTTACTGGAAAGTCCAACTTGATGCCACTCTAGCTGCCTCGTATCCCATGGGAGTTTCTTCTCCAACAGTATTTGCTGTTCAGAATCACACCCTGGGAGAGGCCGTCAATGGGATAATGGTCTCAGGCAAAACCCAGAATCATCTTCCCAGCATTCACTTAGCCCTGTGGCTCAGGTGTGCCTGGACATGGCACAGATCTGCCCACGTGGTCAGGGCCCTGGTGGCTCCGAATTCATCTTACAGGTGCTCAGCGGTGTTTGCTCCAGGTCACACAGTACTCAGGGATGGGGTCTGACCGGAGCCAGGACCGCCATGGTCTATAGCCTTCTCCATACACCCCCTCCCCCCATGTTCCTGGAAATCCCAGCCTCACCCCAGGAGCTTGCTGAGTCTTTCTCTTGCTTAATTAATGACGGGGCAGCCGGAGGGAAATGAAACACCTGCCAGGCTCTTCCTTTTCCCAGCAAGGAGGCGCTCCAGGCCCCTGTTCTCAGCAGGGCCCCGGCAGTCCTGAAGTTGCTCTGGGGCAGCCGGCTTTGTACAATGGCTCATACATGCAGAGCCTCTAAATTAAATGTGGCCACCGCCTGCTGGGGGTCACCGTCCCAGGGCGGGGGTTTATGTCTGGGCCTCTGAATGAGGTGTGCTTGAAGAGAGGTGTTCTAGCTGATGTAAGCAGGTAGCCTTCCACCTTTCCAGGAAGAGAGAGAGAGAGAGAGAGAGAGAGAGAGAGAGAGAGAGAGAGAGAGAGAGAGAAACAGGCACATGTGGGCATTCAGAGAGGGGGAGAGAGCAGACAGAGGCAGAGAGATGAGATTTTGAAATGGAGAGGCAGAGGGACAATCTGGCGCACACAATTGGTTAGTAGCAGAGCAAGGACTAGACCTCGAGCCCCCCAGTTCCCATTGAGAGATGGGAACCTGGCTCACCCCCAGAGCTAGCTGGCTGGCCGTGTAACCTAAATTTGAACCCAGACCCCCAGACCCAGGGGCAGTGTCTTCTATCTTTACATCCTCTGGAAATGAGGAAAGGCACCAGTTTGCCTGACCAGAGCCTGGCCTGAAACCCCTTTTCACAGCCCTCTTCTCAACGCCCCAACTGGCCAAATGGGACACACACGTGACTGCGCTCAGCAGGGCAGCATGGGTGTTTGGGAGTGGGTGCGTGGACTCCGCTCCTGAGCTCAGACACAGCCCACACACCCCGAGATCCTGTGTGCAGAGGGGCCACCTGCCCTCCACTCCCAGAGTTTCCAGTTTCAGCAGGGCCTCCTTACCCTGACCCCTTTATTTCACTGGCATTTCTTAGCTTTGGCTACAGACTGGGCTGTATTTACATGTTTAAATGGTGAGGTCTGCCTATCAAATATTCAGACCACCATGTCCATGTCTAAAAGGACAATGCCTGAATTCTTTCCACCCATGCATGGAGCCAGTGACACACACATGTTTGCTCAGCTCTGGCCTTGGGAGCCACGGAGCTATGGACTTGCCTTGCATTACATGGCTGGTTAGTGGCAGAGCAAGGACTAGACCCTGAGCCTCCCAGTTCCCACTGCAACACTTTTCTAGTGGTTTTCCCAATTCTGGAGAGATCTGTGGTTTGACCTACCAGCTCTGGGACATCTTCAAAGCCCTCTGAGTCCAGATGCTGGAACTAACTTACTCAGTTCATACGCAGCCTCAGAGCTGTGTGACTGGGCAAGTTATTTCACTTCTCTGTGCCTGGTTTTCCTTGTCTGTAAAATAGGCATAATGATTGTGGCCATAGATTGTGGTGGAAATGAAGTGGATGAATAGTCTCACAGTGTTTAGAACTGTGCGTGGCGCGTAGTAAGCATCCTGTTAACTCTCATCATTGCCACCTCACCATTCTCCTCCCCTCCCAGAACCTGCCACAGGGTCCACAGTAATTGCTACTGGACCTCAGCAGAACAGAGGAGATGCCTTCCCGTGCACGCGGGCTAATCAAAGGGCACATCCTTGGCTTGTTATTTGCTCTGCATCAGTCATCTGTCATCTGTGAGAACCTCAGAGAGGGGACCAAAGCCTGCAGAGCCTCAGAGAGGGGACCAAAACTTCTTGCAGGCCAGAAAGTGCTGCCCAGACACGTTGCCATATGCCAGACCAGGCAGTGGCCACAGCCTAAGGGTCAGGCTTCTCCGCCCCCTCCCCCCCTCCAGCAACCCTTGTGCAGTAGAGCCCTCCTCCCAAGAGTTCTCAGCAAAGGATACAACCCAGGAGAGTTCTCACGGGGTTCTTACAGGGCAGCGGGGTCAGGCCTTGGCCCCAGAGGGTGACAGCTCCAGTTCCTCTGGTTCATTCAGCTTCTTCTGATGGGCAGCGCCCCTCCCCGTGCTGTTCAGACCGGTGCATGCCCCACCTGGAGCTCTTAGGCCTCACCAGCTCTCCTGCTTCCTACGGTGTGAGTTAGTCTTTCACCCAGAATTTTCTGTTTGTTAAGGGTACTGCCCCTCATCCACAAGGGCCTCCTTTGAGCCTCATGACATCCCTCTTCTGCCTTTATCTCTGTGTCCACAGGGAAGCTGGTGAGACTCAGAGAGGTGCTGGGACTTGGCTAAACTGCACAGCCTGAAGGCAGGGCTGGAACCAGCCGGCCACACCCCAGTTCTGTAGCCTCTCTCATTATTAAATCTCCGCCCCCCCCCCACCTACACACACACACACACACACACACACACACACACACACACAACCAGAGGAGATACATCCACTTCTAATCCTCTACTTTAGCCCAGGGTAAGTCTCCAAATATTCCTTAGGGCCAAGGATCTGCAAACTACTCTCTGTGGGCTAAGCCTCTCCCATATTTTTTGTAAATAAAGTTGTACTGGCCCACAGCCCTGTCCATTCATTTCTATGCAGTCTGTGGCTGCGTTCTCGAATAAAGCGGGGTTGAGTCATTGTGACAGAAATAATATAGCTGCAAAGCCTGAAAAATTTACTGTCTGGCCCTTTATGGCAAAATAAAATTCCCAGCCCTGCTGTAGACGGGTGCTTGGCACATCCTCTCATGTGCCCTTCAAGTTCATGTCTTTCCCTTCGCTCCTCCCCGCCTCTCCACCACCCAATAGAACAAGTGGGGGATTTCTGTCCCATTCTACAGATGAAGAAACCAAGGCCTGGAGACGTTTTATTTCTTCATATTATTATCTTATTATTTTGTCAAAAGGAAGCAGAAACCTTCGGGAGCTTAGTGTGACGTATACTTGCTCATCCCCGAGGCTCCTGGCGGGATTGCCAGCATCCTTTCTGGCTGCAAAAATGCCATTTGGTGGAATTGATGAGCCGACTCCGTGCAGAGATGCAGCAGCTCCATGTTCCCCCTGGTCTGAGGCCCAGACCTGTCTCCATCCAAGCCCAGCCTCTTCCCTGACCCACCTTTCCTGCTTCAGGGCTCCTGCGAGCAGCTGGGATGATGCTTTTTTATTTATTAAATAAATTGGGGTGACATTGGTCAACATGAACATATAGGTTTCAGGTGTGGGGTTGTATGTTACAAGATCTGTATATTTCCCACCACCCAAAGTCAGGTCTTCTCCTGTCACCTTATATTAGGACCCCCTCTCCCCCCACCCCCACCCCGGGATGATGTTTTATGGGGAGGAAAGAAAACGGGGCTCTCTGACTCCAGCTTCCCGTGTTCTCAAGCCCCGGCCCCTGCTTTGCCCTTTGATTCCTTTTCTCCAGGCTTTTCTCTAGCCACGTGGAGCATGCTGTCACGGTCTCTCTGTTTTCGGTGGTTTGCTCGTCACGACTTGAGCTTTAAATACCTGTAGTCATTCCTCCCTAATTCGGACCAGGTGACTAGAATCCATTGCAGTTGCCCTGGGAAGACCCCGTGTCTCTAATATTTATTGCCAAGCAAGTGTAACCGTGGACGTGAGGCTGCGGGGTGGGGGTGCCTGCTCCGTGACAGTTCCTGGGCTCTGGGGGTTCAGGGGGGGGACGCCTTGCCAGTCTGCCCTCAGAGAGGAACCCTGCTCTGGTGGGGGAGCTTCAGGGTAACCCAGGAACTCCTGACTCTAAGAGGCAGCGGGGAGATGAGCCAGGACTAGTGAAGTCCCCTCACTAAACACGGACAGGCTGAGGTCCAAGGAAGTTCATTGCCGATAGGAGCAGACAAAGTGAAACCGACAGCAACCTGGTGTCATGGAAGAAGCCTTGACATCTGCTCACAAACAAGGCACGACAGCTGACTAAAGCCCACCTCCAACAGAGGCCGCTTCAACTCCGAAAGCTCCTTAACTGCCCTGGGCCCCCCTCCCATAGAGATCATCTCTGCCCTGCTTGCCTCAGTGGATGGCTTTGAGGATCAGCAAGAGCATAAAAATAGAAGGGCTTAGGGAGCTGTAACTGAGTATCGATGCAAAGAGTTGCGTTGTGAGTGAAGTAACGTAGGAGGGAATTTGGTTAGGTGCCAGGAGGAGCTGCGCTACTTAAGCAGTACACGTCAAGATGACATGTGGCTAGCTCTGTCTGTGTGTCTATATATATCTGTCCATTGTCTATGCATCTCTTTATCTGTCTGTCTGTGTCTGTGTGGCTCTGTGTGTATTGCATGAGCTTGTATGAATGTGTCTTATGCTTAGAGCACGTCACTGAAGCCAGGACTTGAATGGATTCATCCTTGTTGCTAAGTGCCGAAGCATGTCCTCTTGCTGTCCTACCAGGGGTCAGCAAACTCATTAGTCAACAGAGCCAAATATCAACATTACAACGACTGAAATTTCTTTTGAGAGCCAAATTTTTAAAAACGTAAACTATATGGGTAGGTACATTGTTATTAACTTAATTACTAGGGTATGTGGTATTTTGTGGAAGAGCCACACTCAAAGGGCCAAAGAGCTTCATGTGGCTCTCGAGCCGCGGTTTGTCAATCATTCTCCTATCCAACTTTGGAGGGTGTGGACATAGTACCAGATGAAAAGAGATTTTAAGTTATATCAGTTGATTGGTTTGTTATTGTTTTTTTAATATATTTTATTGATTTTTTACAGAGAGGAAGAGAGAGGGATAGAGAGTTAGAAACATCGATGAGAGAGAATCATCGATCAGCTGCCTCTTGCACACCCCCTACTGGAAATGTGCCTGCAACCAAGATACATGCCCTTGACTGGAATCGAACCTGGGACCTTTCAGTCCGCAGGCAGACGCTCTATCCACTGAGCCAAACCTGTCTCTTCTCGGCAGGTTTGTTATTGTTAACACCTTTCTAAAAAAAAAAAAAAAAAGAGCTAGAGGAAGCGCGGACTGCTGAGGCCTGAATCCCAGTGCCCCTGCTTACCTGTGATCTCCATCTGTTGCTTCCTCTCTCTGGGACTCAGTTGTCACATCTGTAACACGGGGGCAACAGAGCCCACCTCACAAGGTCGTTGTGAGGGTTCAGTGGGTTAGCCCTCAGCAGTGTCCGGCCCGTAGAAAGGAATTCATACATGCTAGCCATTACTGTTATCAGCTATCAGCGGTGTTTCTGGCCCTGACTCCTGATAGATGGAACAGAAAGAGCACTCACTTTGGAGCCACAACACCTGAGGTTTAAGTTTGCCAGTCAGTGGCTGTGTGACCTTGGGCGAGTCACTGCATGTCTCTGATCCTAGTTATCTCCGCTGACAATTGGAAATAATAATAGGCCTGCCTCAGAATTATAGAGGTTCTGAGAACAATGAATATGAGAACTGCACACAGTAGGCACGTAAGAAGAAAGTAGATTTTCTTTGTCTGCTTGCAAAAGAGAAATTCCCCTGGGACACACCTCCCATTACCCCCAACAGTGGGGTTCTGTATCTCACCCACTCCCTGGGTGCCAGCCAGGATCTGCTTTGCCCTGTGTGATCTGATCTGACAGGATAAGTACAGCAACAGAAGCCAGGAGCCTTGGCACCCTTCTCTGCAGAATGGGCATGGGGTACGGGGGTTGCTCTGGCCCCCTCACCCCTGCTCAGACCTGTGCCCTTTCCCACCTAGTTCCCAGGCCCCCTTAATGCCCCTGGAGCCATTAAATGTTTAAATCCAGGCTGGGTAGCAGCCAGGTTGCTCTAGCAACAGCCCTGCATATTTTGGGTGGAATTACCAAGTTTGTCAAAGGGCTTCTTGCAGCTCCAAGCCCTGAGGGAGGGTGAAATGTGGGCTGGGAGACCATGCGTGCTTGCTGGGAGGGGAGGCTGAGGTTCATGCTCCTCATTCGAGGCATGGAGATGCAGTTGTCCATAGAACGCGGCCACAGGACACAAAGGTCAGAGGGAGGGCAGGCTTCGCCCAGTTTCCATCATGTGGACTCGAACCCAGGACTCGTGTCAGCCAGTCCCCTTCTCTTCACCACTTGCTTTTGCTGTGAGCATGTTGTCTAATAGCCCGTCCACCAGCAGGGTTCCTAGCTCTTCGCAGCAGTGTGCCCTCTGGGGTCTGACTCCCAGTCCTGCCCCTTGCCAGCTGGGCCAGCACGGGGAGCTCGCCCATGTCCTCTGAGCCTCAGTAACGCGAGGATAATTCGCTTTGTGTGGATGATGTTGGAACCCTGCTCAGCATGGCTCCTGGCACACGTGAAGCAGGGGCAGTTATTATATGGATAGCATTCCGTCCAGTACCCTTCGTATGCTGAGGGGACTCTGAGGTGGGAGCACTGCGCCGACCACGGAAGGCTTCTGTCTGTTGGGGAAAGTCTGACAGCAATGACACAACCAGAGGGCACACTCCTGCCCGTTCCATCCTGGGCGGCTGAGCGGGCCACCTTTCCCATCCCCTCGATGACCATGCCATCACCCAGAGCCCGAGTGTGCCCGCACAACCAGCAGGATTTCCCGAGTGTGCCCGACTGCACCTGTCCTCCCTGGGCCCTGGGAATGTCTGCTCGTGTCCTTCTTACACCCACCTTTCCCCAGGTCACCAGGATGGCGGTCAGGGAAACTTCCCTGGAGGGCTCAGCAGGGGCGAAGGACAGGGCAGGATCAGCCTCAGGAGGCCGAGGGTGTCCTCCCTCCTCCCTCCCCCCTCCTTTGTCCCTCCCAGCCCTGCAACCCAGTCCCTCATGCTGCCTCAGCTACTCTCCGCTGGTGGGCATCACCCTGAGCTTGGACTCCTGTTCTGAGGCCAAATCCTGCTCCTGATACACAGAGTGACCTCCACCGTTCTTGCTCGTGACCAAGTTCAGATTGCCCAGGTTGCCTTGCCTCCAGCGCCGGGACTGGGGCAAGTAAAAGTCTTTGCAAGAGGACGCAGAACCTTTGTTCCCAGAGGCCTTTGCATTAGGCCGTCTCCATTCAAAGGCAGGAACACAGACCCACTGCCTGGGTTTGGGAGGAGCACTTCCTGTGGCTTGAGTCCAGCCCAGGTCCATATGTCCAATCCAGGGTGCCCTGGATTGCCAATGGTCACTCTGGGGATCAGCAGGCCTAGGTCCCGGAGGCCACACCTTTGAGAACAGCCAGGGAAGGATGAGGAACCCTGCTTTGTCCCAGCAGTTTCTCCAACCTCCTGTGATACCCTGGGCCAGGGATTGTGCATCTCTGAGCCTCAGTTTCCTCTCTTGTAAAGCACGAGTGTCCATCTCCTGGACCATGGGTGGTTGGGACAATTCAGTGAGGCAATATAGGAAAGTAGCTTCTGGAAGTCCAGATAAAGTAAGATGTCCATCTTAGGTGGCTGGCTGAGTGGAGGGAAAGCAGCAGGCTTACGGCCAGCAGCTCCCGGTTCCAGCCCTGCTGTGTGACGTTAGGCAAGACCCTGTCCCTCTCTGGGCCTCGGCATCCCCCATGTGAAAGGCCGGCATCGGAGTTACCCTTCACCAAGGCGCGTTCTTCTTTGGAGATTCTATGATGGAAGCAGCATATGCAAGTTCCGGGTGGGACAGAGGGAAGGGCTTGTGGCACGGACTGAGCGCCCACGTACTGCCTCAGCTCCTAGACCAGAGACACATCCTTCCCAGATGCCACGGATATGCTCTGCTTTGCCCCCCTGGACAGTAACAATTCTGTGGGTCTGGGGGAACTGTCATTTAGGATCCCACCGCATCCAAGGCAGGTTGCCTGCTGCCGTTAACCCTCCAGGCACCACTCCCAAGAGCCTAATTAGATTTTATCCCCCACTCAGCTGTGTCCGTGTCCCCATGTGCGTGCCATTGCCAGGCACTCCAGGATTTAGGGCCAATTGCTTGTTTATCAGACCGTCTGTCTCCGGGATGAGGCCCAGCAGGCACAGCCAGAGCGCAAACATGTCCTCCCCCCTGAGCCTGACGGCTAGAATCATTGTTATTCTGACCAGCCTCCTCCCATCCTGATGAAGGAAAACGTGGCTCTTAAAACCTGGTGTCGGTTCCGGCTCTAAGACCTTTCTGGCCCGTGGGAGACTTTCTCCCCTCTTCTGTGAAAGGGAGTGATGATAATATCTATTTTGCAGAGTTTTTTCAAGGATCAAGTAAGACAGTTGTTGGTAATGGCCCCTGGCACAGTGTCTTATCATTGAGCCCACAAATGTTGGCCCTCCCTGTCCTCCCCACACACAGGCCTCCCCAGCTTCTATCATCCCCTCCAGCCCTTTCTCTCTCCTGCTGGGCATGCCCAGAGCACTAGGTTGATGGCTGTAAACACTCCCCTCCAAGTACCCGGTTATTGCCTCTCCCTAGACTTGAGCAAGTCCTTGGTGTCTGTGCCTTGGATCAAGCCCAGGGCTGGCATTAGTAGGTGTCTGGCACACCCAGGAAGGAAGTGACTGGATGTGTAGCCACTAAAGTGCTTTCACCGTCATCATCTCCTTCACTTCTCTCCAGGACCCTGGGAGTTAGATTGAGAAACCCCATGGCACAGATGAGGAAACAAGGAGCTGAGGAGGGTGGCCCAGGCCTCAGCTTGTCAGGGCAGAGACCCTGCTGGCTGGAACCTGGGGTTTGGAGGTGAGGCCGCTCCTGCACCACAGCGCCCTCACCTGGCAGGACGTTCCTCACTCTCCAGCAGCCCACACTTACCATTTGCTTCCTCTGATGGGGGCTTCTCCATGGCTTATGTCCACTTGTCTTCTTTTCTCTCTCTCCAGAAAGCATGTCTGGGGCCTGGGGGCAGTGAAAGTGAAAGGAGTGATTTATGAGCTGAGCTGTCCTTCTTAATCAGAGGACCCCGCTCTGTGCAGATGGGACCGAGGCGCCATCTGGGGCAGTGGGAGGGGCAAGATTAATAAAGCTGTCTGGCCTTGGCAGGGGCCTGCAGAGGAGACCCCGGAGGCGCTGCGTGACCTCGCCCTGTCTCTGCCCCTCTCTGGGACTCAGGGCCCCCATCTGTCAAGGAGTGGCAGTTTTGGGTTACCCCCCAGAGGCCTCTAGCTGGCACAGGAGGGATGCTAGCTGGTCCCTGGGATTCTGCCTTGTTGCCTGATTGAGGGGCAGAGCAGCACTGGGTTGGAGACTTGGGGACGGAGGCATAGCGCTTGCTCTTTCTCACGTCCTCTCTCTGGTACCAGGTCCATGGACTGGTGTTTTGTCAGGAGCTCTGGTTTGGAGTCCAGCAAACTTGGGCCTCAATCATGGCCATGCCTTCCTAACCGTGTGAATAAAGCCAGGCCAGTTAATTACATTCTCTGAGCCTCCGTTTCCTCATCTGTAAATGACAAAATGCACCCACTTCCTCGGTGAGGATTAAATAAGAGAAGAAGGAGAAAGGCTTAGCATAGTCTCGTACGTGGTAATTGCTCAATATTATTAGTTATTACTCGGTTCAGTTATCAGAGCACTGTAAACATTGATTTGAATATGGGGCCTTTAGGGGAAAGATGTTTTTACCCATCCCAAGTGAGCCATATGCCCACGGTCCTCTCCCGCGCTCACCTCCATTGGTAACTGGTGGATCTGGCTCGAGCATCCACTTATTTCCCATCTGTGATGATGCTGCCCCTGGCAGCTGTGCTTTACTGGTTCCAAGGTGTTTTCCTATCACATCGGCTCATTTTATGTCTCAGATCATGAATTCCTACAACCACCTTTGGCTTCAAAATGGAGAACCCCAGTTTTCAGAGGAGATTGAGCAACTCAGGGAGGGAAGTGACTTTGTAAAGGTCTCAGGGAGCTGGCCCAGGCAGCTGTGCCCAGCGAGGTGTGCCAGGCTATGCCGAAGAAGCGGCAATGGAGTGAGCATGGACTGACCTGGATGGGAAGAAGGAATGTGAATGGGCACTTGAGACCCAGAAATTCTTCCTGTCTCCCTTGTCCCCCCCGGTGGGGATGCACCGCAGTCCAACCTCCCGGGCCTCAGCTCTCCCCTGAAACTTGTCCTCTAGCCTAACATTTGAGCAGGACCCAGCTATGGAGTTCCCCCATGAGTCTGGTAGAACCGGACTTCCCACCTGGGCACATTTGACTGCTGAAACCAGACCTCCATCTCCACTGCTGGGGGCTGACTCTCTGAAGGACCCTTCTGGCAGGTCCTTATGCAAAGCTACGGAATCCTTTCCAACACCAGATTTCACTTCCAGGGGAGACAGGGTACCTGGGGAAGGGCTCTGATGGACAGGGCCACGCTGGCACTCACTACTGAGGCATCATTGCAGATGCCTAGGTGGCAGCCAGGTGGCATCCAAGTGCATGGGCCACCCATGCCCATTGTCTCCTCCTAGCTCATCAGCCACACGCAGGGTGGCAGCGTAGATGAGGCCGTTCCAGAAATTGCAAGCCTTTTGAAAATGTTCCCCCCGCAGCCCCAGCAGGGGCACCTAGAGCTGCCATCTGGGCGGAGAGAGGGCATCCCCGCCAGCCCTCCTGCCGGCCTCTGCAGCCGGAGGGGCCCAGGTGCTGAGGGCTTTTCATTAGCCCTAATGGGCCTGGAGGAGCGAGGCACTTGCCTGAGTGTGTGTCCAAAGAGCGGTTTTTCATAAACAGCGCCTTGAACATGGCTGTTCCTTAATGACCTCCTATAGTAATTGAATATGTTCCCTTATAGGACAAGCTGGGCCAATAACAGAACCAGACAGCAGCCCCTCTGACCGAAGACGCTGTTCTGCTGACGCCGGAAGAACTGCCCAGGTGATAAGCCAGCAGCTGCCTCCCCCTCACGCTGTGCCCCTCTCCCTCGCCACGCTTTCAGTCCGTCTGTCTCCCCCTGTATCACTTCCTGCTCTCTCGCTCTTTCTCTGTCGTTCTCCATCTTCCTCTCTCTCTTGCTGACCTGTCTTGATCTATGTCTTTGATTTGCTGACCGTTGTCCTCTATCTCTGTTCTCTCTTCCCACCATTCATTCATTCATTCATTCAGACATATGAACCAGGGACCTGCCATGTGCCAGGCGCTGCTCGGGGCCCTGGGAACGTGGCAGTAACAGGTCCGGGCTTTTACGGAGTGTGCATTCTAACAGTGGGAGGTGTGTGCTACCAAAATCAACAAGTAAAACGTCGGATCTGTAGTGTGTCCATGGGCACTGGCCTGGGCTTCAGGAAACGGAGCTTCCGTCCCAGATCCTCCAGTAGTTGGTTTGGGAACTTGGCCAAACCCCCTTTCCCTTTCTCAGCCTCAGTTTTCTCATCTCCAGTGTGAGGGTGTTGGAACACATTAGTGCTGCCCTGACGTTTTATGACCAACAACTTCTTTGATGAAGAAGAGCTTTAGGAGCCCTGACCGGATAGAGCGTCGGCCTGCGGACTCAAGGGTCCCAGGTTCGATTCTGGTCAAGGGCATGTACCTTGGTTGCGGGCACATCCCCAATAGGGAGTGTGCAGGAGGCACTGATCAGTGTTTCTCTCTCATCGATGTTTCTAACTTTTTATCCCTCTCCCTTCCTCTCTATAAAAAATTTTAAAAAAATAATATATATACATACATATATATATATATATATATATATATATATATATATATATATATATATATTTTAAAAATAGCTTTAGGATATGGTTAGTTGCAGGGACCCAGTTTGAGAACCACTGCATCCACTCATCTTCCCACTCAGAAATCCTCCACATCAGAGTCCTTACCGCTCCTGACAGGGAACAACAGCTAATGCAGCCGGTTGAGGTCTGGAGGGGCAGGTAGAGGGGCCGCCTGGTGACTGGGTGGCAGGGAGGAAGGAGGGGCAAGTAGAGGGGCCGCCTGGTGGCCGGACTGCAGGGAGGAAGGAGGGGCAGAGCAGCCCGTGGGAGCCTGAGGAGCCCTGCTGTTTTGCAGGTGGAGCCATGGAAGGTGACTGTCTGAGCTGCATGAAGTACCTGATGTTCGTTTTCAATTTCTTCATATTTGTAAGTACTCCTGGGACATGCCCGGGGTCTCCCTAGACCTCAGCGGAGCCGGCAGAACTAACTGCTGCTGGGAAATAGTCACATTGGGCTGAGTCCCAGGACGGGCACAGGGGCCAGCGCAAGAAGCAGGTCTTGGGATGGGAGACCCTGGCCATGCCCACCCCACTCCAGAAAGCCCGCCATCCTAGGAGGGATATTGTTGGTGGGCCCGGGATGGTCCGGCTCCTCTGACAAAGAGTGAGGGCCTCGGTCCTGGCCACTGTCTTGGGATCTGAGCCCTAATGGATTTGGGGAAAGGAGGAGATGGATGATCAGAGGACAGCAGAGGGAACCCCACCTAGCCCGACCCCCAGAGCATTACAGACGTCAGCTGGAGGGCAGCCTGATGGAATTAGAAACCTCTCCAGAACTGGGAGACCGAGATTCCAAGCCAGGCTTAGCATCGTATCAGCTATGATAAGCGAGCCACATGCTGCTCTTTGGCCCCTTGAGTGTGGCTCTTCCACAAACTACCACGGCCTGGGCGAGTCTATTTTGAAGTGGCTTTAGAAGTTTAAGTTTAAAAAATTTGGTTCTCAAATTTCAATCGTACTGTTGATATTTGGCTCTGTTGACTAATGAGTTTGCCGACCACTGAGCTAGGTGATTTGAAACACCTTCACCTCTCTGAACCTCAGTATCTTCATCCCTTCATTACCCACCTCAACAGGTATTTTTAAAAATTAAGCAAGATGAGGAAGTGCCTGCCATGCGTCAGCACTCAATAGCTGAGCCCCACCCCATCCCACCTATGACGGACAGAGCCCCCAGTGCTCAGCTGGCCGCAGCACTGCCCACCTGCTGGCAGCCCCCAAGGCTCTGCTTAGGTCCCTGGCCTTTCCCAGGAGAGAGCCATGCCCCCAGCATCCTGGGCCCCTGCAGGCTTTCCTGACCTCCCTGAGCCTTTGATCTTAGTGCAGGCAAGACCTGGATGATGCAAGGTCCACCAGTGTCCTCGAGGGGAGGCCACTATGAAAAAGAGGCCCCTTTCTGGTAAGGCCGGCTGTGTCTGGCTCTCCATCCATTTTTTTATACCTCTCAGCAACCGTCCTGGGTTCCCTCCCCTGCCCCACCATTCTGAAGAGCAGGAAGCCCGACAGATTTGAATTTTAGACCCAGTTTCTAAGCTGGGGGACCTCCGGCCAGCCCCAGGGTCTCCAGCTGATGTGGGCGGAGTCATCTGGGCAGCTCAGTCTGTGATCAAGCCCTCCTTGCAGCGGACCTCAGCACTCAGGGGGCAGACCCCACCCCTCCACCAGCAGGTCCTACTGGAGGCTGGTCAAAACCACTGACAGAGGCAGAATTGCCGGTTTTGCCTTCCTCTCTCTTCCCACTGCCGGGTGCCTCCAGCCCCTCCACCCCACCCCAGCCCTAACTGTACCTAAAATATCATCTCTTGCCCCAAACTGTGCAGCGCTTCCCCGCAGCTTGCAGACCCCGCTCAGCCAAGCCAGAGCTCGGCAGTTTGCTCCTACCACCATCTGTCACTCATGCTTCAGGCCCCCGCACCACACAGGGATTTCAGACACTTTACAGCCTTCAAAAACCCAACAATGCCAAGCTGGCTCTCCTGCAGCTGATCCGTTTCCAATACTCTGTGCCCAGGACAAATGGAATGGATATTTATTGAAACCTGCTAAGTACATTTATATCCATCCTGTCCTTTCTTCCTTGGGAGACGGGGATTACTATCTTTTTCCTGAACCACGAGGAAGCTGACCTTCAGAGAGGTTAAGCCACTTACCCAAGGCCACACAGCTGAGAAGTGCCACAGCCCTTTCTCTGAGCTATGCTGCCTCTTCTCCAGAGATGAGTAAGGCATAGAGAGATGGTCCATGCAGCCAAAGACATGGACACGAAGGCTTTCCGGGTACAGATTGGAGAGTGGGGAGGCCAACCTGAGGGGGGAGGAGAAGGCAGAAGGAATGGCTTCTGTCTGTGTTTGCCTGTCCCTGGCAGGGCGCAGGCACAGTGTAGGTGTCAGTGCATGTTCCGGGAGTTTGGTGAGTGTCCTTGGGGCTGGAGACAGGGAGGCCAGAGCTCTCAAAACTGTGTGTTACCGTCATCAAGTCGTTGGCCCCCTGTGGGGCTCAGTGTGGAATCTGAGGGTTGGACTAGGTGACCTCCTTATCCTGCAGCTCTGATATTGAAAGGGAATTTAAAAGTAGCAATTCAACTCCACACACATGGTTCTCAGCAGGCCGAGGTGGGGCTGGGCAGAGGCTGGGCTTAGACCAAGCCAGAGTAAGTAGGAAGACGCGGAGCAGTGACCAGCGGTGCTGGGATACTGGCCCTTGCAGCAAATGAGCTCTGTTCTTCTGTTTCTCCCCCTCTCTCCCTCCTGACTGCCCTGTGAGCAGCTGGGCGGGGCCTGTCTGCTGGGCATCGGCATCTGGGTCATGGTGGATCCCACCGGCTTCCGAGAGATCGTGGCCGCCAACCCCTTGCTCATCACGGGCGTCTACATCCTGCTGGCGATGGGGGGGCTGCTGTTCCTGCTAGGCTTCCTGGGCTGCTGCGGGGCCATCCGGGAGAACAAGTGTCTGCTGCTGTTTGTGAGTACTGCCCCCCCCAAAAAAACCACCCCCGCCCACCACGGGGCCCTGAGCCTGCGCTGCAAGGACTCACCCTGAGGTCAGGGCCACGCAGGCCATTCTCCCGGAGTCTTTCCCATGTGGCCTTGCAGCCCCAGCTTCCAGATCTCACTCTGTGCTGGGCCACGCAGGCTGTGTGGGCAAGCTGCCTCCAAGTGGAGAGGGGCCTCAACCTGCAGGCCCAAACAGCCAGGCTCCTCCATGGCATTGTCAACAGAGAATGTTATCTATTTGCTTGCTTTTAAGAACTTCAATAGGTAATCCCGTCCTTGGTACAAGAGCTAAGACAGCTATGGGGTGAATTACCGTTTGCATTTCCAGTTCTAAGACAGGAATGATATGGCCTCATCAGCTTCCTCTTTACTTTATTAAGTAAATAGTCCTTGGGCTGTTCCTATGGGCCACATAGTTCACGCATGAGGGCCAAGAATGGCTGTCCCTCCCTCGTGGGCACGGGGAGGCGTTGGTCCCATAAGGATGGGCCGGGCAGCAGGCAGACCTGGTTGGAGTGTGCACCCTGCTCTGCCCCCTAACGAAGGATGTGGCTCTCGTCTAGTTTCTGAACCTCTCTGAGCCTCAGACTCTGCTTGTTAAGTGAGCAAGGAGCCGACCAGCTCAGCTGTCGGTGGTAGCCAAACAAGAGAAAGGGTAGATGTCTGTGGTAGTCCCATGAGCTGTGGTTCTTTGGGCTTTTGCTCACCTTCCTGGCCTTGGTGGGTGGGTTCTCTCCTTGCTGCGGGGTCCTGTGAGCCCCCCCGGCTAGGAGAACTTGTGAGGTGAGCCCAGCACTGCTGTGGGTTCAGTGAAAAGCAGCCCTGCATAGAGAAGGGTGTGTGGATGGCGAGTGGGTGGTAGGGAGTGAAGCCATAGGAAGGTCCGGGCGGGTCACCAGGAGGACTTCCTAGCAAGGCTCTGGCTGCTCCTGCCCGCACTCTGAGTGGCAGAGACCTGGCACAGTGCCTCCTCCACAGACTAGGACTCACTCACTGGCCCCCACTGTCACACTGAGAGGCCCACGTCTCAGAGACAACATGAAATCCGCTGTGAAATGCGTGACACTGAAGCCTTGGGTCCCTTTGGCCTTCAGTCTCATACACTGCAAACTTTACATTGAGAGAGAAACAAAGAAGCCCGTGGGCGCCCCCTGGTGGAAAACTCTGTGCAGTGTCGGATGGTGCAGGGGAAATCTGGGCTTGGGGAGCTCCCAGGACTTGAAAGGGAGCTGGGTACTGGTCCCAGGACACCCTGAACCGCCCTTCCAGGGCACATCATTGTTAACGGGCTCATCTCTGAAGCCAAGCCAGGCTCGGGGCTGGGGAGGCAGCGAGCTTAGTGGCTCCCTCTGAGCCTGCCATCTGGACTGGCCGTCTCAGTTCCTAGGAGACCAAGGCCCAGGATGAAGTTTGCCCCGAGAGAGAATGAAGTCCTGGCGTGGCTCAGTCCAGCCCACCGACCCTCAAAGTAGCCCCTTCCCACTCCTTTCTTCTATTGCCTTTATTCCTCCCTTTTGTCTCTCCTCAGTCTCATCTCTGTTGCTTCATCTTTGCTCGCTCTTTCTCTGCTTCTCTCTCTCTCTCTCTCTCTCTCTCTCTCTCTCTCTCTCTCTCTCTCTCTCTCCCCCCCCCCCCACCCCTCTCTCCATCTCTTGGTTTCTATTTCTACTGCCTTTCCTACCTCTCCTCTGATTGCTCCTTGCCTCTGTCCTGTCTCTTTCCCCCTTTCTCTTTACTTCCCCTAGCTGGGCCACCTCTCCTCCCCTCCTCTCCTCTCCTCTCCTCTCTCTCCCACTCCCATTTCCTTTTCTCCTTGCCCCCTTCTGATGCCCGGCACACACTAGCTGGAAGTCACAGGGAAAGTCAAAGCCAGGGGACCCATGGATCCAGGTCTCCTCTCAGACCAGGGCTGAGGGGCTCTTACCTTAGCGTGGACTCAAGTGGTTAAAAACTCACCTGAAGTTATGTGTAAAATATTATGTCAGGGCCTGTATGTGTGTGTGCCTGTGCATGTGTGCTGTGTATGTGTGTGTATATAGTGTACGCATGCAAGTTCTGGGACGAGGCACCACAGCTTCTAGATGGTTTTCAAAAAGACTCGTGACCTAAAAAATAAGAAGGGCCACTTCCTCTTTTAAGCTGGGCCTGCCTATGTGGGGTCCACCCCTTAGGGAAGCCTGAGACCCCTCCCTCAGGCTGCTGGGAGGGAGGGAAGACTTGTCTTGAAAGGGGCCAAGGAGCACTGGAGGCTCCTCCAGAACCCTGGCTCAAAGACCTGTGAGAAAAGGGACGGGGGCGGGGCTTAGCTGAGCATCCCGCCCCCTCCTCTGAGGCTGGAACCTCAGGGTCCCGGTGACCCTGAGCCCAGGCCAGTGGGCCCAATGACCCCATCACCGAATGGTCATGGGTACATTTTTTCAAACACTCCTGTTGGTCAGTTTTACAGCGTTTTCACATACAGTGGGTCAGTTTCAGCCTGTTATTGATACACTGTGGCATCCTTTTTTCCTGGTTGCTTACCTCTGAAGAGGAATTTTTTTTTGGCCCATTTATTTGATTCCGATTTTTTTAAAAAAAATTATAACAAAGTCAAGCTAAATGGGAAAAGAGAACAGCAAGAGACGTGTGTGTGTGTGTGTGTGTGTGTGTGTGTGTGTGTGTGTTTGAAAGAGATAGATGAGCTGAATGGCACATGAAGTACATAAATTTGGTAAATATTTATTAGAAGTGAGAACTGAAAGCTGATGTGCTTGTAAGCAGATGGGCTGGAGGAGTCTGGAAATACTCACCAGTAGGCAAAATAGCAGTCCCAACCCCTCCCCTTTGTTAGTCTTCCCATCCTGGGCCAAGTGTTGTCAATCCGATGCTTGGGAACCACTGGCACGTGTGTCCGTGGGCAGGTGGACTGAGGTTAGATGAACCCAAGGCGAAGGAACCCTGGGAAAGCCCCGACTTGGGGACGCCCCAAGAAGTATCAGGCGGGGCCAAGGGGGATCCCCTCCACATGACCAGTGGTGACCTCCACATGACAAGAGGAGGAGGAAATGGCCTCGGGCTGGAGAAGGCGAGCCGGCAGAGTGGCATTGTTGTGATGTTGGCACAGCGGGCACTTTCCTTCAGGTGACTCACTCTTCCCCACACTCAAGGCCCCCCATGGTCCCCATATTTGGGGAGCCCTGCCCCAGGCGGGGAGCAATGGCAGGCAGGTCTGCAGACCCCCTTACTCTGCAGAGGCCCACTCTCCCCGTCAGTGCCTTACCGGGTTCATCCTTTAATGTCACCTCATGAACTTCATTTCCTGAATGATGAAACTCGGCTCGATGTCAACTCCATGAGGATGAGGACTGTGTCTGCCTCGTATGTGTTTGTTTGCCAGCACCTAGCACAGCACCTGGCACCGAGTCAACAGCCCTGGGATGCAGCAGAGAGAAGGCTGTGCCAGGGATGTGGTGACCACTGCTCTGCCCCTTCCTGTTCGGGTGACCTGAGGCTGGTTACCGCACCTCAGATTCCTTCTATCTGAAACGAGGATAGTAATTCCTCCTCCCCGTCTCCGGCGTTGCTCTGTTCCTGGCCCATGGGGACACGTGATACAGGGGAAGCCAAAGGGACCGGTGTTGATCCACAAGGGACCCCGCAGGCTGTTGGAAAGCCTGAAGCCCTAGAGGCTCTGGTGGGCTCCAGGATGACATGGTGTTGGGAGGCCGTGTTCTGGAACCAGAAACCCACGTTTACCCCAGGTGTGCAGCCTCTGTGCTGAGCCCGCTGCCCCCTCGGGTCCCAGTTTCCCCATCAGCACACTGGGCTGTGGGTAATGGCAGCGTCCTCTGTAGGCTGCCGAGGGGGTTCCGTGAAGGGACCCATGTGAGATCCCCAGCACCTTGGTCGTAAGCGCTCCGCGGACAGCAGCTGGCGTTGCTTTTCCAGAGACCACCATGCCAGCCCTCGCCTTCAGGCAGGCCCTGCTTCCTCTGGGTTCAGCGCCACCCGCTGAGCAGCCCTCACGTCGCACCGGCCTTGGGCACGGGCTCCGCTGCTGCCTCGTCTCGCTGGAGCTGTGCAGAGTCATCCTGGTCCGCACACACTCCCCGGGAGATGCACTCGCCGAGTGCGAGGCTGGAGCGTGGCCTCATTCATAGTTTATAGCCATCTAAACCACGGGGATCGATCACCGAGGTGGAGGCCACTTCTGAGGCCACACTTGGCCAGCCTGCGGACTGCCAGCAGCTCCACCGGGAGGGCCCAGGCAGGGAGGGACTCCGTGGAGGCCATGGGGAACCACAGGATGGCCATCCATCACCAGCAAAATGGAAGTGCCAGGAGCCCTGCCAGCAGCCTCCATCACTGTCAGGGGGAAGAGAGGCCACAGAAGTGGAAAACACATCACTTGGCTCACCCAGGGGCCATCCAGTGCGTGGGGGCGGGGCCAGGGGTGCTGGAATGGACTGCAGGTGCTGTGGCCCGGAGCACAGGAAGCCCTCTGTCACAGGCCCCCGGGGTTGGGGATCTCTGCCCAACCCCCAGCTCAGCCCAGGGTCCCCAGCAGAGCTGGCCCCAGCAAGGCTGGCCAGTGGGGAGCAGACCCCCAGGGCTCGGCATAGAGGCGAGGCAGCGTGGCACTGGGAAACGAGCTGGGTTAAGATGAAGGATTTGCTCTGAGATTTTTGAGCTGCTCACCTTGGGGCAGTCATTCCCTTCCCCGGCTTGTTTTCTCCCCTGGGGAAGTGGGGGGCTAAACAGAAAAGAGACGGGGCAGAGCGGGTACAGAGCCCAGGCTGGAGGCAGCTTAAACCTGGCGAGACTCCTGCCGCCAAAGACCACAGTGTGGGAGGAGCTCTGTGCTGGCTGGTCTGTCTGAGCCAGGGGTTCTTCTGGAGCTGTGGGCCTTTAAGAGACCAGACCAGACCATCTGACGGGTCTAGGGGACGTGTTCACGGCCACATCCCCAGTGGGTCATTTTGAAATCCATCCCAGGGGCTTCCCAAAGGTGGTGTGAAGCCCAAGCAATCGGGAGGAACCTCAGGATCTTCTGGGGCAGCCTGTGCAAGCTGCAAAGTCAGGGAGGGGACATGACTGGGATCTTCCCGGGATGAGGATAAAGTGGCCCAACGCTGCTTCTGTCCGAAGGAACACGATCCAGGAGAGAGACACCGAGGGCGCCCCAGTGGCCCCACGAGTGTCCGTGAAGCTGGGCACTAGGGCCCAGGCGCTGGGGCTTGGGGAGCAGCTTCCCTCCTGTTCCTGTGAGAGCCTCTCTTAGGACTTAACGACACTTCACGTCCATCACTTCCTTGTTCCCCAGGTGGGCTTCGAAGGGGGTGTTACACCCTCATTTCCCTGACAAGGAGGCTGGAAGGGGTTTGAGTGACTGTCCCACGTCACACAGAGCATGGCAGGGCAGGCAGAGGGTGTCCGGACACTAAGCCCCGGACCCTTTGTGTCCTTCCAGCCTGGGCACATCCAGAGTGGCCTGGCAGCTCTGGGACAGTGACCCAGGGGAGTAGGTCTCAGGCAGCTGGCCGAAGCGGCCGAGAGGCTGTGCACCAGGGACTCAGTCCTCTGCTGGTGGTCGCAGGTGGGGTGACAACTCTTATCAGTGTCACAGACCACGTATGCCAACGGCACCAGTGCGAGGTCGTGAAGGCCCAGCCACTTCCTTTCTCTGCCGACAGCTCTCGGCTCAAAGCAGCGCCCAGGAGGGCCAGGGCCTGAGAGGGAGTGGACAGCAAGGTCCTGATGGCGAGTCGGTCACTCCTGGCTTCGTTCCTTCATCTGACAGCCACGAGCCGGGGTCCGTGCTGGCCGGGCCTGGGGAAGCATGCTGAGCTGTAGCCTCTGCACTTAATAGGGGCCCAGTGGGGGCACAGCGCTGCCATGGGGACATCTCTGCGGGGCCCTGTGATGGGGTGGGGGAGCCGCAGGGGAGCGCCTGGGCTGGCAAACGAGGAGCTGGTGACTGAGGAAGGACGTACCTTCCCGGCAGAGGGGACCCCGAGACGAGAGGCCCCCTGGTTGACTCGGGAGCATCAGGAGAGGCAGTGAGTGGAGCAGAGCAGGTTCCGTTAGGTTTCAGACTCTGGCCCCTGGGATTTCAGTTTGATAGACACCCCCGCCTTCCCTAAGTCTTACCCCTTCACTGCAGCTGACGACCCACATCTCCCCACTCCCCTCCGCCAGAATGGGACTGAGGCTGGGCTGGGGCTGGGGAGCGTCAGGGTCCCTGAGCCTGGAGCTCAGCATTCTCCTCCTTCCAGGGCTGCCAGGCAGGCAGTTCAGACCGAACACCGGGCAAGGGGCCTCGGCTCGGGGCCATGTGCCCGAAAGACTTGTCTGTTTACTTTTCCCATATTTGCATTGCAGCCTTATTGACTCCAAAGGCCAGTATGTTTATTATGAAAAACATCTGCTTTGTTTTTGCAAAATCGGTGCATTGTGCCAGCTTTGTGACGGGTGGAAAGGGGCGTCCGTGAGGGTGAGGGTGAGCGTGAGCTGGGGTCCCTGGCCCCCAGCCTCAGGATTCAGCAGCCTCCCCTTCATCTTGCAGTTCTTCTTGTTCATCCTGATCATCTTCTTGGCGGAGCTCTCGGCGGCCATCCTGGCCTTCATCTTCAGGGAAAACGTACGTACCGGACCCCACGCCCTGGCTCCCTGCTCCCAGCCAGGGGTCAGCAGCCATCACGGCCAGCCTGTCCCGTCCTGGGAGACACACATCAGCACTCCCAGCCCAAATTGTGACCCAGCCAGCCTCTTCCTTAGAGAGCTTTTCCAGCCGGGTGGCGTCAGGGTCCCTTCCGGGTTTCGCTCTTCCAAAAACATCTGGTGCAATCACACACCTGGTTCTGGAATCTTCCATCCACACCTTGCCAGGTGATGGCACGGCCGTAGTCATGTGACAGTGTGGGGACAGTCAGGGAGGCGGTCCCCTGAGCCTGGAACATGTGACACACAGAAGGAGCCGAGCACCATTCGCTGAGGCGCTGGCCAGGACCCAGTTTGGGCCACCTGTCCCACGGGCCATCTTACTCCAGGGGCTCCAGCACCGGCACCAGCTCCCTCCTGAGTCTACAAGAGCCAGGCCCCCATCACAGGTGGCCAGGAAGCAAAGAGAAGAGGGGAAGGGAGGGGGCAGGAGACCCAAGCGGGCCTGGGTGGTGAGCAGGGGGGCTGTCCCCAGAGGGGAGGAGGCAGCAGCCTGTACCCAGTATGGTGACCAGCGGGTGTCCCTCTAGGTTAGACCTCTGGAGAGTATTCTGAGGGAAGGAGCAGCTTTGGGGGACATGCCTGGAAACTAGATGTGCAAAGTGCTACCCGCTCCATGCTGTGGCTTCTTCCGGGCCTGGGACCCAGGCATCCGCTTAGCTCTGTCGGAGGAACAGCTCAGGGTGGAGGGGGGTGAGGGCAAGCCCCCTGCCCTGTGTTAGCCTCCTCTGAGGAGAGCTGCAGGGCAGAGTGCGGTTCCCAGGGTGCCCTGGCTTCGGGGTCACTGAGCGATGTGTGTGGACTTTTCATGGGAGGGATCCCATGATGCTGGAGGCCACAGGCCTTGAGGTGGGGTTTAAGGGACTCGTCCCAAGCTTAGGAGAATGCCAGGAGCCTGGCACCAGGACCCTGGCTTCCCTCCCTTTCCCCAAAGCTGACAGATGGAGAGGCCGGGAGGGGTGGGGCAGCACCCAGCTGCCAGGTCTCAGCCCACCCTCTCCCTCTGCCTCCAGCTCACCCGGGAATTCTTCACCAAGGAGCTCACCAAGCATTATCAGGGCAACAACGACACAGACGTCTTCTCTGCCACCTGGAACTCGGTCATGATCACAGTGAGTGACCCCCCACACACACCCAGGGGCCGTGATGCCCAGTGTTGCAAATGTCTGGCCGCCAGAGACACCTCTGCTCATGCCAATGACCAACCAGGGCGCTGCCTCCCAACCCCGCTGAGACCCGCCGAGACCCGCCTCGGCGTCGCGTCGCATCCACACAGCATGCCCAGCAACCCCTCCCTCGATCACAGCCCACACTCTGAATGAGACCTGTCTGCCATCTCTGACTGGAATCCCCACGCAACTGTCATTGTCATCAATGATAGCAATCAATAAGCGGCAACGGTTTATTGAGCGCTGACTAGGCGCCTGGTGAGGCAGGGATTGTCACCACCGCCCCCACTTTACAGTGAGGACCCAGGGGGCTCAGAGAGGCTGAGGGACTTTCCCAGGGTCCCCCACCTGGATCTCGAGGCCGTTCCATCACGCTTCCTCACTGTGGCCTGTCTGTCCCGCTCAGCCCCGCAGGCCCAGCTCCTGCTCACGAGACCCTTCCTTTGCTCTCCTCCTAGTTTGGTTGCTGTGGGGTCAACGGGCCTGAAGACTTCAAGTTTGCACCCATTTTCCGACTCCTGACGTTGGACAGCGAGGAGGTCCCCGAGGCCTGCTGCCGGAGGGAGCCACAGACTCGCGATGGGCTCCTGCTGAGCAGGGAGGACTGCCTCCTGGGAAGGGACCTGTTCCTGAACAAGCAGGTACAGGCCCGCTCCCCGGGCCGGGGGCGCGGGGGCCAGAGCTGGCGGGTGGTGGGCGGCAGTGTCATCCCAGAGGGTCTGGAGGTGCTCCAGGTTCCCATGGGCTGTTGATGGGACACGGGACTGAATGGAGGCGAATGGGGCTCCATCCGGGCTCCTGACATCCAACCAAAGGGGAAAGGACGAAGGTGGCCGATGCTCGGTGATGGCACGGGCCAGGGGAGTGGGCCTTTTGGCTGGGGTTGAAGGGTGAGTAGGAGTTTTCCAGTGTTGCGGGCGGAACACTCCTTGAGCTTCTAATAATGTAGGTTGGGAGCCAGAACTAGAATCACACAGTGGGTGCCCCCTTTTTGGTCATGGACTCTGTTTTGGGGGAAGCTCACATTTGCCATGGGGGGGCGGGGGGGCAGCACCTCCTGGCTCCAAGGGAGCAGGATCAGGGAATCTCCTGGACTTCATGCCACCCCAGAACTTCATCTCAGTCTCCGAAGAATCCCTTCCCCATCCTGTGGCACAGGCTCCCCCGTGACCAGCCCTCGGCCCCTCGGTGTGTATGTGAGACAGAGAGAGAGGAGAGAACGAGGAGGACCCATGCCTCTTTAATGAGAGCTTTATGGGAGAGTTCCAGATGCACGGACCCCCGGGGGACAGGAGACAAGCCCCTGTTCCCGTGGGGCTCAGGGCTGAGTGAGAGGGTGCAGATGATAAACAGGAAGCAAATGAACCCAAAGTGATCATTTCACGTGGCAACCACCACTAAAGAGGAAGTAAAACCAGATGATGGGCTAGAAGGGACCAGGGAAAGGGCTCAAGGCAGGCCTCTTGGAGTCCCTAGGGATGGGACAGCTGAGCTGAGGCCTGACACTGGCCATCTGGTAAGTCTCTTGACAGCCTCAGCCTTGTCTCCCCAACTCAGCACCGCCATCCCCTGCGCCTGCCCAGGTCATGTCTAAGGGTACACAAGGCCCCAAAAGCAAGTTCCTCTGTCTCCCTCTCCCCCCTCTCCCCCCCATCCCACACACACACAGTCCTGCCTCCTGCACTGCGGGAGAGAGACAGCAAGAAAGAGACGAGGGCGCTGGGATGAGGTCACTGCTGAATTGGGGCAGGTGGGCCACCCAGGGTTGGGTCTCTGCTGTGAGGACAGGCTGCAGGACATGGGGGCAGTTCCAGGCTGTGCTGTCAGCTGGCCTGGCTGTTAACCCCTATGTCACCAGGACATTCTCTCTGGACCTCAGGTCCCCTGTACAGTGGCAGAGACAGATAGCTGCTCCCACATTCCATTCACCCCTTCCTCTTTGGAAAAGGGGGCTTTATAAGACCCCATGCCCCATGACCATCAGGTAAAGTCTGCCCTTCCCAGCCTCTCTTGCAGCTAGGTCATGTGACCAACTTCTAGCCAAAGGGAGATAAACAGATGTGATTTGTGTCACTGGGTAACATCCTTAAGGGAAAGCACTGTGCCTGCCTTTCTCCCCAACCCGCCCCCCCTCCTGTCCGATGCAGCTATGGTGACAGACATCTCATAGCTGCAAAGGCCCTGGTCCTGAGGGCCTCCCCCTGACATGCTTCCCATTTCTGACTCAAACGCTGATGCTGCCTCCGTCCCTCTCCTGGGCCTGGCTTTGGTGTCGGAGGCTCCACAGAGGGCCCTGAGCAGCTATTTTAGTTCCTCAGGACGACGCTTCGCCTGGCCCTTGAGGGTGACTGAGACTGACTCCTGGGACTCCTTTTCCGGGACACACATCCCTCCTGAGCATCCTCAACTTTTAAAAGCCTCTGCCAAGGGACTGTCTGCTTGTCTTTTCCTACTAAACCTACTTCCCTGAGGCCCAGGGTGCATTTCTGACTTGGAATGACTTGAGAGCCCATGTCAGTTGCCAGCAACATGTTCTGTTGCAAACAATGAAACCCAACTAAAGGGGCTAAGCATGTCCCTTCATGTGTCACACGTGGAAAGCTTTCTGGGAGGCAGTGGCTTCTCACATCGCGTCAGGGGCTCTGCCATGTCCGTCAAGGACTGTGGCCTTTCCTTGTGTTCGCCACTCCATGATGGCAAATGGCGGCCATGGCTCCAGACACCTACCCACATTCCAGGCAGAAGAAGGGGAAAGGGTGGCACCGGCTTCTTTCCCGGAAACCTCCTGGCGACTTCTGCTTAGGACTTGGTCACGTGGCCACCAAAAGCCAAGGCCGAGGGCACCTGCCTATGGGTGTAGAGTTAGTCCACCAACCCTGTCTACCGTTGAATTCCAGTGAAGGGAAGTCAGAAAATCCCCCCAAAAAAGGTGCCCCAGGATGGATACTTGGACTCCTCCACTGATATGATTCGAACCCTTGTGACAGCTTCCCCAGCTCAATGCCTCAGCTGTCCCAAGAGTGGAGAATGTGTTCTGCTGGGAACAAGCCAGAGGGTCCCCAGTAGGTGGCAACCTTGCTAGACCTTGATTCTGGGCCAGTGAGGTGGCCGCCAACAGGAAACCATCCACACTCTCCCTTCGTCCAGGTGACCTTAGGTCTTCTCTCCCCATAGCACCACGGTCCCCATCTGCTTCATCCCCACGGTCCCCATCTGCTCTGTGAAGGGCTGTGAGGGTGGGTGCTCTGTGACTGTCCATGAAACAAGAGTGCTGCCCCCTCATTCTCTTGGGAAGGGAAAAGCAATGCAGCGGCACATGCAAAGGCCCTGGGGTGGGAGGGGGTATGGTCTGCACCAGGACCCAAGAGAAGGGCTGGAGCCAGGTGAATAGGGCAAGTCCAGCTCCAGGCGAGGGCCTCAGGAGGGCCACGCTCTGCAGGGCCAGCAGGTTCGTGCTGAGGATGCTGGAAGAGCAATGGAAACCCACACCCAGTTCTCCCTGGGGGATGGGGGCCATGAGGGCGTTCCGGCTGCTCAGTATCTGGGGCCTCAATTGGCCGGCCCAGTTGGTTCAGTCCAGGGACCCAAAGGGCCTTGGTGCCGAGCCAGATGGAGGGGAGATGAGCAGTGAAGGCCCACGTGCACTGCCCACAGCAGAGGGGCAGGTGTCCTCTCTGCTGGACAAGGCCCCCTGGGCGAGGCGTGTCAAAGTCAGCTTCATGCACAGGAAGGACTTATGCTTCTGTCCCCTGGGGCGGGGGCTAGGGGGTGGGGGGTGGGTGGTGGTGTGGAGAGACGGGGGAAGGATTGTCTTGCAATGACACCCAGAGATGCAGGGGGTAACCCGCACCCCCCCCCAATTCTGCACTCAGACCCTTCCCACCAGCCAGGATGTGCTTAGAGGGGTGCAGAGGACGGGCGGGCAGCCTTTAGGGATGGCAGCCTTGCTCCATGCCAACAGCACTGCCTGAGCTTTGGGGCCACTTGCCAGCTTCCCGGCTTCACAGTCCTGACCCCTGACCCCTGACCCCTGACCCCTGGCCATCCCTCGGGCTGTGGATTCACCTCTGGTCCTTCCCCCCAGGGCTGTTACACAGTGATCCTCAACGCCTTCGAAACCTACGTCTACCTGGCCGGAGCCCTCGCCATCGGGGTGCTGGCCATCGAGGTACGTGAAGGCCCACTCCTGTGACTCCTCCCCAGAAGCAAGGCACACACGGGATTGGGGGCAGACCCCCGCAGCCCCCCCCCCATGGGTTAGCCCCTTCCGTTCAGGGTGGGCAGCCCCGTGGGAGGCTGGGGGCCCTGCCTAACGAGCCAACGCATCCTTTCTGTGCAGCTTTTCGCCATGATCTTCGCCATGTGCCTGTTCCGGGGCATCCAGTAGAGGGCGTGGCCGGACGCCGGAGGAGTCACCCTGCCCACCACTGCTCAGTACCCACACCCTCCTCTCCCCCGCGCCCCTGCTCCCTGGGGTCCAGGGGTAGGAGGTGAGGCCATCATGACTGGCCAGGAGAGAGGGCAAGGGGAAAATAGCTATTTTTAAAACAAAATGAAACGATGAACCTATGGACCGACGCGCCCCGCCTGGACTCCGGGGTGGGGCGTGGGCTCTGCACCCAGGCCGCAGGCTGCACCAGAGACCAAAGGAACACCTGCCCGGCCCCCTCCTCGGCCCACCGGACTCCCGCAGCCCTGAGCTCGGGCCCGGGCCCTCCCCTCACAGCCTCGGGACCTGCTGCCAAGCAAGTGAGGATTTGGGCAACAAGGAGGCAAAAGCAAATCCAGGAGAGCTGTCTCCAGAGCCCAGGGGCCCAAGGACGTGGGGCCGCAACGTCCTTGAGAACGAGGCACCTCCTCGCCGTCCCCCGTCCGGCTGATGGCCTGGTCCCTGCTCCTGCACGGGCCAAGAGTGGCTGCGGACGCTGGAGCCGAGAATGGCCCAGCTGGCGGGGTCCTCGCTTTCCCCAGCTGTGGCACCAAACATCTGGGCGGCCCAGAGCTGTCACCCACAGCCACACAGCGCATGCGTGACGTACTGAACAAGAACTGGGTGGTCTCCAGAGCTTCGGTCAGGCAGAGCTGCTCACGTCCCTCCCGGGCCCCAGCATCATGGTCTCCCCAGAAGAGACAGGGCAGCTGGATGATTCTGGACTCTTCCCCCCGCCACTCCCTGCCGATTGCCTTCCCAATCCCCACCTTCTAAGCCCCCAGGAACACACACGTGCACACACCAGAGTCCCTTTTCCACGCTGCCTGTCTCTGCTCACAAGCCCATCCCTTCCCTGTTCTCCATTAACCCCCTGGCTCCCGGCGCTGGAAGGAGCCCCCGAGACCATCTGGCTCTTCTCTCCCACCCAGAACTGTAGCTTGAATATCTTCCGTAAGATCCCTGCCGCCACAACATCGCCACCCTCTCCTTGCACACCTCCAGGGACGGGGACCTCACTACCTCCCAGGACAGCACTCTGCCTCTGGAGACTGCTGACTTCAGGCTTCCATTTCCCTGTGGTTCTGCCCATTTTGTAACCCTGAGGGTTAAGGCCACACACGGTCTCCCCCTGCGCCCCGTTACCACCAGGCTCAAGAATTTCCAGGGCATCTCATCATTTCTGCGGTGACATCACTTCCTGCCCCTTCTCCCTCCACTGCACGTGTCTGAGTGCTCCCTCCGGGCTCCGGCAGGAAGAGGTCTTCCCACAGGCTCACGGACGCTCACACAGCACCCACCGATCAGCCCCTCAGAGCACAGGCCTCAGGTTCTAGCCCAGCGCTGGCAACTGGATTGCAAGAGGCCTCCACCCGGATGAGGAGGCAGGAGTGGCTGGTGGAGGCCGTGCAGAGGGTCTGAGGATCGGCCTGGGCGTGGTGGGAGAGGGCCATCGATGGGTGATGGGAAGGGGAGCATGGTGCCTGCCTTCCCCTCCTCTCATCTCTTCAGGGTCTGGGACAGGCCCTTTCTGTCCCCCAGGTGCTGTGCCAGCTTCCAGCTTCCCCTGCTTTCCCACTGCTGGGGGAAGAGACTGAGGCCAGGTGCCCAGTGCTCCCCTGTCCTGCCCCCTGCCCCCTGCCGAGCTACAGCCAGAGCTCTGCGCCTGCTGTAGCAATTTGGTTAGACTGTCCTCCCTACTCTGCCTTCCCCCCTCCTCTCCACCTGGGTCTTTCACTGCACCAGCCTGCCCTGACCATTCCATGATGCCACGAGCTCCCTAGCAACTGGGCATCCCAGGAATGGGGGACCACACAGCTTGCACCCCAAGCCCAGCCTGAGCAGGGCCTGGGGCCTGCCCCTCCAGATCCACCTGCAGGCTTATACAGCTTCCTGGGAAAGGCAGGTGTCCGGTCTGAGGTTGAGGGAGGTTGGGGGGGGGGGGGGAGGGGGAGAAACACCCCAGGCTGCCTGGGCAGGACTGGAGGTCACATTGGGCAGCTGCGTGGCTCCGGTCCGGGGCAGCCCGCGAGAACCTTGGCCGTGACGGTGAGACGTGCCCGTACGGTTTGAGAGGCAGGGCAGCCAAACTGGAGGACCATTGGGCTGAGGCAGGCTCGTGGGTGGAGGTGAGACTCCCGCCAAGGACTTTCCAGGAAGGTGCCAAGGAACCCCGAATCGGACCCTGCTGACTTCCCCAGGCTGGGAGGGAACCCGGGATCTGCTCGGGCTGGTAGCTGTTTGCAAGGCTGCCTGCAGGGCGGGCAGGGGCTTGGGAGAAAGCAAGCTCTGCCTCCTGGGCTCCAGATGTGGTTACAGTGCAGCCCATACGTAACAGGTGCTGGCGGCAGCCGATGGCTGGGGCGGGGTGACAGCAGGTAGGAATGCCTCTGCAGGTCAGGGAAGACCTCCCATGGGAGTCAAGCACCCTCCCTGCTCCAGAACTACTGCCTCGGGGAGAAGGGACACAGCTTAGGGGCTGGGGCCCGTCCTCAGCCTCCCTCGCCCCTCTCCTATCTATCCATGCCCGAGGGGCCCGACGGGATACCCCCAAACGAGCTGAGGCCCCAGCACCCTGCGTCTGCAGAAGCCCCCTCTCCCTTCCCCGTGGGCCCTGCGAAAGTCTATTTTGGAAATGGTCAATGTTCCTCGCCGTAGCTAATTTATCATGTTTATTCCTGTGAGCCCCCCCCTTTTTATATTATATATCGAAGAGTTTTGTAATATAAAAAACAACACCCACACTGATGGTTTTGCACTGGTTTTTGTGACCGTTTCTTACAAAAAGAAAAAGGAACGAAGAATAAATAGTGACCGTGAAGAGAGGTGGTCTTGATTTGGGGTGGGGCGGGGCGGGGCACAGGGGACCTGGGGGAACCGGGAAGGGGCATTCTGGGTCTTCCCAGATCCTCAGGATGGGAGCTGGGCCTTCCTCACTGCACCTGTGAGTCCCCATGTCCCTCTCCCCTTTTTGTCACTATCTCCTCCCCAATAAGGACTCCTGCCTGCCTGCCTGCAGAGCCCCACCCTCCAGGCCCCCCGGAATGTTTAACCAGGCAGCGGGAAGTAATACAGGAACACTGCCCTGTGCAGAGCCTGGACAGGGCCACCCGGTAGGCCCTCATCGCACCCCGTGCCCTGCACCCTGCCCCCCAGCTAAGAGTGAAGTGGCTTGGCCAGCTCAGCCCTATCTGATGCCCAACACAGAGCCCGACTCCAGAGCCCATGCCCCCACGTCCCTGCCTGCCTCTGGAGGGGTCTACCTGCCGGGCCCAGCGGTTATTGGGATAAACCACCACCCCCTGCCAGAGAACGAGCCAGGCCTTCAAAGGCATGGGCCACAGGGAGGACTTGGCCTGGGTCTGGGGCTCTGCCCACCAGTCACCAGCACCACCTGCAGCGTGGGCAGTGGGCAGCCTGCCTAGGGATCTCCCTGGGGACCCTGGTAGGCGACGGATGCCAGGAAAGAGCTGGCCCTTCCTCAGGTCTGCCGTCCCTTCGGGGTGGCCATGGACACCAGCAGCACAGCCTCAGGCCCGACCCGACAGGCCTCTCTCCTCGGCTGAGGGGACACTAGAATGTGGCTGCAGGGACAGCGGGGCCCAGGGACAGCAGTGTGGGACCCCCGTGGGCAGGCTCAGACACAGGTCCATGGAGCTGCAGCCAGAGATGGGCTGCACTAAAGGACACCCCCATCTCACCCCCAAACACTCTATTCCAAGACAGAATGCAAGACTGAGCCTGGGTCACTGCTCTCCACACCCGTCTCCAGAACTCAGGGCTGGAGAGGACAGTGCTGGGAAGGAGGGGGGAGTACTGGGGGACACACAGGCTGGGGTGGGGATGGGGGCGTCTGCAGGGGTGTTCAGCATCTCCAGGGCATCTACGGGACGGGGGGGCGGGGGGCTGAGGGCGTGGAGGGACAGGAAAGGAGGTGGCCCGCTGAAATATCTCTACCTTTTCCCCAAGCTGAGCTTGAAGGGCACCCAGTCCTAGCCTGCCAGACCCTGGGGGCAGCCCAGGCTGGAGGTCCAGAGGGCAGCACCCCGGTGAGGGTGCTGGGAAGGGGAGGGGTTAAGGGGAGGGGAGGGGCTAAGCCAGGTGAGCATCAGACCCTGGAGAACATGCCAAGTTCCAAGGCTTTTCTTCTCATCTCCAAGCCCCATCACTGACAGGTGGATCTGCCCGTCCACGTCAGGCCGGCCTGTGGGTGAGGCCTCTGGCAGCCTCTGAGCCCAGGCCAGTGGGGCGAGGGGGGCTCCTAGGGGCCTCCAGGACCTGGGGTGGAGGCAGAGCAGCCTAGATCGAGGGCCTGGAGAGCCCGTGGTGGCAGGGACAGGGCTCTGCTGCTCATGGCCTTCCTGTGAGGTGGGCAAATGCCAGCTCAACGACAGCCACCCCCACCCGTCAGCCTGTGGCTGGCTGGGCTGTGGCGGGGGACGGGTGCCTGTGTTTAGGGGTGGAGAGGGGGCCCCCACAAGTCATAGGGGCACAAGGTCATGTTCTGGGTTTTCCAGCTGCCTGGGCACTGGATTGGCTGGGGGTGGAGGGGAGGACAAGGAGACAGCCCTCAGCCTCTCTCCGAAGAAGGAGGGGCCTTCGGGCAGAGGGGCGGGCCTCGCCTCAGCCCAATACCCCGTGATGGTATCTCTCATCCATCCGTCTGTCCGTCCAGGGGATCAGGAGACCAAGAGGATCAAGCAAAGAGGCGTCCTGGTGTGGGGCAGAGAACAGGGGTGCCGAGGCCCCGTCCCTCCTCAAACCGGAAAGCCCTGATCACAGCATTTGGGGAGAGCCCAGGAGGAAGGAGGGCGGCCACTCCTGTCTGCCCGGGGCAGGCAGGGTCCTTCCTGTCTTCCATGAACCAAAGGGAAACTGAGGACCAGGGCCTCCTTGCTCCGGAAAGGCCCCCGCCCAGTGGTCAGCTAGACTTTCTTGGGTTTCCGGCCGACTTGGTAATAGTAGTAAACGCTGATGGCGACGAACAGGAGGCGGCTGGCCAGGAGCAGCAGGATCCCCAGGGACATGAGGCCGGTCTCGGCGAGCGTGGCCGTGACCACTGTGGGGGAGAAAGGCCGGAGAAGGAGCTGAGGTCAGAGGGCTGTGCCCTCACCCCGCCACAGGGCGGCAGGCTGCTCCCTGAGCTGGGCGGGGGTCCTGCCAGCTGTCTGACCCCACAGACACATCTGTTCTGATTTGCCCCACGTGGCAGGAACTGAGGCGTGCATGTGGGCAAAGCCCGTGTGAGTGTGTGTGTGTGTGCGCGCGCGCGCGCTGTCACCCAGCGCCGAGGTGCGGGGGGCTGTGGAGGGCCTGAGTGTGTATTCAGAAGATGCAGGTAGCCGAAACCGGTTTGGCTTAGTGGATAGAGTGTCGGTCTGAGGACTGAAAGGTCCCGGGTTTGATTCCAGTCAGGGGCATGTACATTGGTTGCGGGCATATCCCGTGGGGGGTGTGCAGGAGGCAGCTGGTCGGTGTTTCTCTCTCATTGACGTTTCTAGCTCTCTATCCCTGTCCCTTCCTCTCTGTGGAAAATCAATAAAATACATTTTTTTTAAAAAGTATTTTTAAAAAGAAGAAGAAGATGCAGGTAGGGGGTGTCTGCTGTGTGAGCACAGGTGTGCAGGCACACAGGTAAACACAGCTGCACGGGGGCTCCTCCTCAGGTTCCCCTCACTTCCTAGAAATCTAAGTGGCATGAGCTGGGAGGCGGGGGCAGAGCCGCCTCCCCTCACTGCCCGCCCGCCTCAGGACTCACCCAAGAACTGGACCCCGAAGTAGCAGGCTTCGGTGAGCAGAGTCCAGCGAATGATAACCTTCTCGGCCGTGTAGAGAGCGTTCCACATGATCAGAGAGATACCTGGGCAGGGACAAAGAGGGTGTGGAGGCAGGACGGCCTGACCCACCCACCCATTTGGGACAAGGGGCCAGGGGCCTGGTTCTCTGTCCCTTTGGCCCTACGTGGCCAGGGAGCCCGGATCGTGCACATCCACAGCTCCTGCCCTCAAGCATTTCCTCAAATTGAAACTCATCACACTGGGGGACACTGGGCAAGTCACAGCTCCTCACTGGGACTCGGTCTTTCCATCTGTAAAATGGGAGACCTGAGCTCTAGGTACCCTGCCCCTGTCAGGTTCCGTTATGATTCTGGGTTGATGGGCTCCCTGGTCCTACAATCACATTTTGTTTTTCCAAATGGACTGCTGAAGACAGAACACCTGAGCCCATGAAGGATTCTCACTAAGGAGTTCCCAGGAGTGGGGGTGGGAATGGAGGTGGGGGGTAGGCAGACCACATTCCCAGGAGAACCACCTACTTAGCCTCTACCAGGCCGAACTGACACAGTGTTTATTTTGCCCGCTTCCCGAGGCTGTGAGGCCCCGGAGGGCAGGGCCTTGGCCTCCTTCATCTCTGCACCTCAGTGCCCAGGTGGCACATCACCAGGCAAGCGTTCAGTAAGTGCTTGTCCAGAAGATGGCAGACTCGGCCCCAATCCACAGGTGCATTTTCTACCAGTGGCCACAAGATGGCAGCATACACCCAGCAGAGATAGACATCAGCTGGAGGTGGGGATCTGAGAAGGGAAGCCTAGGCACAGATCCACACAGAGGAAGACTCTCCATGTTTCCCTCCATCCCAGCTGGGACCCCAGCTTCCCATCACCTCCCCCAGAGTCCTCCCCAGCAATACTCACTGAGGAGCGCACCCCCATAGAGGCGGATGGGGGTCTTGCTGGTCACCTGAACTCCATCGAAGACTGCGTCATAGAGCTGGTCAGGGAAGGCCAGGGCCTGGGGACAGCAGTTGGGAAGCTCAGGAGAGGGGGCAGCGGGGGTTACTGGAAGTAGGCCAGGGTCCCTGGGGCAGTCTGGGGCCAGGACCTTAACTGCCCCCCACCCCTTCATTCCAGGACGGGACCATGGCCATAGATCCAGGATGCTCTGGGGCAGGCAGGCAGGCACAGGTGGGATATGTCAGGAACCAGGACATGGAGGCAGCCAGCGAGCCTTCACAGATGGGGCCTCAGGCTGGCCATGGGGTGAGGAGAGGGCAGCAGGGGCCCAGGGCAGGGAGGAGCCCCTAGCAGTGGCTCAGGTTCCGGGTGGGGCGGGGGCTCACCATGACGGCAATGCCAGAGAAGAGCACAGCAGAAACAAACTGCCAGACCCTGGGGAGGCACCGATAGGAAGGTTACAGCCAAGCCCCTCGCCGCCACCCCAGACCCCAGCAGATGCCCCCTTTCCAGCCAAGGTGCCAGGGATGGCTGGTTTGGGGGGAGGGCATGAGCTGGGATGAAGTCAAGGGCAAGACCAGAGGGGGTAAGGCTGATGAGAAGGGGTCTTACATGGCTCCGCCCTATAACACACAGGGGATGCTTACCTCAGTCCCAAAGGCTCCCGAACAGCAAACTTGATTTCGTTGCCCAAGACCTGGCTGATCTGTGAACACAGAGGGGAGGGGTCAGAGGCAACGGGGGGGGGGGGGGGGGGGAGGGGAAGGGAGGCAGTGCCCAGGCCACTCAACCCCTCTCCCCCTGGCATGCTCAGGAGCCCAGCTGGCTACCTATGCTTAGCCAATGGCCACCCAAGCTGAAAAGGACACACTGAGGCCGCCCCCTCACGGCCTCCCTGACACCAGGGATTAAGGGAAGCTGAAAAGGCAGTGGCTGGGAATGAAAGCTCGGGGGTCTGCCAGTCGTGGGCTTGAAACCTGGCTCCTCTGCCACTTCCTGGTGCAGCCGTGGACAAATCACCAACCTCTCCGAGCCTCAGTCTCCTCATCTCTACAATGGGTTGATGCCTGCCTCTGCATCTTCCAGGACTAGCAAGATTCAACAATGCTTATAAGACAGCGGTACGCTAACAGGCATATAATAAGCACGCAAACCTAATTATCAGTTTTCAGTTTTGTTATTATTCCCCTGACATCTCCATTAAGTTTCCAGGAAAACGAGCTGAGTCCCGGGGGCTCCTGCAGCGCTGTGGGTCTCAGCTCGTCTTCTTGCAACGCAGTGGGTGGGCCAGACCTGCCCCCCGACAGGTCCCCAGAGGCAGACCCCACCTTCGAGCGGTGCACCTCCCCGTCGTCGTCCTCGCCGCCCACGCCGAGGATCTTGCGGGTCTTCAGGCGGCTCACGAGGTCGGTCTGGCTGTGCTTCTTCATGAGGGGCGGGGGCTGCTTGCCTGCCATCTTGTTCCAGAGCCCGGCCTCTGTGGAGGGGCTGCAGGGAGACAGGGGGCTCAGGCCACGAGTCCCGCCGGCTTCCAGACCCCAGAGGACAGCCCACCCCCACCCCAGGGCCTGCTGAGGCCGGGGTCCAGGCTCCCCAGTGAACTCCTGCCCAGACAATCCCTGCTGCCCAGCAAGCCCTTCCCGCCTCAAATCCCCCGGACTGAAGGCAGGGCAAGGAGCTGGCACAGGACCCAGGACCCGGCTGAGCCAGAGGAAGGATGGCCAAGGTCAGGGGCAGGGCTTCAGACAGGCCAGGTCTCTCCCCTCCCTGCCATTAGCACCTACCACCAGCCTCTCCTCTATCCCCTGTGTCTGCCCATGGCTTCCCACAGTCCCCAGTCCCCGGCCAGCCCCTAGCTCCACCTTGGGCCAGATCTGAAGCACCTACTGTGTGCCAGGCACCGAGCTGGGCAAGGGAGACGCAGAGGTGAGTTGAGTGCCCGTTCTCGCCTTCCGTCAGCAAACACCTACACAGAAGAGACAGGAGTGGAAACCACAATGAAGCAAAGGCTCCCAGATGCTGGCCTCGGAGTGGCACCAGGCTCCTCTAACACAGCCACTCCGCCCTGCAGGATGGGCGCTGTTTACACCCCTTTCTCAGATGAGAAGACCCAAGTACAAAGAAGTCCAAGTTCAACAAGGTTCCCCAGAGACCAGCAGTGGGTGCCTCCCGTATTCCAACATCTCATTCCCACCCAGGGCCACCCTCTGGGAAGGCAGGAACATCACCGGAGTTCACAGACAAGGCTCAACGGGGAACCTGGTCTGGAGGTGCCGGCCTCCCGGACAGGGCCTCAGACCAAGGTCTCAGTGCTGCGTGGCCCCAGGCGAGCCTCACGCTCCAGGGCTGCCAAAGGCAGAGCGCAGAGATGTCTCTAAGTCCCCTCCAGGCCCCCAATGTATCTTAAGGCAAAGTGAAGCACCCTGCAAATAAACATCAGATCCGAGAACCAGACTGTGCGGCGTTTGGATGATGAGGCTGTAGGCGTAGACACACTGGGCAGAAGGCACCGGCTAGAGTTGGGAACTCAGGGCAAGATCAGGATGGGAGGTCTCCAGTGAGTGCCATGTCCATAGAGATGGCCTGCCTCAGCGCCCCAGCCCCGTCCCTCATCTGTCAACTGGGGGCCGCTATGCTTTCCCCTCCGCCCCCTGCCCCCCACACACACACCTGGGGCCGCCAGGAGGCAGCTCAGTGCCCTGTGCCTGTAGGCCAGTCCCTGGGGGGTGAGAGGGGGGGAGCCAGGGCTTAATCACTCGGCTCCTCGGGGACCAGGAGCTGTCACAACACCTCAGCCACTCGCCACCACCTGCCTGTGAATCCAGAGCGAAGCTGCCATCAGCTTGGCACGCCTCCCGCTGCCAGGCGGGCCTGAGAGCCGCGGCACAGTCGTATGTATCACGCGGGACGGATGTACCAGTGTCATTATCGTCACTCACCAAGGAACAACTGGGTTGATTCCAGAGTTTAATGACTGTGAACAAAGCTGCTATAAACATCCATACACAGGCTTAGTGCAACCGTAAGTGTTCATCTCTCTGAGGTAAATACTGAGTTACACGCTACCCCCTCCATTTTGCTCCAGGAGATCGCGCCAGACCGCATCCACAGCGGCGGCCCATTTGCATTCCCCACAAGGCATGGGCCTCCGGGTTTCTCTCCCCATCCTGCCAGCACCAGGCATGGTCAGTCTTCCAACTCTCTCCCCGCCACCACCCGTCACTTAACCCTCTCTCCCAGGCTGCCATGCTGCCTGACTCAAGTCTTTACTGGTTGTGTGGCTTGGGCAAGTCTCCTCACTTCCCTGAGCCTCGGTTTTCCCCATCTGTGAAATGGATTCATACTACCTCCCACCTCCTAGAGTATTTAGCGACAAAAAGAGAAGCTTGGTCAGAGCACACAGTGCAGCCCCTGCACGATTACATGAAGACACTGCAGTTAGTGAGGATGTGCTGTGAGGCAGGTAGAGGATGGTGGCCCCAGGGCCCCTGCCTGGTGGGGGTGGGGGGGGGGGCTGATCTGTCAGCCATCAGTCAAAGCAAGTTACTTCTCTGTGAAATGGAAACCCTTACCTTTCCCCTAGGGTAGGGGTGTCGAACTCAATCAGAGAAGGGGCCAAAATCTAAAATGCAGCCTAAATCGCGGGCCGAATGGTTTACTGAACAGTCATAAACTGACAATGTCATAAACTGACAGCGGAGTGCAGTGATGACAGCGCGGTGCAGGCCACATGCCACATTGCAAGGCCTGGCGGGCTGGATTTGGCCCGTGGGCCTTGTGTTTGACACATGTGCCCTAGGGCAAGGCTAAGGAGAAACAATGTGATGGACAGGACGCTTCCCAAAGGGCCAGCTTGCTGCGGAAGACCTAACGTTAACTGAAGTCATGCCTGAGTTCCAATCCTGTCTGCCATTTCTTAGCCGAGTGCCTGTGGGCAAGTCACTTAATCTCTCTATGGCTCAGCCACGTACCCTCCCCCCCCCCCCCCCCCCCACACACACACACACCAGTCGTCGGGGAAATAAAGGGTCCTACCTTAAGGAATGTTGTGAGAACACTGGCTATAGTTGTGAGGTAGGGAGGACAGTGTGTCTGGCCCCTGGAAAGTGCTCGGTGGAGGTGGGCACTAGGACCCTCCGGCCCCGCCCCGGTTCCCCATGCAGCAGTGGCTCTGGGATGGAGGCCAGGGGAAACCAGAAGGGCCAGACTGGCATTTCCTAACACCTCCATCCGTTGGGCAAAGCCCCCAGACCTCAGCCCCATGACATAAGGCTGACTCTCAAGCCCCAGTCCCCAGGCCTGGGCGGTGTCAGTGACCCCAGCTCCTCTGCCCACTGTCCTCTCCCCTGCAGCATACAAAACTCCCCCCTGCCACATAGGCTGGAACCATAAATCGAAGACGGTGAGGTGTGGCAGTGCCAGCCTGCGGGGGCTGGTATAGAAAGAGGCTCCACCTGACCCTGGCGTCATTCAGAGGTGGGACAAGCCTTATCCACAGGCACTGCCACCAGGGACCGGGGCCAGCGGGACCCACTGCAGCCACCCCAGGGTGCTGCCCCAGTACTGAGCTCACCACCAACGAAGAAAGGGCCCTGGCGCCTTCCAAGATCTTGAACTTGATCTCCAGGGAGCGGATCCCCTGCACCTGCCTCTAGTTAACGTCCCGAGCACTGAGTTCTGTCCCATCTTTACCTGAAGGGCTGGGCCCTGCCTGGGGAGACAGGTGAGCAGCTGCAACCTCCTATATACCCATCAGCCTTAAGCATGCCCCACCCCCAAGGCAACCCCTCATCCGCCCTTGGACTTTCCTTCCCATTAAAGGCCATTCTATGTGTTCATGTTAGGGCCTGGCCCCGTTTTAACTTAAATGAGGACAGAGGGCACCTCCTTCAGATCCTCTGCCTGCTCTCGGGCTGGACACCGGCTTGGGGCAGCCAGCCGGACCTGGGTTTGAATCCCGGTTCTGCGTTCCTACAGGTGCATGGCTTTGGGCAAGTCCTGCAGCCTCAGCGTCTGCCCTGAGCAATGGGGCCGTGGGAAGGCCCGCGCTGCAGAGGTGCTGGCGGACACAGAGGGCGCGTGGGCAGTGCCTGCAGCAGAGCACCCTGCCTGCCGCAGACAGGCCCGCACTCCTGCACTTCCTCTCTCCATTCACTCGGCCGAGGAAATGGAAAAAGCCTGCCTGGCAGGGCTGTCACGCTTCCTTTCCCAGAGCCAGCTGCATCTGAAGGGCCCCAGGGCTCTCCCGGTGCCAGGCTTCCCCAGCACAAGAGGAAAGGTGGGGAGGAGGGCTGCCTCTCCATCTACACGCTCACTTGGGGGACCTGCTAAGCAAGAAGGGAGACTGTGGCTTGCAGCCCCCAGCCCTGACTTCGTGACCCTCTGCCTTCTGCCCCGGCCAGCTGCTGTGACCTCGATTCTCAATAAAGCTGGGAAGCCGCTCCTTTGAATGGCTGTTTCCACTTCTGAAACCACTGCTCAGCCAGGAGGGCCCTTCCTGCCCTGCAACCCTCCTCCCGCCCATCTTCCTTGTTCCTCCTCCCAGGGCCCTGCCTGCCCGCCCTCCTCTGGATTCATGGGTTTCGGTGTAAGTAGCACCTCTAGCCCACACTCCCAGTCATGTCACGGGCGGTTGGCCTCCTGGGATGTAGTGAGCTGAAGGCAGGGCTGGTGTTGAGCTCATCTCAGAGTGTCCCTGATGCGCCTTGGCACACAGTAGGCACTTTGTCAGCACACAGTAGGCACTTTGTCAGCACGGGCGAATGAAACAGGCTGAGAGAAGCGGGTCTCACTGCCCACCCAGGACACTCAGGATCACACAGGGCCCAAGGGGAGGGGGGGGGCGCTCAGCTCCAAACACGCAGGGCAGAAGGCTGAGGCAGAGGGGACGGGACCTGCTCCAGGCCACACATGGGCCAGTGGCAGAGGAGGGCAGGAAGGGGGCTTTGCCAACAGTCGGGGCTGGGCTTGAATTTGCAGCCATTCCTGGGCAGGTGGTCTGGGGCCAGGGCTTCCTGGGGTGCTGAGGACTCCGGGAGAGGGTGCACACACCCAAGGGCCTGGCAGGTGGGTGCTGGGACATGGTGGGGTCAGAGGGCCGGGTGAGAATTCGGGTGAAACCTCGCCCCACTGCCCCAGAAAGCTGCAGCGGGCACTAGAAGGGGATGAGCAAGGGGCGGGGTGTCTACAGGGCCTGGGACAGTCCCGGGCACGTGAGCTCAACATGCATTTGCGATAAATTAGTGAGCTGGGAGAGGGGCTGAGAGGCGCCTGCTGGCCAAGATCCCCACCCCCTTCCTCGTGGGCTCGGCATCTGAGGCCAGGGGAGATCCCTGTGGCAGCAGGACAGAGGGGCCAGGACTGGGCAGAGGCCAAGCAAAGCCACAGAGACCGAACCCACAGGGAGGGAGGACACAGGGGTGGGACAGGTGTCAGAGGTAAAAGTGTCAGAGGCGGAGGACAGAGTGTGTGTGTGTGTGGCTTGGGGAGGGGGGTGTGCATATACTTAAGGACTGGGAAACCTGGCCTCAAACCTCAATGCTGTATCTTCATTAGGCGGGAACCTCGGGAAAGTTTCTTAACCTCCCCGAGCCTCTATTTCCTCCTGGCGACACCGCGCTGCTCCGTCTGGGCTTGCAGGGCTGTGAGGAGCGAGGCAGGCTGACAGGCAGTGGAGGGCCCGGCGCGGGCTCTGTGCCAGGTGAAGGACGGCAATTAGGAGGCTCCTGGGAGGCCGCCAGGCTCTGCTCCTGCCGCAGCGCAGATGGGCTGGAGCATCGTTCTGCCGGTCCTGGAGGACCTCTCCCAACCCCGTCCCCGGAAGCTGGGTTTCCATAGAAACGGATGGACTACAGATCTGTCCCCATCCTGGAACCTGTCTGTCAGGAGGAGACGGAGAGGAAGGGGCCTGAGACCCAGAACACCTACCACCTGTGATCCAAAGAGGAGCCACTGCTGCCGGGACAGCAAAGAACCACTTTTCTTTCCATCAAGAGCCCCTGCTGGCGGCGGGACCACCTGTCCTCTCGTCTGGTAAGGAGAACGACCCCCTGGGCGTCCATCCTGGGGCCGGAGGGGGCTGAAGGGGGCCGAAGGGGCGACCAGGAATTCCCAGTAACCCCCCACCACACCACCTGAGGCTGGCGGTACCATTACCCCCATTTCACAGAAACGAAGGCCAACGTGCCTCCTGAAATTCAAACCACATGAGCTGGACCTCCTGAGAGGAGCTGGGGAGCATGTATGTGGGAGTGGGAGCCTGACCTCCAAAAAGAACTAAGCTCTGAGCGATCTTCCCATCTCCCCTTCCATGCCCCTGGCCAGCGGCCAGCATTTGCACGCCGCCCCGGGGTCCGGCCTCCCTGGGGTCCAGTCCTGGGACTCAAGCAGGACCGGGGAAGGGCTGCTGGGAGACCCATTGTTCTGTTATCACGTTCCTGCAAAATACCTGGAAACTGGGTCTGGGACTGGCAGCGCCGGGCAGCGAGAGAGAGCGAGAGCGAGAGCGAGAGCGAGAGCGAGAGCGAGAGCGAGAGCGAGAGCGAGAGCGAGAGAGAGAGAGAGAGAGAGAGAGAGACACGCAGGCCCTGGCCGGGGAGAAAGGGAGCCACACGCCCACACCATCTGCCTCACCCTGTGGTCCCTCTCTGGGGCAGCCCATCCCTCCTTTGGGCAAGGTGGGGTTTAAAGACCCGCCCCAGCCCCGAACCCACGACCTGGGCCCTCAGGCAGTGAGTCTTGGGGGCAAAGGGACCTGTGCTCACATCTTGGCTGGGCATTTGAACCTCCGCATTCCTTTATTCTAAATGGGGGCGATCATGCCCGCCTTACGAGGTTGTAGGTGGGTTAGAGCTAAACCAGGAAGTTACAGGACACAAGGGAGGCCGGAGGGACACAGCTGCATCACGGACATCATCACAGGGGTCCCTGGGTGCAGGTTGGGGCGGGGGAGGGGTGTCGGGTGTCTCAGGGCCCCCTCACTGGCTAAGGGAGGAAGCCGAGGCCAGGCTGCCATGTGGCGGGGCTCCGTGCTGCATGTCCCCCCGAGAGCGTCCTTATTCTAAGGGCTGGACCGGGCTTAGTCAGCCTGCTCTCCCAGGGAGCCGGTGAGCCAGGCTGCATCATCCGTCTCTGTCACAGCCCACCGTCACGGCGGGCTCTGGGTCCGCGCTGCTGCAAAGGGCGAGGATGACAGCGTAGGACCGGCAGGGAGAGGAGGGAGCACGATGCGAGTCCTGCCGTGGCAACAAGCCCGGTTCCCACGACAAAGCTCCGTAGTCAAGAGAGGGATCCCACGCTCCATGTCCACGGGCCTCCAGGAGCGCGAGCTGGCAGCGGAGGGTTCACTCGCTCGCGCTAACGCTGGAAGGCTGGTGGGGAGCCCAAGCCACCGGGCTGAGACAAGTCAGCTGAGGCCGCCGGGCCAGACTCTGCGACTCAGTTTCCAAATCTGACAATAGGGGAGTGTGGGCCCTGGGGCCCCTCCTGGCTGGGACAGTCAGGATCTGGCTGTCTCCGGGTCCCGCCACTAGTTAGTTCTCTTGCTCTGAAGGTGCCTGGTCTCCAAACTGGAAAAGCAGAGGAAAGCCTGAGCTCCCATTGCAAACAAACATCTGCAAAGCTTCTGAGACAGAAAGTAAACATCGCCTGCTGTGCTGCATGGGGGGGAGGGGCAGAGGGCCCATGGGGCCTTGACCTGGGCTCTGAAGTGGCTGCTGTGTGCAGGGGGGCGAGGCCTCGCTGTGGGTCACCACTCCGAAGTCACCGAGAGGGTTTTCCCCTGTCCCCGCTGTCACTCACGAAGGGCAGGCAGAGCACATGGAGAATTCCTGTCCTTCCCAGGGACCATGTCAGGACCCTGATGGGGCGGCCGGTGCTTCAGGATCCCACGGGGGGCCGAGGTCACTGGGAGAGCCTGGTTCCCGGATTCTCTGCAGCCAGAGCTCTTGTGAGAAGGCAGTGGACACATCCTTCTCCCCCTCCCCCCGCCCCTCTAGCTTCTCAGGAACTCGGAGAGGGAGGGGGGGAGGGGGGACGTTTCCTTGAAGAGATGCTGCGCCATTTGGAGTCAACTTTTTCAGAAGCAAATGCCTTCTGGTGTGCTGGAGGAGGCGGGCAGAAGGGTCCCTGTACATCCCCCAGGACGCTGAGGGGCCGGACCCACAGCCCAGGACTCACATCCGCCCTCCCCAGGGGGGTTGGGGCTCTGGCTTAGTGATTAAAAGATGAGGGGTCACAACTAAAGAGGTCTGTGCTCCTCCCTTTCTTGGCTGCATGGCCTTGGGACCTGTGACACCACCTCTCTGAGCCTCCGTTTCCTCATCCGTGAAGCTCACACGCAACCCCTAGAGAGAAGTACAGTCCCTGTTTCATAGCGAACGCTCCATAATAATGCTGCTGCTGTTGCTTTCAGACTAGGAGACTCGGTTCCTTGCTTCAGATTCCCCCTTGACCTTACCAGCTTCGGGACAGGCGCCCTACAGGGGCTCCATCGTCATCAACTACAGAGTGGGGCACTAAAACGGGGGCGGCCCTGGGAAGGAGGAGAGGGGAAGAGAGAGAACTCGGGGCCAGCAGGAAGATGACCACAGGTGGGCAGGGAGCTGACAGCAGGTTGCAGAGATATGGAGCCGCTGGGGTACTTACTAAGCCTGGGTGGGCTCCCTTCCATGTCTTTGGCTCTTGGCCAGGTCTGGCCCTGAGAGGGGCACAACCAGGGCTGCGGATGGACGGTTGAGATGCGGGGTGAAGGGAAAGTATTGTGGGCTCGGAGGCAGGCACCCCACGTGCAGCTGCGTCTGCTCTGCAGCTGCCTCTCCTGGACTGCATGTCCCGGGGTGACTGACATGCAGTTTCGGGGCACCACTTCCCTCCTCTGTGAATCAGGCAGGCTCCATCCCCTCTCAGCCAGCCTTGCCTCCTATCTCTTCCCCACTGGCCACACCGGCTCCTCAGATACAGCAGGCACATGCCAGCCTCAGAGCCTTGGCACCTGGCTGCTCCCCGCAGGATCTTTCCTTCCCAAAGACACCCCCACAGCTCATTCCCTCCAAGCCTTCCCTCCAAAGTCACCTCCTCAGGAGGGCCTCCCGGACCACCCTATTTAAAGGAACCATCCCATCCCTGGCCCAACACTCAATGTTCCCCCTTCCCCTCCCAATACACTATTTGAGTTGCGTATTGATTTTGTTAGTTGTTTGCCTGCCCCTGAAGTGTCAGTTTCCAAGAAGGCAGGAATCTTTCTTTTGTTCCCAGCTATCTCTGAGCGCCGCGCTGTGTTCATTAAATCACTGCTGGTGCACAGCTCACGTTTTGTTCAATGAGTGAAAGCACAGAACAGTCCAGGGACGTGTGGAATATAATTGCTCTGCGAGGATGCGGGGATGGCTATCATGAGGGCTGGGGGGAGGGGAAGCAGCTGAGCGTGGGCTGGGGGGAAGCTGCAGGGGACCTGAGAGCGGGGGGGGGGGGTTACCCTCCCCCAACCCCCTGCAGAGAACAGACTTGAGCAGTGGACCCCAGCTGGTACTGACGTCCAGATCTGAGTGAAGGGCTTTGGGCCTCAGCCCTTCGCTCCGAATTTGTTGGGACTGATTGAGCTGACAGCATGTGGTCTGAAAAGGAGAAGCCAGGGCAGCTGGCTTCCAGGATATCGGGGGCAGAGGGTACCTCAGGGACCCATGTCTCAGACGGGATCACAGAGGCCTGGAGAAGACCCAGTACCTATTCTCCTAATAACTCCGCAAGAAAAATCTTTCCTCCTCCTGGTCTGAGCGCGGAGCTTCGGCTAAGGTATGGATAGTGCTTCCTCCCTTCTCTCCAACAACCTCCCCACCCCACCCGCAGTGTCCCTGGGATTTGAAGGCTGCAGGATGAGAGGGTTGTGGACACCCTCCTCCCTCCTCCCTCCTCCACAGACCTCCAGGGGCGAAGGTCCAAGAGGCCACAGAGTTGGGGTGAGCGCTCCTGCAGCCCCCGGGCCTTCAGGAAAAGTTTGTCTGGAGGAAATCAACCAGGAAGTGCGCAGCAGTGGGGCCGGGGCGGTGGAGCGGGGAGGCCCTCTCGCTTCGGCTTCGGCGGAACCTCGGACTGGACGGCCTCCGCTGCGCTCCCGCCCCGCCCCCAGCCAGCGCTCCGATCCAACCGAAACACACGCTCCCCCGGGGCTGCCAGGAGGCAGGCGGCGGAACCTGCACTGGTTGGGGGCGCGGAGGGTGGAGTGAGGGGCCCCAAAGCGAAAGCCAGGCTCCGCCGGACGCGCTGGGGATGGGCGCGGCGTCCCAGGCGGCTCCTCTCCAGTCCCGGGAGCGAGCTTTTTGACCTATTCTCCTAATAACTCCGCAAGAAAAATCTTTCCTCCTCCTGGTCTGAGCGCGGAGCTTCGGCTAAGGCATGGATAGTGCTTCCTCCCTGGGTGGATAGGGCCAAGCACTATCCATACCTTAGCCGAAGCCACTTAGGCTTCGGCTAAGGTATGGATAGTGCTTGGCCCTGGGTGGCCGGGCCCCAGCCACCCAGGGCCAAGCCCCAGGCCCCGCGCTGCCCGCTTCCAGCTGAGCGCGCGGCTCGGGGGAGAGTGGGGGCGTCAGTCTCCACCTGTGCCTGCTCCACCCGCCCCCCATAGAGCTGGGGCTGAGCCAGGGGTTCCGTTTCTCCCAGCTTTCTCCCCCACCCCACCCCAACTCCAGTCTGGAGACTGGGATCGGTTACAGCCTTGCTCTTCGCCCCCTCCCATGCGTCCTTTATCTCCGGGCTCCAGCCAGTCCCCCCACTTTCTGAGACTCCAGGCGGGGAGCTCCGGGCTGTGGGCGCCCCGGGTCCTCTGGCCCAGGATCCCCGGCCCCACAGACCCCCTGAACCAGAAGAAGGTAGCGCCAGACTGGAGGGCTGCGGGAGCTCCGCCACCTCCTCCTCCGGGGCCCTGGCGAGGCGAAGAAGGAAGGAGGAGGGGGGTTCGCAAGTTTGTGCCGCGCGCGCGCTCGCTCCCCGGACCGGGAACAATGGCAGGTTGGGGATGGAGGGGGAGGGGACAGAGAGCTGAGCAGCGCGAGGACAGAGTCTGACTCCGGCGAGAGGGGGGGAAAAAAATCATTGCTTTCGCTCCGTTTTCCTCTTGCGCTGAAGCAAGAGCGAGCGAGAGCCCGGGACGGGGAGGCTGAGGGCGGAATAAAGAGTCCAAGAGAGAACACAGAGGAGGGACAAAGCCGAGGAGAGGGAAGCGGAATCAGAGAGTGGGGAGGGCAGCGAGCCGAGAACGCAAAGGAAAGGGACAGAAGGGCTTCGGGATGGCGCCCTGGAGAGCCAGGGAGAGGGGATCCCCTGGGGTCCCGGCGGGTCGCCGGTGCCTAGAGGTCCCGGGGCGCCCGCGGCCACGGGAGCACCGGGAGCTGCGCAGGCACCCACCGGCCGGCGGGCGGCGAGCGGGGGAAAGTGCGAGGCTCCGCGCGGCGGTGGGAGCAGAACTTACGTTGCTAGCGCACGCCGGGCGGCTCCGCGAGGCTGGCGTGCAGCGGGACCGCGGCGCTCACATCACGCCGCCGCGCCGGGCAGGGCAGGGCCGGGAGGACTGCGAGCGGCACCCGGCGCGGCTGGGCTTTGCCTGGGTCCAGAGGCCCCTCTGGTCCCTCCTCTCCGTGCCGCGCCGAAGCCAATGGCGCGCCGTCCCTCCCACGCGCCGGGCTGCCTCGCCCCCAGGGTGGCCGCCGGGGCGGGCAGGAGAGAGAGGGGGGGGGGGGGAGGGGGGAGAAGAGATTGGGTTCCGGGCTCCCCAGCAGAGGCTTTCCTGGAAAACGCCGCCCGGGGGCGCGCTCACGCCCGGGGAGAAGACGACGCTTGGAAATCAAAACCGAGGCCCCGCGCCGCCCAGGATGACTTTTTGTTGGCAAGTTAGGAAGACAGAGCCCTAGTTGTGGGACCATCCACAACCCCATGGGTGGGCACACCGCACCGTCTTAAACATCCTTAGGGCACTCCCTGGAGCCGGGGTCAGTGTCTAACACGGAAAGGACTGCTGGGCTGGTAGGGATCCAGGGTGTGGTAGCACAGTTATAAGGGTCACTGTCTGCCTGCCCATCAGTGCCATGTGCTGCGCTCAGGGTGTTATGGGTATCAACTCATTTGAGTCTCACAGCCACCTATGAGGTCCAGATGTTCAATCCCCATTTTACAGGACACACACACACACTGTCATGACTAAGATCTTATCTGGGGTTCCCAGACATGTGGAGGGGGTAGGGATGTCAGTTGTCAGATTACAGGGGTGGGGTGGGGGGGGTGAAACTGGGTTTGGGGGTCCTGGAGGCTCTTTGGGAGCCTTTCAGCCTAAAGAACCAGGCTCCTATAAACAACCCCTTTCCCCCCAGATTCCGGACTCATTTCCACGCTCAGCCAACTCCCACCATCCTGCCCGCACCCTCCTTAGAAACAGCCTGCCTCTCTTCATCTTGTCTGATAGCCACACATGGAGGAGAGGAGGCTGGAGGGGAGAGGAGGGAAGAGGAAGGCAAGGTTGATGACATGCTCCATTTCACAAGACAAGTAAATGGGGCAGAGAGAGGTGAGCGGTAGTGCCCCAGGCGTCCAGCTAGCTGGGCATTTTGACTCCAAGTCTGAGTTCTTTCTGCACTAGTTCCTTAAAGGTTAATTACGTGCGCTCTGGAACCAGACTGCCAGGTTCAAATCCAGGCCCAGCCTGTGGGTGACGGAGGCTTTCAGACACACACAGACAGCAGTAAATGGCACAGCTCCCAATTCCAGGCAAAGTGCTTGGGGAGGGGGCTGGAGGAGAAGGAAGAGACTATTCACTATTCGTTACCACCACCATCACCCCCAGCACCCACTTTCCTTAAAGCTCCCCTAGAAGCTCTCGTCCTCTTCCTCCCCACACTTTTCTGAAGCGTTGTGCACCTTGTTGGGGAACATTCCTTAGACTGCCATTCTGCCCTTAACTTTTCCGAGTTCCCTCATCTTCACATGGAGCATGAAAGTGTTCACCTCGCTGGGCTGTTGTGCGGATTAAAACTGGCATTCATAAAGTGCAGCCACGCCTGAGCAAGAATAGGCTCTGGGTGCCTGGTGACAATGAGCTGTCCTTCTGATGCAGGAGAAGGAGCTGAGGGTGTGAGAAGGGAGGGAAGGCCCTGGCTCCACTCCTAGCTAGCGACGTGGCCCTCGGCTGCACTTGCAACAGGGAAATACAAAAACACCTGCCTCTCAGAGCTTGGGAGAGTCAAGTGAGGCAAGTCGATGAAAAAGGTTTGTAAGCTGGAAAGGCTGATTCCTGTGATTCTCATTGTTATTGTGATTCTCATCGTTATGAAATCTTTCCCTCAAAAGGGAGATAAAGGGGGGATGGAGCCAAGGAAAGCCAGCTGGGAGAGGGCCACTTTTCTTTAGCTGGGTTTCCCTCTGCCCTGCAGGGGCAGGGGCAGAGGCAGGGGCAGGGACAGGGGCAGGGGCAGGGGCAGGAGTAGGGGCAGGGGCAGGAGTAGGGGCAGGGGCAGGAGTAGGGGCAGGGGCAGGAGTAGGGGCAGGGGCAGGGGCAGAGGCAGGCACACTTGCACCTGGGAGTGAGTGAGTGAGCCAGTGTGTCTGTGTGGGCCTGTGCAGGTGGGTGCTGGAGATGGCCTGGGCACAAGGAATGTCATTGTCCGCACCGGAAATCACTTGTGGGTTGTGAATTGCCCCAGGAAGAATGCAAATGCAATTGGATTTTTAAAGATGCTGGTTTGCACAGCTGGTGTGGCTCAGTGGTTAAGCATCGACCAGGAGATCATGGTTGGATTCTGGTCAGAGCACATGCCCAGGTTGCAGGCTCGATCCCCAGTGTGGGGCATGCAGGAGGTAGCCAAACGCTGACTCTCTGTCACCATTGATGTTTCTATCTTCCTCCCTCTTCCTTCCTTTCTGAAATCAATAAAAATATATCTAAAAAAACAAAAAAAAAGATGCAGGCTTTGGGCCTAGTTTCCGAACCTGGGCAGTGGAGGAGAAAGGCGAAGGGGAGGGTTTGGACCTGGTCTTAGAGATAGGGCCTGGAGAGAGGTCTCAGCAGTGATCCCCTCCATGGAGATGGGGCGGGGGGGGGGGGGGGCGCACATACTGGACAAGGATGTTGACAGAGGTCCAGAGGTTTTTGGAGCTGATGGACCTGGGTTCAAATCCTAGTTATGGGCCCATGGGCCAGGGCTTTCATTTTTCTGAGCCTCAGTTTCCTGCTCTGTGAAATGGAGATATTAGTAGTGCCTACCTCCTAGGGCTTATTGGGAGTTTAACAGCGTGGATGCATATAAAGCAGGAAATGGCACGTAGTAAATTATTTTTGCTGGTATTATTAACTAGTAGCCTTGAGCAGGAATTCGTGAGCCAGTAGCTCATCAGTAGCTCTCCGACCACTGCCCCACCCTCCTATAGCTCCCCCATCCTCCTCCCCCCTTACCTCTCATAGCTTGCTGCTTTGTCCCCTCTGGTAGCTCTCCGCCCCACCATCCTGCTGATCAGTGATCTGGTTGTTACAGGGCTTAAGGGATAATAAGCATATTCCTCTCTTATTATATAGGATAGGCAGCCAGAAGGAGGAGGGAGGGAGAGGGCCTCAGGGGTGCCGGTGCTTTGTAAACTGTGAAAGGTAGCTCTGGGGCTGTCAGGCCAGGATGGGTGTAGCTGCCACCAGGAGCACCATTCTGGCCCAGGACCAAAAGGCCACTGTTCCAAGGAATGAGGCAGAGGGGTCGGGCACTCATCCTTCCCACCGGTTTCCCTTCCTGGTTCCTCTCACTTCCTCCAGACGAGCTTCCTTCCCTGGGAGCCTGCCTGGGAGGGCCTCTGGGGCTTTCCTCTCCACCCCGGTGGTCCCTGGCTGAGCAAAGCCTTGGGGCCTGGGAGAAGCAGCTGGGAGTTCAGGAACTCTGAGACAGGCCTCCCTCCCCGTCTTCTGCCAGGCTCCTCCCCTTCCCGTGAATCCCTCCCACTCTGCTGCTGCTGTGGAAAGCCCAGCAGCTCCGAACCTGTGGCACAGACAGCAGCATGGGGTCCAGCCTTGCCCAAAGGAAGCATGTGGCAGCTCCAGCCGGAGGGCCACAGGGAGCCCTTTTCTGCATCCAGCAGAGCAAAGCTTAAGGGGGCAGGTGAGAGCGGGACTTGGGAGCTAGACCTTCTGGGATTTAGGGCCAAGGCCCTAGTCCTCCCTAACTTCCTCTGTGGCCTCGGGCAAGTTTCTCGGCCCCTCTGAGTCTCAGTTTGTTCATCTGTCAAATGGGAAGAGGGAAATTGTGATGGCTCACGGGGTGCTTGGAGGATTAAGTGAGACTCTACCTGTAAGTCCTGAGCTTAGGGCCTGGCTCACCATAAAGGCTCAATAATTGTTCATGGACACAGTGAACGAACGTGGAGTGGAAACGGTACTGAGTCGGGTGGAGGGGAGTGCATGTTGCTCTCTGCAGAAACACCATCCTCCACCAGCTCTGTGTGTGTGTGTGTGTGTGTGTGTGTGTGTGTGTGTGTGTGTGTTGGGGGGGGGGGGACATGTCTGAGGACCTGTACCCTAGGCCCAGGACACCTGTGGCTCTGTGCCGCTATGAAGGGGCTGCTCCCCGCCGCACTCTGACAGGATGGAGCATGATCATTCCTGTGGACGCGGCTGACACTTCTGCCAAACAAACACACGCCTCGGGCTGGGTCCAGATTCAAAGCGCTGAGCGTCCCCCGTGCCAACAGATTCTAATTCACAAAATCGCCCTGGAGCAGCGGGGTTCTCCGAGGGTGATCACAGGGCCTGCCTCAGAACTACAACTTCTCAGGCCTGCTTCACACCAGCTTTACACCCCCCAATGGGAAACCGCAGGAGGGACAGGGAGGGGGCTGGGCAGCAGCCTCATTTTCCTGAGCCCTCTGAGATTCTGATGGGAGCTGCGATTTGAGAACCATAGTGAAGCAGACTCCTAGTTGTAAAAGGACACGGACACTTTATTTTGCCCATTCTCTCGGCGAGAGGAATGCGTGTCCCTGGGGAATGTGCCCAGACTGGTGTAGGGATGACGCTCCAACCCACGGAGCTGAAAGGGCAGGAGTATTTTTGTTTTCTGCGACCTCAAGATCAGCCTGCGGACTGGGTGGGGGCGGGCTCCCTCTCACCCTCCCTCCTGGGAGAGGAGGCCAGGAGAGGAGGCCGGTGTCTGTGTTTATGATTCCCTCAGAGGTACCCCAATCCAGATCTACATAAATAAAGCCCAGCCTGGCACTGTGAGTGATCGGTTTATTAATACCCGGGGGCGGATCGCAATAACAAAGACGGCTCCCAGCCGAGAAGCACCCAGGCTTCATTATGTAATAGCTCCGGAGAGCAGTCCAGGGCCTGGGCGCCAGAGGCCCTGAGCGCACTTGACCATGAGCTGAGGGAACTCCGCCTGGGAGCTGGAGCTCCTGGGCACTGGGGCTCCTGGCATGGGGCTGAGGCTGGTGGAGGGAGCACCTGCCCAGGATCCTCACTCCGTCGCCCCGCGCTCTCCTCCCACAGAGGCCCCAGAGGCAGCTGTCCCTGGGGGCTCCAGAGGCTGAGCCAGGGCCCCCTCTCCCCTTCCACTCACCACCTCCCCTCCGTGCGGGACCCTCACTCTGATTTGGGGGAGAGTGAAAGAAAAAGACCAAAGTGTCCAAATCCTGGCAGCCTCAGCGAGGTGGCCCGCTTCCCAGGCAGGGACCTAAAGCCCAGAAAAGGCTGGGCCCACACACTAAGCATTCCAGTCCCTGAAACTGTGGGATCCAAAGCCATGCTTTTTATCTGGGACCCTCCCAGGGGGGTTTATACCCACCATGGATTAGTTGCTGCCTCAGTTTCCCAGTGGGGCTCAGAGTGACAGGATGGAAAGAAGTACTCTGTGCATCTCTGCACTAGGGGCCTGGGGGAGGGGTCCGGCCCAGGGGTCTCTATAGCTGGGGCACTGGTGTCCACGGAGCAGATGGTGTCAAAGAACAGCCTTGGTTGTTTGTGTTGGGGTGGGGAGTAGGGGGCGGGGTCAGCACACCAGGCCCTGCCCCACATTCTCCACTGTGCCCAGGCTCTGAGAATCAGCCCCTGCATATCCCAAACACCCAGTACACCAGCCCTCCGGCCTTGGCCCAGGAATGCCCTGTGTCGAGAATGCCCTTCTCCCATCCACAGGCTGTCTCATTTCTGGGATGTCTTTCCAGCATTCTCCGACCCTTCCCCCCTCCACACACACACACACCAGAGAGCCTTCACATCTGTGTCCTCCAGCCCTGGGACCACACTGCATTAGGGGAGCAGTGTTATGTCTGTCTCCATTAGGTGGCTCTGCGTCTGACTCATCTTCCCGGGGCTGCCCCACCGCTTAGCACAAGGCCTGGCACACAGTAGGCCTCTTCCAGCACTGGGTGGAAGCCTCAGATAGATTTCATGCTTGGTGGCAAGCTTCAGACCCTGGCTTCTGAACTCTACAGAGCTGCCAACCGCTCTGCCAACTCCTAGTTGTGTGGCCTTGTTAATTTTTCCTATATACATGTTTTGTCTTTTTGTTATTATTTCAGAGAGGAAGGGAGAGAGAGAGATAGAAGCATCAATGATGAGAGTGACTCATTGATTGGCTGCCTCCTACACGCCCCAGACTGGGGATGGAGCCTGCAACCCGGGCATGTGCCCTGACTGGGAATCAAACCGTGATCTCCTGGTTCATAGGTCAATGCTCAACCATTGAGCCACACTGGCCGGGCAGATTTTGCTAATTTTTGTAGCCCCCCTTGGCCTCTGTTTCCCTATTATTAAATGGGGATGATGGCAAACCAATTCTTATATGCTAATTAGTGTTTATTGAGCACTTACTCGGCTACTATATGCTGTGTGACTCATGGACTCTGCAGGCCAGCCCTGATGAGGTAGCTACTGTTATCTCCATTGTGTAGATAAGACACTCTCCCAGTTCCTCAGCTGATAAGAGACAGAGCCTGGATTCAAACCCTGGGCCCTCTGTCTCCTGTGTTTCCAATCTCCCTTTCACAGGACTATTATTTTTTAAAGATTTTTATTGATGTCAGAGAGGAGGGGAGCGGGAGAAAGAGAGAGAGAGAGAGAGAGAGAGAGAGAGAGAGAGAGAGAGAGAGAGAGAGAGAGAGAGAAAGAGAGAGAGAGAGAGAGAGAGAGAGAGAGAGAGAAAGAGAGAGAGAGAGAGAGAGAGAGAGAGAGAGAGAGAGAGAGAGAAGAGAGAGAGAAACATCAATGATGAGAGAGAATCATTGATCAGCTGAATCATTGATCAGCTGCCTCCTGCACACTCCACACTGGGGATGGAGCCGGCAACCCAGGCATGGGCCCTGACCGGGAATCAAACAGACTTCCTAGTTCATAGGTCGACACTCAACCTCTGAGCCACACCGGCCAGGCCAGGGTTATTTTGACAATCAAATGAGAAGCAGTTAAGGAAGGCTCCCAGGACAGCTCTCCTTTTGCCCTCAGCCTCCCCAGACCCCACAGACACCGGGGCATTCTGGGAGCTCTTCTGTGGAGCTGGGGCTGAAGGAAGGAGCTGCAGGAAGTGTTCTGGCTGCTGAGTATACATAAATTATTATTTCATATCCTTATTTTAAAGGAAGGGCGCAGGGTGAACTTGCAGATCCAACCACGCGGAGCTGCGGCTCCCCTGCATTTTTCTGATTGCTTAAATTGCCAGTAAACGAAGCCCACTCTGCCTGGCTCTCCCATGGGGTCCTGGAGTCTGGAAGGACATCTGTCCCCAGCCAGGCCTACAGGTGTCGGCGGGGATGCTGCGGCAGGGAGAGAGCTCCTGTGAGACTCCGCCGGGCTCCGCGGACCTCAGAGGACTCCACCTCTCTCAGCCTCAGTTTACACAGCTGAAAATGGGCCTGAAACCAGTGTCACGCCCGTTTCATGAAGGGAGGAAAGTGGCTGTAAAGGAGCTTTGTACTCATGAGCGTTATTACTGTTATTAATACGGAGAGCAGAAAGAGTACCCAATTCCATCTTGTCCCTTCTGTGCCTCTTCACCTCAGCTGCCACTGTCCACCCTAACATGCTACCGAATGCTAAGCCAAGCCACTGTCTTCTCTCCTGGATCTGCTGTCTTCCCTCCTAAATGGTCCCCTCGCTCATAACTTTGCCTCCTCCAGGTCACTCTCCACGCAGCAGTCCAAGAGAGCTTTGAAAAGGCTGATCAGAGATGATGAAATATGCCTTTCTCTGATACTTAGAATAAAATCTAGAATAAATGGTCACCCTTGTCTGGCTGGTATAGCTCAATGGTTGAGCATCAACCTATGAATCAGGAGGTCACGGTTTGATTCCCAGTCAGGGCATTTGCCAGAGTTGCGAACTTGATATCCAGTGGGGACGGGGAGGTGTGTGCAGGAGGCAGCTGATTGTTGATTACCTCTCTTCATTGATGTTTCTCTCTCCTTCTTCCTTCCCCTCTGAAATCAATATAAACATATATATATATATATATATATATATATATATATATATATATATATATATATATATATTTTTTTTTTTTTTTTTAAGTTACCGTAGCCAGCATAGCCCTACATTCTCTGGCCCCTTCCTCTTAGTCCTTCCTTTCCAGCCACACCCCGTCTGCCTTCCTAAGTTTCAGCCGCTGAACTTGTTTTCACCTTGGGCCCTTGGCACAGGCTGTTTCCTGTGCCTGGAATGCTCCCCCTGGGGCCTTCGCCGCCTCTCTCTTAGCTGTTGATGTCAACGGAAAGGTCACCTTGGAGAGCCTTCCCAGACCACACACACCACATAGACCCCTGTCCCTCACCTGCTTCCCCCTGCCTCGCTGCCCTTGGAGAGCAGGTGTCACCTTCTGAGATGTCCTTTCCTAGTACACGTTTAAATGTCCCTGTCTACCTGCCTCTTCTGGAATATACCCTTCTGGAAGATGCAAACCTCATTGATCTCATTCACCATTGTAGCCCCAGCACCTTACTCGACACATAATTATAGGGGAGCTGGGGTAATTACTACTAATGGATGACAGTGTGGAGCAGAGGCCAGGGCTTACTATGGGAGGATGGGCACAGGATGTGGCCTGTGAGGCAGTAATGATAGCCCCAGGGTAAAGGCCATCACAGCTCTTGCACTTCATCCGTCAAGATTTTTATGTCGTTCCAGCTCAAAGGAGTGAAGGCATGAAAGCCTGCCTGCGCACAGATAGGCGTAGGAGACCAGTGACGGCTGGAACCGAACCCACTGTGGCATCTGAGAAGCTGAAGGAGACTCACATCTAGCAGATGCTACTCCCAGTTGCCTCTGGGGCATCCCTCTGTCCTCTGGCCTGCGTCTGGGCCATCCTGGGTGCTGTTCCCTCCGCTGGGGCCCTGCCGCGGACTTCAGCTGCCAGCACTGGCTCATGCTTCTTCCATCTCAGCTCACTCACTCCGCACACCTTTCCCAACTCCCACCTGCACCCCTCATACCCTCGCCCAAGAGTGGATGCCACAGACCCCCAAGTGACCCCAGCAGCTCAGTCGTGGATTTGACAGCTGGGTTCTGAGCCTGTTCCCCGCTGCATCTTGTGCCTAGCACATGCGGGCAGCTGGTAGGTGTCTGAAGAGTGTGGAGAAGTGTGGTGATGCAAGGAGACTGTGAGAGCTGCCCCCTCCTATGCTCACACAGCTCCGGGCCCAAGCATAAGAAGCCTAATCAAACCTCCCGTGGGTGCATCTACCCTCGGAATTACCCCCACTCACCTCCTGTCACCTCTGCCCCCACTCCTACTTTCCCCGCCCCCAGCCCCCACCAAGGTAGTGAGAGACCCCAGCCGTCCTGGCCCCTCTCCTCTGCCCAGCCCCCTCACCCTCCTTCTCCTCTTCTTCCTTCTCCTTCTGCTTTGTTTTACACTCAGTCCCTCCCCCCAGCCGGGTGAATGCAAACTGAAAAGCAAAGGGAGAAAAAAAGAGGCCCACACAGCAGAGTCAACAGTGAGAAATAACCAATTTAAGGAGTAATCACGCCGTCCTGATTGTGGGAGCGCTGAGTCACTGCAGAAACCAGGCTGGGGCCCTGGCTCTCCCCGGCTCCCCGAGGTGTGTCGCCGGGGGTGTTTCATGGCCAGGCCCTCCGTGTCTTTGTCTGTAAAATGGAGGGAATAATCCCAGCCCAAGGGAGCCGGCAAAGTGTCACCTTAACTCCCTGGTTCTCCCCGGAGCTGCCATCAGAGGTTAAGGCAGCAGCACAGCACACAGTACATAGCCTGGGACCTGTTTTTCCTGCACAGGGAGGGGGAGGGGGGTCGGAGGAGGGGGGCAGGCAGTGGGAGGAATGGAGTCGGGTGGCGGTGGGGGTTGCTCAGAGAGGCTCACAGCTTAGGGGTCGTGGGAAAGGCATCCTGGAAATGGTGACATTTAACCTAGCAAGGGGGGTAGGGGATGGGGGAAATGGGAGCGATGGAAAGTGAGGGAGTAAGGGAAAGTCAACCTTGGAAGGAGCTAGAGAAGTCATCTGGTCCCACACTCCTGTTTTACAGATGGGGAAACTGAGGCCAAAGAGGGTCAGGGGAATTGCTCAAAACCCCCACCCGTTAGTGGCAGAGCCCAAATGAGAATGCAGGTGCCTTGACTTTTGTTCTAGGGCTCTTTCTTCTGATGTCAAACTAGTTCATAGAGACAGTAAGGACAGTGTCTCTATGCTAAATGCTGTGTGTGTGTGTGCGCACGCATGTATGCACGTGCTGTTTCTTTTCAACTCTGGATAATGCTGTTAGGCCACATTAGAATATTGGCCCTGTTTTACCTTAGTGCGGCTCAGAGAGGTTAAGTGACCTGTTCAGGGGCACACAGCACAGCTTCCTTAGCCCTGAAGTCCCTCCCAGCTTTCTCCATCCTCCAGCCCCATCTCGCACCAGTGGGCTGTGTGGAGAGAGCAGCTCTGGGCTGCGTCTTGGGTGGGCTGCCCTTCTCTGGGGTCTCTCTCCTCTCTAAAGAGGTTAGTGAGGGGCACTTCCTCCGAGGCATGAAGGGGGAGGGAGCCGGGCCTTGCCCACGGCCCCCGCAGGAAGGGGAGCAGATGACCAGGCAGCCAGAGGCACACCAGCTTCCCTCCGTGCATTTCAAGTCCCCTCCAACCAAGTCCGCCTGCCAGAGCCTTCTGAGATGCCAGGCACCCCTGGCGGGTACATCCCAGCTGCTAGGGGAGAAAACTGGGTGGAAATGAGGGAGTTGGGGAGGGGCCAGGACCGTCAGGGATGAGAGGGCAGCTCTCTGTGGACAGCCAGCCCCTCACCCAGACCCCACACTGGCTGGGGCACCTGAGTCAGGGAGCCTGAGGAAGTGGGGGTATTGCTCAGGTACCACATAGCAGGCCACAAAAGAAAAAAAGAAAGAAAAAAAAAAAAAGAAAGGAGGTAGTCATAAGTAATTTAATGTAAAAAAACCTCATCAAACCTCAAAGTGCTATTGCCATCCTGGGGTTTCCTTACACTCATTTTAGAGTTCAATGCTGTTTTGCGTAGGAGAACGCTGGGGTGAGTGGAGACCCCATCTTCTTTGCAGGCCTTGGGGCCTCGGAGTGTTTTAACCAGGAGGGGCTAGGGAGAGGGCGGTGGGAGTGTGTATGGGCCACCCCTCCTCTCCCCGGGGACCTGGCAGAGGTCTGTTGCCCAAAAGCCATTAACTAGGAAGCCAGAAGCATCCAGGCCTGGTGTTGGCAGGACGTGGCTGTGTGAAATCTACTTTGTGAGATGATGCCTTTTGGGGCTTCCGTATCTTCACTCTTGAAGAGGGGATGATGGCTCCCGGTCCCGCCCCTGAACCAGGTGTTCCACTGCCATTCGGGCTAGAAAGAAACAGAGGCCACAGGCAGGGTGGGAGGGCATATGAGACATTCTGTAAGTCACCTGCAAGAATGCAGATTAGCCGAAACTGGTTTGGCTCAGTGGATAGAGCCTCAGCCTGTGGACTGAAGGGTCCCGGGTTCGATTCCGGTTAAGGGCATGTACCTTGGTTACGGGCACATCCCAAGTAGGGGGTGTGCAGGAGGCAGCTGATGGATGATTTTCTCTCATCGATGTTTCTAACTCTCTATCCCTCTCTCTTCCTTTCTGTAAAAAATCAATAAAATATATTAAAAAAAAAAAAAAAAAAAAAAAAAAAAGAACGCAGATGAATGGGGCCCTTTGCAGACCTCCTGCCTCCTGGGTCAGAATCTGTGGTCCTACGGTCTGTGAGGCAGTGAACTCTGGGAGCCTCAGCCCCGGGCTGGCTGATCCTCGGAGGAGCTGTGGTCTTAGGCAGACGCCGGTGCCTCCTGTGTGGACCCAGGGTTCAGGCCTGGTGGTATGGGAGGTTGGGGCCAGCAGGGGGGGGGGCTGGCTGGGCAGTGGGGAGGCAGGTGGACCCCAGGCCTGACAACAGAGGCCCCCACCCCCACAAGTGCAGCTGGGCCTCAGGGCAGCTGAGCTCTGTGGAGAGGTGGCGGGTGGGCCATCTGCTCAGGCCTGGGCCTGGGAGGGGGGCAGCCACAGGCCCAGTGCTGAATGGCCTCTCTGTTGGGATCCAGCTTGAAGAACAGATGGCCTGGGGGCTGCTGGCGGGTGATGGGGGCAGGCAGAGGCCAGGCCTGCCTCCCTCCGCTGCCCAGTCACAGAGTCCTCTCTTCCTGGAAGAGAAGGCCCCACGAGCCACTCATGGCAACGGTAGTCAGGCAGCAGCGGGCTGAAAAGGGATTAGCAGGCCCAGCAGCAAGCTGCCAGCAGCCTGAGAATCCGAGTGGCACCTCCATCCTCAGCCAGAGCAAGGAGATGGCCCAGTGGGAGAGGGAACATCAGGCTCAGGAGAGCTCAGAGCTCATTGGTCTCACCCTCTCCTACCAGGTTCACTGGTGGGAAATCTGTGGCCTGGGGAGGGGCCACATCATGCAACAAGTCAGCGGCACAGCTGGGCCTGGCACCCTTTGAGGCTTTCTCTACCGCACCCGCTTCCCTCCAACAGCCCTCTTCCTCCTCGCTCCTCCCTCCCCTGCAGTCAGGCCCCAGACTGCCCCCACCTTTGGGAACATTCCAGACTATCCTGGGAGCCTGCCCTCAGCCCACCTTCCACCACCGTTCCTTCCTTGTGGGTTGTTCCAGACCAATCCTTTCATGATACCAGAGACCCCAAGAGAGAAGGGTGTTTAGAAATGGCCCCCAGCACTTCCTACCCCAGCCATTCCCCTGTGCTTCTGTTTTCTTTAAAAAGCTATTATTAAAAGAGCTTCATTTAAAAAAAGAGAGAGAGGTTCATTCACCGAGGCTGTCAAGGAACCAAGTAGGACCAGGGTCCCTTCGGGTCCCTCTCTTGAAAGGAGATATTTTCTCCTGCTTTTTCTCCAGCGTTTCCCAGAGGATCGGCTTTCCTTTCCTTTCAGAGGCAGGCAGTGAGCAGAGCCCGGCTGGTGGTTGGTGCCTGGCGGTTGGTGCTGGGAGCAGCCACACCTGTTGACACCAGGGTGAGGCTGCTGAATGATTGTCCCTCCCCTGGGTGTCAGCTTATCACAGGTGATCAAGGTCTGTAAATTGCCTCACAACTGCTGCTGGGCCTGATCGGAAGGGGCCTGAGGGGACGGGTGAGGAGTGGGGAGAGGTTCCCAAGAAATAAATGAATAAGTCAGGTGGCTGCTTGTACAGAGACGTGGCAGCAGGGCCTTCTTCCTTGCTGTTAGCATTTTGAAGAATTTTTCTCTCCGTGTGAGATGAGTCCGGCAGATTTATAGATAATAACACCCTTCATCTGATGTCTCACCAGATGGACAAAGGACATAAAAAAGAAAGGAGGAAAACAAGTTAAAAAAAAAACACAATGAACACAACACAAGCCCTGAAATCCACTGTGCGGGCCCCTCCCTCCAGCACAGCCCTGGGGAGGAAAAGGCAATAACAGCATCGTTGGCTCTAACGAGAAAGTGGTCCCCAAATTTCAAACGTAAGTGAGAAGACGATTTGCAATGAGTTTTATATCCACTATTAGTGGTAATGAGCCCAAGCATAAGTATAGATTTTTGCTTTGAGATGTTAGCTAATGATGGCAAAAAGCCATTCACCATTATTAAACCCTTTGAAAAGACCGTTTTATTGTCATCTAATTTAACTCCCCATTAATTTCTGTTCGTGTCCCATAACATTTGTGATGTGTTAGTGCGGTGGCACACCATGTCTGTGTATAAATGAATGCCTGTGTTGAATATGTGTGATCAACCTTTTTTTAAAAAAATATATTTTATTGATTTTTTTTACAGAGAGGAAGAGAGAGGGATAGAGAGTTAGAAACATCAATGAGAGAGAACCATCGATCAGCCGCCTCCTGCACACCTCCTACTGGGGATGTGCCTGCAACCAAGGTACATGCCCTTGACTGGAATCGAACCCGGGACCCTTCAGTCCACAGGCTGACGCTCTATCCACTGAGTCAAACTGAAAACCTTTTTTGCTGGCGTAAGGCATGAGCAAACTCGGGGGAGCACCCCAGGCTGTGACGTGAGGAGCCCAGGATTGGGCCACGTGGGCTGGCTGGCTTCCTGCAGGAGGTGGCTGTCCAGGTGGTGTCAGCGCCCGCCGGGATGAGGGGATCCTCTCCTGGGAACCCCCAGGGTCCTGTCAGCGCCAGGCGATGCGTCCGGCTCATTCCATGACAACGACTAGAACAAACACTTCTCCCAGCCCAGGCTCTTGTCTGGGAGGCTTTTTTTTTTTTAACTCCCCAAGTTCATTCCCTTAAAGGGTAAACGGCAGATCCTGGCAGGGCTTTCCCATTATTTATTCACCGGCCAGTAATAGAAGAGAACACACCTCCTGACTGGAGAGGCTGATTTCTATGCGAAGCCTAGAGGCCTGGTGGCCTGGAGCCTGGAGCCGGGAGCCTGCCCTGCCAGGTTTCCTGCAGCTGCTGCTACAGAGGCCCACTCTCCTGGCCTGTCCTTACGGGGCACATCGTTCCTGGGCATTTCTCTTTGCAGCATCCTGGAGAGGGGCGGCAAGGCTAGCCGTGCACACTGACATCCGCTATGTGCCAGGCTCAGGCCCTGCCCTTGCGAGTGTGATGGAGGCTCCCTCCCGCACAGCCCAGCCTCTGGTCCAGGTGTTTCCCTGCCTTCCTCCTGGCTTTGGGGTTAAGATCCTCAGCAGCTGCTGTCCTGCTGCCATCTATCTTCCCTGCTCCATACGGTGCACCAGGGTCCAGCCGCCTGCGATAAGTCTATGGGACCGTCTCCTGCCGGGCCGAGCAAGGCCTCCAGCCCGAACAGTTCCAAGTCCTCTGGCTGAAGGGTCAGGGCGGCAGGCTTTTCCCATCCAGTTCCTCCCAACTCTCCTTTTCCCAAAAAGGTCTTCACAAACCCTGAGGGCCTTGGATGCCCCAGGATGCCCTAAATTGGACCATCCGGTTGCCTGCCCCCCTCCCGGCCATGGATCCCGTTGCTATGATCCAGCCAGAGAACTCCCCAGAGCATGTTCGCACTCCTGTTCCCAGGCAGCAGTTTCCATGAGTTGGCATCCCTGCGCATTTATTAATAAAATGAGCAAAGTCACCAAACGCTCCGGCAGCTCCTGACGTTTGCCAGAGGCTCGCTGTGTGCCCAGGGGCACCAGAGGTCCCTGGAGAGGAAGCCTGTGGGAGCCAATGGGGAATGTGTCCCTGAGGTCGGTGAGACCACCCAGCATCCACAAGGGCTGATGGGTCCCATGCTCAGCTCAGGGTGGCTTTGGGGAAAGGAAGCCAGGGTGGAGAGCCCCCAGCACTCTGCATGGACAGAGGGCCAGGCCAGGACCTCTCAGGCCCAGGGACCAGTCGATGGTGGGTCAGTGACCACCTACTGGGAAGTGCTCTTTGTGTTCATAACGCTGGTTTAGGTTCCTACCTCAGCATTCAAAGCCTGCCTCTGCCCCTTCTGGCTGAGGGGCCTTTGCAAATCACCTGCCCCAGCTCCTCACTTCACCCACTACAAACGCATCAGTGGGCCTATCCTGGAAGAGGACAATTGTTCCTACCTTTCAGGGTCATTGGGAAGGTCAAATGCATGCATGCATGCACATAATGCTGAAATCTGGCCAGCATTCACGAAGATGGCTACTGTATGAACTCATTTAATCCTCATATAACCCTGTGAGCCAGGCGCATTGTTGAACCCATTTCACAGAGGAGGAGACAAGCTCAGAGGGTTAGCTAGTTTTCCCAAGGCTGTACCAGTGGCAGTGGCTGGGACCCACGTAACCTGCTTGGCACAGTGCCTGGAACTTAACTACTCATTACTTGGTGGTTTGTTTAAAAGCAAAGAAAAAGGGGGGGGGGGAGTGTGGGGGGGGCTTTGGTCTGTGGCTCAGTCTTTGGAAGAGGAATGCCATCCCTGCCCTGCCACCCAGAACGTTCTGACCCATTCTTGGTCAACCAGACCAAAGGAACTCCTTGACCAAGTGCTCCACGGCCCAGCTCTATAGCCAGAGCGGGCTGCCTCTGCCCCATGACCTGCACCCCAGGGAGAAGACTCTCAGAAGCTGAATCCAGCATGACCACCCTTCCCACAAAGACACCCCCCCCCCAATCCCTTGACCAGTTTACCCTGAAGCCTTGGTGCTCGCTCACTGGCAGACGAGGGAAAATGCTTTATGCTTTCTCAGCTCACGCCTGTGCATTCAAGTTCACAAATGGTGCTTTTCTTAGACCAGTCATTTATGTTAGAAGTGAAAGTTTGACACGAGGGAGAATTGCAAAGGGGTGGGATGGGGGAGAAAGGAATGTGTGTCTTAAGCCAGGCACTGGGATGGGACTTGGGCGTGCTGTCTTGTTTTGTCTTTCCAAATGGCCTGTTCAGGATTCCTTCTTCTCCTGTGATCCCTTCCAGCCATGCCTGAGTCCTGGCCCTGAGTTTTGTATTTGTGGGGAGACTTCTCTCTCAACCGGAACCCCCAGAGCACCATGTCCGGCAGCCTCCAGCCCAGAGTCACACCCCTCCACCCCCACCCAAATGAGGGCTCCAGTACCAGCTCTGCCACACCAGGATGACATTGGTGGGCAGCTTAACCTGTCAGTGCCGCAGTTTCTCAATCTGTAAATGAAGGATGATAACAGCATCTGCTTCATAGTGTTGTGAACATTAAATAAAAAAATAAACAAACAAAAACGTGTAGACTATAGGAAGCCCTCAGGAAGGGATCGGTAATGATAAGGATAAGGATGCAACTATCATTAACTCCAGTTTGATGGGAGAAAGCTTTAGCTGATGACTGACAGATTGCTTGAGACCTAGAACTAGTTGTACATTTTAAAAATGTCCTCTGTGGGCACTTGGCCAGAGTGGGGTGAGGAAAGGAGAGGCAGGAGATGGATACAGTGGTAGGTCCCTACCTGTGGCCACTTTCAGGGAGGTGTGCACAGCCTACGTGCCAAAGACCCTTCTATTTGCAGCAGCTCCCCCCTCCCCCCCCAGAACCTCCACCACTGGGAGGAGAATGCGGGATGGTACCACATACTGCACCCTAGCTATGGGCGATTAGACACAGGCTGGACACGTGACCCAGTCTGGGCCAATCAGTTCTCTCTCCCAAACAGCTGGATTTGGGAAGGAAAGGAGAGTCAGTCAGACTGTCCACGTGGCTGGGCTGAAGCCAGAAGAGTGGCCACAGTTACTCAGAGTAGCCACAATGGAAGGTTCTGCTTGGCAGAGAGAGAGAGGAAGGAAGCCAGCTGGCAGCGGGGAGCCTAGATGAGGAGCGAGAAATGGCCCTGACGGCTCCCAGCTCAGCCCAGTCTCTCCAGGCCTGCCCTTCCTGCCAGTTCAGGGGGAACAATCTGGAAGACACCACCGGGCCTCACTAAGAAGTCCTCCCTCTCCCCTGACCCCAGCTGGAGTGGGTGTCTCTGACTCAAAACCCAGAGCCCAAGCTCTACAGCCTTACCTCCTTCCAGGCCAGAACCCCGCCCCCCAACCCCCACCCCCACTCCCACTCCCACCCTCTGTGTAGGGGACCTATACCCTACAGGGCTCGTGCATCAAAGAGGAGGGGCTGAGACCTGAGTGGTCGGTCCCCATGCTCTGTAGCCTGGGGGCTGCGGACATGAGGACTGCTCTGACTGAGTATGGGGCGGTGCCAGAGCTCATGCTTGCTCTGAGCTGTGCTGTCTGGAGCCGTTTCTGAAAACTTGCTTCCAAGACAGAGCCCTTCCATTTAGAGCTGCTTTTGATGACCTCCCCACCATCCGCATTGGTTCCGCTCTTCTGATTGCCTGGTCAGCACCCTGGGGAGCTTACCTGGGTCTTCCTACCAGGCCAAACCGGTCTCCTCTGAACCTGGGACATCCTTCTGCGGAGGCTGTCACAGTCTCAAAACAAGCAGGTGCAGCAGGCGGGGTGTGTGTGTGTGTGTGTTACTAAAGATAGAAGGGTCTTTGACACGTAGGCTGTGCAGACCTCTCTGAAAGTGGCCACAGCCCTACCACCTGTTTCCACTTGTGATCTTGTGAGCCTGCAGATCTGCAGAGCTCAGAACAGGCCTGGCACTTAGAGGGACATCAAAGGATGGCTTTTTTACCGATTGTTTGGATTACTACCAGGTCTAGCTGAGCCCAAGCCAGAGCCAAGTCCCCTCATTTGACACGAGACAAGCTGCAGGGCCCGGGGTTCTGCTCGAGGACACATACAAACCCCTCAGTGGCTGGGGTTTCTCAGTCAGGCTCTGAGTCTGAGTCGGGACAGGTGGGGTGGTGAGCAACGATATGGTGGCCTTTCCCGGAGGCAGCCAAGCTAAGGGAGTGCTTTGCTGAGTTATAGAAACTCAGTGCTCCAAGTGGCAGTGGAGTCTGGGTCTCCCAGCTTCATCTGTCAGAGTGGCAGCATCTCAGGGCCCCATTCTATCCCCAGCAGGGCTCCGACTTTGCCTAGGAGAGCTGTGCCTTCAGGCTCCTCTGCAGCCCTGCCTCCCCTCAGTTCCATTCTGCACCTGGGTCCCAGCACAGGGTACCGTTTGGCTGCGGGAGGAGAGAGTTCTTTCTTTGTGTAAAGCTTCTGAATCAGTGAACTGAAGCCAGCCAAACCCATGATTCTTACAATGATCATTGCCCCAAATCCTTCAGATAGAGGTTCCACATCACCCCAAGCTTCACCTTTGACCCACATGTCATCCCAGCGCACCACAGGTGACAGTCAGTAACTGTGAGGCCCAGCATGCCAGAGGCGGTCAGAGGGGGTCCCCACTGCATCTCACCGAGTGGCCCCACTCCATCTGCCACCTTGTAATGCTGCTCTCAGGGCTAGCCTAGTGCCCGCCATCTTAGCCCGGGGTCCCCTCAAAGCAGAACCATTGCAAAAACACGTGTGCAGGGAGATGATTCTGGGGGTGATCCTAGGGAGCACAAATGAGGGACCAATACGAGCATGGGTGGGGCGAGGAGCAGAAAAGCCAACAGTGCATGGTCAGGTCACTGCTGTGGGTGTGGGGTCACTCCAGAGCTGTGTATAGAAGATCCTTGGACTTGGCAACCAGATGGCATTCTGGCAAGGACATTCCCCCATAGGTTCGAGGTTGGCCCACGGATTGAGGTTGGCCCAATTTCCCTCTCCATGTCCTCACACAGAGCCTGCTCCCGCCAGCAGCCCGTGCTGGGCACCGCACAAGCCTGAGGCAGGAAGGGAAAACGCCTGAGCTCACATGAGGCGAGGTGCTGTCAGCGCTTCGTGAGAGGAAGCCTGGGGTGGGGTGTGTGTGTGTGTAACTACTTGTCACCGCGTGGCTGGAAATAGAGGTGCCAGGGCGCCTGTGAGGCTGTGAACACAGACTCTCAGCCAGGCAGTCTGGGTTTAGATCGCGCGCTGTGCCTCCTTTCCCTCCGCTAATAAAAGGGAGTGTAGTACGAGGAAATACTTGATTGGGATGTGACGAGGTAAATGAGAAATCCACGTGCCTGGCTCACACAAGCCTTTCATAAGACCGACTTCTTTTACCCCCGTTTTACGGTTGAGGAGATCGGGATGTAGTTTCTAAGGGAGGGAGGGCGAGGGGAGGAAGACACAGGGAGAGACTTCATTTAGAATCCGCTCAAACCTCCCGAGAGGCAGGCGTCGGTTTGCAGCTCACAGAAAGACCTGGCATTTCCAAGCAGAGTCCTTCGCCCTCTCCACGTTCCTACGCCCACTTTCCCTACCACACGAGGGGCCTCCAGAGGGGAAGCAGATGCCTTTCTTCCCTGAAAAGTGCTTTCTTGCTTCTGCTAAAGGGTCTGGAGCTTCCTCGTGATGTCACAGCCGGTTGCTATGGAGACCAGGTTGCTGTGAATGTCAGTCTGGGTCCATGAGGAGCACAGTGATTAGCCTCGCAGCTGGGCCCGGGGAGGGAGGAAATGAGGCACCCGGGGAGGTCTCATAAACACCTCTCCCCATGCCCCAAACACAGACACACACGATGAAGCTAGCCACACACACACACACACACACAGACCCTGACCCACCCTGTCGGGCTGAGATCTGACAACATATGTTGGGAGCAAACAACCAGGCCAGCCAGGAGCAGGGTGACCGTAGTCAACATCAGCCACGCTCCCCTCCCACTCCCTCTGGGGTAAGGGTGCTGCTGACAGGTGGCAGTGGCAGGCTGAGCGTCTCCATGGCAACACTGAGGTCAGGCATCACCCAGGTGACCTCAGTCTGGAGCCACACTGGACTCAGACGGGGCTGTCCTCACCCTCCAAAGGGATGGAAAAGCTGTGAGGAGTCTCTCCAGAGAAAACAGATCTGCCCTCTTAGGGCACGGGCTCTGGGGGGACTCATCCCAGGCTTCCTCTGGCTTAAAGGAAGGAAAAGCTGTGGTCAGGGGCTTGGTTTCTCACTGGGGACAGTTGGAGCCACAGGAAGTGGCTTTCCTGCCTCTGAAGACAGCAGACAGCCTCTGCGGAAAAGGGCTCTGTCACCCGCTGGGCGTAAGTCCTGGGCAGGTTGCTCTGACCCCAGGTGTGGGGCATGTCTTCCGGAGAGACGGGCAGAGGCAGGGGGAGCACCCTCCCTACTGTCCTTCTTGGATCCCAGAGGGGATCCTCCCTTAAGTCCTGGCTTTGCTCAGCCCCCTTCCGGGTCAGAATCTGACCCAAGGCTGCATCTGGCTGCCCCAGCTGCTGGTTCACCCATCTGCCTGCCTGCCCCGTGCCAGGCCAGCCCCCTCTTCCCACAGCCCAGGAGCTGGCTGGAAACCTGCCTATTGGGTTGACTCTTCTGGAGGGACGCTCACATTTCTCTGCTACACCATCTCAGGAAATAGCTACCCTTGACCTTGACCCCATAGCGGGGCCCTTCATTGAGCTGATGGGCCATCTGGGAAGGGGGTAGAGAAATCACAAGTTGTCGTGGATGCAAAGCCCATCACCCCCCTTTCTAGAAGCGTGGTCTTGCACATCCCCTCTCTGAGGCTGTTGTTTTTCTCAGGGTGGATTCAATGGCCCCATAATTGTGCACACCCTTCTTCCCCCTGCCTGGGCCCCCAGGTGCCCCCTCCTGCCTCAGAGGCCCTGGACCTATGCTCTGCACACCTGTTGCTTCCTTCACCTGGGCCCCAATGATGGCAGTTTTTCTATACCTTATTCTTGCTGGCTCAGTGAATGTGTCTAACTAGTCAGTTCTGACCTCTTCCCCCGTCTCTTCCAGCGAGGAAACCCACCAAAAGCCCGTGGCCTACTCTGCGTTAGGATCTGTGGTGGCTGCGTCAGCACCCATTATTTATGGAGTTCACACCACACACCTGTCAGAGAAGCATCACTACCGTGTTTCCCCGAAAATAAGACATGCTCCGAAAATAAGATCTAGCGCATGGAAAGATAAGACATCCCCTGAAAATAAGACCTAGCGCAACTTTGGGAGAAAAAATTAATATAAGACACTGTCTTATTTTCGGGGAAACAGGGTAGACCCATTTCGGGGGTTGGGGGGGCGGGGAGAAGACTTAAAGAGTAAAACGGTGTAGCCGATGTCACACGGTACCCACAGCTACCATTTATTAAGCATTTCCCTTTGTTGAATTTTATACCAAAATGCTTCCCACACATCCATGCTTTAACTTCTACTCTATATTCTCCTCTCAGTATAGAGTAGAAGCTAAAGCATGAAAGCAGGGGCCAGCCTTCCTAGGTGTGATCCCTGCCTCTGCCTCTTAAAACCTGTGCGTAATATGATGGTCTATGTTCACTTTATTTCCATTTTCAAAAAGCTCTCTGACTTTGGGCGAGTTACTTAACCTCTCTGTGCCCCAGAGTCCTCATCTGTAAAATAAAGTAGCTGTAGCGCCTCCCTCATCGGGTTGTTATGAGGATTAAATTAGGAATACAAGAGTGTAAAAACAGTGCCGGAAACAGTTTTACATAAATAAGGTTCACTGAAAATTTAAAAGGGGGGAGGGGCATGGGATTGGGGGTGAAGAAAGCCTCACATCGCTTTTGGGTCGAATACTACTGTTGGTTACAACTTAGGAGGCAAACAGGCTCAGAGAGGTGGGTGAATGCACCCGAGGTTTGTGTGGCAGGGGTTGTGCGTGGGAGGGGTTGTGGATGGGAGGGGTTGTGCGTGGCAGGGGTTGTGTGGCGGGGCTGGGGTTTAAGCCCAGGTTCCTGGCACCCGAGGCAGGGGGAGCACCCTGGTTCCACCCTGGAGAGGACAGCAGAGACCCTACCAAATTTTATACCAAAATGCTTTGCATACATTATATCAGGACAGAGTAGAAAGTGGAAGCATGAACTGGAGGGTCACTCAGAAGTGACCCAGAACCTGGCTGGGGCAGGAAGACTCGAGGGTTGAATGAGGGTAAGGGAGCCCGGCAGAGGCTTATCAGGACCCCAGCATCCCAAACTCCTGCTCCAACTGAGTCCAAGAGAAAGAACTATTATGAGTCTATGGCTGCTGGCAGAGTTGGCTCTGGGCCACCCACCAAAGTCAGTACTTCTTGCCCAGATTAAGCTTGAGCCCTTGTAAATCCTTGAATTAACTGTGGTTATTGGGGACAAAGCTCTAAGAAAGTTAAGAGCTGCTCATTTCCTCCTCGAGACAGCCTGGGAGAAGGGAGGGATGCAGCTTCTCTCAGCCACTCCCTGACCATGGGTCTCCACGCTGCCTCCAATCAGCTGGGTGACCTTGGACAAATCACTTCCCCTCTCTGAGCTTCAGTTTCCTCATCTGTGAAATGGGGCAACAATAGCAACTAACGCTTTACTGCTGTTTTAGGAGACTCTCCTGCTGTCACATATATAATCTGGAGTAACTTTCCACCTGACAGAGAATGTCCCATCAATGGAGCTATTATTTCCAACTCTGTGACCTTAGACGAGGAACTTGACATATCTGGGCCATAACGGGTTGTTATGGGGCAATGCGTGCCTGTGCAGGGGAGGCATTGTTCTTATATGGAAGTCGCTTTTCCTCCCTGCTCAATGCCTGAGGACCACAGCTGACCCTTAGTCAGTAGAGAGTGTGCAGAAGGACACTTGGTGCAGGTGTCCTGTGATTGATTATCTCAGGATGGAGAATCAGAGGCCGAAATGTCTTTGCTGCTTCTTCACAATCTCTTGAAACTGGAAACCAGGCGTTTAGCGATAATTATGGGGCAGATAGCCAGCAGAAATATGATCGGGTGTTCGCCTTGTTCTTCCTGCAAATGTATCCTGGAAATAACAGCCAGTCCCCGCACAGCTGGGGAGAACTAAAGGACAGGGACTCAGGCCAAGCCAGAAGGGACTGTGCTGACCACAGTGACCTCCTGAGGCCAGCATGGTGGTGGCAGCAAGACAGGGCGGCTAAGTGTGACCCCCAGGAAGAGATGAGACTCAGCAGGAGGTTGTGGGAGCATGCCTATAACATGCCTCCCTATTCTCCCCATCAGTCATATGCATGTACACGCCCGTGTACCTCTTCACACACATGCCTGAAGATTGTCACGTGACTATTCCTGGGGCACCTCACACACACTGCAAGGCTTCTCGGCCTTCCTCTCCAAGGTGCCTGACAGCCAGGGAGAGCAAACGCCTTCCCAGGGTGCTCTAAAGCAGCCTCCACCAGCAGTTTCCCTGAGAGTGAAACATGGGCCATGCTTCACCCACTTTGTCTCATTTAATCTCTTGGGCAGGAAATGCTTTTGCAGCCTTGAGTTTGAACTTCAACATTCATCAACATTTTAGCCCTTGATAAAGCTAAGCTTCTTTTAATTTGAAACAAGATTGAGCCCTAACGGGTTTAGCTCAGTGGATAGAGCGTTGGGCTGCAGACTCAAGGGTCCCAGGTTCAATTCTGGTCAAGGGCATGTACCTTGGTTGCAGGCACATCCCCAGTAGGGGGTGTGTAGGAGGCAGCTGATCCATGTTCTCTCTCATTGATGTTTCTCTCTATCTCCCTTTCTCTCTGTAAAAAACCAGTAAATATATTTTAAAAATGATTGAGATATTTGCAGTCATTAGTGTTCCCTTTAGGGACCACACTTAGAGGGGTCTCTTGGTTGGGGGGAGGAGGGTGGTGGTGACAAATGGGACATTCAAGCAGCAGCAGGCGGTATAGGAGGCATGTGGAGTGTGTGAGGAGTGGGGAACCAGGGAGGATCTAGGAGAGAGCAGATTGAAGTGAGTGGGGCTGGAGGCTGCTTCCAGGAGGAGGAGGGGAGGAGGTGAGAGCAGGAGCCAGCAAAAGCTGCGGCGTCAGAGGGGTTGTTGGAGGGAAGGGAGATAAGCACAGGATGATGTGTTTCTCCCTGCAAGAGCCTTGGAAATCTGCAGAGAGCGTCCACGCACCTGGGCACTGGGTCCCCTTGGCACAGCGCTGTGGGCCTCCATGGGCTGTGCTGGGAGGGAGTGTGGACCTTCATCCCTGAGCCCAGCCAAGCCCAGAGCCAGAACCTATCAGCATCATCAACACAGCTGGCACTCCAACAACAACCTGCACTTGGCTGAGCTCTGGGCGGTTGGATTCGGAGGTTGTTACTCTTTGTTTTCTAGGTTGGTTTTATTTAACAAAGGAGGTGGTTCAGGTTCAAACCCTAGCCTCACCTGTCTGGTGAAAATGACCCCAGCCATTTCCAACTTGGGTTGTCTAGTGCCAGCTGGGGTGCTGGGAGCACTGGAAGGAATTGGGGCTTCTGGACTGGCCGCTGAATTGCCTGCCAGGCGCGAGGCCAGGCTTTCTGTTGAGCAGGCCGAGGACCACGGGGGACCCCCTTCCTTCTCTCGGCACTCTGATCAACTCTGGGCTGCCCTGTGTGTCCCAGGCGTTTGGGCTCAGAAAGAGAAGAAAATGGAGGTAACCTCTCTAGAGGTAACATCTGGGCCTCAGTTGTTTTTCAGCTGCCTGGCACCTGTCAATCAATCAGTGGAGACCTAGACCCTGGAAAGACACACCTGGAAAGCTGCTGAATATTCTACTAAGATCTTTCTCTGGGACCGCCCCTAAAATCTCCGCCCTTAAAACCCTTAGGACAGAGGACCCAAGGCCTCTCCCTCCTGGGACCACACCTCCCCTCACTTCCCCCCGGCTCATTACATTAGCGTCTTCCCTCTTCCTGTGCCAGGATAACTTGTTTCCTCAGCCCATTTCTCCTACAGATTGCTTCTTCTCCCTCTGTGATTTTGTAATAAATGTTCTCTCACAGTTTGAGTCTCGACTCTGAATTCTTTCCTAGCTAGAATTCAAGCACGGAGGTGGCTGAGCCCAGGTGCGGTCTGAGCCCATGGGTCTAACATCTGGAGCCATTCTTGCCGCCTACAACATTTCCGCTACTGGAGGCGCCAGACTGAGCTCCTGGAAGCTGCTTTTCTCCCCATTGGGGCAGGAATGCACCGAAGCAAACACGCAGAGTCATGGGCGCAGGGGAGGTGTTTGCGGGACAACACAGGGAGCCTCTTCCCACCTGAAGGGGCGGCCACGTTAGACTGCTCTTTGGGGAGAAGAGACAAGTGGCAACCCCGAGGGTCCCGGAGGTGGGCCAACTTTCAGAGATAGCAGACAATGTGCCCTCCGGAGCTGTGGGAGGGCAAATGCCTCTGGGAAGTATGGCAGAACCCACAGCAGCACTGGCCCAGCTCTATAGTGAGTCACCGGGTTAGCTAATGACAGGGAATAAGGAGGGGTTGGCGGTAAGGCTGTGTGTGCCCTTGGGTAGGGAGAGAAAAAAAATGGAAAGGGTTTTTTGGGGTGAGAACTGGAGGCGTGAAAAGTCTCCTAGAACAGCGGTCGCAAACCTTTCCGACCTCACCGGTCACCAGTGGTCCGAGGACCACCCGTTGGCCACTGCTGCCCTAGAAGGTGGCGAGGGTATGGAGGGTCCCTGCTCCTCATAAATTCGACTTTCTATCCAACCGGCCTGAGCTGGATAACCAACCCGGTGGAGCTCTGGGAGGTTGGGATGGAAGCCACGGGGCTGTGGAGAGGTGTGGAGGTGACCTTCCTCGCTCTAGGGGCCAGGAAACTTTTCCAATAAGAAAGCAGATGTTGTTTGCTGAGCACTAACCATGTACCAGATCCCGGCCAAGCCCTCAGCATACGCGATAACAGCAGCACTCAGTGTGTGCTGGGCACTCTTCCGAGCAGTTCACTTGCATGCACTCATGGAGTCCTCACAACCAGGGGAGGCCGTGGAGGCACAGAGAGGTTAAGTGAGTAATGCAAAGTCACCCAGGACTGGGACTCCAGGAGCTATGCTCCTGACCCTCTGTGCAGCCCCTCGGGATGCTGAGACATTCTTCATGATTACTGTGTGATGGATAAAGCAGTCCCCTCACCTGGGGGAATACATTCTTTCAGGCCCCTGTGGCTGCCTGAAACCGAGGACACCATGGAACCCTACACATACTCTGTTTTTTCCTATGCTTACACACCTACGGTAAAGTTTAACTCATGAATGGGGCAGTTTCACAGGTAGACTTGTTCTTGCTGTAGATCTTAGCAACCTCAGCACAATTTTTTTTTTTTAAATGTTTACCTTTTCACTTTAAGGAAGCAGTTCACAGCTTCTCTTTGGCATGTCTGAATTGTCAGCATCACTACACTTGCACTTTCGGGCTATAATTAAGTAAAATAACAGTTATCTGACCACAAGCACTGCTGCCCCTGGATGGTCGGCCGCTCGGAGGAGCGAGATGGCTACTCACTGACTAACGGGCAGGGAGGGAAGGCAGCACAGAGACACCGGACAAAGGCATGATTCACACCCCGGCAGGACGAAGTGGGATGGTGAGAGATTTAATCACGCTTCTCAGGATGGGGCACGCCATCGAGAACTTAGGAATTATTTCTGAAATTTTCCATTTAATAATTTCAGACCGAGATGGACTGCAGGTAACTGGTACCGCAGAAAGCAAAACTATGGATCAGTGGGGACTGTTGTTTGATTTCCTCCATTTTACAGAGGAAACTGAGCCTCAGAGAGAGTGGCTGAGCACAGAACAAGACTCCATTACGCCAGGCTCCATCCTGGCCATGCTCCCACCTGTAACTCCTCTGTCCTTCCCGCCCACGGCCAGGTGAACTGCATGTTGTTATTCTCCCCTCCCCGAAAGAGGACAGGTGGGATGGGGTAAATCATTAGCCAGGATTGGGCAGAGTCAATACAAAGCCTATGCAGTTTGCAATAGTTGTCATGGCTTCAGGGAACCAAGACTTCAGCAACCACAATTTGGGGCCAACAGGTTCTTCAGACCTTCCTCCACCCCGGTGCATTCAGGAGACCCAGGCTGGGGCCAGAAGGGGAGACGGGCAGTCCCTCTCCTGCACCAGCTCATTGCACGCAAGCACTCCCCGTAGAAAGAGAGGTGATTTTTCTGTTTCCCAAGGGTTTGGGGAGCCCCAGGAAGAGGACTTTGAGAGGTGTGGGTGGGGCCCATGGATTAAAACACCATCTCCTGCCCGGCCAGCATGGCTCAGTGGTTGAGCGTTGACCTATGGGCCAGGGGGTCATAGTTTGATTCTCAGTCAGGGCACATGCCTGGGTTGTGAGTTCAATCCCTAGTAGTGAGTGTGCAGGAGGCAACCAATCAATGATTCTCATCACTGACATTTCTAATACCCTCTCCCTTCCTCTCTGAAATCAATAAAAATATATGCAATAAATAAATAAATAATGGAAGCACGGTCTCCAGTATCTGGTGTAGACACCAGTTTAATCCCTGGTGGCCTGCATTGGTCAGAGTCTGTAAAATGAGAGCCATCCTTCCTGCCGCCTGGGGTGTGATTGTGAGGACAGGATAGAGCCGCTCCTATCACAGTGCTCCTCTGGTCGGCTCCGGAAGCAGAGCCTGAGACAAGGACTCTGGTGCATGACATGAATCATTAAGGACATGTTCCCAAGGGAACTGGGGGCCTGGGGAGGGCGGGGCAGGGGCTGAGCCAGGCTGTCACAACAGGTGCTCTCCAGGTAGGTTTCATCCAGGAATTGGTCAGACTTGAGGTGAGGCCTCCAGACACTGGCAGAGGGTCACCTGGCTTCTAACTCTCTCCACCTGAGGCCAAAGAGGCTCCAGGCCTGAAGGCTGTTAGAAGCACACAGAAGCTGAGGGTGAGGAGGGACAATCAGGATTGGTAAGAGGCATCCAGGGGATCAGGGATATCTGTGTGACACAGGGAAAGGGCTCAGTGAGCAGGAGCAGCGATTGCTCATGACACAGATTGGGGCCAGGGCCCTTGAGCTTGGGCACATCATGTGGCCGCTGAGCCTTGGCAGCTGTATGAGTTTCTTCCTGCTGCTCTAACAAATAACCACTCACCTGGTGGCTTGAAACCACACAAATGTATTCTCGTGCAGAGGCCAGATGTCAAAAATCAAGGTGTCAGCAGCGCTGAGTTCCTTCTGGGAAAGATCGCTTTCCTTGCCTTTGCAGCCACACGGCACTCCTTGGCTCGTGGCCCCTTCCTTGCACCACTCCAGCCTCTTGACCCCATCGCCACCTCTCCAGCTATTGACTCCCATCCTCCTGCTTTCCCTTACAAGGACCCTTGTGACCACACCAGGCCTTCTCAGCCAACCCAGACCAACCTCTCTATATCAAAACCCTTAACACAAAGTCCTTTCTACCTGGAAGGTAACATCCAGCAGTTTTAGGGGATGAGGATGAGAATGTGGACATTTTGGGGGACCAGTATTCACATGCCCCCAGCAGGGGAAGGATGGGGATATGTTACCCGCCCTCCCCCTGGCCAAGACAGGTACAAAAGTCATGCCTTTGTCTCAGGGTAACAACTTCACGGTATGGTACATTCTCCAAGCTCTCTGCCAAGACCAGGCTTCAGTTGAACCCAATGCTTTGCCTATTTCCTTTCCTCCCCTCCAGGTTCCTCCCAATGAGTCACTTGCAGGAAAATCTGACCCAAATCAATGGTCCCCATTATGCCCATTTTACAGATGAGAAAACTGGGGCACAGAGAGGGTGACTATTATGTGCTCAAGGTCACATAGTCAACGGCAGAGCTGGACTGCACCCCAGCCTCTCAATTCCCCATTCTGGGCTACCATCCTCACTGCTGGAGGGATTTAAGGGCCTTTGAGGGGGTTCTGTGGGAGATCAGAGAGCCTGGGGGCTCTAATTGCCTCTTCATATAGCTCACCTTTCTCTGGGGTCTGTCATATCAGCCGAAAATCCGCCCCCCTGCTGGCCAGCGCCTATTTGTCCTACCTCCTCTCAGTCTTTTGTTGGAAATGGCTTTGAAGAGCCTGCTGGCTGTTTCGCTTTGAACTTCCCCAGCAGCTCTTTTGCCCCAATTCCTCACAGCGTGGCTTGGGGAGTTTGCAGGGATGGTGTGGGAGGACTCTGCTTTTCCTGGACCCTGGACAGGGAGGCTGGGCAGAGGCAGGCAGCATCGGGCCCTAGACTCTTCGGAAGACCAGGCCTCACAGTCAGTGACAGCTGAGCCGGGTACACTGGAGTCCTGTGCTGCTTATTTATTGAATTTACCTCAATACAACTGGTGCCAGACTGTGACTATCTATCTCTTGAACCCCAGGCGAGGTAAGTGCGATGGCTGAGCATGCAACTGTGCACTGTGTGTGTGTGTGTGTGTGTGTGTGTGTGTGTGTGCGCGCGCGCACGCGCGCGCACGTGCAATGGGAAATGCCTACTCTCCCATCAGCTGGATGCAAGAGGGAGATGGCGGACAGTAGGAGATGAGGAAATTTTCACTTGTGTTTTGTCCTGGCTCAGCCTCCTCTATGGTGGACTTCCTGCAGGCCTGCCTTCCTGTTTACTTCCTCCAGTCCCCTCTCTTCATGCTAACTCCTCGCCTCCCCACTTAGCTGCCTTTTTCTGTCCCTTCCTTCCACCCTCAATGTCTCGCCTTCACTTTACCCACCCATTTAGTGACTCTGAGCCTTTGCCTGTCGGCGCTGTGCCTTCCACCTCACATGCCTCCATCAAGTCCACAGTAGTCCCTCTCTCCCCTCCCCCCAGTGCCCTCCTCTTCCCTGGGAAGAATTAATGGCCCCCCAGTCTCTGTCGCAGCACTGACTGGGCTGGGGGGGGGCACTGTTTTCATGTCTGTGTCCCCCCAATACAGGAAGGGATGGTATCTAGTTTGTCCTCATATCCAGAATGGGTTCCTGATAGTGTGGCCCTTCCGCTCACTTAATCTTTCTGAGACTCAGTTTCCTCATCGGAACCCTCCTGGTGGAAATGCTTCTGCTAGTCCCATTGTCATCCCAGGAGCTCAGAGTCATCGAAGGCTGACAGATCCAACTTTCTGCACCCAGCTGGCTTCTTTATCGCCAAGGTGTGAGGAAAATCCTTTTCATTGAAGCAACTTCAGGGAAAGCACCATAGAAGGGAAGTAAAGACCACTTCCTACGCTTGACTCTTAGCTGCCCCTTGCAGCCCTAGCCAGGATGGGAAGTGTCTAGCACATGGGCTGCCTCTGGTCCCCAAGCCCTCGGCCACCACTGTTACTCAATGGCCACAGATTCAGACTCAGAATCCTTCTCAACACATCTCTCTAGGCAGCTACTCCAGTCCACAGGAACTGGCATGTAAGATGGCACCCTTTGCCATCCCTGCTGCTTCCAACGAGGCAGCCCTGTAGATGAGAGGTTTTTCTAAGCCCATCTATCTACACGCAACGGTTCCATTCCAATCAAACCAAAGGCCCCTCTTAACCCTCAAGGGTGCACCCTCAGATACCCTGGTTATTTCATCAGTTTGGAGGACACACTGGGCCCCTGGATGAGTTTGAGGTGCAGACGAGGCTGAGCTACCGCTGGGTGAGCTTACCACACACATACCCCTTCAGTTCATGGCGTGGCCGACCTTCCCGTAAAGTGCAGGGATGGAGTTGTGTATTTGGTGTCCACACTAACCAGGCGCTAAAATGCTAAATCAGAGCCTTTACCAGGGGCCAGGCACCACGCTGGGAGTCTTACTCACTTTGTCTCATTAAATCTTCATGACACTCCTGAGAAGTAAGTACTCTTTCTATAATCCCGATTTCCAGGGAATCAAGGCTCAAAGTGTGAAGGGCTTATCATGTTTGCACAGCTGGTCAGCGATACCCTCAGGATCAGAGTCCCAGCCTGCCCCCAGAGCCTGCCTCGGCATTGATACAGCTTTCCACCTTCTCTCCCCGCCTCTGCCTCTGCTACAGCCCCATGGAGATCACAGCTCTGCCTCAGAGCACTTGGCACCGCTGCCATTTTCATTTATATGTGTCACGTTTGTGTCATTATTCAATTAGTACCTGTCTGTTTATGCAACCCCTCTCCCCCAGCCATAAACTCCATGGGGGCCAGTTTGTGTCTGATTTTACTGCATTTCTTGGGCTTACTTAGCACAGTGTCCGGCACATATTTATCAGATGGATGGATGGATGGATGGATGGATGGTTGGATGGATGATGGATGGATGGAAGAAGCCAGATTCAAAATGCAAATGCCAGCTTCTCAGCTCGTCAGCCACATCTGTAGAGACAAGAAACCTGCTTTCGACTTCTCTGAGGGACAGTAGCCAGCCACAATGGCAACTTCTACTTCCTGGCTGTGTGACCTCGGGCAAATGCTCCACCTCTCTGGGCCCCACCTATGTATACGATGGAGATGGCAGTACTGATTCACAAGATGTTAATGAAGATTAAATGAGACCTGTAAACAGCAAAGAACTGGTTAACAAGGATGAACTCAGTCAGCAGTGGCCAGCTTTCCCTGCCCTGCCCTCCCCCCCTCACTCCCCCGGCATGTGACATTGGCCTTGGTAGTGGGGGGAAGGCATCCCTGCAAACCCAGGGGAGATGAACTCTGGGAGTGGGCTCAGGAGTGGACTTGCCCCTGGAGTCCATTCTCCTGGGACGTACGGATAGGCTGCTGAGACTCTGATGAGAAGACAGTAGAGGAAGCAGCGTGACACGAGGGTGTAAGCACCAGGGGTCACACTGGGAGGTGCAGAGAGGGGACGATCAAGGGCAAAGGGCCTCGAGAAAGTTCTGTCTCTCTCCATCCAAAGCCGTGGCATCGTGCAGCCATCCCTAAGTCCTGCTCCTGAGCCCTAGCCTCCTGTAAAGAGCTCTCCGCTGATGTCCATGGATTTGAATGGGGGAGAAATGCATCTTTATTCTTTGAAAGACTGCATTTCCTTCAAGTGAGTGTTGGCAACAAACCACAGTGATTAGCACACCTGTGACTTTGTCACCATGAGCTCTCCCAGCTATTTTCATGTCACATTCCAGTTGTGGCATCTTGAAACGCCATTGGTGCTCTTGGGGACTTTGAAATCACGTTCGTTACTAAGCCTACCTCTGGATCTTGCTCTTTAATGAATCAATAACAAGCCCATATGTTACTATATTGCAATTTTTGTTTTACTTTGATAGTCATATTTTAACATAATTGGCTTCTATGCATTTTATGACTAGAGGCCTGGTGCATGAAAATTCATGCACTGAAGTAGGGGGGTGTCCCTCAGCCCGGCCTACCCCCTATCACAGTCTGGGAGCCCTCAGGGGTAGGAGGGGACCTGGCGATCAGGGGAAGGTGATGCCCCATCACACCTCTGCTGCTGCCACTGCCGGCTGCGCAAGCCTCAGCTAGCCCTGGTTACCTAAGCCTCGGGTGGCCCCGGGCAGCTCAGGGGCTGAGAAGACTGGAGGACTCAGGAGGCAGGCATGTGGAACAGCTGGTCTGCCTGGGGGCAGGCCTGGCCTTGCTGCACATATGCCACCCCAGTGGGGCTGAGGGGACTGGGTACCACCATCTTGCGGCTATGGGCACCACCATCTTTGTGGGTGTGACGGTCAATTAGCATATTCCCTCCTTATTGGCTATGAGTGCTACCATCTTTGCTATGGCATGACAGTCAATTAGCATATTCCCCTTTCCATTAGATAGGATTAAACAATTCTGTGAGAAAGGACTGTAGGCTTCACCAAGCAGCCAGCAGGGTCCATAGCATAGACAAGGTCATGACCTCCAGTTGGAACCTGCTTTTCTTCTAAGTGGACATGTCACTTACTCTTCATGGCCCTCAGCTGGTCACAGGGGCCAGGCAGTGTCCCTGTGCTAAGTTAAAAAGAGCTTTGGGACCCTGAGTTTGTTTTGGGGGGTCCACCTCAGCCTGTAGAGATAAATGGGTGAAGGATGGTGACCCCATGCAGGGGTCCTGGACCTTCCTCTGAACCAGTATCATCCCTCCTGCCTTGCCATCACCCAGGGACAAGTAGCTTTGCTAAGCTCTGGTTTCCTTGGCTGTTAAATGGGGATAATAAGGTCCAGCTTGCAGTCTGACACTCGCTCCAAAGAGGCTGCCTAGGAAAGAGCGTGATGAACAATGAGCTGCCATCCATCTGGGCTGGTGACAGAGCCACCTCACATCCTCCTCAGTACTCCTGCCACCCACGAGCAGGCATCTGTGAAGCAGCAAGACTAGGTGTGAGGGTGACCGCTGGCCACCAGGGCCCCTAGATTCCTGTGCTGCCAACACCTCAGCAAACACTGAGAAGTCAGCTGCTGTTTAAAGCAGGTGCTGCTGGGTGCTTAGGTCAACCCTGTAATCTCGTGGGAGCATGGGAGTTCATTGCAAACAGGGACTCTCGTCAGCCAGGAGACAGCTGGCCCAGAAGGTCAACCGGACCTGGCACCACCTTTAATTCTGACTCCCTCATCTGCGGCGGACACTTCTGGCTGACGCCTAACCACTCACTGGACAAATCACCGGATGGTGGCAGACAGACAGACCATCTATAAGGAAGGGACTCTCATCACACTCTTTACACAGCCGGCAAAACAGGCGCAGGAAAGGATAGTCATGTCAGGATCTGAGCCGAGGCAACCCTGACTCCGGGCTGGTCCCCCCGAAGCTGCTCTAAGCCAGGGGACTGCACACCGGAGTGTGCATCAGAATCACCTGTTTAAACACATGCTGCTGGACCCCCTCCCAGAGCTTTCCAGTCCTCGGGGCTGAGAAACACAGCACAGGGTGGGACCCAGCTGTTCAACGGGGACCAGCCACATCAGCATCCTGCACTGGTGAGAAATGCAGACTCTCACCGAGGTTGCCCGGTGACTCATGAGCACACGGCAGTGTACAGAGCTCTGCTCTGAGCCACCCCGACACGAGGGCCTTCACTCCTGGAGCTTAGACACCAGGGGGAGGGAGACAGAAACAAACAATCAAATAAGTACGATGAGACCATCTCAGACAGCAATGTATTCCATGAAGGAAATAAAACAGGGGAATGAATGAGAAGTGAGCCGTTGTGGGTGGGGTGGCCAGGGAGGGCCTCTCTGAGCAGGTGACATTGGCGTTGAGACCTGAAGGAGGAGGAGTGGCCAATCAGGGGAGGGGCATTTGCAGCAGGGGCCTCGGGCTTGCAGGCCTGGCTCGTGTGCCCCAGTCAGGTCCTCCCTGGCAAGCTGGCAAGATGTGCGTGCTTAAGGAAGGCATACAGGCTCACTGAGGGCGGGAGGATGTGGGGGCCCTGGGTCAGGCAGTGGAGCTCAGGCACGGGGGAGAGCTAGGCCTGCCCTCCAGGAGCTAAAAGACAGTCAGGAAATGGCCATGAGCACAGAATTGTGAAATGAAGTAGAAAAGGCCAAGTCAAACAGTGGCCGGGATAAAGGGCTGTGGAAAGGAAGTGCTCCCTGAACTTGGTGCCCAATCCTATGCTGTGAGCTTTGTCGTGCACACACAGGCACTCACAGGCACACACACACGCACACGCTATGTGCATACACCGAGAGCAGGGAGCTGCTCCTTCGCTTCCCTGTGCCTTCGTTCTGTCTTCATGGACTGAGAACAATAAAAGCACGTCAAACGGACCTTGGCACCCAGCCAGTGCTGCTGAGTGGCAGCTGCTACCACGATTTTACCTCTGAGCCTGTGATTCTCTGAGGTAGTGGGACTGGCATTCCAGTTTTCAGACGGCAACACTGAAGCTCAGAGAGGTCCACCTACACACCCAATCAGAATCCCTCTGTCTGACATGGAGTTCAGGGAAAGCAAGGTCACTCCTAGCAGGTGGGCAGATAAGGCTTGATGGAGAAGACCTCTGAGCTAGGGTACGTGGGACGGGGAGAATGTGGTCAGGTAGAAAAAGGATGGGGGTCAGAGGGAGAGGGAGAGGGAGTTCGTGGTGGGAGAAATGCAGTGAGCAAAGTCACAGAGGGAGTGAGTTTTGGATGCAAACGCAAAACAGGGAATAACACCATTTGGCCTTGACCATGAAGACTGCTCAGGGTGAAATGTGGCTGGACCAGATGGAGGAGGGCAGAGGCTGGGAGCTTCAGGGTTGGTTTTAGAAGCTGAGCCATAGAAGTTTCAACCCCAACCACCACATTCTGAGCATATTCTGGGCATCTGTAAACAAATGTGACCTCATTTCAACCCCCATGCTCATTCCCACTTTAGAAGGCCTGGCTTTGGCCTCGGTCCGCAGCTGGGCCTGAAGCCACGTGCCCTGGAACCCGGTTGCATCCGATGGTAGCCAGACCTCACTTTTCAGGGCAGAGTCTTCAGGAAGGAAAGCAGGGCTCAGCCTCAGGGCAAACCCGGGGGGCGGGGGGTGCTGGCAGTGCCGGCTGGGTGGCAACAGCTGTGGGGCTCAAGCCTGGCTGCCGCGGGCTCCCTAGAAGCCCTGCCAAGGGCAGCGTTTTGCTCCCTGGCTGGCCATCGAGGAAGGACAGAGAGCGCTCTCCTCAGCCCCCAGCCAGCAGGGACGGGCCCTGCCAAAGAAGCCTCCCGGCCTGGAGGACAACTGGCCCTCTGGGCCCAGGAGAGCCACGTGCACAGGCGAGAGAAAGGCAGGAGGTCACCCCCAGGATCCAAGTGCAAAACAGGTTACCTTGACCTTGTGCAGGTCACTTCACCATCCAGGGTCTTAATTTCACATTTGTACCCTGGAGGTGATGGTACTTTGCACATTTTTTTAATCTTTTATTCACTCATAAATGTTTAATTGATTTGTGCATTGTTTACTTCCTGGCTTCACACTGGGCTGCGCTGTGTGGAGATGAGAAATATGTCTTGCCAAAACCGGTTTGGCTCAGTGGATGGAGCTTCAGCCTGCAGACTCAAGGGTCCCAGGTTCGATTCCGGTCAAGGGCATGTACCTTGGTTGCGGGCACATCCCCAGTAGGGGGTGTGGAGGAGGCAGCTGATCGATGTTTCTCTCTCATTGATGTTTCTAGCTCACTGACCCTCTCTCTCTCTGCAAAATATCAATAAAATATATTTAAAAAAAGAAAAGAAATATGTTTCATGCCACCTGGCACATGGGAGGTGTTTGGCACATGGTTGTTGACTGACTGACTGACTGACTGACTGACCATTGGGAGATCAGATGAGACAGTGTATGTAAAGTGCTTGCAAAATACAAAATGCAGGTGCCACATATTACAGTATTGGCTTTTACCTCGCCTGCCATGGCCCCAATCTCGGCACGTGACAGAATTGCACCAGGTGGCCAAATGGACAAGGAAACGCAATAGGAGCTATAACGCTGGAAATGAAGGCAAATGTGATAACAATTGCTGACGATTTGATTTTCTACCTTGTAAAACGGAAACAAAATCTGCTCAGGAAAGAAAGTTCGGTCAAAGAACTAGATAGAAGAATCAGGTAAAAATAACTTGTTTCCCCATCTAGTCACTACACTTAGTTCGGGAGTGTTATTTGAGAAAAGGATCTTGCTCATAATAGCAACAAAAAGCCGAAAACCTTGTTAGCAATTTGCTTAAGAAGCATTGCAAGTGCTTTAGGAAGAAATCTATTGACACTTGACTGCATGGGGAGAAAAAAAAGAATATCTGAATAAATGGAGACACGTCGGGTTTTTAAGAAGGAAATCCCAAATGCCAAGACATCGATTCTCTTTTATATAATTAATAAGCATAATGAAATTCCAGGGAAAAAGAGCAGTGGGGATGTGAAGTTCATTTGGAACAGAAATAGCTTGAGATTAGCCAAGAACATTTTGGACAGGAATAGTAATAAAATAATGAGGAGGAGATTTTTTCTTTACTTAATAACTATAAAATGACAAAAATTGCAACGGTGTGCCAAAACCGGTTTGGCTCAGTGGATAGAGCGTAGGTCTGAGGACTGGGGGAGGAGGTCTCAGGTTCGATTCTGGTCAAGGGCATGTACATTGGTTGGGGGCACATCCCTGGTAGGGGATGTGCAGGAGGCAGCTGATCGATGTTTCTCTCTCATCAATGTTTCTAGCTTTCTATCCCTCTCCCTTCCTTTCTGTAAAGAGTCAATAAAATAAAATAAAATAAAATAAACTATATATATATATATATATATATATATATATATATATATATATATATATAATTGCAACGGTGTGGGTTTTGCAGGGGCCACCCTGGTTCAGTTCTTACCCCACTCCCCTCCTGGCTGGAGGGCCTCGGCTCACCTGCTTATCTCGTCTAAGTTCGTTTCAGTAAGACGGGGATAATCATGTTCCCAGGGTTCATGAGGGGATTAATGAACTGAAGCATAAGTGGTGCTTAGCATGGTGCCTGGAGTAAACTCTCAATGGATGATGTTATTTTAGTCACTAAAACAATATTGAGTAAGTATATTGTTAATGGGCTCGCGAGCCCAGGGAATAGGAGCCAGGTGCTTGCTTCCATTGCTGGTTGCTGGGATCTCGATGCACTTTCCCCAGTTTGCACCCGTGCTGGGCAAGCTCCGAGCAGATGGGAGGTGGAACCATCTGCCCTCAGCTCACCTCCCCAGCGTTCCCTGGCGTGGCTGTACTTGTTTTTCCCCGAGGGCGGTTCACAAGGCCATCCTCCCGCCCCCCCCCCCACCCCATCTTCTCAGGTCAGATGGTCTCAGGCAGTCGAGAACTGCCCCATCTTCACCCTGTGGGGGCAGGGCCCCTGCCCTTGGCCTTTCTGTGTTGAGGATGCATCTCTCCGCCCCCGCTACACCCCACACGGCAGGGCTGAGTTCAGTACAGAGTGGAAAGCCTTTCCCCTCACCTCTCCCCATCCACCCGGCCTTCAGCACTTGTGGGCTCCCAGCTGGGAGAGAACAATATTTTCTCAAATATAATCTGTATGTGATCTGGGTTGAAGCTCCGGGGGAGGGGGCGGGGGATGGCCTTGTGACCCTTTGCAAGGAACGAAGCCGAGAGTCTGGTGAAATCCTAGTGTTGTCAGTACCAGACAGAACCCCAGGGGCTGTCATCACAGCTGTCTCCTCTGGTGGGGGAGGGGCACCTGGGGAATGGGCTGTCCTGGGTGCAGAGAGGACTGTCCTGAAGGGGATATGGAAGGAGCAGGAAGAGCACTGGATGGGGAGTCACAAGGCCCGTGTGTGAGCCATTCAGCCTCTTCTGAGGGGAGGTTACTGCACGGGTGGGCCTTTCCCAGCTGTCCCTCCAGAAGGGTAAGACCAGATCCTATTTGTCTCTGGTCCCAGGGCCTGCAGAGGGCCTGGTTCCCCATACATCTTAGAGGTTCCCCTTGCATTGGAAATGTGTGTGTGTGTGTGTGTGGTGGGGGGAGCGGGGGGGGGGGGGGGAGGGGAACAGATGGGACTAAGCAGAGTAAAGCCCAAGTGACAGTGGACCTCCCAGAGGGACAGAGGGACATTGAAGGCCTCCTAAATCCCATCCTCTCTAGTTGACTCTCATCTGTGGGACCTTGGACACCAAAGGCACAATCACGGACATCAGCAGAGACAGGATTTAGAGAGAGGCCAGCGTTAGGGTCCTTCCAACTGGGGCCAGTGCCCTCTGTGATCTATCAAGGCAGTTGTGGGCTTTCATTGCTTGAATTGCTTTGCTCCCTTCCAGGTAACCTGCTCCAACCCCCATTTTTCAAGTCTCTGTAAATGGCACCGCATCCCCCAGCTCCCCAGACTACAAACGTAGAAGCCATTCTGGTTTCTCTCCTTCCCCTCACCACCCACATCAATCCATGAGCAACCCTTGTCAGCTCCATCACCGGTTAGGTTCTGAGTCACACTCTTCTCTCCATCTCAGCACGGAGACTGGAGCCCAAGCCCCCTCCCCCGCTCCTCCCAGGGTGGGAGGGACACAGAGCTCCTGCCTAATTCCATCACGCTCATTTGCCCAGGGAGATAAGCTACTTTTTCCATCATCAGCTTCATCGGTAATAGTAATATTTTTTTTTTAATCTTATTTCTCAATTGGTTCAGAACTCAGAGTAGGAAGAAGGAAGACATTTATCAAACCCCCTCAGAAATATCAACATAAACACCTCCAGGGCACTTTCTAGGTCAAAGGATATACCTATTTATAACTTCCTGGATCCCTCATTTCTATACAACATAGAGAGTATTCTTGTTATTCCTACTTCACTAATTAAAAAAATAAGACTCAAAAGTGTAAAGTGACTGCCTGCCCCACATGACTCAGTGGTTGAGCATCGACCTATGAACAAGGAGGTCATGGTTTGATTCCCAGTCAGGGCACATGCCAGGGTTCTGGGCTCGATCCTGAACGGGGGGCATGCAGGAGGCAGCCGTTCAATGATTCTCTCTCATCACTAATGTTTCTCTCTCTCCCTTTCCCTTTCTCTCTGAAATCAATAAAAGAAATTTTTTTTTGAAGCATAAAGTGACTTGCCCAAGGTCATGCAGAGAATTCTAGAATCCAGGTTTTGCAAACTTTCATTGTCAGAGCTTTGGCTTAAGCTTTAAATTCTTACTCAAATGGAGTTCCTTTACTGTGTAGCTCTGATATTGTTGGTGTGCTAATTTTGCAAGTCCTTGTGAATCTAGAGACAAAGGAAGAAAGGTGTTTGGTGGGGTTCATGGGACCCTCCCCACAGAAAGAACGAAGGGAGCAGGTGATTTGGGCTGGCATGGAATGGGGCCAGCCTGTGGCTCCAACAGGTTCCAGGCTGAGACCCAGGGGCAGTTGCCCCTCGTGGGACTGTCAGGAACAATGGAGCAGAAGGAAAAGCAGCCTTGAACCTGGACAGGTGGCTCTTCAGCAGCAGAGTTTTCATAGCACTGTCATAAGAATGTATACCCAGGAACTCTCTGGTCTACTGCCAGCTTCCAGAGAATCAAGAACCACTGAGGCATGAGAAAGCTTGATGGCTTGCATGGGGAAGATTTGTCTGTCTTTTATCCATCCATCCATCCATCCATCCATCCATCCATTCATCCATCCATCCATTTATCCACCCAAATAATATATTGTGCCTACTATGTCCCAGACATATCATAGGCTGGCCCCTCAGAGGTGGACACAAGTAAACACAGAATTTTACCTCAAGGTGTTTATGTTCAGTATAGTGTGACACAGGGAAGGCTAGGGATGCTGGGTGAACACGGGAGGAACATCTAATCCCCATACCTAGAGACTCAAGGTAGGCTTCCTAGAGGAGCAACATTTAACTTGACTTGAAGGAGGAGCTGAAGCTCACCAGATGTGGTAGAGATGGCTGGTTGTCCCTGCATAGTACAGACTTGTCATTGAAGGGCCACATCTTCCAGCCTGCTCTCTTCTTGCTGGTGGGGGCTTTTATGAGATCTCACCAGCAGAACATGAGTGGACGTTATATGTGCCATTCCCTGGCTAAGGCTTTTAAGAAGTAGGTGTGCCTTTTCCAGCATCTCCTTTCCCCATCTGGATGTGGATGCTGGCGGAAGACAGAATCACGAAAGAGAAAGCAGCTGGACCCCCAAATCTGTGTGGAGGAGAGCCACCCGCGGGGCGAGAACACCCACTTTGTATTGCCATGAGGACAATAAATAAACTTCTGTTACCTTAAGCCATGGATGTTTGGAGTTCATTTGGTACAGCACCTCGTGTTCTTTAGAAGGAAATAAGAGAAGGCACCCTATGGAGAGAGAGGGAGGGGAGGAAGAAGAGTGCCCCAGAGGAAGCCTTGAGTTTAAAAGTCCTCAGGAGAGAGAGGACAGTGATGCCCGGGGAGGCCGGGAGATAGACTGAGGCCAGGCCAGTCATGCGAAGCAGTTGGGACCCTATCCTAAGTAAATAGGGTGTAACTGAGCCAGACAGTGCCAAGCATTTTCCTCTCTTCCCTCAGGCTCCGAAAAGATGGGCAACTGGCTGAAAGGTCATCTGATCAGTCCAGGGCAGAGCTGGACTCCAGCCCAGGTCTTGCTGACTCCATGAGCATTCAGCTCATTCTTTCAGTAGAATGTTGTACAACAGAGAAACTAGGATATTCACCTGCCAAGAACTCTATGGGAGTCCTGTCCAGGTGGACTCCTTCAATTTCCTAGGACTGGACTCCATCTGAGAGTGCTGTCTCCCAGTGGCAGCACACAGAACGGTCACCCAACACCCAGGTCCAGTGACTCCAGCATTTCTCAACCTGCCTGGGCTCTGCATCCCCAGACCAATCAAATTAATGTCCTGCCTGGTCTGGCTAGTCCCACCTTCTCGGGGAGCTCATAGGAGCCCATCACCCAATGAGTGAGGTTGGTCACGTGGACAAACTCCCATTCTGTGGTCTGATTCACAAATGGGACACAGTAGGTGGCAGAGATTGCTCAGAGTGACTTGCTCCTCTCTGTGGCCCCTGAGCTGAGTGAGCGATGTGGCAGCATTGCAAGTAACACACAACTCTCCCATTTTTGCATCCTCAGGAGAGTTAGAAGCAGGTGTCATCGGGCTGCCTTGGGCTACTCTTCACTAGGCAGGTACCACTTGGTGGTAATAATTGTTGTGGGCAGGAAAGGTGAAGGATTTGGCTAAGATGTCTCATTCCTCTGCCAATCCTCCCCAATATGTCTGAAACCATAATGTTCTGGATAACCTTTGTCCAAGGCCTTCTTTGGTTTTGTTAAGGTGTCTCTAGTGCTCCTACAGAAAATGAGGGTGCAGTACAGGAGCATAGTTTCCTATAACTTGCCTACCTTTTTTCCCAACCCCACCCAGAGCAATTATTTGTATTATGCCCAACTTTCCCCACAGGTAGCATTTGAAGACAGAATTTTAATATTAAAACAAAAGGGAAATAGATTTTTAAAAAACATTTGCATAACAGTTATAGAAAAGGGTCTGCTTGCCTATGCAGACTGGGCAATCACTTCTAAAGCTCTTGATCTTCTTAGTACCATGTAATAGTAAGAATGTGGATTCTACATACAATAGATTTAGGCTCAAGCTACTTTTCTGCCACTTTCCAGTGATAAGATTAATTTTAGTTTCCTCAACTGTAAAATGCAATCAGTAATTTCTATCCCCAGATTGCAAGGCAGCGTGTACGGTCCCCTGATAGAATGCCTAGAGCATAGTAGGGCCTCAATTCCTGTATGACGTCTGCAAGTTCTCCCAGGACTCTGTGCTTGGGGGTGAGCAGGGCAGCCCTGGGCCTGGTCCCATCCAGAAGTGCTCAGAGCTACCAGGGAAGGAAGTCTCTTTGCTCTCCTTGCAGAAAGCTCAGTTGCGACCTAATTTTGGTCTGGCCAGAACTGGTGTCTTCCTTTTCCCCTCATTGTCTTGGAGACCTTGAGTGACCTTGGCTAGGACTATTTCCGCAGGAAGGACATATCATCCCCCAACCAGGCACACTGTGTGGACACCCCCAGCACTCTCACACACTTTCCCACCTCCAACTTCTGAAGTCTCCCCAACCACTTGTCCCTGCAACTCACTGCCTGGCTTCTTTATAGGTCATCCCATCAATTGTCACCTCCCAAGAAAGGCCATCCCTGGCCCCTCTCTACTACTTGTTCTCCTCTTAGTTCAACTTATTTTAAATTACATATTTGTAATTTCCTTTAGAGTTTGTCTCATCCCAATAGGATGTAAGCTTTGTTATTTAGTTCATTGTGCATTCTCAGTCCTGTCACATGCTTGGCACTTGCAAAGATTTGTTAAATGAGTGAATTAGTGAGAAATTGAGAAATCCTAAACCTCTGTACCCTAAAATTCACCCTATTGGTTGACATCACCCACTCCCATGCCATGGAGTGTCTGTGGCTATCTGGGTCAAGGTGGAGATGGTATGGGATCAAATCCTGGGTAGAGCATTAGAACTTCTCAAAGGGGCGGGATGAATGGTCAAACTCACCTGCCTATTTGTGAGATGCTGGGTATGGATCAAACCTGACCCCAGAAGAGGACAGTGGAGTGATTGAACACAGGAAACTTGAGAAGTTAAGCTTGGAAGTCACACAGATTGGGTTCAAGTCCTGACTTTACCACATTCTAGGAGCAGTCTCATAGGCTCCCTGAGCCTCCTTTACTTTCATGCAGTGGGGCTAAGGATTCTTACCTTACAGGGGCTGTTAATAACAAAAGTTACCCTTTATTGATATAGAACATGACCGTGTATTGATGATCTCCTGTGGCTGTTAGAACTTGGACTCAGCTTTTAAGGCTCTCGTGTAATTGAAAGAGTGTTCTTTCAGACCACCAGGTACATGTCCCAGCTTTCCCTGCCTCCAACTTTTGCGATCTTGAGTAACACAACCTCCCCAAACATCTATTTCCCATCTAAAACATGTTAAAAATAGAACCAGCCATAGAGTGATTAAGTTAATGCATGGTCAAGTTTAGCACAGTGCTTGGCACATAATAAATATTATCCATTCTTAGTAATATTAGCTACTTAAGCTATATATTACCAATAAGCACAATCAGGATTTGAATCAAAGTCAATATCTGCATGTGTTACCCATGGCATTAGTTTTCACCCAGAAAGCTGGTTAGTTAACAAGGCAGGTTCCAGACCCCATCCCCATAATGCTGACTCAGAAGATCTCGGTTGGAGCCTGGGGAACTGCATGTTGACACTTTGGAGATCTCTCTGAGGCTATTCTAACTTCCTGCTTGGAGCCAGAGGTACAAGCTTGAGGTCAAGAGCGGTCAGGACCCTGATGACATCTGGTCACATCTTCTCTCCATTTTCTACAGACAAAGAACAACTCTGCCCCAATTCCCAACACATTTGGGTGGTTCTGGGAGCCCCATGGGACCAAATCCACAGCTGTCAGGGTGACACTTAACACAGTGGGTCTGAAGCCCGTGATCTCTGTCTATGACAGGTTGGGTCACCCTCATAGAGAAGGCTATGAAGTTGGGTCATAGAATTGCCAAATTAGGTTGTTGACCTACCAGACCCTGAAACTATATGATGTGGTCAGCTCTGTTGGCAAAACAGGTTTCATTCCATGGCACTACTCAGGGTGACTAGCTTTGGGAGCATGATGTTGACCAAGATGTTTAGGCTGAGTTTGGGCCCATAGTTCTTAATCAAGGGCAATTTTGTCCCCCAGGAGACATGTGACAGAAATGTCCAGGGACAGTTTTGGTTGTCATGACTGGGGTGGGGTGAGATAATGGCATCTAGTGGGTAGAGGCTGCTCAAGTCCTAAGGTGCATTGAACAGTCCTACCCCACCCCCACCCTCGTCTCCAACCAATAATGATTCTGTCCAAATGGCAATAGTGCCAAGGTGAGAAATTCTTCTCTAGTTTAGCGGGAAGGAGTGTCATAATTGATTACCAATGTCTGGCACAGTGGGACAGGGTAGTAACAACTCATGTGGTCTGCTTCTGCAGACCAAAGGAACTGGAATAGAAAAAGACAGTGTGCACAGAGAAAAGTCATAAAAATATATAATCACAATAAAGACAAAACCTTCTACATCCAGAGAGAGAGAGAACAGAAGATAATGCTTCCATGGAAAAGCATATGATGCCAGACACAAGGAGCACAGAGAACAAGAAGGGCTCTTGGAAAAACAAAAACAAACATGAGAGCAAAAATATAAAACTCAGCCAGAGATTTGGGCAATGAAGTTAAGGACATTTCTCAAGAATGTACAGCAAAATAAACCATTGGAAAGAAGAAATACATGATAAGAAAATTAGTGACTGGTACAGGAGCTTAAATACTTAAATTATAGGAGTTCTAGAAAGAGGAAGAAAATAGTGGGGAGGAAATACCATTAAAATAGTTGAAGAAAATTACCCCAATGTGCATCTCAAGGACATGCATCTCAAGTTCAAAAGTGATTAGCACAGCACACAAAGCCAGATTTCCATCTGGAAAGGTCAATGGGAAATCTCAGGACATTGGCAGCACAGAGGAGAGTCGACAAATGTCCAGGGAAGTAAATATGGAATCAGAATGGCTTTCAACTTCTCAACACAGAAACTCTGGACGTGAGAAGACAAAGGAGCAACGCCTTTACGATTCTGAAGGAATTTTATGCCAATTTTAGTCCATGTGAAGCCCAAAATGTGAAGCCGCCCTAACACATATGAGGTCTTGAGAAACTTACCTCCCACCTACACCTTCTCAGGAAACTACAGAAGGATGTGCTCCAATACAATGAAGGAGTGAGCCAAGAAACAGGAAGCCCGGGATCCAGGAAGCTCGAACTCCAACTCAGAAGAGAGGTGAAGGGATCCTTAGGCGGATGGGGGAGGGAGATCCCAGAATGCCAGCTGCAGAGGCCAGAAGGTTCCAGGAGAGACCTCTTTCAAAACGATGAAACGGATAGAACGTTGGATGCAAAAGGAAGTCCCCGGGAAGTTTTGGACAGTTGGCAAAGAGTTTGAGTTAAAAAAAAAAAAAAAAAAAAAAATTAGGGATCAACGTACAGGAAAGTAAGCAAATGAAAAGCTCAGTTGTAACACTGAGTAACAGTCTCCCCAAATTATGGCATGGCTATTTGAGGAGACTGAGAGAGAAGGAAGTGTGGGGCCAGGGCAGGGAAGGACAGGGATTTAAAATGGCATTTTCTGTAGCAGGGAAGCAGTGACGAGGCCTACCACCGAATAGCATACAGAACCACACGAGCATGTTCTTTAGCCATAGAGATGAGCACAGCTGTTCCCCTGTTCCCTGAAGGAGCTGAAAGGAGCTGCTTCTGGGGGAGAAGGTGTGGGTGGGAGAGGGGAGCAGAGCTGGAAGCTGCAGCCTGTTTTAACAAACCTAGCCCAGCTGACTCTAAACAGGAGCTTGGGCAACTGCTGACATTTGGAGATTAGAAATAATACAATTGGCCCTAACCAGTTTGGCTCAGTGGATAGAGCGTTGGCCTGTAGACTCAAGGGTCCCAGGTTCGATTCGGGTCAAGAGCATGTACCTTGACTGTGGGCACATCCCCAGTAGGCAGTGTGCAGGAGGCAGCTAATTGATGTTTCTCTCTCATTGATATTTTCTAACTCTCTATCCCTCTCCCTCTCTGTAAAAAAAAAAAAAAAAAAATATATATATATATATATATATATATATATATATATATATATATATATATTTTTTTTTTTTATTTTTTTTTTTAAAGAAAGAATACAATTGAAGGGCCTGCAAAAACTGGTGAAATCTGCATCTGAGTTAGTAACGTGTGCCTGTATCAGGTTCCTGATTTGGACAATGCCCTTTGGCCACTTTACATATCATCTCTACGGGGACCTGGGTGCAGGGTGAGAACCCTCAACTAGTTTTGCAACTTTTTGTGAGACTGAAAAATGATTTCAAACCAAAAGGCTATGTAAATGAAAGCAATGAGCAACAGGAGACTATGCTATCCCCAAAACCACCCCTTCTAGAGGGTGGGCACTCCTGGTCACCTCCCCCCAGGCCTGGGTGGTGGGGCCAGGGGCTGAGGCTTCCCAGGTAGATCCATGCACACGCTGGCAGCCCAACTCTGAGAGGAAAAGGGGGTGGGTGTGGGGGGTGCAAGACCAGCGGACAGAAGTGGCAGCTGTCCTGAGCCTCCGGAGAGGCCAGCGGTGCCATTGGAGGGGACTTGGCATGCAGACTGCAGTGTCTCCTCCAGTAGTTTTGTAGGGAGTTGTGGAGGAGAAAACACAAATTAAATCATAAATATGCCGCTGACATTGTCGTTTTAAAAGGAAATAAATGCCTGCCAGTCTCAGCCGGGAAAGGAGCCTTAATCACGCAGCCAGGCCACGTCTGGAGAGAGCGGCCACCCCGTTCAGTTGGCATTCTCCCCGGAGGCTGTGGTTCTGCAGCTGCGGGCAGTGGGCGAGTGGGGGGCACTCGAGGGCCAAGAGGCTGAGCAGCTGAAGCTTCTCGTCCAACCCTCGTGAGACAGATGCAGAACGAGGGGTCAGGAGGCAGAAATAATTGGTGGGTTTGGAAGCAGACGAACCTGAGTTTAAATATTAGGGCAGCCTGGCCCAGGATCCCTGCGTGGCCTTGGAAAGGGTCTGGCACTTTCTGGTCCCCATTTTCTTCACCCAAATAGGAATATTCAGTGTTAGGCTAGGGAAGCAGTGTCTCTCAGGCCCTGGGCACAGTGCTCCAGCACGCTGCTATGTTCCATAGGAAGAACTGTGGCTCAGAGATGGCAAGCAGCTTGCCCAAGATCACACAGCAGGTAAGGGCCAAGCCAGAATGGGAACCCTGTTGATGTGGGTTTGAAGTGTGGCTCCACCAAAACCCAAACCCTTCCTACTCTTTGACACTACCCCATGGTTCCATTGGTTGTTCACAGACCTTTGCTGAGCACCTACCACGCGCCAGGCAGAGTTCAGGAAACTGAAGCTACAGCTGTGCATGAAATCATCCTGTGCCTGCCTGAGGCTGGCATTCTGGTGGGGAAGGTGGCCATAAACATAACCACGAGAGATGGCAGGTGTGAGGAAGGTCAGCTGACAAGGCACACTGAGCATGTGCTTCCAAATGAAGGGACCACCACAGCAAGTTTTTCTATGGGGAGGGATGCAAGAAGGGCTGACAGAAGAGACCTCCAGGTGGTGAGGTAGGGAGGATGGGAGCAGGGCCACAGGAGGGTTTGGATTCCAATATCCTGACTCCTGGAATGACTGAGAGGGACATGGTCAACCTTGGGATTAGCTCAAAGTGGGCCTTTGGCTGAGTAAGCATGAAGCCGGTGCTATAGATTGAATGTTCATATCCCCCTAAAATGTGTGATGTTGAAAACCAAAGGGGAGAGGATTAGAAGGTGGGGTGTATGCGAGGTCCCTAGGTCCCGAGGGTCCACAACTGCTTTATGCTCTTAACACTCTGCTCTGTTGTGACCAGGAAACAGGAAGAGTAAGGCAAGTCTGGCCAAGGATTCAGACAGACAGACAGACAGACGTATCAGTTATCTACTGCTGTGAAACAAACCACCCCGAAACTCAGTTGCTTCAAACAACTAACATTGATTGTTCATGATTTAGGCTTTGGTAATGGGGAAGGTTCGGCTGGGATGGCTCCCCTCTGCTTCGTGTGGTGTTGGCTGGATTAGATTTAGGCAAAAGGGAAGGTCAGGTGGCAGGTTGGCTGAGGGCTGGCTGGCCCCAGATGGCCTCCTCGCAGGGCTGGCGATTGGCTGGGCTGGCAGCCTGTTTGCCTCCACCTGGCCTCTCCAGTGGGTTAGTTCGGGCTGCTTCCTGTGGCAGTAGGTTCCAAGACAGCAAGAGCAGAAGCTGCAAGTTCTTTCTCTTAAGAGGTCATGTTCATTAAGTGCGAATTCCTAAATGGTTCAGGTGAAAAAATTGAGGCTGTGAGAGGGACAGACACCCACCCTATGTCACACAGCAAGTGAGAATTGGGGGCTATGCTCCTACTCCAGTGCCCTTCCCTGGGCCAGAAATCAGTGAGTGGAAAGAGGGACCTCATGGGGCAGCTATCCATGGGCACCCCAGGAACTTCCTCCAAGACCCCTGCAATGACTTGTGGGTCTAGAAAGAGGTGTTAGTTTCTTGTCCTCTATAGCTCTCTTAGTTTGGGCAACTGTAACAAAATACCATATAAACAACAGAAACTCATGTCTCAGATTCTGGAGGCCAGCCGTCCAAATCAGGGCGCCAGTGTGGTGGGGCTACCACGAGAGCCCTCTTCTGGAATGCGGGCTGCCGACTCCTCGCTGTGTCCTCACACGGTGAATGGGCCAGGCAGCTCTCCGGGGTCCCTTTTACAAGAGCACTAATCCCATGCACAGGGCTCCAGGGAAGGCCTCTCTGGGGAGGGACCTCTAAGTTGAGACCTAGATGATGAGACGGAGCCAGGTACTGGGAGATCAGGAGGAAGGATGCTCTAGCCCACATGTGTCAAACACAAGGCCCGCGGGCCAAATCCAGCCCGCCAGGCCTTGCAATGTGGCCCGCACCGCGCTGTCATCACTGCACTCCGCTGTCAGTTTATGACATTGTCAGTTTATGACTGTTCAGTAAACCATTCGGCCCGCGATTTAGGCTGGATTTTAGATTTTGGCCCCTTCTCTGATTGAGTTCGACACCCCTACTCTAGCCCCAGGAAACAGCACACACAAAGGCCCCGAGGAGGGACCGGGGTGGGTGGGTGAGGCTCAGGAACCCAGGGAGGCCTGTGGGTCTGCATGTTGGTGGGAGGAGCATGTGCAGAAGTCTGTGCTGGTGGCATGAATAGATGTGACTGCTTCATTATTACCATCCCTGTGATTGATATCAGCCCAGGTTCAAAGCCCGGCCAAGAGCAAAGGCTCTGTTCATGCTGGACAAGTGCCTAATGAGTGAGGGTTCAGGCGTAAGCTGTGAAATGTTTCCATGGAAACCCATCACCTCCCTGTTGATGACTAGAGAGGCTCCCCAAGGTCTCATATCCTTTGGTCCTGGCTGGCCCTGGGCTGATGATGTTTCCTGAGCCCCGTGAAGGGGAGTCATTTCCTCTTCTTCTGCCCCTCTCCCCGCACCCCAGCTGTTAGGGAAGCCGCCCCAGCTCTTCCCGTGGGGCACACACGCAGATGCACACACACAGACAATACACGGGGGCTCAGGCAACCCCACGTCAGAGCCCAAGCCAGGATGCAGCTGGGCTCCGTCTGGCCCTACGGTACAAAGCACGCAGGTGGATGTGGCACGGGGCGTGGCCAGGCCATAGCCCTGGACAAAGGAGCTGGACTGAGACGTATTCTCAGGAGACTCTCAACACAGCAATGTGTGCCTGTGTGGCCCCGGGATCAAGACCTGTGGCCCGACTTGGCAGCTGAGGACATGGGCACAGAGGTGGGACTAGCCTGCTCTGAAGGCTGCAGGTCTGAGAGCCAGGCCGTGCCTTCATTTAGGCAGGTATGTGTATCCCATGTGCACACACACACAGACCCACAGCAGCTACACGTGTGAAATTAGATTCAGACATAACGTGCTCTGATAGGAGTGAGACAGAAACACAAAGACACTGCAGCACAGGGACTCACAGACAGACATGAGAAGGACACACAGACATACCACCAGCAGGATGACACACACACATGCCGTTCTGCACCAGACAGACTCCCGTGCACACCCACACAGATACTCCTTAGCACTAGTGCACACACAGCAGCAGGCACATCGTGGTGGCCCCTGCCTCACTGTCCACATAATTGTGCCAGAAAACAGACACACCTGCTCCCCATTACCGAGCAGCAGTGGGAGCAGATGAATTAAGCCTTCACAGGAGACTGGCATTTTTCTGGCAGTCCTGCTGCCCCTCGCTGCCAGAGGGCCACCAGCCCAAGTGGCCTTTGTGATGGGCCCCCAGGGCACACTCAGCCTGGCCTCTTCCCCCTCCTGCCTCTCTAGACCCTGGAATGACTCCCCACCTTGCTGTCCGAAAGGATCCTTCTTGGGCCGATGGAGGGGAGGAAACTCCTGGGAGTTTGAGACCTGAATCAACAGAGATTTCCAGCTGTGGGCACGAGTGGTGATGCCCCCTGCTGCTCTCTGCTTAGTTCGAGGGCAAAACGTATCCCTCCATCGAGAAGAGGACTCAGTTCTCCTACTTGGCATCTGGGCTTGAGTCCTCAACTCACAGGGACCGCTCTGCCACGCTGGCCTTCCTGCTCTTCTCCCAACACACCATGCTCATGCCTGTTCCGGGCCTTTGCGCCTGCTCTGTTCTCTGAAGATTCCCCCACCCAGGTCCTGGTCTGGCTCCCTCCCTCCTTGTCACCATTCAGATCTCAGCCCACACGTCACCTCCTCGGAGAGGCCTGCCCTCGTCTACTTCGTTAGAATGTCCCCTCCAGTGGGCCCCTCAGTTATTTTCTAAGTCAGGGGTTCTTCGTCCTGGATGCTTGTTAGAAGTGTCTGGGAAGCTTTCAAATAAATCATTCAGTGCCAGGCCCTGTGTAGACCAATTAGGTAAGCATCTCCAGGTGTGGGTCCCCAGAGATTTCCCCACCCTGTTCTAACAAGCAGTCTGGACTGAGAATCCTCGGCCCAGAGGCTTTAAGTTAGTCAGAGGAAAGGCTGAATAGTGTAGCCTCCTCATTGCTGGTGTTTATTGAGCACCTACTACGTGCCAGGCCTCTGGTGGTTGTGGGCATGACGGTCTCAGCACACACTCATGTAGCTTTTACTATGCACCAAGTTCTATTCAAAGGGCTCTGAGTGGGACAGTTCAATTCATCCCCCTAATGACGTGGGAGCCATCACCACTCCCACTTTACACATGAGGAACCCGAGGGACAGAGAAAGGAAGTACGTAACTTATCCAAAGAACACAGCTGGAAAATGGCATAAGTGTGAATTTAACACATGCAGTGTGGCTCCAGAGCCTGGGTTAACTAAGCTGTCGTGTTCTTTCATCCTCAAAGTACTCCTGACACATATTAAAGATGAAGACACTATGACTCAGCAAATCAGGAGACTTGACCAAGGTCACACAGCCATGATACAAACCCACACAGTCTGACTCTGAGGTAGAGTGCGGATACCTTTGCGATCCCTCGTGTTCTTATTCCCTGACCACCCAGAAACCAGCCTTAGAGGCAGCGGGGCAGACAGGAGCCTGGAGCCAGCAGGAGTTAGCCACTTGCAGCCCAGGAATTCATTCAATAACAGCAATAGAACTGTCACGCGCATGGCAGCCGCTGTTCTAAGTGCTTGACATACTTCGGCTTACATGACCCTCAAAGAAACCCTCATTTTCCAGAGGAGGAAACAGGTGCACAGAGAGTGAGGTCACTTGCCCAAGCTCACACAGCCGGTGGTTAGAACAGAGCTGAGCCTTGAGTCTGCACACTCAACCTGCACACTACAGTCCCCTCAGCTGCCTTCCTTACCAAAGCTGCTTGAAACTCACTTTTCCCCCTCTATACAATAGGCCCGTTAGTGCCTACCTTATTTAAGGGCAATCTGTGGAAAGGCTCTCGTACAGTAGGCATTTTAAAAATATGTTTTTATTGATTTTAGAGGGGACTGGAGAGAGGTAAATAGAAATCTTAATGATGAGAAAGAATTATTGATTGGCTTCCTCCTGCGTGCCGCACACTGGGTTCTGAGCCCTCAACCCAGGCATGTGCCCTGACCGGGAATTGAACTGTGACCTTCTGGTTCATAGGTCAATGCTCAACCATGGAGCCATGGTAGGCAGGCATTGGTAGGCATTTGATAGGAGAGGTCATTGGACAGAGGAGACAGAGCCACAATCCCACCTTGCAGCAACTAGGCTTACACACAGTAGGGACTGAACCAACATGGGACATGGATGCAGGTGGTGGCAATTGGAGGTGTCCAGCCTGCAGTTTCCCCAGAGAGGGATAGGGCCCCAGCAGCCAAGTGGGACCTGAAATCAGCATTTGAACCTTCCAATGCCCGGAGACCTGCTGCGTGAGTCATTGCTGACCCTCCATTAAAGCGTAATTGGAATAGCAGGCCAGTGACTAACTGTGTTCTCTGGGGTGAGATTTACAGCAGAGCAGAAAACAGCCGGGCAACAGGCAAGATGGAGGCGGGGAAGGAGAAGGGGCTGAGGGCCCAGGGACAGAGGAGGCCTCCACAGAGGAAAGCTGTACCCTTGAGTGACCTTGCCACCGGGGTTTGGGAGTTCATATATCATTTATAGTCTGCCCTACTCCCACCAAGCACGCTCTGGAAATGCTCACGTGTGAGCCTCCACGCTCCATCTTCGGTTAGGATGTGAAAAGCCGCTCAGGGAAGGGGCAGTACTGGGATTAAAGACGTTTCTAATGAGGCTCTGTACTCTTCGATGTGAGTGATACCACTGATGCGTGAGAACCATCAAAGCCGTCCTGTCAGGAGGGTGTGAAGAAAGCCTTTTAGTTCAAGGCTCTCGCTGTCTCTCCAGCTCAGGCCCTCTCACCCCTTCCTGGGTGAGTCACTCATCACCGCAGCCCTTCAAAGAGACCTTCAAATGCGCAAACAACAGGCTGCCGGGTGCCCCCTTCATTCCACCGTGCCCTCTTCAAATGTCATCGGAGTTAGGGAAATGGGCGCTGTGTCTCGATGTGTCATATCATCTTCTGAGCTCTGGCCTCTGCCCTGGCTGTTCCCTTCGCTGGGGGTGCTTCTGGTCTGGCTAGCCTTGCACATGTCTCCTGGGCTGTCAATACTTAGCTCAAGTATTACTTCTTTTTCTTAAAAAAAAAATATATATATATATATATGTATGTATATTTTATTGTTTTTTGTTTTGTTTTTTTTTACAGAGAGGAAGAGAGAGGGATAGAGAGTTAGAAACATCGATGAGAGAGAAAAATCAATCAGATGCCTCCTGCACACCCTCTACTGGGGATGTGCCCATAACCAAGGTACATGCCCTTGACCGGAATCAAACCTGGGACCTTTCAGTCCGCAGGCCGACGCTCTATCCACTGAGCCAAACCGGTTTCGGCTCAAGTATATTCTTCTTTTGTGAAACCTCCCACAAAGGCCCAGCTGCCCCGCTCAGCGTTATCCTCCCAAGAAGCTCTCCTTGTAAGTCTACCGGTATTTCCCAAGATCAGCTCTGGCTCCATCACGAAGCAGCTCTGCAGCAGAGCAGTGTGGTTCCTGAAGCCACAGCACAGCTCTGGCCGCCCCCGGGACCCAGCCCCAGCCCCAGCCCAGCCCTACCAAACCAGAAACTTGGCCATCTCTCAATAAGCCCTCCAGGTGACGGATGCACTCTCAAGTTTGGGAATCACTGTGAGATGAGTTTACAGAAGCTTAATCCAGAACAAACCAGACAAATAACCATGGCAAACACCGACTGCGAGCCAGATGAGTGCCAAGCACTTCCTGCATCTATTCTCCACAGCAGCGCGTGAGGAAGACTCATGTGTCCATTACATGGATGAGGAAACTGAGGCTCAGAGAGGCACTCCTTTCCCTGGGAAACAGCTACTAAGTATTGGGTACAATTGCAAACCAACCACAGTCACTTTGATTACAAAGCCTATGTGTTATCCTCAGAGAATACTGTCCACGTGATTTAGGGGTTTAAAAGAGGGAACATCCACATCCAGGTCACAGTTTTTCTAAATTTTATATTTCCAAAGTATACTATTACAGATTAAATAGTACTTTTTTTTTTTTTTTTAAGCAATACTTGCTTCCTGTTATCCAACTCTCATACCAGTTCTCAGAAGCAACTACTGCACTTTCAACATTTGGGTTTGCATTTTTGGAGTATTTACTTCCATGCATTATCTCCTGATTCATCACCCAAGCCCTTGAATTATGCTGGATAAGAACGTTTGGCTTTTCACAGGTGAAAAAAAACCTAGAGGCAAATTCAGGAAGTCCTAGCTCTTTCTAGCTTGTTGCTTTTTTACACTTAAAAAGGTCTCCTAACTCCTGGATCAAGATAGCTGCTTGAGCTCCCACCATCATGTATGCATTCCAGCTATTAGAAGGGAAGGTTCCTCCCTGCCATATAAAGACACTTCCTGGAAATTGCACAACTAGTTTTGTTAGACTCCGATGTTTACAGCTTAGTCACACGGCTACACAGAGCTGGGAGGGAGGTTGGGAAGTGTGGTCTTGAATCCTGCTGGATGTCTCCTGGCCTTCCTTACAGCATCCTTTGGATTGTAATTAGATATTGGCCTGTGTGATTATACTCACTCATTGTCTCTCTTCTCCATGGTAAGCTCCTGGAGGCAGGGCTATCTTTGTCTTGCTCATCGACGCAGCACAATAAACATCTGTGGAATAAAAGGTACCTATTTCTGAAAGCCTGCCCTTTCTAACTTCCCTATCATTCCAGAACCAATGAACATGGCCCCTCCTCCAGGAAGTCTCCCTGTGCTTCCGCTCTGAGACAAGTATAATAGTTCTCCCTCCTTGGTGCTCTCAGTCCTCTTAAGTCATGATCGCTCTCTACCACATGGCATTAACTTTGAGGAGCATGTCTCGGCTCCTCTATGAGCCTGTGAGTCCCAGGAGGAGAGGACCCATATCTGATGCTTCTGTGTCACACACACACACACACACACACACACACACACACATGAACAACCTAGGTGATCAGCAGCAGAATCACTGGCCAGGAAGCAGAACTCCTGGTATGGCCCCTGGTTCACCATGTGACATCCAGCAATGGCCTCCCTTTCCTCACTGGCATCTCAGGGATGTCTGGATCTGACATTCTCCAATTGCCACCCAAAGCCTTGGTTCAGCCCAGGAGTTGCTGAACCTGACCCAGCAGGCCTCTCTCCACAGGCCATAAGCCCAGGCCTCTTGGGTTTCATTTTGCAGCTAGAGATCAAAGGGACAGAAATGCTGGACACCACACTTACAGGCAAAACAAAACAAACCTATGAGAGTGGAAGAACTTTTATTAACAGCTTGCTCCAGAGCTCTTTATAGGAGGAAATATAACATTGTTTGGAAAAAAATATTTTGACAAGTGCTGGAAGGAAGGTAAGAATTGTGGGCCACGGGCCAAAGCCTCAGAGTGAGAGAGGCGCTGCCCTGTAAGGGAGGTTGCAGCTTGCAGGGCATCCAGAACAGTGGGAGTGCAGAATGAGGCAGAACAATAGAACAATGTTTACCAATATCTCATTCCTCTAAAGAATGTGCACACTTTATGCTTAGCATATTGCAGCAATCTGGTGCCTGATTATGAAAGAAAGAAAGAAAGAGCCGAAACCAGTTTGGCTCAGTGGTAGAGCATCGGTCTGCAGACTGAGGGGTCCTGGGTTCGATTCCGGTCAAGGGCATGTACATTGGTTGTGGACACATCCCCGGTAGGGGGTGTGCAAGAGGCAGCTGGTCGATGTTTCTCTCTCATCGACGTTTCTGGCTCTCTAGCTCTCTTCCTTCCTCTCTGTAAAAAATCAATAAAATATATTTTTTTTTAAAAAGAAAGAAAGAAAGGAAGGAAGGAAGGAAGGAAGGAAGGAAGGAAGGAAGGAAGGAAGGAAGAAAGAAAGAAAGAAAGAAAGAAAGAAAGAAAGAAAGGGCAGAAAAGGAGGAGACAAAGGAGCCCCTTCTGGCTAGCTGTAGCAGCTGAGACAATTTAAGAGATGTATGAGGTATATACAAGACCTGAGGATACTAGAAAAGGAAGACCAGAAATAGCAATGCTTAAATAAGGTGGCACTGACTTTCTTTCTTAGTAAGCAGCTGCAATGTTACGGTGGTTCTGCTCTATGAATTTTTCAGGCCCTCCGCATGTGGTCCAGGAAGGCTCACTGGCCTCTGTACATTCCAGCCGGCAGGAAGGAGAATAAGGCAGGAGAGAGGCTGTCCCTCCCCTTCATGGGGTCCCCTGGAAGGCGCACACATCTGTCTGCTCACACGCCGTGGTGCAGAACCTGCTCAATGGCCACACCTGGTTGAGGAGGCTGGACAATAGAGTTGTATTCTGAGCAAGCCACTGAGCCAGCCAAATAGCCTGTTACTGCACAAGGAGAGATGCTCCTGGGGGAACAGGAGTCTCTGCCACAGTTGGAGGCTGGGAAGCTCACAGGTCTGCTAGGAAGCTGGGCTATCAGCCTCAGAAACCGGTCAGGAACCCTAGTGGCCCTGGGGCAGGATCCACAGCTGTGGTGACATCAATGGCAGCAGGCACAGGTAAGAGGCAAAAAACTAATGTCCACAGCATGGGTGATGTCATGCCATGCTCACAACCACCTGTGATCAGTCCCGGTTTTCAAGTGAAAGGAGTGAGATTTCCCAGCCGCCGCTACAGCACTTTGTCTGAACGAGGCATCACCGGGAGTACAATCAGTCCTCACTTAACATTCTCGAAACAACACATAATGAAACCAATTTACCTAAGGCCAATTGATATAAACAGAACTAAGTTCCTATGGCACCTCATCAGCCTTATAATGAAAGGATGTTATGAGAGGACTGGCTGTACTTTACAGTCATTAACTCTTAATTTGTCCTCGCCTCAGAACGACCATCCGGACAGGTAAAGTCAGTACCCCCGTGTTATAGAAGCAACCAGAGGCAGGCGAGGGTGCCCATGCTTGCATAGCCGGTAAGCATCAGCAGAGCTGGTATAGAAACCCAGGGGGTCTGGCTCCAGATCTGGGCTCCTGACCACTGCAGTGGGGCAAAGGCAAAGCAGCAGCAGGGATGGATATGAGGCTGAGCATGCTGAGCGGAGGCCCATCCCCAGGTTTTCCAAACCCATGTCCAGTGGAAGAAATTGACAAGTAAATGTTTGTTGTTGCTGGTTTGGAAATCAGTCTGATTTTATGCCGGGGTCACTGAGGTGCAGCTCAGAGCCAGCACCCCCAGCAGAGGTAAACACCAGCCCTTCCGCCGCCCCCAGCTCCTGCTGGAAATTAGCAAACGTCTGGGAGAAGGCTTTGAACTTCACTGGGTGTTGGAACAAAGGCCTTAAAGACCATCTCCTTTAGATCTCGGAGGCAGGATGGCCGACAGCTGTCATCTGAGTCACCCGATTTCCAAAGCCAGCCAGCAAGGGCCAACCTCCACCCCCATAGGCACACAGATGCCTGGATCTTCAGTCTTGGCTCCTGTCTGGGAACTGAGTCACAAATTTGCATTTTTGCCTGACCCCATCCTGACCCATGTTCCACTTGGGGTGCTCCAAGCAGGCGGAAGCCACGAAGCAGAAAGCCAAGAAAGGAGAAGTGTGATGAACCCATGGATGGGTATCTGTCCTCAGAGTTCACCCAGAGCCTCCTAAGATCTACCTGGGTGCTGGGCCTGGGGCCTCACAGGGACCTAGCCGACTTCAGAAATAGGTGGAAAGGCTGTGGGGATCCCTGCTCCAGAGACATCGCTCTAACCTGCTGTAGGAACCCCACCCCGGGCCGTGGCTGATTTAAGAGCTGGACGGTTGGGAGCTGTAGGTCCTCAGAGGCCTGCTGCATGCCCACACCACCACCACCAGTCATCAAGAAGATCCAAGGTGTGAGCCTGTCTGTTGTCTTTTTGCATCTCATGGACATACCTTTGGAATGTCAGAGCAATCTTCTTTTCCAGACCCCTCAGTGCACATCCACCTCACAGATCATGAGACATTTATTGTTCCCTTGGTCCCCAACCACCACCCCTGTGAGATGTAAATGTTAATTGTTAATTATCCTACCCACCCATGTAAAAGAAGTATGTGTCTCTCTGTTGACTTTTTATCCAATCCCTGAGATTACCTGGTTTTGTTTTCTCCCCCTTCATCTACCACCAATAAATTTCATGTAACCCTCCTTACACTTCTTCCTTTGATTCTAGTGCATAAATAAGCTGCAAAACTGCCCATTCTCTTAATCCATTGAGATTTTGCTTCCCAGCAATTGTCAGTTTGACCCAAATAAATAAAAGATTCTCTACAGATTTGGATGTTCTTACATCGTCACCTTGACTGTGAGCTGCCTGTGACTCCCTCCACCAGTAGAATCTGGTGGAAGCGAAGCTGTGTGAGTTTTGGAGCCTAGGTCTCTAGGAGCTTTTCAGCATCTGCCTTTGCCCCTAGAAACTCCGTGTTGAGACCACCATCTGTGAAGAAGGCTTGAAGGGAAAGGACCATGTAGAGAGAAAAGGGCCCAGCATCACAGCCATCCCTTCTGGGCTCAGCTGACCTTCCAGCTCAGTGGTCGGCAAACTGCGGCTCGCGAGCCACATGCGGCTCTTTTGCCCCTTGAGTTTTTAGCAAAGACCAGCTTGAGGGTACCCTAGTTAAGCTAATAACAATGTACCTACCTATATAGTTTAGGTTAAAAAATTTTGGCTCTCAAAAGAAATTTCAATTGTTGCACTGTTGATATTTGGCTCTGTTGACTAATGAGTTTGCTGACCACTGTTCTAGATGAATACAGACAAGACAGGCAGAACAACTGCCCAGTCAACTGCAGAGTCAAGGAAAGAATAAATGTGATTCTAAGATGCCAAGTTTGGCGTGGTTTGTTACGCAGCAAGTTCTAACTAAATCAGCTGTCTTGGCATACTAGCAGCCCACCATGGACAAGACTGTGGCCCTATTGGCAAGAGAAGCCCTTGGAACTGTAAGGAGACTGGAGCAAGCAGATCCGTCTTCTAGCCTCATGTAAAAGGGAGAGAGACCAACACTGATTCTGAGTGTTCCAGCTGGAACCAGACATTTTAGAAAATGGGACAATCATGCAGCTTTGTGCCCATCTATATCCAGCCCACCACGATGGCTGAGACCGAGTCCAAAATACAATCATCCACCTTGCCAAGTCACAGCAGCTGAATTGTCTGCCATTCTGGGTTTTTAAATGATGAAAATGAATGCATCTAACAAGGAAGACTGGCAGGGGAGGGAGAAATTGGGCGTTTGAAGCAGAGAAAAAGCTTTGAGCAAAAGCTCAGAGAGGTGGTTTCAATGAGACCTGCACTCAGATGCAACTAAACAAGCACCTGATTACCCAGGCATTTAAGCCAGTGGTTACTAAACTTTGGTGCGCCTCAGAATCACTCAGAGGGCATGTTAAAACCAAGATTGCTCAGAATTTTTGGTTTTGCAAGTCTGGGTGATGGGGGAAGGGTAATAATTTGCTTTTCTAACTGGTTCCTGTATGATCCTGATGCTGCTATTCATGCAGGTACCACACTTTGAGAACCATTGGCCTGAATTTAGCCCTTAAACCAATGGGGGAGGGGGGATGACTGGAGTGCTGGTTTAGGCCTCAACAATGCCACCAGCAATCCAGAATTCCAACAGGTCTTGGAGTCCTTTCTGTTTGAGGTCTCGTGGTCACAGGATGCTGCTGCAGCTCCAGAGGGTCTAGAGTAGCATCTCTCACCACCACCGCAGAGGCACACCGGGAAAAGGGGGGGGGGGGGATAAAGCTACAGTGTTTACCCCGATGTGAAGGTGACCAAATGTCTGAAGGCCAGTCCTTGCTGGAATCTAGTGGGAGACCCAACAAATGTGCATTGATGAATGAACATCAGGAGTAGATGCAGAAAGAGCAATGGGACTAGACCTCTTCTGTTTACTGGTTGGATCTCGAAGGAGTCACTTGACCTCTCTGGATCTGCTTCTTTTTCTGTGAATAGAAATTAAACCAACCTCATTCAGTTGCTGTGAGCATTAAATGATGTGAAAGGATCCGGATGGAGCATTTAGCTTTAAAGGCAGGATGAAATCAGGAGTGTGCAACTGTTACAATAGCCCCAGTGACTAAGGGCTTGTTGTGGGCTGGGCTCTGTGCTAAACCTTTATGTCTTTTTTCCCATTTCCTCCCCACCACAGGATCCCCTTTCTTCAGGTGGGAGCACTGAGGATCGGATGAGGCTTTTAAAGTCACAGGCTGGTCATCAGAGAGTAAAGCTTAAAACCAGGTCTGGGGGCCTCCAGCAGTGTACCCCTAACACTACTCCAGGTTGCTTTCACAGACAATCAAGCCAACACAGAGCCTCCCACACCACGAGCTCGGCCGACTCCCCTTCCCGTCCTGCTCTCCCTGGGTTAGTCCCTCAGCCCAAGCCAGAGCTGCCTTTGCTGTCCCTGTCTCTCAGCTGAAGTGGTCTGCAAGAGCCAGGCGGGCCAGCCTCCCATCCAACTGCTTCCCCCAGCAGGAGCGGAGTCCTGCCAGGTTGGCACAGTGACTTCTAATTAGACGTCATCTCCTGCTCGGGCAGGAGGCAGAAGGCAGGTGGCAGAAAGCAGGCGGGGCCCAGCAGGGAGCAGCAGTTAGAGGGTAATTAGCTGTGGATGTGGACTAGCTCCCTTAATAATGAGGCTGTTCTGGGCAAGGGACACTTAAGAGGAACATCGCCGCAGGTATACCTTCCTGCTCCCAGCGACATGTCTTGGGTGCCACCATGAAGGAGGAAACAACTGACATTCTTTGTGGCCCAGGCCCCCTGCTGACCGGAGGGCTCCTTCACCCTCCTAACACCCAGCCTGCAGGTGAGATGCTGAGAAGCCGGGGGAGAGGGTAACCTCTGAAGGGCACACAGCTGAAAAATGGCAGAGAAAGAGGTTGAGTCCCAAGCCTTGTTCTCCCCATGGGTCAATGCTCTTCCTCTGCCCATATGCAGACGTTAAAGCATCTGATGGGTACTCATAGTTGATACTGAGGATGATAGCGAAATAGTTTGTCATCTGGTGGGCAGGGCTGTGACCAGCTGGAATAGACCCAGGCCTGCTGGAGGCTGTGCCTTGGCTGCTGGGAAGGGCCAAGAGGATCCCAGGTGAGGGGCTAGGGTGGCTGGGTCAGCACAGGGGTGAGGGAAGCAACGTTTAACCAAGTGGTTTGGAAGAATTTCAGTTTTAATTACCAACATGGCTGCCATCAACAATGCATCATGGCAGAACCTTAGCCACTATCGGGTCTGCCCTGGAAGGTGGCGTTCCCTTTCTAGGCCACAGGACCATGGCCACGGAGGCTGCTTGTGCCTTCCCGCTGAGCACATCCTTCCCCACACCCGAGCTGGCACCCAAAGCTCAAGATGGGTGACTCATGGCTTCTTCCAAGAGCAGGAAACAGACTTCCCAGGCAGGAGGGAACCCCCATCTGTTTAAGGCAACCTGTCTGTCTGGAAGAGGGTAGAAGTGTTCCAAACACTATAGCAGCAGCTATGCCCAAAGTGCGATCTGCAAATCCAACAGATTGTCCTCAGGAAGGGTTCCCTGGGGAAATCTGTTTGGGAAACATGCATGCCTCACTCCCCCTTGAAGAGTCACCATCATAATGACATGTTAAAGTTTCTCAGAAGTCCCAGTCCCTCTTCACTCGATTTAACCCGACATTTCCCAGGCATATTTAACCACAGAGCTGTTCTTTGTTTAACCCCACTAGGACTCCAAGGGCACACATTTTCCTTGAGATGCAGCTTTAAAACCACTGTCATAGAAAAATTCCTTTCCGATTTCAGCAGCCTGGACAACACCACTTGGCCACAGCTAATGCCGGGGGAAACGGTGACTGGATTCAGGAGAAAAGGGAGGAAGGTTTGGGGAGAATGGAGGCTGGTCTGTACCCCAAGGGCCCATACAAGTCCCTGGATGATCTCCGTCCCTCACATAAACAAAGTCCATCCACAGGTGGGAGTTCAGGCAGCACCCAGGCCTCCCTTCAAGGTGGAAGGAAGGTTTAACCATGCAACTCAGTGCCCAAGCACCAGGAGACAGTCCCTCGGTGCTGAGGGCTCGGGGCTGGACTGGTTTCCGTACCAGCTCCACCTCTGCGCAGCTCTGTGGTCTTGGGCAAGTCACCTAACCTCTCTGACCCTCAGTTTCCAACTGAATACTTGGACTGCAATGCTTAGATCACAGGGTTATGGTGAGATGAACAACTTAACGATAACAGCCACACCTCCATCGCACTAACGGTGAACACTGCCTGTCTCTACACACTTTATGTACATTCACATCACAATTCCACGAGACACGTATCACTGTCCTCATTTCACAAACACGAACACTGGGGCACAGACTGGCTGCGACTCGCCCAGATTTGTCTGGGTGACAGGTAGTAAAGCCAGGACTCCAGCCCAGGGAGTCTGGTTCCCAGACCCACACCATCAACCATCACTCGCAGAGCCCGGCCACAGTAAATACTCAGCACATAGTCACAACAATTTGTGTCATTCTGCAGCAGAAATTCTATGGATTCAGAGATTGCAGGGGGTTAGAGAGGAGCCCATATAATGCAGAGAGATCGGGTCTAGGAACAGAAGGACTTGCAGGGGATGTCTCCACTTCCAGAAAGCAGGGCGCTCCTTCCTTTGGAGTCTGATGTCACATCACAGTGACACATCTAAGAAAGAAGGGAGGCCTCATGGAGGGGCCTCACCTTCCCCACTATGATGATGCACTGGTTATTAGGGCCTGGCGGAGGGCAGTTTGTCTTGCTCCATGTATAACTTCTGTCCTAGAGTCTAGCCTTGCATGAATCAAACATCCTTCAGCTGGACATGAACAGGTATTGGGCATGCCTGAGCCCAGGGGCCTGCAGAAAGCAGAGCCTACAACAGAGACTTGAGTGTGAGTATTTAGTTGGAGTGTGTGATCCAGGGACTAGAAGTGCGTGTTGGGGGTGGGTCCCAAGTCCCTGCTCCCCATGGGACTGCCAGGAGGACAGCCCCAGAAGAGGGGGAGGTGTTCATGCACAGGCTCCCTCTCCCACTGGCCAAGGTGGCCCTGTGGGGCAGCAACTTCTGCACTGCTGGGCTGTGCACGTGTTTGTGCTGGAGACGAACTTCCCCCTAGGGGGAAGCTGGTCAAAATCTGCATGGAAAGCCAACAGGCAGACGTGCATGGGGCTGGGCGTCACAGCTGGGGCTGAAATGAGAGGGTCGGCCATGAAAATTGGAGCGGTGCCCAAGGCTGGCTGATTCCGGGAGCTGTTGAGGGTTTGGGGCAGCCTGTGTCGTGATCATGTCTGTACTTAGAATGACTCAATTAAATGCAGTAAAGAATGAGGACTGTAACACCTGGAGAGCTTGGGAATGCACAGGTCGCTGAGCCCCAGGCCCAGAGACTGCATTTCAGCCCCAATGCTGCTGGCCAGGTGAGGCACACTCAGAACCATCACTGTCCGTCCTGAGACAGGGGGAAGAAGAGAAAGGCTTCTAGACCATGTGTTCTCAGGAGGCAGAGGCAGGGACCCATATTCCAGTCCAGACTCACCTCTGTCCTCAGGCTTCTACCTGTTAGTGAGTGAGAGCATTGCTCACATGACCTCAGAGGCCTTTTCTGCTCGGAAGTCCCTCGAGGAGGGGTGAATGAGGACAGCTGTCAGCAGCCCTGACGTTGAGGGGAAGAAGTCTGCCCTTCCTGGGAGAGTCCTGGGCATTCTGTGCCCCCCGGGCTTATTTCAGAGGAGCTGACAGCAACCCCCAGGCCTCTCCTCCCTGCCCCTCATCAGGCCACAGCTCTGTCTGGCAGACCCATAGGCGGTGGGATGTCAACAGGGCTGCAAGTTGGTGAGGATGAGGTCTTCAGAGGAAGCAGAGCCCAGGGAAGTTTGTGAGGTGGCCTCCGCCCCTTGCTAAGACTTTGATTTCATTGCCTCTGCATGGAGTTGTGCTCCGTGGCTGGCATCCGAGGTCCTCTCCAGCCAGGTCCAAACTAACTGGTCAGCCTGCTCCAGCTAGAACACACCCACAGCTCTCCTAGCGCCACTGAGGGAGAGAGGGCTTTGGAACCAGGCGGGCTTGAGTCAAATCCTGTGTGACCTTGAACAAGGGCCTGTGTGTGTCCGAAGAAGCTGTAAATTAGAGGTTAATCTCAGAGTTGTTTTAAGGATTGAATAAGATAAAGTAGATAATAGTAGGTCTGATGTGCAATAGGACTCAATGATAGCAGTTGTCACTGAGCCTAACGTACTATGTGACACCACCCTGGTCATTAAATACCATCTATCAACTGATAACACCCACATTTACTCCTCCAGCCCTGGTGTCCAGACTCCAACAGACAGCAGTACATCCAACACCTCCACACGGGCCAGTGATTTCCATAGTGGTCGGGGCATGTCTATAACTTACTCTCTCCCAAGACAAGATAATTGCTAAGAGGAGGAAGCTTGTCCCTTTTGTTCAAAAATACATCCCAGGGCCCAAACATTTTCTAGCACCTATAGCAGGTGCTAAAAAAAAAAAAAAAAAAAAAAAAGAACCCTGAGGAACAAATACCTTCATTATTATAGAATTTGATTCTCTCTCTCAGGTTTACATGAAAGAGGGAACTGAAGCTCAGAGCAGGTCATCGTTCAGCAAGTCATACACAGCCAGTCCCTGCCCGCCAGCTCAGACTCCCTCCTCTGCCCACCCCCACTCAGCTGCTTGGTGGCTTGTTGGCAGCAGGGAACTGATTGAGACCCATCACCCTGATTAGCCGAAGAGTCTGGGCTGCAGAGCTCTGGGCAGAGGTGAGCACAGGTGGATACAACCAGCGAGCAAGGCAGAGGCCCCATGCTGCTTGCTGCTCTGAGCTGGGGGTGAGGACCGGGGTCCACACAAAAGCCTGAGTCACAGGCTGAGCATCACGCAATTGCTCGAGATGACAACAGACGAGAGAGAGGAAGACGAGAGCCCGGGAGACGGCCAACTTATTATTTTTTTAATCAAGAACTCTCTATGGGTTTCTGCTAGACCAGCCTCAGGGTTCAGAGGTCAAAGAAAAATCTAGCTAGAAATTTTAAAAGGAAACAGGAAACCTTGCTTCCTGCTGGTTTGAACAGGAAATGGGTTTATAATTGGAAAGAGGAAGGTGTGAAGGGGGAGTGGCGGAGGGGGTTTCAGTGCCTGAAAATGCTGTTGGCAAGAATGGTCCACGCTAAGGAGCTTAGCTGTGCCCTGGTTGCCTGGGCGTGAGGGAGGGGGCAGTCCCAAGCGTGCACCCTGAGTTTGCACCCTTGCTGTCTGGCCTCTGTGAGCCTGTTTTCTCATCTGCACAACGAGAAAGGGGCCCACAGGTGCCGTGAGAATCACATGGGAAGTGCCTGGCACGGCAAATGGTGGCTGGTGCTATCCTTGTCACCAAAGTCTCCCGGAACTTGGAGAGATAGAAAGGTCAGAAAAAACTCTTCTGAGCTGGTGACAAAGGGGGCTTTTGACAAGCAGGCGAGGCGAGAAAGGAGTGCCAGGCAGAGGGAACGGCATAGGAGATGGCTCAGAGTGGGACTGTGGGGCCCTATTTGGGCCCCACAATGGACAAGTCCTAATTCTCTCCCTGCTCCTGACTGTGATGGGGCGAGGCCTTCTGGCCGGCTGCCTCCTCCCAAGGCTCCCTCAGTGGGAATCCCCGGAGCAGGATGCAGGAGGAAGGGGGCAGGGAAAGGTAGGGCAGAGCAACGGACAGGGTGGGAGCAGGCCGTGGTCGGGTCAATCAGCCTGCGGGGACAGTGGCAGCCCAAGGAGGAGCAGGAAGGTCTCCACCCCCCACCTAGGGCTGCTAGATCCAGCAAAGAAACAAACCAAAACCAAAACCAAAATGCAACAGGATACCAGTACAATTTAAGTTTCAGATAAACAGAAGACAATATTTTAGTCTAAATATGGAGAAGCTAGGTCATACTCATGCAAAAAAAAAAAAAAAAAAAAAAGAAAGAAAGAAAGAAAGAAAGAAAGAAAGAAAGAAAGAAAGAAAGAAAAGAAAATATCCTTGTTTATCTGAAAGTCAAATGCAACTGGTTGTCATTAGTGCAGGCCTTGAGCAGGGTGGCGGAGCTACCCAGGAGGGGCACCCAAAGGCAGGGACAGGAGACCAACCAGAGTCCCACAAAGTTGCCATCTTTGTACCAAATGAAGTTTAAGGGCCAAGGGCCAGACCACCCACCTTCCAGCTTCACCCAGCCCCTTGTCTCTCCAACCCCCACGCTCCAGCCTCCAGCCCTTTGTCCTTGCTGTGCTCTGGCCTGGAGAGCCGGGGTCTCTCCCCCGGCCCCTCCCCGACCCCCTTGACTTAGTTCCAGCTGTCTGCTAGGACTGCCTTCAATGCCCACTCCCCTGACACCCTCCCTCCCCGCCCCCCAGGAGTTAATTAGCCCTTTACTGCTTTTCACAGCTCTGAGCCTTTTCTTCATTACAGACAGATATCCTTCAACATTCACGTGTGAATCCCTTTTGTTTCTGTGTGGCTTTGGCTCACTACTATTGTCCCTCAGTAGCTGCCTGCTCCCCACCCCACCCCCACACCCCACCTTAGCAGGGGCTGCTACCCTTTTATGCTGTGAAATGGATGGGAATTGTCCCCTCAAGTGGGAAGGACACAGAAAAGGAAGGGCCAAAGCCAGAGGTGCTTTCATGTCTCTCTCTCTCTCTCTCTCTCTCTCTCTCTGTCTCTCTCTCAAGAGAGACAGAGAGAGAGAGAGAGAGAGAGAGAGAGAGAGAGAGAGAGAGAGAGAGAGAGGATCATCTCCAAACCTGGACAGGACAGTAGTCCATGGCCATGGTCAAGGGGTCAGCTCTTGAGGGAGCTGAGAGCGGGAATCTGCTGGGCATGCCCAGTTACTCACTTTAGGCAACATTTCCGGGCTAGGTAGTGATTGACACCCTTCTGGCTCTGCTTCCCTGGGAGTCTTGTCACCAAAGGCCCCACATCCTCCCGAGAGCGACTTGACTTCCCCTCCCCCACTAGGCTGTCATCGGAGGGCCAGGGCCAGTCCGTGACGTCCTGCCTCTGTCCCCAGCACCTCTCTGCCTGCACACATGGTATGAGCGCGACGGTGATGTGTAGGGTGAATGAATGAGTACATGGCTCCTTTCCTTCACAGTGCGTGAGATTTTCAGGGACTTGGGGAGGAGGGGAGAGAGGCGGCAGCAGCAGATGGCCATTGGGACCGGGAATAGGAACTAAAACGGGAAGACGATGCGGAGAAGAGGGCTGAAGCCACAGGCATGCTTCTCCATGGCGATGCTGTCTTGGATCAAACCCAGGGGGACTGGCTGGGCTATCACACATAATGTCTCCCCGGGCTTGTGTTATCATCTGATTTTGAACAAATTACAGAATTAAGGGGTGGGGTGGCTGGGCCTGTTCTATATTTGGCGCTGGCATGTCAGCGGAGCCTGAGAGAGCCTTCTGGGATTGTACTCAAAAACCTGATTAAGGTTTGTTTGGGCCAGAATGTCTCATGCTCTCCCAGACGGCCAGGGACCTCACAGGCTGGGGGTGGGAAGTCACAGGAACAGGTCATCCAGAGACACACACATCCCCGCCATCAGTTCCCATACATTGAGATGGGGTGGGGTTGGCAGCTGGTAGGTGCTGTGCCGCCAGAAGGTGTTGCTGGCACCTCTGATGGGACCAGATCACACCCAGCACCCAGGGAGGTTGGGAACACATGCAGCGAGGAACCCAGGAGGTAAGAATGAGTACATCTTGGAGGGAGGGGCGGGCTGGGAGGTGGAGAGAGTTGGGGGAGAGAGGGAGGTAGTGTGAATTAGGAGGGCTTCTCTTTGAAGTCTTAGTTTTTGCTACCATTAGAGGACATCCAGTGTCTTTGTCTGCTGACCATTCATTTCCCTCCTTCTGGAAACACCATTCTGGTTTTCCTTTGAGGAGCTGCCCAGCCTCCACTCCCAGCCCATGGCATCCAGGCAGGATGACACTCCCCTCCCAACCCCAGACCCAGGAGTGGGCCCAAGCCCCAGTCCAAGCAACAATTCTGAGCATGGCATGCTTCAGGGATGGCTTGACATGGAAACTGGGTCAGTCGGTGTCAGCCCTGGGACTTTGAAATGACTGGGAAAGATCTGTTCTTCCCCATCTGGGGTTGAAGCAGGTGGGAGAAAAGCCTGGAGACAGTCATTTACCTCAGAGGGAAACCAGTGCATGGAAGGCAGAACTAGGAGATGGAAGAAAGACTGGAGCACCTTGATCCAGCCACACCTGAAGCTCAGGGCCCACATTCTTCTTGATAACATGAGCAATAATAATAATAATAATAATAATAATAATAATAATAATAAAATAATAATAATAAAATCCCTTTGAGCTTAGTTTCTGTAACTTGCATCCCAAAGAACTGATCAATTGTTTTTAATCCTACACTCCAGCCACAAGAGTCTAGTTGCAAGTTCTCCGAGCATATCAGAAACCCCCCCACACACACACCTCCTGATTATTACTCAAGTTGTAACCTCTACCTCACGGCCTCCTACTCTACCCTTCACCCAAATCATGCCTCCTTCCAGGAGCATCGGTGATGTTACAGTCACATGACTTTCTGCCTCACTCCCACAGCAGACTGCGCAGACGTTAGTGATGGGCCCACGCTGTGGTACTGGCTACCCTCTTCTCAGACATGTTTAACCCTCTGCACTGAGCTCAGCACCACCCTGAGAGCCTGATGGATTTAATCCTCACAGTCTCCCCTCAAGGTGGTTCCTTACAATCTCCATTCCGTAGGGAGGCACTGGTTCAGAGAGGCTGGGAGACCCCCCCGCCGACCGCCACCCCTGACCTGTGCTGTGCTGGTCCTGGCATTGTTCCGTCCGGGTCTTTCTCCCCCTGTTTGCCACAGTGGTCCACGGGAAAGGCTTCAGGGTAATGAGTGTCAATTCCAGAGTCACCCGGCGTGGGTTCCAATTCAGGCTCCACTTCCTAGTAACTATGTAACCTCGGGCGCCGACTCCTCCGGGTTTTGTTTATTTTGGTAAATTGCACCTATCCTAAAGTACCCCATCTGAACTAAAGCGCAGCGTTCGGTGGCATTGAGCACATTCACTTTGTTGTGCAGCCATGGCCACCACCCACCTCCAGCACCGTCTTCATCTTGTAAAATGTAAACTCAGTGGCCTTCAGACACAAACTCCCTGTCCCCTCTGCCCCCCCCAGCCCCTGGCAGCCACCGTTCTACTTTCCATCGCCACGAACTTGACTCCTCTAGGTACTTCATGCAAGGGGAGTCACATAGTGTCCCTCCTTTTGTGGTTGGCTTACTTCACTCAACATAACATCCTCAAAGTTGATCCGTGTTGTAGCGTGTGTCAGAATTCCCTCCTTTTTTAAGGCTGAGTACTATCCATCACATGTATTGTACCTTCTTTAAAAAAAAAATTTTTTTTTTATTGATTTCTTACATAGAGGAAGGGAGAGGGATAGAGAATTAGACACATCGATGAGAGAGAAACATCAATCAGCTGCCTGCTATACACCCCCTACTGGGGATGTGCCATAACCAAGGTATATGCCCTGGACTGGAATCGAACCTGTGACCCTTCAGTCCGCAGGCCGACGCTCTATCCACTGAACCAAACTGGTCAGGTGTACCTTGTTTTTAAACCAAGGGTAGAACCAACCTGCACAGTAAATGCCAGGCATTAGGACAGGCATCGTGGCTGGGGAGTGAGGAGGTATCTCAGGGGACGAAGAACACGCCCCTGCTGCTGAGGACAGATCCGTGTGGGACTGCCACCTGCACCATCCCCCTCTCAAGCCATTGTCCGCTGGGGAGAAAAAGAGAGGGACTGGCAGCGTCTCCCCTGGTCTCGAGCCCGCTGTGGGAGATGGGGTGTCCCCGCAGGGAGGGAGCCTTCTCGACTGATTCCTCCCGTCTGGGGAACAGCTGCTCGGAGCCAGGAGCTGTGCCGGAGCCGTCACTCCCACTCGTCAGCTCGCACCCCAGCTGCCAAGGAAGTGCCCATCAGTGGGACAGCGAAGAAGACGGTGGGCGAGAAGAGTGCCAATCCAGAAACTCTTGGCCGAGCCCCCAGGGAAAAGGCGACATGGCAACCTCTCCCAAGGCTCTGCAAGGCATGCACACTCCCCATCGTGCCAGTTCGGGGGAGCTGCCTGCAAAGGCTGGGGAGGAAGGAGCACTGTCAGCGGATGCTTTGGGTCCAAAGCCCGACTTCCCAGGGCTCCTTGGGGATGGTGCTGCCTCTCCGGATTGCAGACCCCTCCCTTTCCCCCCTTCTCCCCCCCCAGCAGTGGCACTGGCTGAGCCACGCAGGGGGCTGGACCCCATGAGAACAGGGTGGAGAGAGGAGGGAGGCACGCTACAAATCACCTGCTGCTGGCAGCACTTGGCTGGCCAGGTGCCACTCGCTGGACGCCTAGCGATCCTGCCGCCCAGGGGACCACCATGACTTTGCCAAGTGCAATTGGAAAACTCCTGCCAGAGGCTCCTCTTTTCTCTTTCCTTTCTACAGGGAAGGAAACTAAGTCAAGGAAAAGCCACGGCCCTTTGCCAAGGAGGCAGAGAGCGGCACGGCCTTCTGGTGGCCCTGACTCTCCACCCTCCGACCTGCATTTTTGTAAGTTCCATGTGCTTGCTCCTCCACGGGCCCCACTCCTTCCAGCCCACTTAATTGAAGCCAATTATTTAGTACCCAAGACCAGCACGCACCGATTCGTGCTTTGTCCTGACAACAGGCCCTAAACAAGGAGTCCAGCTGTCTTTCTCCCCAGAGATGCTCGTTAGGCTGAGTTCAACCTCCAAAGGCCAGGCCAGGCCTGCCAGGGACGTGCTGCTGTGGCCGGAGCTAATTGCTAATGACTTCTGGGGCGGGGGAGGCCTGGCTGGGGCGCAGAGTTCTTGACATGGGAGCGAGGGTTTCTGGGAAGTTAGCAGACCACGGGGTGGGGGAAAGAGTCGGAGCGGTTGGGAGCCTTCGGAGAGTTGTTCTCCCTGGAAGTCTCCATGTCCTGACCTGTACATTGGTGACACAAGTGGGCCTTATGAAGTTATACCTGCAGAGTGCTTAGCACGGTACCTGGAACACGGAACATGCTAATGTTAGCTGCTACCTATCTGTGATGGTCACTAGGTTATCATCGCTCAAATATGTACTATTGTTAGCTTTGGAGTCAGGGGATCTAGGTTGAATCTGGCCCTGACTTTTATAGGCTGGGTGACCTTGAGCATGTCAGCTAGCCTGTGGGAGCCTTTTTGCTCATCTGTAAAATAGCTACCACGGTTGTACTGATCTCAAAGGCCTGTTGACCTTTGAATGGAATGCAGACCTGGCACTCTACGTAAGAGACAGCCAGGTTTGCACCGGGCTACAAACTCACAGGTTGGATCGGCTGAGAGACTGTACCTGCCCTCCCCTGGGGCAGCCCAGGAAAGGCAAGCATGTGCGTCTGAATCCTGCAGAGAGAGGTGGGCGGCGCCTGCACCTGCCTCCACTGTGGGCTCAGCACCTGCTTCCCAGTTGGGTGACTTCAGTGAGCTGCCCACTCTCTCAGGGGCCTCAGTTCTTCATCTGGAAAGTCGGGGCGATGATGGCATCCACAGACAAGACAAAGCTCTGAGAGCAGGGCCCAGTGGAGGCTAGCTCTGATGTTTACCCAGCCTTTACTGCACGCCGAGCTTTGCAAATGCATTTTGCTTCATCGAATCTTCCCAACAGCCCTTAATTGAGCCCCATTCCAGACATGTGGGAACCGGGTTCAGCAGGTTTAAAGTTATTTGTCTAACACCACCTTAGTAACAAACAGCAAAGACAGGATGTCAGCCCAGATGCATGGGAAGCCAGAGTTCATGCATTTCACCATGGAAACGTTCTGTATCCCTCCTCTATTCTGGAAGTAATGTCCAACCTCGACTCAGTGAAAGAAGGGGGAGAAAGTCAGGGCAGGCTTTAGGGCATTTGAGTCTTCAATGATGGGTCTGATGAAATCAGGTCGAATTGGGGGAGGGGAAAGACAGAGGAACAGCATGGAAAAGGTACAGAGGGAAGAGTGTAGGCAAGCATGTCAAACTCTTGGCCCAAGGGCCGCATACCTCATTATTTGGTCCGTGTTAGCCTTTGAGTTTGACATGCTTGGTGTAGGGCATGCTTGGAGGATACTATGGGGTCCCTCTGGGGTGAGACTCATTCAACAGTAGGAAGCCCTGATAAGCCTTGGCCCCTGGAGCCTTAAATGGAACTGGCTTAGCAGAGGCCCCTATAGCACTCTTCCAGCCCAGTGTTAGCTGTCACTACCAGCGCCCTGTTAGTGCTGAGCCCACTTCCTTATCATGGCCTTGACTGCTGCCCCAGGCCCTTGAGAAGAACACCCCATCCTCCCATCTCCTCACCCCGCCCCCCCCCCCCCCCCACTGCGGACATTGTGGGATGGATAATGCTTTGTTGCGATGGGCTCTCCTGGGTCCTGCCCTCAGCCCACCAGATGCCAGTAGCACCCCTTCTCCAGTTGTGACAATAAAAATACCTCCAGGCATCGCCGATGCCCCCAGACAGGGGAATAGCACCCCCAATGGAAACACCCCTGCTTTAGGGCTTCCCTCCCTGGGCCCAGGCACAGACCTTCTGTATCCTTTCCCCCAGATCAGCACCCTCACATCCCCCAGGGGGCAGCCCTCCTCCCCGCTCCCCACCTCTGCTGGGGTGATGAGCTCTTATCCGGGGCTCACATCATCACCAGGTCCCCGCTAGGAAATGGACCATAATTGCCTAGTTGTAGCGTGTCCTGATAAGATAGATGCACCGCCCTCACTCGGGCACTGCTCTCACCCTCTTCCATCACTGTGCAGAGCCAACACGAGCCACAGAGGCACTGGAGGCATCAATTTTGATAATAATGATAAATTTCAGTGATTTTCCAGAAGGTCAGCAGGCCTGGGGCAGAGAGGCAACTCAGCTGTTAAACTCTGATAAATCATCCTCATCACCCTGCGGGAGGAACAAAACGTTTTGTTTTTTGTTGTTGGTTTTTTTGGGGGTTTTTTTGGTCACAGTTTTTCTTATAAAGGCAGATATTCCAGAACGTATGGGAAGTAGAGAGTGAAATATCACACGTCCTGCCACGGGGACTGTTTTTATTTCTGCGGATCTGGCCAGGTGCCGGCCCAGTCTTCCTATCACTATAGGTTCAGCATATGAAACCTCAAACATCTCCTTTAATGTTGGTCCATGAGCTCCATCATGCCAGCTCTAGGATGTTTATCCAAAGTGCAGCTCAGGGACCCCAGGGGCCCATCCCCATGTGTGGGGCCTTTGAAGGTCCGTAGCCTCATAAACAGGAGGATGTGGGATTTACTAAAAAAAAAAATGGGTCTCCGGAGGGCAGTCAGCTCTGCGGGTAGACCATGCAATCCTGCAGCTTCATACTTATACAAATGTGGTGCTTGCCTAAAAGGGTTTTTGGAAGACAAGGGGGTGATCAGTTCCTTGGGTGGAGCCCTTGAGATGCTAAGATTTCAAAATTACATATAAGGATGTGCTATTTGAGATCACAGAGCCCTGCGGTTTCTAAGTGGAAAAATGTGGGTTTTTCGCAGGGAGAGCTCGACTTCTTGGGCAAGGCCACGAGGCCCTGTAGCTGCCAAGACCTCGGACATCAACACTCGATGTCAAGTACAGCTGGTGAGATACACGGCTCCCCGGGGCCTAGAGGAGGCCTGAGATGTCTGCCACACAAGAGATGGGAAAGCCTGCTCTGAGGAGACGCTCTGGGAGGTGGGAGCAGGGTCTGCAGGAGGCACAGGCAGCCGCACGGCGAGGATGACCTTGGGCCCTTGGCCTGAGCTACTTGCACAGACTCCTCTCTCCAAGGGGCTGCAGGAGTTACGCCCATGGGCCACTCGGCCATGGGTCGCTCACACACCTATTTAGTGAACTTGTACTGTGTGCCCTTGTCCCAGCCCTCCAGACCAGAGTGAATAAAGCCGACACCAACTTGCCTTTGAAGAGGCCACACTCCCATGGCAACGCCTTCCAAGTGACACACAAAATAATCGTTGCATCTCTAACCATAAGAACTAGGAAGGCCCTAACTGGTTTAGCATAGTAGATAGAGCGTCGGCCTGTGGACTGAAGGGTCCCAGGTTGGATTCCGGTCAAGGGCATATACCTTGGTTGTGGGCACATCCCCAGTGGGATGGGTGTGGGAGGCAGCTGATCGATGTTTCTAACTCTCTATCCCTCACCCTTCCTCTCTGTAAAAAAAAAAAAAAAAAAAAAAATCAATTAAATATATGTTTAAAAAAAAGAACTAGGAAGGAAATTCACAGGGTGTTCATCCCAGAGCAAGCAATTAAGGGGTGAGGTCCTTACTACAAGGGGTGGCCCCTCACCACGTTATCACTGAGCACTCATGGCCAGTCATGGCCAAACTGAGATTGGCTGTGTCAGATATTAAATGCATTGGCTTTTGAAGACAGACATAAAAAATACACCTCACGTTATGGTTTACTTGTTGAAATGACAGCATTTAAGATACATTAAGTTAAATAAATTGTGTTATTCAGATTCATTTCACCTGTCTCTTTTTGCTTTCTTTAAAACATGGCTACTAGAACTTTAGGAAGTATATGTGTGGCTCACACTTGATTTCTATTGCAGGGTGCTGCTCAAAGGTGTGGGGCTCGGAGCAGGGGCCCTGGTTGTGCGGGAGCTGGAGAAGATTGGAATGGTGGGGGCGGGGAAGATATGGGACACAGAGATTCCTGTGGCAATGCTAGACCCTGTGTTCATCAACCTATTGACTGCTATCCTCCCAAGTTCAACAATTACCACATTTTGCCACATTGGCCTCATCCGGGGTTCATTTATCTAGTGATGGTTAAGATTTTCCCAGGTAAGCCTTGGAAGTGTAGTCTGGAGGATTGCCTAAAGTGGCCACAGATCTTCTCCTCCCATGGAGAAATGAAGTCTATTTCTGCACCCCTTGAGCTGGTTGGCCATGCCACTTGCTTTGGCCAGTAGGACGTTAGCAAATATGACTCAAGTCCTCTTGAAAAGTGCTTGTACATTGAAGTGTGCCCATTCTTGCTGCTTTTGGAACAGCATTGCATGGGAAGAAACATTGACAACCCTAATGAATAGCCTGCCTATAAGCACTCCCTTTGCACGTGATTTTTGAAGCCTCTCCCATCAGGAGGTGAGGTGGTTCCCCCAGCCCTTGAATCTGAGCTGTCTTTAAGACTTTGATCAATGAAAACCAATAGAAGTGAGGCTGTGCCTGTTCTAAGCCTAGTCCTCAAGAGGCTTTGCAAGCTTCTGATCTTTCTCTTGAGCTCTGCCAGCTTCCACATGAATAAGTTCAAACTGGCTTGCCAAAGGATGAGAGACCATGAAAGGTAGAGCCAAGGCAGCTCAGTTATCCCCCTTGAAGCCATCCAAGAACAGCTGTACCCCAGCCAAGCCTCTGATGGCAGATTCATGAGCAAGCCCAGCAAAGAATCAACCAAATGAAGTCCAGAGAAGCAGAACTGCCCAGCCAATCTGCATACTTGTGAGCTAAACAAATGCTTCTTATTTTATGTTGTTAAATTTAGTGGTGTTTGTTATGCAGCAAGAACTAACTGATAGAGCGACACAGATAAGATTTGAACTCAGATCTATCTGATCTGACTCCAAAGTCAATGTCTTTAATCATCACAGCCTACCAATTATATTAAAACCTGCTGACATCCAAAGCTTTGAGGTAAGGTGGAAAATTTTCAGTCCAATAATGTGGGATTTATTAATTCTCTACAAGCAATAAGAATAGCTGCCCCATGCTATGATACCTTCAAAAGGCATACCATCTGAACTTTGGGCCCCAGAATAAAACATTAATGAGGAGGCTCTGCTATTCTTGAGGATGACAATTACTCTTTGAGACACCAACTTAAATTATCTTTCTCATTAGTGATTATGAACTTGTTCTTTTATACCTGCTGTTAGGACCCAGGAAGGGGCTACTTTGCAGATCCTGTTCTGCCTCAATAATTACCCATCATTGGGAACTGAGCATCTGTAATAAAAGTCTTCTCAATTTCCAGCATTTACTAAGCACAGTGTATTTGCAAACTTCTCAAAATCCTCTATTCATCCAATTCACTAGATTTGCTTTTGAACGAATTTAAAAGCCTCTTTGATGATATAATCACCACATGTTGTATTAGTGCTCTTCTCCAGGAGATCAGAAAAATTTATAGCTATTTTTCTGCATCCCTGTGAGACTGGTAGGCAGGAGTGATGGGGAAAGAAAGAATTCAAGTTATTTATTCTCCCTGCCTTACCAAAAGCGGAATTCACATTTTTCTATTGCTGCATAACAAATATCACAAATACAAAGTTTTAACACTGTACACACATTTATTATCTCATGGTTTCCGTAGGTCAGAAGTCTGGACACAGCTTAGCTTGCTGTTGGCCAGGGCTGCAGTCTCATCAGAGGCTTGACGGGGGAAAGACCTGCTTCAAGTTCATTTGACTTGATTTCAAAAGTACTCGCAGCACATATACTAACAGTCTGTGAACTGGAGAGTGACTTTTCTTAAATATAAATATTTGTATAGGGAAAGTATCACGTCCTTATTTTTGTTTCTATTTCATTTTCTTGTCAGAGAACTGAACTAAATGCTTTCATTGATTATTTAACCCTCATAGTGACTTTTCTAGAAAGTAAGTTTTATTTTCCACATTTTGTACAGAAGGCCTCCAGGTAACCTGGAAGGTTATGTGACTTGCCAAGGCCAGACAACTTGCAGGTGCCTGAGCATGACCCCCCAAATCCATGCTTGAAAACACTCAGTTGGCCTGCCACTTTCTCTCTTCACTCGCAGTTTCTCAGATTCTGCTTCTAGCCCAACAGGGGGTCCTATGATTGGTCCACCAACTTCTTCCAAGGCCTTGTTTCATGACCTAAAACCATCCTTTCCCTTAAAAAGTTTTGGGATCCAAGCTCTCTTTCTGTCTCTGTTTTCCTCACACACACATTTATATCCTCATAATACAGCCTCCTTTAAAAAAAAGACAGACCAAAATAAGAGTCAAACGTTGTTTTCCTATTGAGCAGTATGAACTAAGTAGACACAATCAGGAACCTTCATTTTTCCTCCCATCATGGCCCCAGCTCTGCTTTGCCTACTCTCTATTCAATGCTTAGATGACACCCAAGAAGGTCTATAGGCACTCTGTGAAGGAATAAGGACAGCCCGGCCTGTGTGGCTCAGTAGTTGAACACTGACCTATGAACCAAGAGGTCACGGTTCAATTCTGTGGTCAGGGCCCTTGCCCAGGGTGTGGGTTTGATCCCCAATGTGGGCGTGCAGAAAGCAGCTGATCAATGATTTTTCCCCCCTCATCATTGATGTTCCTATCTCTCTTTCCCTCTCCCTTCCTCTCTGATGCAGGTTTCAATTTCAGTATCTTCTTTAAGTACAGCCCAGCCTCAGCTTGGTCTAGGACCTGCCATGGAAAAGATACTTCTTCCTGTCTCCCTTTTCCTAGGGAAGAGGAACCTCACTCACCTCTTCCCTAGGAGTGCCCCCTCACCTTTTGCTGCGGGGACCCCCTCATTGAGGACCAGCCCTTTCATCTACAGTTCAGCAGGATGGCTCAGGCCAAGTGCCCACCCCAGACCCCTACATCCTCGCCACACCAGGCGTGGGCACACCTCCAACACCCCTCCCTATAGACTCATCTCTCGCTCTGCCATCTCTCCAGCTCTCTGCTTGTAGCCTCTGCCTAGAGCCGAGGTAGCACCACACATGCCCAGAGGGGCCAAGACGTTAAGGGGCTCTTCTAGGCACCCCTGTCCTCTTGGGCCTGTCTCACTTGACTCGGTGGAAGAATACCCAGGGGAGGGGGCGGGAACAGCCACAGTACCCTGCCTTGGATGGCGGCCTAGTCTCAGAATTTCTCCTGACTCCCAAGGCCTTGATTTCTATAGCTCAGAGTCCATATAAGGTTGCAGGGTTGTGGGGGAGGGGGCTGGGGACTGCTTCGACTCCTCTGAGTAAGTCTGTTTGGCCCGCTGTTCTGAATGTGGGACTACTCAGCACACAGTGCTTTCAGCAATCCCAAGGCAACAGAAAAGCCCCAATCAATAAGCTGCTACCCATCACGGTGTGTCCTCGCTTTGCTCAGCTCTCGGCCCCCCTAGGCGCGGCTCCAGCTCACAATGCAGGCGCTAAAACACTAAAACGCAGTGATGATTACACCCGGCCTCGGAAGAGGCTTGATCTCGCTGTGCAGGAGGCAATTTGCTGCCAGCCAGATTGCAGCGTCCTCACTGCTGGCCTGAAACCCAGCGTTTCCTAACTAAGTCCCCAGGCAGCCCAGATTAAGGTAGGGCTGGGAAGCCAAGTGGACTGGTGCTGGCTGCTCTGGTCTTCCTGGCTACTGGGCATGAAGGGTCAGTGCTGCCCCTGGGTGGCCCCCAGCCCTGCCGTGGGCCTCTGGACAGTGTGGTCTTTTAAGCCATCATCCCATTCTCCCTTACGAGGTGCCGGGTTATACCAGCAACTCTGGCACGTACGTCTCTCTGAGTCTTGCTGACGGCTCTGTGAGGCAGGACTCACATCTCCCTTTGGCAGAAGAGAAGACAGCAGTTCAGAGTAGCTTTCCCCCAAGTCATGTCCAGTGGATCATAATGATGAAGGCTGATTTCAAAATCTGTGCCGCTCAGTACTATGCTATGCAACTTCTGGCAATTAGAGCTCAGCGGCAAAGATCTTGGCTCTGGAGTTGATGGGTTGACGTCCAACTTGGCCAACCCTCAATTCTTTTTGACATTGAACTTGTTACACAGTCTCTCTGAGCTGCTTCCATGTGCTCGTTTGTAAAACAGACATCCCCACCGCCTTGCCCTCTAGTCTGAGAAACAAGTGAGGCAAAGCAGGCAAAGTGCTCCCAGCACCAGCATGTCCGGGTGCTCGAGCTGAGCACCGCTCCCTCCAGGGGCCGGGCCCCGCAGCCCTCCAGGGGCCTGGGCAATGCGTAATGTCAGCAGCTACGTGGACAGCCCTGTTGAGCACAGTGCCTGGCAGAGCCACAGCTCACCGGAAGGGAGGGAGCTCTCAGTTCCTGGAAAGCACTCACACAGGCAGATGAGAGGGCAGTAAACAGCAGCCTCTGTTTCTTCTGTTCCCCCGGGCAGCCCAGAGGCTGGCATCCCAGCAGCGCCCACTCCTGCAGCTAGCTAGTGTCCTGAGATAGAGCTGCCCTGGAGTCTCAGGAAAAAGTGGTGCAGAGAGGAGGGAGCAGGCAGTGAGATGCTGAGAATGGGCATGTATTGCCCAGGTCGGTTGCAGAGACAGTGGGTTCAAATGTGTCCGGGGCTGTCCTGTGTCCTCCACTCTCTCAAAGGAGCTGGGGAAAGAGGCCCAAAGTGGGGGTGGGGGGGAGCTGTGAGCACCCCTGAGACCTCAGAAGGGAGAGCATTAGGCAGATGTTCCCTCCGAAGTCAGGGGCTCTCCTGGGCACAGCTGCCCTGCTTGCTCCCCTGCTCACAGGCCCCCCGGGAGGTGTCTGAGGCAGGGTAGGAGCTGAGCCTCAGCATTTCTGAAGGGAGGGGGTGGGATAGGGGAGGCATAGATGGTGCTCTGTGGGAGTGAGAGGAGGTTAAGTTCAACTCTCTGTAAGAAATACTTCCTAAGAGATGGTGTTTTCCAGGTAATGCACTAGCATGAAGGGTGGGGAGTCCCTCATCCTTGTGGGAACATGAGCAGATACTAAAGAGAGGATTGGAGCACCAGGTGAGCAGTTGGCTTAGTTGGCCGAGGTTCGAGAGTCATTCTGACCCCTCTAACTCCAATCTAACAAGTCAGCAAGCCAGGTGATCCTCTGAGCAATGCCTGGACAGCATCCACCAAAGGCAAGAATGGTATCTTTTTTCCAAAGCTGCCGGTGGGAGGCACAGAAGTCCGAGGTGCTATTTCTAAAGCTAAAAACGGATCTGGTCACTCCTGCTGAGAGCCCTCCCCAGGCCTCCCCCGAGCTGTGATTGGAATGAAATCCACTTGCCTCACCGTGGCCAACAAGTCCCTGTATGATGTACCCCCGCCCCTCTGTTAGGATGCTGCCACCCCAGTGGCCCTTCTGACCCCAAACAAACCAGGCGTATCCACCTCTTAGGGCTCTGTCCTCACTGTCCCCCCCATCGCTCGGCTGGACCCTGCTCGGCCTTTAGGTCCCATCAAATGCCACCTCCCGAGAGCTCTCCCTGCCCCTCACACCCCCCACCCCCCAGGACCGCAGCTCTGAGTGACGCTCACCATATCACAGGGACCAGCCCCTGAGAGTGCTCTGTGAACATCCCGGTCTATCCTGCCTCCCCAGAATGAAGTGTTTTGAGCCCGAGGTCTCTGTCCTGTTCACTTCCATCTGTAAGTGTGTACCGGGCACATAGGAGGGGTTCAGTGAAGAGGCAGTGACTCCCTGACCAGCGGAGTGACTTGACCTATATAACCCCCCTGCACCTCCTAAGGCAGGTCGCCCTACTGTACAGGCGAGAAAAGCCCAGAGGAGCTTCCTATCTTGTCCAAGGCCTAACCGCCAGTAAGTGGCAGAGCAGGTGTGGGGGCCTAATCGGGCCTGACTTCCGTCTGCACCTGCACCACCAGGCCACACTACCGGGGCTGGATTTTAATAAGCCTGTGTCCTTCCTAGCCGGAGAGGAAGGGGCCGGCAGGCGCCTTCCCCTCAGAAGCAGAGCAGCTCAGTAGCAGTCACTTCCTGATGTCTGGCTTTGACTTGCACGAACATAGCAAAGTGGAGGCAAGAGTTTGCTGTGCGTGTCTCGCTGAGCAAGTAGCTCTTGTCTGAGTGTTTCTGGCAGCGTCCTCGGGAAGGGCTGGGCGGGAGAGGAGGGAACTGTGAAATCAGCATTCCGAAGCACGGAGAGGCTAATCACACATAATCACCATCCCAAAATTCATCTTGAGCCAGAGGGTGGTTGGACCCCAATTATGGGCCAGAACAACTAATGACAGTGCTCGCCTCAGAAGGGTGACAGCTCTGATTGCCATTCTCACTCCTACCCCCACCTCCACCCTGAGGCCCCCTGGGGTGGGCTGCTCCCCACCGCGGGATGGAGACTCAGAGACCTCTTTGCTCTCTGGGGCCGAGGCTTCTCCAGCTGTAGAAACACAGCCCGCGGCGTGGCTGGCAGAGACCATGCTGAGCCGTGCTCGCCAGGCAGCCCCAGCCTGTGCACCAGAGTCCACCAGCCAGGCTCAGAGTCACCATGCAACACTGGGTCCTCTCTCTCCCCCACACCCAAGCAGTGGATGGGGAGGCAGGACCGCCACTTCTGGAGCACTCAGGATGGGCCAGGAAATTGGTTAGATCCCTGAGCATGCTAACCCCCAGGCAACTTTGCAAGAGTCCATGTATCAGATGAGGAAATGGAGGCTCAGAGAGGTTAGTGACTTACCCACAGTCACACTGATAGTGAGTTCAGGGGACCAGATTTAAACCCCAGTCTTTCTGACTCAAAACCCTTGTTCTGTAATATCCTTGAGGACTAAGGGATGCTCAGAGTAGCTGGAGGGAGAAAGGATGTCAAAGTGGACATCCGGACAGGTTCCAAGAGCCCATCCTACTTAGGCATGGCACAGGGGAGGGGCTGTGGGCAAAGTGAGCCCTGTGATTAAGAGGGAACTGCCAGGATGGACGGCAGATTGCATGTGTGAGAGGTAGGTGGGGGGTTGTCCACAGTCACCTCCCAGAGGCAGAGGCAGGTTCTGAGATGAAGGAGAGAGCATGGGTGGGGCCAAGGTGAGGGGCAGAGGCAAAGATGGGGTGAGGAGGTGCCTACTCCTTCTGCTGGAGGGGCACTGAGCACTCAAAGGCTTTTATCTCTCTCCTCTGAAGCTCACAGATAGTTCAGCTGGCAAAGCCAGGGCCATGTGACAGCACGTCCTTCAATGTCTTCTTGCCAGGATCTAATGAGCTGCATACTTTAGATATTACCTTAAAGAACTGTTCCCAAAATACCACCCACTTAGGGCTACTTATCCCCGTCCCCGTCCAGCTGCCTTCCCCATATTGTCTGAGATGTTTTCCTCCAAGAAACCAAATGCTGGCGTCATGGTTGATTGTCTGGCCGGTCAAGGAGGCCAGCAGATGGATGTGAAGACAATACGGGGCTCCCTGCCAGCGGGGGACCAGCGCTCAGCTGGGGGAAGGAAGCCATCAGGACTTCTGTGTGTGTCAAAGTAGGAGGAGTCCTCTGAGGTCAGGGGTAAAGCCTGTGGCATTGGAAATACATCTTGGGAGTTGGGATGTGCCTAAGGCAGTGGTTCTCAATCTTCCTAATGCCACGACCCTTTCATACAGCTCCTCATGTTGTGGTGACCCCCTCCCCAACTATAAAATTATTTTCGTTGCTACTTCGTAACTATAATTTTGCTACTGTTATGAATCGTAATGTAAATATCTGTGTTTTCCGATGGTCTTAGGCAACCCTGCTAGCAGTTCTCAACCTGTGGGTTGCGATATTTACATTACGATTCATAACAGTAGCAAAATTACAGTTATGAAGTAGCAACGAAAATAATTTTATGGTTGGGGGGGTCACCACAACATGAGGAGCTGTATTAAAGGTTCAAGGCATTTGAAAGGTTGAGGACCACTGATCTAAGGGAAATACACAGATGAGCATGATGTGTAATTTAGAGAAGATTCCTTCAGGACAGTGGGCCATGAGCTCCAGCCAGACTCTACACATGCATTTAAGTTTCATGGTGATTTCACCAGGGATGTCTGTGCCCAGAAAAGGCGACGCAGAAGTTTACTTTGAGTTTAAATAACTGGAGTTCAATTTATTAAGCTGCCACATCCTTAACCTTAGTTCTCTCCGAAGCATTTAAGTCTGCTTGCAAATCTTTTTCTGTTTACATGGAGCAGATTTTAGCAGTCACTTCTGCAAAGCCTCTGAGTGATAGTTGGTCCTGTTTGTAAATTCTAGTTGGTCCCGTTTACAGATGTAAGTCATTAATTAAACATGCCTTCAACAATTCCTGTTGTGTGTATCACTTTAACGTTTTGAGTGAGTGGTTTCCCTTAAGGGGGAGCGAGTAGAGGAGGCACACGGGGTGGGGATGGGGTTCTGGCAATGTTAGAGTTCTCGATCTGGCTCTGGCTTACTTTGTGATGCGGGGGCTTTGCTCAGTGTATGGTATATCTAAAAAACTTCTTCACCTTAGCTGTTAGGTGTTCTTTTTAACCCATGTGTCTGGTGTTAACCAAAACTCCCTGGGTACTTGGCTAATTCTTCTACATCTGGTAAACTAAGTGTGTCTATGTGATGAACCTAAAATCCCCTTACATCGTGTACTTAGTAAGATTTCAACTGACACCCACACGTCGAAGTTAATTACTCAATTACATTTTAAATTAGAACCATTATACTCTCACATTAATAGGCCAACATTTCCTAGCCTATAACAGAAAAATAGAACACAGTGGTTCTGAATCCCAGGGAACAGTTGACGTAAGTGGAGCCTCCATAGCAGAGGAACCGCCTTGCACGTCTTACTTCTTGAAACCGGGGGCTGGTTTGAACTGGGAAAAACAACCTTTGGACGGGGCCAAACCAATTTTGTTTTACAAACAGCTGTTTATAAAGTCAACAGGAAAGCAGACATCCTGTGAAACCTGACCACAAGGACTGACATTATAAATTCTTTCTGAAGATAAAACCAGTAACTAGAAGGCACAGCTAACGAGTAACTCAGCACCAATAGGAATCTCCTTCTTCTATGGATGAAATTGCCCCCTTCCTTCTCTCACTAAAACCTCTTTTCCTCACCCTGAAATCAAGACACGATTTGGGTTTCTTCCTGAATCTGTGCTCCCACATTGCAATTCTTAATCCCAAATAAACACTTATTGCCTCTCTCACTTTGCCTTTCTCTTTTAATGGCCATAGGCCTGTCTACATGTAATACCAAACCGTCCTGGAGTTCAAGGATGTGCACACACTAAGGAGAACCATTAAGCCCATTAACCCGAGTCCCCTGCCCGCCAGGTGGCAGTTATAAGCCCCATTAGCTGAAGTTGCCAGGGTGGGAAATTTCCCCTGAGATGTTGCATGGGTTCCTTTTTGTGCCTCTGAGGGCCTCCCTGCATCCTGTCTCCAAGTTCACTGTCATGGGCTTACACAAACAAGGGCTTGTCTGCCCAGCTCCCTAGCCCTATCTCTGGATTCTGGTAATATACACACTCCTTACTTCATGTCTATGTCTACACGAGATTGATTGCATGCTTACATTTGCATGTTCCAATTCTGACCATATGTACACATATTTGCCCTTTGAAGGCAAGACTTTTAAAGGGGATGGAATCCCTCTTTTGCACTCTTAGGATGTGATAACTCTTAAAGACAATTACATAAAAAGGGATCCGATGGAATTTTCTCTTCTGCTTGGTCATCTTAAGCAGGAGAGTGAGGGGGCAGGAGGAAGGAAGACAGGGGAGGAGAGAGAAAGAATTTTAACCCTCTAGGGCTCAGATCTGTTTGCTCAACCCTCATACAGCTGAATGCCATCCATTTTGGTGGGCCTATGGGCTATCGCAGAATGAGCCACTCGCTGATGACAGCTCATTGGACGCGCCCTTGCAGCCCTGGGACCTTGTACCCAGAAGACTGCTCAGCAAGCATCAGCGAGTGGCTCATTCTGTGACAACCTTCAGGCCACACACCTGACGACATTCAGACAGGCACTCCCTGGACACCTCATCTCTTTTCTTTCCACAGCAACCTCTGTCTTGACCACACACGCACAGTGATTGTTCTCTTTATTCACTCCTACCATTTCTACATGGCTGGCCTATGCCGGGCACGGCTCCGTTCAAGTTAAGAAACTAAAAGGCATTTAATAGCTCACGTGGCTTTCATCTGCAAACAGCAACATGTTGATTGATTGCTTAGTATGTGCTAAGTGTTTTAGAAGCATTTGCTCATGTCGTCTCTACAAGACTTCTCTATGTCAGTTTGTTACTCCTTTACATGGCAGAGGAAGCTGAAGCACAGAAAGGCTATGTAATTTGGCCCAGATCACACAGCCTGTGAATAGCAAACACAGGTCTCTGTAAGCTCTGTGCAGGTAACCCCTAAGCTCCACGTTGCCCTATTAGAGGAGGGGCCAGGCTTAGCCCAGAACCAAATTTTGGGGGGAGAGGCCCAGCGAGACACAGCACAATGGAGGACTCCGGCTGTCTCCAGGGAGTAAACACGGCAGAGAAGGAGAAGAGTAAGAAAGGAGGCGGCAGGAGATGTTAAATGGAAGAATCAGAAGCAAGAGCCGTGCCTTCTAACAGCCACGAGAGCTTAGCACCTGCCAGGCACTGTGCTGGGCCCCGTTATCCTGGAATTCCTCCAACCTCGTGCCTTATGTGGTCTTTCATAGAGGTGAACCCCCCAAAAGTAAATATTGCAAGTCACAATGAGTAAAAGTAAAAGGGGAAAGCAGTTTCTTGTTTATGATCTAAACATCCCCCACCCCATCTTTGAGCTCCCATCCAGGCAGCCCTCCCCCAGTCAGGATTATCTAAAGGAATCCTCCTCCCCATGGTGGTAGAGATCTGCCCATTCTACAGATGGAGACATGATGTGTAAGGAACGGAATTGGCTTTCCGTGGAGGCCTGTGACCCAAATCCCAGGATTTCTAACCATTACCCTCTCTGCCTGTTGGGGGTGTTGTCAGCTCTCCAGCAGGGAGTCTACTCAGATGACCAAGGAGCCACATCCCTCGCTTACTGTCTGGCTAACCAGATTCACGTCTGGCATTTTCTGGGGGTGGGGGAAGAACATGAGAGGGAGGAGCCTTGGAGACTCAGAGAGGGTAAGCAACTTACCCAAGGCCACACAGCAAGTCACTGGTGGCCTCAGGACTAGAACTCAAGTCTTGTTAATCCCTGTCTCTTGCCTGACCCCTCCCTGCTACACCCCACATTCTGAGACACCCAGCCTGGGGCCTGCTGAACAGGCGTGAGGCGTGCTGACTGGCTTGAGATGAGTGTGTTTCGCTGTTCCTGGCATATGCTGCTCAGTGATTGTTCTGAGCCCATGTGTGTGGGCTCCTCCACTCCCTCGGCCTTCTATTTCTTTCTATGCCCCCAAACCGCCTCCCATCCCCCACCCACCCCCTCCAGCACCCAGCACAGCAACCACACGCAGCAGGTGCTCAACGGAGCTTGCCGACTGACGACTGATGGAGGCACTGGGCCATCTGCAGGGGCCAGAGTGGGTGTCAGACTCCCCCGCCCCCACCCCAGTGCCAGCTCCAGGCCCCAGCATGGGGGTCCTCCTGCGGGTGAGCATGATGGCACCGAGCTGCCACTGGGAATGAATGGGAAGGACTGGGACTCCTGGAAGGAGGTGGCTAAGAGTCCCCGGCTGTGTCCAGAAAGTCAGAGGCATGCTCCAGGCCAGGGGCCCCCACCCCCTCCCCCACCCCCACCACTGGTCTGCAGCAGAAGAAGGGGAAGGGAGCTGGCACACAGCCAAAAGGGCCCCACTTTGAATTTAGAAGCTGCGGGGTAAGTGTGAGCAGTGTAGGCAGCTGGGGAGAAAGGAGCGAAGGCTCCGGCTTGGGCTTGTCACGGGAAAGGCTGACTCCCAGTCTGAGGGACACACGGTGACGGGCACAGAAGGTACCGAGGGTTTGAGGACAACAACAAAACCTGTGTTGTCCCCGGAGCGTGATGTTCTCCAGTTTGTGTACAGGAGTCACCGGGGGAGCTTGCTGCACACCGGTTTTCGGCTTTCAGTTTTCAGTTTTCGGGCCTCCAGCCCCAGAGGCTAATCTAGCAGGTTTTGTGGAAGGCCTGTCAATTTGCATTTGTAATGAGCCTCCTCCAGCCCCACCACCAGGGGAAGCGGGCCCAGGTGGACATGGAACCACAGGAGGCACCTGTGCTTTCCTGGATGTGGCTCTGCCTGCCAGAGGCCCCATCTCATGCCCGTGTCCCCCAGACCCAGGCAACCTGGCTCCAGTGTCACTGAGGCTGGAGCAGGCCGCTGGAGTGGGCCACCAGGGCCTGGAGTCCCCACTTCTCGAGGGTGTCTTCTCTGAGAAGCCTCAGACCCCAGGCTGGGCTGGAGCTGGAGTTGGAGCCCCTGAGAAGGGACAGAAGAGAGAGAGGGTGCAGGAGAGCATGGAGATCTGGGCCCGGGCCCCCAGCAGAGGGGGTGCTGATCAGGAAGGGTACTGGCCACCCCATTCCCAGTGCTGAGTCCCCGAGGCCAGCCCTGTGGGTGATGGTCACAGCCGACAGCGCGGGGAGGGCCTCAGACCAGACAGCCCCTTCCAGATGGGAGACCAAGGTTCCAGGTGTCTCCATCTTGAGCATGGGTCCTTCTGCAAGCACAACTGTTAACTGCTGCCATCAGCAATCTCTGGTCTCAGGAAACAGTGACCTCTGTGTGCCTGAGACCCTGTAGGGACTTCCCGCCCACAGAGAGAAGATTGGGTTCAATCAGGTAGAGCAACCGAAGGGCAGTGGCTACCTGGAGCTCCATCTCCAGAAACAACACAAATGCTCATGCTGAGCTAATGACCAGCGTCTGACCCAGGCATGGATGGCACACACTCACGTCTCATTCATCTCTGCTGCCGTATTTCCGGTCTGGTTCTGTCACCCACGCACAAGCCCGCAGGGAGCAGGCACGAATGGGGCCAGACCACAGGACATGTCATGGAAGACGGGAGCCAGGGCTAGCAAAAGCTCCTGACTGGAGTGCCCTGTGCCACTCCCTGCCAGAATTTGGGTCTAAGGCCAAAGGCTGCTCTCTTTGAAAAATACCCGCTCCTTCCTACCTCTGGGCCTTTGAACATACTGATCTGGTCTCAAAAATATCTTTCCTTGTTCAGAGCGAGTCTCAAATACCACCTCTCCTCCGTGAAGCTCTTCCAGATTCTCCTCCCTCCAGACAGAACCTGCCCTTTCTCTGCAGCCTCAGCCCCGGGGCCTGCACCACATCCCCACCCAGTACCTCACCAAGGTCACGACTTCCCAGCTCTACACACGCAGCACCCATCCCGGTGCGTCATAGGTGTTCAGAGACACTGAGTGAAATGAAAGCCTTCAGGGTTCTGACTCATTTGCCACCTCATTTATTCTATCAGGCATTTTTTTTTTTTTCTTAGACGAAAAACAAAAACAACTCTGGACCTGCCGATGAATAAGGACTTAAAATCACATTAGTCACCAGAGCCCAATCTTCTCTCTCCCAGAGTCCGTCTCCTAATCGGCTTTCTTTTCGGCCAAATTGGGTGTGACTTTGTCCCACTTGGCTGCAGCATTGGCAGGTCTGTCCAGCCACACAGATCCTCCTGCGGGGGTGAGGGGGGGAGAGACAATGAAAAATGTTCCTCTGCTGTCCAGGAACCGCCAGGCTGACAGGCAGGCTGGGCACAGGCCGATAAGTCCCTATCTATGCGCCCACCCGGCCAGGGCCCCTGCAGAGAGGAAGCCCAGGAGCCCTCTCCATTTCCCCATTGCCATCATTTACAAAGAGGGGCAGCCCGGAAAAGGGAGTGTGTGCACTCATGGCTGTTTTCTTCCACTGCTTCTTAGTTAGACTCATCCTCTTCTCTGCAGGCATGGGCCGAGACAGCAAAGGTGGGGACTTCAGCAAATTAGCCAGAGATGGTGCCTGGAGGGGAGGAGGGGCCTCCGAGGCAGGGGATCCCTCCAGGGCAGAGGTCCACAGCAGCCTCGGTTGCCAGGAATGCCACCCGGCAAGATGCTTGTCCCAGGGCTCAGCAGGACAGCCCCTCCTCTGGGACACCGGCTCTGACCCCTGCAACTGGATGAGGGGCCCCTCCTTTGCACCCCCACATCCCTGGTGTCCCTCCGTCATAGCCCTGGTGGCACACTTCCGCGGCTGCTTCTTGCCTGCCTTCCCAAAGGAAACCGGACACTCCTGGAGCGAGCAGCGGAGAGCCGGGCCGAGGCAGCATCCATGCCTCCGTGAGCGAAGGAAGGAGCCGCTGGGGATGGGCTGGCAGGGCGTGTGGGTCTCTGCCGGGAATATCTGTACTGGCTCTTTGTACTTAGCATTTGACAATCGCACGTTCTGTCTTTTCTGCTTCCTTCTACTTTGTCTTCCATCCCCGACACAACACTACACCTACACACGCCCACACACACACACAGGCACACACCCCCATACACAAACCACAGACACATGCAGTTAGACACATGCAGGCTTACCACAGACTCTGGACAAATAACCCAGAGTAAGACAGTAGCACCCATACGCCACACAGTAACGCGTGCACACACAAAGCAGACACCTACATCCTTCCATATGGGCACGTACACCCACACACGAGACGCACATACACACATGCAGACACAGTCACAACCATGCAGACAGACAGACCTGCCGCCTTAAGGACACACACCCTGGTGCTGTGCTCCTCGGACTTCTCTTCCAGCCAGGGACTTCCTTCTTTTTCTTCCCTTCCCCATCAATCTTGCTTTATGGCGAACGAAGCGCTTCCCTCTGGTGACCCCACCTGCCAACCTGGTGGAGATCTGTGCCAGGAAATACAGAGAAAGGTCAATAGAGTTCAGATCTAACCCCTTACCCCCATCCCCTCCGCCCCCCATGGCTTCCCTCAGTCCCTGTTTCGGTCCAGCGGAGGAAACAGGCACCGAAATAACAAACATGAGCTCATGTGATCCATCCTTCGGTCCAAGAACTGCTGCTTGAGTGCTTCCTGTGTGTTTGCCTCATGCTGGCTTCAGGAATACAGAGACAAGTAAGGTCCCGTCGCCATGGCCTCAAGGAAGCCCCAGACCGGAGGGGAAAGAGACAGGCCGTGATACAAGCATAATCCCTTTTGGTCATTTACAAAGAACCGTGGCCTCCCCAAGAAGGGAGTGTTTTCATTCTGTTGGGAGAGACTCAGGGAGGGGGCATTGGGCTTTGTGGGTTGAAGAGGAGTTCGCTGTGAGGACTTGAGCGTGGAGTAGGCTGGCATTTGGTGCAGAACAAAGGCAGAGACCTCAGAGGGGCTGACCACCGTCCTGTGGGTCAGAATTATAATGACGAGTGTGTGGCTGGGGCTGGGGAGAGTGGCCGGGGCTGGGGCCGGGAGGTCTGAGGTAGGAGATGAGGCTGAATAGATAACCAGAGGCAGAGAACACCTCCAGTTTACAGTAGAGGAGGTTGGGGCTCAGGGGGGGTAGCCTCTGTCCTTAACCTCTGTTGGACTCTTTTCTGCTCTCGGGGCCACTGCCAACGCCACTGCCCATTCTCTCCGAGTGAGACCAGGCTGCTTGCTGGTGGCTGAGCAAGTTAAAAGCTCAGAGCAGGTGGGAGGCATCATTATGGTAGCGCTATTCTCTAGGTCCAGCTTGGCAGATAATCAGCAGCTCAGCAGGCCCCCAGCTGGGTGATTTGGGCTTTTGAGGAGGCTGAGCTGCCCCAGCCCTGGATGGGGCAGTGAGGGGTGGGGGGCAAACACAACACACCGCCTAGCAGCTGGTTGGCAACTATAGGCCTGGGTAAGAGGCAACCAGGAGTGGGAGCACCTCCCCTTTCCGATGTCTCCTTCTCCCCTGTTGGTTCTTCCATCCCAGCCACCCTCTCATTAAGCCCACTCCCCCTCCCACCACCAATTACTTCTTATCACGTAATTAGCAGTTCCTACTCCTCCTAGTTTCTCCTCCCCTCCGTCCCTGGTGAAGCCAGGGGCTGAGTCATTTTCCTGGAAAGACTATTGCCTGAGAAAGTGGTCCGACCTCCGCCATTTCCCGCCCTCCCCCGCAGCAGTGTGGTCTCAGGAAAGCCACTTCCGCTCCCTGAGCCTCAGTTTGCTCACCTGTACACAGAGCGGGAGGTGCTAGTCCAGCTGGATTAGGAGCACAGAGGGCTCACACCTGGACTCCTCTGTTGCTCACTCTGTGCCTCGGTTTCCCCCTTGTGAAATGTGGGTGAGGAGTGAAGTCAGAGGTCGAAAACTAATGACCCTGAGGGACAAATTTAGTCGCTGTTTCTTTTGACCACCATTTTGTTTTGTGTTTTTTTTTTTTTTTTTTTTTTTTTTTTTTTAAAGCAATTTGAAGGCACACACCCTGGGCCCTACCACTTACTACTCTCTCACCCCAGTCACTTCCTGTGACCCCCCCAAAGGCACCTGAGTCTGAAACCCTTGGCCAGCTGGTCTCAGGGTTTCCATGAAGTTCATCTCTAGGTTTTGGGACCTTGGGTTATGGGACAGGTAGGGACCCCCTCCTCTAGACACCCCTCCGCTACAGCAAATGCCAGGGTACAGTGGAGGTGGTTGTGCCAGCTGCTCCTCTTACAATGTATTCAGTAAATATTCAACATTTACTGATCACCCAACACAGGGAAGGCCTTGAGCAGGGGGGTGGCAACTGCCTCCATAACCTTCTATCTTCAGAGCCCAGAAAGGAGGCTGACACGTTAGGGGGCGGTCAGGAGATATGTCACGGGACCGAATGACAAATGAGTGTGGCAGGCATTGTCCTCTCCCACCCACACTCATTTACAACGCGAGAGGCAGAGAGAGGGACACATAGGAAGCCTCCCTACCCAGAATAATGATTTCCTCCTTCCCCTCATTTGTAAAGACCTTACATTTACAAAGCACTTTGACATCCTTGCCAGCCGTCTCCTCCAGATAATAGGAATCTGTGATCTATCATCCCTATGCTGCAATTAGGCCCGGAGAAGCAGGACAGACCTGGTGTACCAACCCCCTCCCCCCGCCCGCCCGCGCCCCCGCCCCCGCCCCCGCCTCCCTGGAGACACTGCTCCCCTCTGCTGTCTGGCTCCTGGCTGCCTCCCCCTCTCTGTGGCTGCCTTTCTCCCTTGCTCTTATCACTCAAGATGAATATAAATCCATCTGTTTGTTTCTGTGTGTCTCTCTTTCTCCGGTGTTTCGCTCTCTTATGTCAATTATTTGTTTCTGTCTTGAATTCTCCAGGCTCTCACCCTTCTTGTGCGGGTGGCCCTGTCTCCCTCTGTTTCTCTGTCTATGCTTGCTCCCGTTTTCCTTCTCCTGGGCGGTCTGTCTCAGCGGCCTTTCTCTCCATAATCAGCCTTACTTCTCGCTTTTACTCCCAGGCCCCACGGGGGTGCGGGTGGGTGTGGGGGTGGGGGTGGGGATGGGCTGCAGGGCCGGAGAGAAGATCTTCCAAGCATGCACAAAATGGGCCAGTTAAAGCGACAAGGCCGCTCAGCAGTTGAACCAGGAGAAAGGAAAAATACTAGCAGCCCCAGGTGGAAAATAAAGGGAGAAAAGCGAATGCAGAGTCCAAAGTCACAGTGCATCCTGGCCAGACCAACAAGGGGTGGCTCCTGCCCCCCCAAACCTGGGGGCTGGGTTGCAGAGATCTGTCCTTTAGCAGGTGTCCCTGCCTCCTCCTCCACCCCTGCTGGCCCTTTCTCCCCACCTGGAGGCAGCTCAGAGCTGCCAGACCTCCCAGGGCCCCTTCCCAAGTGCAACTATCCCAACTCTCACCTTCAGGCTGCGGTGGCAGCTGCTGCCCCTCATGACCTGGGCACCTCCGGCCTTTGGGGTGCAGGGAGCTGGAAGCAGGGAGGTGGAGGCACCCCACTCCACTCTCAGGTCTTTTTCTTCTGCCCCCCCCCCCCATACCCAGAAATCCAGGGCCTCCTGGGGGACACCTGGGCTGGAGGTGGAAGGGGCTGGGATGGTGAGCACCCCAAACAGCCTCTCTGCCTCACAGCTCCCAGTCCAGGGGGGAAGCCAGATAAGGGAACAGGCAATGACTCCCGGTGCGGTCCTGGAGGAGGGGCCCTCACCTCAGCCTGAGAAGGGTTCCCCAGGAATCAGCATCTGCTCCAACCTGCACAGTCTGCAGAGGGGCCTGTGCAGAGCGGGGCCGTGGGGGCTGGGCTGTCTTAAGCAGAGGAAAACATAGGGACATTCATGGAAATGAAAGTAAACCCATGAGGCCTCGGCGCAGGGGAGTAAAATTATATGTGTGGGAGGAGGGTGGTGATTGCAGTCCCGGACAGAGAGCTTAGAATGTATGCTCAGGACAATAGGGAGTCATAGAGGGGTATAGGTGGGGAGGGGCACCATGATCTGTTCCTTTATGGAGATTCTGCTTCCTACAAGGGGGAGGAGGGACAGATAAGGCTGGAGGTCAGGGCAGCCGTCCAGGTGCTACGACAGACCATCAGGGGAGAGGCAGCAGGCAATGAACATGCTAAAAAAAAATACTTGTCAGCTGAATGAGTTACTCAATCAGTCATTCCCCAGCTGGCCTCCAAGGCTGGGGCTGTGGCCTGGCTCAAGGCCCTTCCGTACCTCCCACCCACTCCTCTCCTCTTCTTCCCACGGGCTTCCCCCTGGGTTGCCCCATTCTCTGCACCTGCCTAGATTTATCCCACCTCTATGTCTTTGCTCATTTGGTTGCTTCCTTCTAGAATGTTCTCCCTCATTCTCACATATTGAAGTCGTATCCATCTATCGATATCCAGTTCAAATGTCCCCTCCTCCAAGCAGTTGTCCCTCCTCCTCCTCCCTCCAGGAGCCCGGGAAACATTATCTAGGCCTCTCTTACCGCATAGGCCACTCTGTACCTTCTATATGGTTCTTCGCATCACCTAGTGTCCCCTATAAATTCAGAGCATCTTTGGGGTTGAAATCTGGGTTTGATTCAATAGCCATGCAGGGCCTGGATCAAAGAGAAGTCTTGATCAAGGAAGGAAGAAAAGAGGAAGAGAGGAAGGGAAGAGTTAAGATGTTGGGGTGTAAGGCTTGAATTGCTTTAGCTTTTAGTGGATAATCCATTTCTGTGCTATTTCTGTGACTCCCTAACTAGACATGCCCACCATTTACTGAGTTTGATATTAACATTAAAAAAATCCTGATTTTCTTCTTCCCCTAAGACTTACTATGACTTCAAACTCATATGTTTGCCTAGCCACAGAAATATATGAATGGATAGATAGATAAATGTCAGGATGGCTGGATTGGCTGGATTGGCTGGCTGGCTGGCTGGATGGAGTGATTGACCAAATTAATGCCTAAGAGGAAATCCTATAAAAACTATTCATGATAAACTATAAATGATGTGACACCAGCATTTGGTGAGTATTAACCAAGTTCTAGCCATGTATTCATTTGTTTTCCTGGCACTAATTGAGCCCCTATTCTGTGTCAACCATCATGGGAGCCAACAGTGAGCAAATAAGCAGGGTGTCTGCCCTCACAGAGTGTCTCCTCTGGCAAAGGAGACAGACAAGAAGCTGAAGAATCACCAAGATAATATACAGCAGGGTAGGCATTATGATAGAGAGCATGTGGAAGCCATCTGAGCAAAGAGAAGTGGCATGCATCACTCATTCAGGAGTGTCGGGAAGGCTTCCTGGAAGAAGTGGCATTCAGGCTGTGCAACTGAGTAGAGGGATAGGGAGGGAAGCAAGCCCAGCAGAAAAAACAGAATGTGCAAAGGGCCAGGAGAGAGCACAGGGCAGGTTTGGTTTGGGAAACTAGAGATCAACCGGACTGAAGCACAGAGGGCTGAGGACAGCAGGGGAACAAAGGACAGAGCCAGATCTCTAAGAGCTCTGAGCTCCTAGGGGTTTTATGCGGGTTCTGCTCGAGGAGCAGCACATCCCTTAAAGGGTTCTGAGAGGGAGAGACCTGGCCAGGGACACAGGAAGACCATTAATTGAATAATATCTTTCGAAATTCCTTCTGTTAACACAGAAAGGTTATTTTCTCCTGATATTTTCCCATAAATAATGTTGTGCTCAAATCTATAAATCATCTGGGAAATTAAAAAGCAGGAAACCTTGTACTGCTTTTCTTGGCAATGAAAAACCAAGAAAATGAAAACAGAATTAACCTCCTACCCCCAAATTTAGAGTTTCTCATTGACCGGGCTGAAATCGTTCCATTTCAGTTTTATGGAAACAGGACTCCATTTCATATTTCCAGTCCAAAAGGTTAAAAACTCAGAAATCAAAGCTTGCGTCTGTTAAAATAATACTAAGTTTCATTGAAATAGAATAACCCAGGATGCCAACGCTTATTCTTTTTGGATAAATAATACACTTTCTGACTTGGATACACTTCAGAACCCATTCTCGGGGCTTCACAATAGCTGTGATCTAACCTATAATTCACATGCTAAAGAAAGGCCTGCTTCAAATAGCTTCGGTAAATACGATTTTTAAAGTGCCATTTGATTTTCTGATGTAGCTGCAAAAGCAAACATAAAACAGAAATCCTTGTTTAAAGACATAGTAAATGCCTGTCAAAAGGAAACCTACTCCAATCAATCCATCCTGCAGCCAGCATGGTTCCTTAATTCATTCCGCTGGTGCATGGAGAGATGGGTCCTTCATCAGGTGACAATGGGTAGGGAAAGCCTTGATCAGAAGGTGGGTTTTAGAGAAGGTGCTTGTCATTAGGAAAAGAAGAAGAAAAAACAGTTGCCCAAACCGGTTTGGCTCAGTGGATGGAGCGACGGCCTGCGGACTGAAGGGTCCCAGGTTCGATTCTGGTCAATGGCACATACCTTGGTTGCTGGCACATCCCCAGTGGTGTGTGTGTGTGTGTGTGTGTGTGTGTGTGTGTGTGTGTACAGAAGGCAGCTGATCATTGTTTCTCTCTCATGGATGTTTCTGACTATCTCTCTCCCTTCCTCTCTGTAATATATTTTTTTAAATATATTTAAAAAAAAAAAAAAAAGTTGATCCAGGCAGAAGGACTAGCAGGTGCTGAGGTCCAGGGACAGAAGCAGACAATGTGGATAAATGCAGACCAGTGTGTTGGAGTCCCATCACCACCACCATCCCCGCCTCCATGCACCCTCTCTGCAGCATTGTCACTGACATGCTGGGCCAGTGCCTGCTTCCCCGGGTGCCCCATGGCTCCTGTCTGTGCCTTGTCTCCTCCTTCCTGCCTCCTGGGTTTTCTTGCCCAGCTCCCTTCCTACCTCCTCTCCAGCCTGCCCTCTGGCTGCTGGTGCTGAGAGCTGCTGGTTGGAGAGATGAAGTTAGATGCAGGCGCATACATATTTTAAAAACCCAGCCATTTAAGGACATGGCGTCTCTAAACAAACACTTAAAGGCCGCTCTCTTCTCCGCAAGGGAGGCAGAGCCAAGACCTGGGTCTGGTGGGTGGGGCGGGTCCCTGATGGAGGAGAAGACAGTTTGCTTGTTCAGACCCCCTCCCTCCAGGGGTCTTGCGTGACCCCGCCACTCAGCCCTGGCTGCTCATGGCCTGGAGGCTATATTGCTGGTCTCAGGCCAGTTGGCGCCAATTAGTCCAATTATCCTTGGGCATTTAGCAGAGATTTAGCTTCTGTAGCCTTTTTTCTTTTTTACATTAACTTTCTAATTTGTTCTTGTTATTCTGAAATATGTTATGTACAGATAAAATGATGTATATAAATATCCACATTAAAAATAATCTATATAGTGGTATATAAAAGCCAAAGTGACTGTTCAACCATTCAACCAGTAGCTATGATGCGCACTGACCACCAGCAGGCAGATGCTCAATGGCCAGGCCTGGAAACATGGAACAGATTGATGAATCTCAGAGGGAAGTGGGGAGGGGGAGGGTGGGAAGAGATTAACTAAAGATCTTATATGCCTACTAGGGGCCCATATCTTGGCCTGGTCTGCAGGGATCGGGTTGAAACTGGCTCTCTGACACCCCCTCAGGGGTTCTAGATTGTGAGAGGGTGCAGGCTAGGCCGAGGCACCCCCTGGTGCACAAATCCATGCACCCTGTCTCTAGTTTATTTATAACAAATAAAAAAAATTAATGCTTCACCACCAGTCTAAAAACTGCATTGCCAATGCCTCCTAAGTCCCCTGTGCACCCTGACACGTGTAGACCCCATCCTCCCGCCCAGGTTATCCACCACCTGAATGTTGAGCTATTGAAGCCAGCTCACCAAAGACCAGCAAAATACTTGTAACAGGAACATGTTAGGTTTCTTAAGCACATAGCTACAAGGGAGCACGCAGCCCATAGAAACCTCAGGCTGCCTTGGTGAGGTGGCTGGAGGAAGCAAGCGCCTTCAGGATCCCACCATTACCATTATCATCACCATCACCATCACCATTACCACCACCATCATTATCACCATCATCATAATCATTATCACCATCACCATCACCACCACCATCCCCACCACCATCCCCATCCCCACCACCATCCCATCACCATCACCACCACCATCCCCATCACCATCCCCATCACCATCCCCATTACCACCACATCCCCATCCCCATCCCCATCCCCATCCCCATCCCCATCCCCATCCCCATCCCCATCACCATCACCATCACCATCCCCATCATCACCACCACCATCCCCATCACCATCATCATCACCATCCCCATCCCATCACCATCACCACCACCATCACTGCTGTTATGTATGCTCTCTGCTGCCTGTGCAGGTAGGTCATATCTGCTGTGGATGTTTCATGTGTGTGGGTGTGGATCTGTGTATGACAGGTGGTTATTGCAGGAGGGGGTGTGGGAAGACTATTTAAAGTTTGAGGCTGAGCAGCCCTGAGGAACCAAGAAGTTGGATACAAATATCTGGGCCCTGCGGCTGTGGTCCTCTCCTGATCCTCAGTCTCTGCGAAGGCTGAGGAGCAGGCTGCCAAACAAGCATGGGGACTGAGTCAGACGAGGGCTGGGACTGGCAGTGGATCCCGGCAGTTCACTGTGAGGCTTCAAACTACACTTTGCCTTTGTGAGCCTTAGTTTTTTTTATCTACAAAATGGGAATAATCATAACCCAGCCTCGACGGATGGTGGTGAAGATGAATTAAATTTAAGTGACATCTTAGTGGCTAGCATGTAGTTGGAGCTCCATGGACACGAGTCCCTTGTCTCCATCTGGGGAAGGGCTGGGGCCACAGGTTGATCCCTGATGCTGGATAGGGAGCGGGGGGGGGGGGGCTTCTGTGAAGGTCCTCTGACCCAGTCTTGCCCCCCAGCTGCAAGGAGGACCCACAAGAATGGGGCATGAACAGTGAAGGGGTCGGGGAAGCCAAGAGGGCAGGAGAGGGAGGGGGTGGGGAAGACAGAAAGAAAGAAAATGTAGGAAGAAGAAAGGAAAACAAGAATGAAGAGGAGGAAGGAGGAGAGGCATGGTAAGACACTGGGGAAGGAGTAAATGAAGAGAAAGGAGAGGGGACAGAAAGAGGAGGGGCGTGAGTGAGGGAGGGATAGGTAGAGAGACGGATGGGAGGAAAAGGAGCAGGAGGCACTTGGTGTTCCTATCAGACAGGAGGAGAGAGTCCCCAGCCAGAACCGCAGGCCAGCCCTGCCCATGCTCTGTCCAGCTGCCAGCACAGCCATGGGGGAGGGGGAGGCAGAGTGGGGTGCAGGACTGGGAAGGCTGGCCTCGCCAGCTGCTTAATGACCTCCCTCCTCCTCCACTTGCTGCCACAGTGGGCCCCCACCAACCTGCCACCCTGTTCACTGGGAACAATGGGGAGCTGTCGGGAGCTGTGTTACCAGCTGCCTCTTCAAAAAGAGGAAGGGGGAGGGGGGCCGAGGACAGCAACGCTTCCCTGTCCTTGGCCTCAGGGCCACCTGCCTGCTCAGTGCAAGCAATGGGGGAGGCCCAGCAACTGGTGGGGCCACATTGGGGTGCACCTCTTCCTCTTCTTCTTTCTGCATACTCCAGGGCACTCTCCCAAGGGGTTCCCCTACATTAGGCTGCTATTTGCTCATCATGGTGGGGGGCAGGCAGGAAGAAAGGGCAGTGCAGAGAGCGCTACGGAGTCAGGACCTGTGGGTTTCAGTCTCAACTTTGTCACTGTGGCAGAGACGGCCAGCTGTCCCTCAGTATCTCCTCCATGTCCTGATGAATGACACCCCTAAACTTGGGCTGGTCAAGTGGCTGTCTGAAGTAAAGACTACATTTTCCAGTCTTCTTTGCTGTGAGGTGGCCATGTGACTAAGTGCTGGCCAATGTCATATGACTGCAATACCTGGGCCACATCCTTCTGGGGGAGGGCATGTTCTTTTCCAGCCCTTCTGCTTTTCTGCTTTGGAATGCAGACCTGGTTCCTGCAGCCGGGGCAGCCGTCTTGGGTTCTGAGGAGGAAGTCACATGTTGAGGATGGCAGAGCAAGTTGGGAGCAGCTTGGATCCCTGATGATCACAGAGCTGCCATGTCAGCCCAAGATGCTTATTTCTTGTTCTTTTTTTTAAATATATATACTTTATTAATTTTTTTTACAGAGAGGAAGAAAAAGGGAGAGAGAGAAACATCAATGAGAGAGAAACATCAATCAGCTGCCTCCTGTACACCCGCTTCTGGGGATGTGCCCGCAACCAAGGCCCTTGACCAGAATCAAACCTGAGACCTTTGAGTCCACAGGCTGATGCTCTAGCCACTAAGCCAAACTGGTTAGGGCTACTTATTGTTCTTTACTGGAGACAGAATGTATAAAATGCTAATTGGTAGATATCTAACTCCTGGTATGACCCTGGCCAAGTCTGTTTCTGCCTCTGAGCCTCAGTTGATCCATTTGAACAAAATGAGAGTTTTGGACCAGGAGAGCATCTCCAAGGGCCCTTCCTATTCTGACATTTTAAAGACAGAACCCAGGGTAGAGGTTCATTGCTGAGGCTAAAGGTCCTGCCTAGTGAACTCACTTTACAGCCTACCAGGAGACCCAGAAAAACAGAATAGTTCCCAAGAGCTGAGGGTCCATCAAGACTGGGAGAGGGTTCGCCTTGGCCGGTGTGCTCAGTGGTTAGAGCACCAGCCCTTGCAGCAAAAAGTCTCAGGTTTGACTCCCGGTCAAGGGTGGGAGCGTATGCTGGAGGAGGCCAAGAGATGTTTCTCTCTTTCTTTCTTCTGTCTCTGTCTCTCTCCTTCCTTTCTACTTTCTCTGAAAAGCAATGGAAAAAATAGCCTCCAGAGAGGATTAACAACAGCAACAGGGGACTGGAAGAGGTAATATAAATAAGTGTCTCAACAGGGCCCACCAGGCCCTACCTGATTGAGGCCCTGCCCATCTCTCCCACCTCCTCTCTTGTTGCCTATACTCCAGCCACACTGACTTCCTTCCCAGGGTGCCAAGCTTGTGCCTACCTCAGGACCTTCGCACTTGTTGTTCCCTCTGCCTAGAATGCTCTTCCCTCCAAACCTCCATTTAGGCCTCAGCTCATTGTCATCTCCTCAGAAAGACCCACTCAACTCTCCTGATGTTGCCATCCTCCACTCCCTATTACAATGAAGTTGAATGTTCTTTATAGAATCACTTCCCAATAGCTATCATTTTGTTATTTTTTGGTTTTCTTTTTTCTTTTTTTTTCTAACGTCTCTAGTCAAATGTAAACTCCATGACAGCGACCACCGACCATGCTAACTGCCAGGTCACTAGGACTTGGAATAGCACTTGGCACATAGCAAGTGCTGAATAAATGTGTGATGACTAAACGTAGGTGAGGACAGGAGGACAAGAATTGACAAGGAAATTGACACTTACTGAGCCAGGCACCGAGCTGGATGCCCTGTGCGAATCATCTCATTCCCTCTTCCCAACACTCTCGGGTATGAGTTGTTATTCCCATTTTTCAAATCTGGAAACTGAGGTTCCAGGATCTCAGGTGATATGATCTCGGATCCCAGAGCTGTAAGCGGGACTGGGGTTTCAGTCCAGGCGCCCTGGATCGTGTCCGGTGGGTGCTCATTATTCTGGCCAGACCAGTCACCCTCAGATGTCCTAAATCCTCTCGTTCAGCCTCTCCCTCCACGTGCTGAGCAGCTCCACATTGCCTCCCAGGCAGCCGCCCCACTGTCTTTGATCTTCAGCGTCTTTCCTTCATCTCCGAGGAGACGGTGCTCAGAGGCTGTGGAATCATAGAGGCACTGAGAGGCGTGAACAGATAGGCCTTTTCCCACTTTGAAATGTGAAGGCTGTTTGTTTCCGGCTGGAAAAGAGGATGGTGTCATTTCCAAGCACATCTTCTGCCAGACTTGCTTCAGGAACTGCTGCCTGCTCACCTCATGCGATCTTCATGCCAACCCTGGCAGGGAGGCAGCTGTGTGGCCTTGAACTGCTCTCATCACCCCCTCTAAGACTCAGTTTTAACATCTATAGAGCTGGATGTCAACACCAACATTACAATGGCTGAGAGGTCAATGGGATAAAGGGTGGGGTAAGGGGACTTGGTTTTAGGGTTTAATCAAGAATATTCCCAATACCTTGACCTCCATCTTGTGGGTGACCCCAGACCGCTGACTGAAGCATCCTGGTGTCATAACATATCAATATATCATGAATTTGAAGAGCATCCTCTATCCAGAATCCTCTCCTCTCCTGGCCATGTCACCTTAAACCAATCCCTTCACCTGGCTGACCTCAGTTTCCCTTTATGTAAACTGATCAGTCTAGGTGTCTCTTCCAGTTCGGAAATCCTGAGGCATCTCTATGAAAGGACAGCTGTGTTCCAGTCTTTAAACCCGGTCTCTGGGCAATGCACCGAAGTCTGGAGGTGCCTGCAGGCAGGAGAGGATGGTGGGCATATGACAGTTCCCCAAGAAATTTGGGAGGCTGGGGAAAGAGCTGTGCAGGCAACATCACATCATTGTCAGAGTGCCAGGGAAATGTCAGAACAAAATGTGCTGGCTGAGATCTGGAAATGAAAAACCCATTCCTGGCTTCCCTGAAGCAAATCCCTCTCTACTTCCCAACATCCATCTCGGGGAGGGGAATTAGTCACGGCTCAATTCTCTTCAGCACCACGGATAGCTCCCGGGCTCCCCTTCTAGGTTCCCACCCAGGCCTCAGTGTACCAGACACAGTGCCTGGCACCACGGCCCATGAAAGGAACAGCTTTGCTCCCCTCCACTTGGGGCCTTACCATCTGGTTCTGGGAGAAGATTGACATGCAGGGAACACTCAACACACAGTGCCGGGCGTTCATTCATGCTGCAGAAGGACCCTTCCTGCCAATGTTGGACTTGACTTCCATTCACACAGTTGGTTGTCATTGCGCAGCTGCTGTGAGCCTGGTTCTGCACAAGCACCAGGAAGGAAGCCTACAGATGAATGAAGACTGGGCCAACCTTTGAAAAGCTTAGGGTTAGTGGGGGAGATGGGAAATCAGTAATGAAGCAAAATGACTCACACTAATTGGGTGATCGTATGCCAGGCATGGCCCTAGGAGCTTGACACATAATGACCTGGCTACTGTGTTTAGTCCCATTTTACAGATGGTTAAACCAAGTCAGCTGACGGGCCCCAGGTCACTCGGGGTTGAAGAGGCAAGGCTGAGATTTGCACCCAGGTGGTCAGGCTCCAGAATCCTGCCACAGACTGTGAGGCATGGAGGGGGGGGGGGGCACTTGGATCAGCCTAGAAGAGGGTGATGGAGAATTCCTGGAGGAGGTGACACCTGGGCTAAATTTTCCCAGGTGAGGAAGTAGGGACAGGAGAGAGAGAATATCTCATGGGAAGCCCGAGAAATATAGCATCTCATATCGGTTCCTCGTGGCTACCGCAAAGGGTGTGGGGATGGGGTGGCAGTGGAAGGAGAGGCCAGAAGGGTCCCCAAGGATGGGACCTTGGGAAGTGTTATATTAAACAAGGGAGTTTGGGCTTTATTCTGAAGCACTGCAGAGATACCAAAAGGTTTCAAGCATCGAAGGAAATGGAAGAGATAAGTCCTTTGGAAAGTGGTGACAGTGCTTTGGGATGGTCTAGACATGGCCATCGGTAACAGCTGATGGGGCTGCTGAAGAATGCCAGGTGATGGAGGATAAGGAGGGGCTGGGGTGAAGCAATAGAGCAGGGGGTTTGACTTCGGGAGTCCTTGAGGAAGGCATGACCTTGGATTAAGACCAACGGCTCTGGTCGCCCATCTCCTGGGTCCATAGCCAAGACTGGGAGTGAGAAAGCCATGCCATAGGCTGCCCACTTTATAGCTCTTGCATTTGACTCACAAACCCCCCTTGCTCAGGACCCAGCTAGCTGTACTTTACATACAAAGCAGATTGAAGAGGAAAGTTTTACAGGATGGAGAATGGCTGAGGCAGATACCCAGGTAGCAGGGAGAAAGGACAGCTGACATTAGGAAACCAAAACCTTTCTTAAAAAGCCCTAACAAGCAGCATCAAGAGGTAGATTTCACAAGAATCAATACAACTTACACGAAGGATACTCTATTTAATAAAGTATGGAAATAGGTCACATAAAAAAAAAACAAAACATTTTCATCCAGAGGCTAAAATAAAATTAGAAAATGTGAATAATCAAAAGAGCAAGCCCTCAGCTATACCGGTTGACAAATTTCCCCTAAGATCCAGAAGACTGAAAGACCTTGCTGTGCCTTGCATTTCCAGAACCTTCCAGAACCCTATCCTATCCATCAGCTTACCCGATCCTCACTCCCACCCTATGAGAAAAATAGGCAGAGGGGCCAGTCCTATGTCACAGATGAAAAAAACTCCTGTTGGCTTTTCCCAACCTGCTCAAATAGTTTATTATCTTCCTGCTCACGCTTAACCCCTATCTCCCGACTGGCAGCCCAGAGCTCTCCTGTCCTCCCCGTTAGCCTTCCTTCTCTTCCCTCCCCTTCCTGGGCAGGCCACACCCACAGGTGCTGGGCACCTGCTGCTGTTGATTGCCAGGCGAGATGGCTCTAAGCAGAGGCCCTCTCCTCCCCAGATCTACATGCAGTGACATCACGGAGAGCATTTGCATGACCATCAGCTCATCAGCACCCAGGCCTCCCACATACTGTCCCTCTAAGTGGGCAGGTGAGCCCTCTCCCTGGGACTGAGCTCATGAGACTTCTGCAGCCAGACCTGCACTGCAAGTTGTGCATGTGCTTCGTCACTGAATGCACAACCACTGGGAAAGGAAACAGTTAAGACCTGTGTCTCCTCCATTTCTCAGGCTAAGAGACTTCTGAAGTTAAGGATTCGGCCAAGGTCATGCCAATGATAAGTGGTAGAGAAGGAATTTGAAGCCCAGTGTCTGACTCTAAACCCTGGGCACCTAACAGCTCCAGCATCTTCCAACAGAGGTGCAGTTTGCTAGGGCTTTATGGTGTGGAAAGTCCCACAGACTTTTCCTGGGAAGGCAGCTCTTCCAGGCTCCTTTCCCCACTGCCCTACAGGTACCTGCTGCCTGAGAGTAGTCCTTGGTGTACCTGCTCCGTCAGAGGAGGGGGCTGGCGAGGAGTTTCCAACCAAGGAGAGGGTGTGGCTGGGTCCTTAGAGTTGGGCAGCCTCCTGTAAGGCCTTCTAGGGAGCCCTGAGCTGCAGACCCAAAGCCCGACAGAGCCAAGGCCTGTGGTCAAGGCGCTTCATGACCTGGGCCACTGTGTGATGAATGAGCTCTGATGGCCCTTCCTGACCTGCCTTCCGGGAGGTTGACTTTCCAGGGTCTGGACACAGAGGGAGGACACAAGCCCAGCCTCTCAACGGTCCCGGGGCTGGCATAAGGTGAGGCCCCGAGTTGGGGCCCAGGCAGGCTCACCGCCTGCTGTGATCCAGTAGCCCCAGGAAGAGGGATAGAAGACACAGCAGCCTGGACAGGAGTCTCCCTCTCACTGAACCATTGGGCAGCCGAGATAATCAATTCAGTGAGTGCTCAGTCAGGGAAGCCTTCCTTGTGGGGGGAGGGGTGGGGGCGCCAGGAGGCATGGGGAGGGTGGCATTGAGCTGGGCTTCTTATGCTGGCTGACGGCTGGGCAGACTGTGGAGGGGAGAGTATGCCAGGTGAAGAGAATAACACATGCAAAGGGACGGAGGTGGGGCTGAGTTTACCTAGTAGGTGAGGAAGACTGCTCACTGAGGTTGGGCAGGTAGGGGACTCAGAGAGCATGTGACCGGTAACACCAGAACCCAGGTTTCTTTGCTCCTAGCCCAGGGTTTATCTCAGTCTGAGCCCCAGTCTGCATTTCTACCTTTTTGTCTGTCTGGGGGTCATTGGTCTAGGGCCTGGGATGGGGTCACCTCTGCCATGTCAGCTGGGCAGGGCCCAGGATGAACATCCACGAATTCCCCTTGCCTCCCCGCTGAAGCCAGGAAACCCTGACCACTGTCCAGGCCCAAGGCCTCCAGGTCCTTAGATCCCAGGTCCTTTGGCTCCATCTGGTGGTAAATCTACAAAATAGTAACAGGGGCCCTTAAGAAGTGTCTGGGGTGGGAGCTGTGTAGGATGAGGAAAGTGAGAGGAGGGGTGAGACGGGAAAGAAGAAATACTGTTTTATAGCCTCTGTGCACCACCATGTACTTTGGTAAGAGACACCCCTTAGCTGCTATGCACAGCCCTCCCTTGAGCCTGAGTTTACTCATCTGTAAAATGGGTATAAATAAACCCATCCTTATAGTGTTACCTTTGGTGAGTTTTGATTGAAGGGCTCTGAAAATGATCTGTAAACGGTGGTGGTTACACGGTTGTAAAAAACCATTGAGCTGTACACATAACACTTGTGCAGTTTATGTAAGTTATACTGGTAGTTCAATGAAAAGACAACATTAGGGGCAGCTGTCTCTGCCCCCTTGGACCCGTCTCCTCACAGGCCTCCCCTGCAGCTATGTGGAGACCCAGGCCCAGCACCCCTCGACTGTGGTGCCCAGGACCTCACTCCAGCACTTTCTCATCTTACCCCCAAAATGTCTGCTAATGCAAGAATGAACATGTTTACCCAGCAGGCCAGGCAGCTGGCACAAGTGTGAAATTTCTTTGAAGTCTTGGGTTTTGTCTCAAAATTACATTCAGATTCTGTATTCCGCTCCATGAGGTTTCTGTTTTTTGTTTAAATCTAAAAATAGTGCTTGAAATTACTTCCACTGAAGAAAATGGACTCTCCAGGAAGATAATCGGCTCATCCTCCAGCTCAGTGCCATGGACCTCTGGGCAGCTGGAAATTTGAAAAATGTTGGCCTCCACCTTTGGGTAGACTAGATCCCTGGCCTTTCACCTCTGACCTGTGCACAGACACCCTTCTTGAGCCACCTCTAGTTGTGGTCCCTCTGAACTGTAGTTAATCCTAACCTGTGCCTTGGGGCTATCACGAGAGACAGACTCTGCTCAGGGAGGACAGAGGCTTGGCAGTGCCAGGGCCCATCATTCACCTGCCTATGAAGGAAAGCAGCACAGCCAGGGACAAAGGACACAGCAGCACCCTGATGACATCATTGACTCTCTTGGAACCTGCAGAACCCTGGCTATCCCAAGGTGCCCATAAATTTCTCTTGCTTTGCCTAAGCTAGTAAGAGCTGAGCTTTGTCATTTGCAGCCACAAGAGTCCTAATCAATCAACGTTCCCTAGAGAGGAGAACACTCTGGGGCACCTGCAAATATGTGGAGGCCATCATGGGGAGCAGGGTTCATGGGCCAGAACCCAGACTGAGATGTAGGAGATGGGACGAGGCAGGAGAAGGATGGGATGGAAGTACTTTCTGAGTCATATCCTTCCAGAGACAGGAGGATCTACTTTATCAGATAGTGAGCTCCCTGACCTTGGAGGCATGTAAGCATAAACTGATAATCTTCTTGTAGAAAAAATGTAGAGGGATTGAGGCACTAGATGGGGAGGAGTTGACCATCCTATATAATAAAAGCCTAATATGCAAATCAACTGAACGGAGGAATGACCAGTCACTATGATGCACATTGACCACCCCGGGGCAGACACTCAATGCAGGAGCTGCCTCCAGCCTGCAGGCCCTAGTCCAGTCAAGGCGGATGCCAGTGGGGAGCAGCCCCCCCCCCCAACAGCCCCACCAGTCGCCCCACAGATTGGCCCTGATTGCTTGCCAGGTCTAGGGACCCTACCCATGCAGGAATTTAATGCATCAGGCCTCTAGTTTATCTTATAAAGTTGCTCCCTTTCTGAGACTTTAACCCTACAACACTCTCTAAGCCCTGTCCAAGGGTGTCATTTCCTTGCTCCAGTGACCAGGACTGTAAAAGTCACCACTCCTCTCTCAGCTGGAGGCACAGGGGGAGGGCAGGTGGGTGCCTGGCTCTGTGATACCTGTCCTCGGCAGAGGTGTGGTACTTGGCCACCCACACATCAGGATTCTAGCAAACAGGAAAACTCAGTGACTCAAAATGACTCAAAGTAACCCTAGTCTGAATCTCTCCATTACTGCTGTGGTCTATGTTCTTTGCGTGCAAACACCCGTGGGAGCGGCAGATTGTAAAATCTTGGCAATGCTGAGTTTAGCACAAAGAATTTCCCATCCCCTTTCTAGTGGGACAACGTCTCACCCACGAAAGATGCTTCTGAGACCAGAGCCAAGACGTGGAGGCCAAGGGTTGGAGTGGAAAAGTTCAGGCCGAGTAAAATGTACTTGCAGAGATCTGACTTCCTCACAGCTCACCCCCAACCCTGCCTGAGTTCACCAAGGAAATGTTCAACTGTGTGCAGTGGACAGAAATGAGTACGGCCGGAGCATTAAGATAAGGAAGTCAAGTGCACAGTATAGATTTCTGGGAATTTCTTCTCTGCATGTCACAGATGGAGCCCCTGAAACCCAAGCATCTAGCAGGCAGGTACAGCCAAAGGGTGCTTCTGTGACTTGTGGTGATGGCCCTCAGAAGGAGGACAGGCCACTCTGCTCTGGCCACCCCGACACAATGACCTCACCTAACAGCTCAAAGACAAAGGGTTCCATCAGAGTGCCAGATTGGTGACTGCCCAACAGCTGCACTGGCGGCTTCATAATCCAGGCACTGCATAACCCAGAAGACACCTTTAAGATACTCCATGTCTGTAGTGTTATTACTCCAGTTCTCCAGCAGAGGGAAGTATAGTATTACAAGGAGGAGGAGCCTTTTTCTGATTTGCCCAGAAACCATCCTGCTCCTTAGGCAGCAGGAATCTGGGAAATGAGGATCAGCTCTCCAGACTCTAAGACTAAGATTCTTTTTCCTATTTGCAGAACCTCTGCTGTTTCATCTCCACATTTCCAAATGACCTGCGTATAATACCAGTCCTTGATTTCTTCACTGTAGACATCGTCTTGGACTCACTATGAACCCCAAACTCCCCCTCCCCGAAATACATGCACACACTTTCTCTCCCCTGCCTCACCCTGGTTTTGGTTAAATCACCGTCTACACTATTTCTGTCATCTCTGCACTGATGCAACCTTGTCATCATGATATTCTAATCAAAGTTGCTTCTGACCAATATACTAATTTCATAACAAACTAGCAACAATGGACTTGGGCCCATGGCAATCACTAGTTTTACCAAGTATTCCATCGCCTGGAAGCAGGTGGCCTACCTGGAAAGTGGAATGGCCATAGGAAGACTCAGCATTATTCCTCTCCTATCCACAATAACGGCCAGGACACACAGAGTGGGCGTGCCTTCTCTCCCTATTGGCTAATAACCACTTACAGGATTTTTGCATCTCGTCCCCACAACTTCGAACTCTGCTAATTTGGAAATCTTTGCTCCCCATGGAGAAACCCTCCCACCCTGGAACACGGCAACGGGCCCACTCGGCTTAGTCAGTAGGACTGGGGACTCTGGGTTCCTCCTGCCGTGAACCAACAGTCACAAGAGGAGGTTCTTCTATTGTCTGGAGTAACTGATCCACAAACTGGGCTGCTACTCTACAATAGATGCACTCTGTCTAAAACCCAGAGGACTGTCTGGGGGCACCTCTTAATTCTTCCATGTCCCCAAATGTAAAGCTACAGCAACCACACAAGGCTGGACCACTGGAAAACCAGACTCTTGAGAAACGAAGATCTGGGTCACCCCAACCAAACCAAGGTTTTGGCTGAAGGAAAATGGAACTTGGCATGAATAGTAGAAAGAAGTTGTGAAAATCAGTTATGGCCTGGTGACCAGTAGGGAAGCAAGGAGGGTTGCACCGATGTGTATTTTCTTCTTGCTTATCATGTGTGTATATTTTATATTTGTATATATTACACATTTCTTTTCTTCACTATCCTCCTTTCCCCTGGTGATTTTGTCAAAGGATTGTTGATGAACAGTTTAGTCTTTAGATTCCAGAGTAGGTGAAACTGTGACTCAACCTGAGGAGCATTAATATCATCCATCACCCACAGTGAACATTGTGACTGCTACCCCATAGCGGGAAACAATGAATGTTAAGGACCATGTATCTCCCCCTTTGAGACATTTCCATGCCCCCTCTTCTGTGCCCTGCTCTGCAATACCGGGGTTTACTCTGAAAGTTCGTCTCTCGCTTGCCAGCTGGCTCTCTGCCATTTGAGGGTGACTAGAAGGAGAACACAAGGCAAGAGATGGGGAGAAGGGACTTGGTCCTTCTTGCTTGAGTCCATTCCTGTCAGTATAACCCTAGCAATGGCTCTTGACCTTGGTAGTAACAATCAGTTGCAGTGGACATCATTCCTATTCTCAGCTTCCTTCAGCAGACTCACAACAAGCCTCACTGCATCCCTTGGAGATTCTAGCACTTTCCATATGGGTCAGGGTCCTGAGATGCCATTACCAGCCAATCAGTGCCCTCTCCCTAGAAGTCAGCAGCCAATCAGCACCCTCTCCCTAGAAGTCTAAGTGACAGCTGTGCAGAGCCCCTCCTTGGAGATCTGGAGATGCCAGACAGACAGACAGCATCCCCTCTGAATTCCAGCCCATTTTTACTACTTGATTTCCATGTGTGTGCCTTGCTCTTGGAGGGTGGCAGAAGCTTGGGGAGTCTTAGGTGAGCTTCACCCCAGCTGCAGAGGGCAAAGGCTGAAACAGAGGTTCCCCTTCAAGGTATCTGGGCCAGGAAGCAGATTGACACCCTGCAGGGAAACAAAACAGAGCGTTAATTATTGCATTCAGAAGTTAATGTGGAAAAACAGGTGCTGATTCTGAAAGATGGCAAAAGAGGCATTGATAAATTTCAACTTTTATTCCTAATATAAGCTCCCACTGAAATAGAAGGACATTTCCAAATATATAAGAAAGATATGATTAAAACCTACAGCGAATATATAAAAACCTGCTAAAAGCTGGCATCACTAACAATAAAAAGATTCCTGCTGTCATCTCCATCCTAATCGCCATTTTATTGGAGCTTCTAACTAATGCAATAATAGTGGAAAATTAATGAAGATTCACAAATATTTAAAAGGAAGAGGCAAATTATTTGCATGAGCTACTCTTGTCTATCAAAAAAGTTCAAGAGAATCAACTCAGAACTATTACAAACAGTAAGATAGCTAATCAGAATATAAACTTATAATCATCAATAGCTCTCCAATATAACAGCAAGGACAATATAGAAGAGAAATGTAATTGAAACAGATCCTATTCACAATAGCAGCAAAAGCTATACAATACTTTGAAATAAACCTAACAACAAATAGCAAGGTCCGCAAGAAGGAAACTGTAACACTTCGCTGAAGATGGTAAGCGAAGGCGTGAATGCAGGCAGAAGCGTACCACATCCTGAAGGATCCTTGATATTGTGGAAAAGTCAGTGCCCCTCGAATTATCCCGTGCATTTAATGGCATCCCAGCAAAATCTCCATAGCGTCCTTCCCGAAATCCATAGCCCTGGTCAAAACCATTAGATGAACGACAACAGAGGGGCATTCGAGAAGGCACGTGAGCAGTACTCCTCAAAACCGAGGTCATGAAAAGGACAGTCTGGTCACGGTCACGGCCAAGGGCCCGAGGGGACACACTGACTAATGAGCTAGAGGGCCGGATGGGGGACGGGGGAGGGGGGGAGATAACAAAAAACGACTTTAGGCAAACAATTGGGAAATCTGAATAAGTGATGGACTTTAGATAATAATAATAGATTCATATTGATTCATTGATTATCACCAACGTACCACTAATGTAAGGTTAAAAATAGGGGAACTGGGTGTGACGTGTATGGGAACTCTCTGTAATATCTTCACAGTTTTTCTAAAAATCCAAAACTGTTTAAAAAGTAAAGTCTACTTACATAACCCCAGTGGGACACAGGACGCTCACCATTTGCAGGGGAGTCCCTTGTGTTGGGAAGCAGAGTGGAGGGGAGAAGGGGCTCTGTTTCTTAGGCAACTTTTCCCCCTGGAGCTGAAGTGGGCCTCCTTGTGGTTCCACCCAGCATTCCTGAATTTTCTCCCTCATCAGCATGGGGTCCTGCAGGTTTAGGAATGTGTGGCATTCAGGAGTCTTATCCTGGAGTTTCTGGGGCTGGAAAACAGTCCCTCTCTCTATCTTCTCCATCTCCAGTTCTCCCTCCATGGACAAGAAGAAAAGAACAACACTACACACACATTTCCTAGTTTGAATGATGATTGAATCTCACATTCCCACCCTGATTTCCAGATGAGGAGACTGAGACTTAGGAAGAAGTCACTGGTTCCAACACCTTCCACTGCCGAGGTCCCTTAAGATGGAGGGAGTCCTCCAGAGTCTGGAAGCAGCACTAAGGTCATGTGTCCAGCTTCTCTGTGACCAAGGGCGGTGAGCAAGGCCAGCTCCCGACCTGGCCTCACTTGAGAGCCAGGGGTTCCTTCTGCCTGTTCCCTGGCTGTGTCTACTGCTGGGAATTCTGGAGAATAGCTGTGCAGCCTTCTACACATCACATAACTTCCTAGGTCTTAATGCCGCAAGCAACAGACATAACTCTGGCTGATTTCAGTCACAAGCCTCCTATAGTCCCGACACACAGCACAAGGGTTGGTCTGTGTGACCAGTAGAGTGTGGCAGAAGGGATAGTACGTCACTTTGAGATGAGGTTAAAAAAAGAATGCAGCTTGCTCCTCTCTCTCTCTCTCTCTCTCTCTTTCTCTCTCTCTCTCTCTCTCTCTCTCTCTCTCTCTCTCTCTCTCTCTCTCTCTCTCTCTTCTCTCTCTCTCTCCCCCTCTCTCTCTCTCCATCCACTTTAAAGGAAATCAACTGGCATGTCATGAGCATCCCTATTGCTATGCCTACAAGGATCTGAGGCTTCTTTGCCCACAGCGACAGCCACACGAACAGGGCAACCAACTGACCTGGTTTGCCTGGTTTTAAAGCTGAAAGTCTGTGTCTTGGGAACCCCTTCACTCCTGGGCCAACTTGGATGGTTAGTTACCCTACATGGAGAGAATCTGGGAGTAGAGCCTCTAGCCCCAGGCAAGCCTTCAGATGACTGCAGCCCCACTGACAGCTTGATTAACCTCATGACAGATTCTGAACCAGAAATACCCAGCTAAGGGGCTCCCAGAATTCCCGACTCACCCAAACTGTGAGACAATAGGTGTTTATAATCTCCACCTGCTAAGTTGGGGGTGGGGGGTGGGGAGATCATTTGTTTTGCAGAAATAGATAATTAGTGCATTCATTTAATCAGACAAGGAACATATAGAAAGGAATCCAGGTAGCTCATGACCCTCTGAAAGGCTGGAGAACCAGGTTGGGGGGAGGGGTGCACAGAGCCCAAACCACGGCCAAGATCATGCCACAAGGCCAGTGCAGTGAGGACGCTGCCAACACTGACCAGCGGGGACTATAGCTTTCACCACCCATCCCCCAGCTCTGCTGCATCCAGCCACGGGCAGCCCTGCGCTGAGAACTGCCTACCCATCCCCGCTCTCACCAGGAAGGACTGCCCATGGTCCATGCCTCTGTGTCACTAGCTCCCAATTCAAAGTCAGGGGGATGCATCTGATTGGCTGAGCCTCTATCATGTACCTGTGCCTTACACACAGGGAGGCTGCCTGTCTTAGCCCTCCCAGGCTGCTTCAAAACAAGAACATGATCTCTCACTGCTGTTGGGGCTGAAAGTCTGAGATCAAGGTACAGGCAGATGAGTGTCTGGGGAGGACTCCAGAATTCCTGGTTCCTAGCCGGCTGTCTTTTGTGTCCTTATATGGTAGAGAGGGGCCAGAGAGCTCTTGGGGGGGGGGTCTCCTATAAGGGGATCCCATTCACAAGGCCCCCAACCTCATGCTTTAACCACCTCCCCAAAGTCCCACCTCCTAATACCATCTCATCGGGATTAGGTTTCAACAAATGAGTTTTGGGGCTGGGGGCAAACCTCTAGCCTATAGCACTGGGAATGGGAGTTACTAGCGGTTTTGGCTTCTCTCATGGGCATAAAGGAGGGCACACCCTGCTTCTCCTCAAGGCTCAGAAGGCGAGAAGTTTCCTCATCACTGAAAGGGGCACCAGATGCTGGGCAGCCGGGGGAAAAGAGACATGTCCGCATCTTATGTAGTAAGATGGTTTCCGCACATGCCTGTCTCCTCACCTGGCACTGGTAAATGTCAGAAGCCCCACAGGGGCAGGGTGGTTGTGTGAAAACGTATTATCAGGCCCTGCTCATCTCCCTGGCTGTGAAGGGGCCAGTGGCTTCCATTGCATTTCAAATAATGCTAAAGCGTGGGAAAGCATGGCTCAGACCCACCCCTTCTGCACTTCCTGGCTCCCTGTCCGCTCTCCCCTCTGGGCACACTGGCCTTCTGCCTCCTCATTCAATGAGCCCAGCGAGGCGCTGCCTCGGAGCCTTTGCACCGGCTGTGTCACCGGCCAAAGAACTCTTCCACTCAACTCTTGGTGGGGCTGGCTCCTTTGAACCTGTGAGTACTCCCACCGAAACGCCACTTCCTCAGAGAGGCCTTCCTTGTCCTCATGATCTAAAGCGGCTCCTTGCCCTACTGGCGTGGCTCAGTTTTTGAGCCTCAGCCTCTGAACCAGAAGGTTGCTGGTTTGATTCCCGGTCAGAGCACATACCCAGGTTGTGGGCTTGATCCCCAGTGTCGGGCATGCAGGAGGCGGCCGATCCATGATTCTCTCATTGATGTTTCTATCTCCCTCTCCCTCTCCCTTCATCTTTGAAATCAATAAAAAATATATTAGAAATAAACTTACAAAAATAAAATGAAAATTAAAGCTGCTTTGTTTAAAAAATAAAGTTGCTCCTTCACCCCCATCCTACTGTCCCCTTCCTCCACCCCCCATCACCTCCTTGCTGGGCGCATGGTAAGCAGTGTGTAAGTGGCAGTGGCTTATGTAGAAAGAGGGGCTATGCTTCAGCAGGAGAAACTGATCGGGGATACTTTCGGGGAATAGAGGGGGGGTGGTTTGTGCTTTCTGGGGAGCAGGCAGAAGACAGAGAGGCAAGCTGCTTGTCCGTAGAGCAAAAATAGCAGTGATGAGCTGACCCAGGGCATTTGATCTTAGCTGTCGTCGGCAGCTGGGTGAGGAATCCCTTGGTCTGAGGCCAGCCCCTCTTTCTTTCCAAGAGAGGGATCCCTCAGCTGCCGAGCAAGTGGACAAGACCAGACCAGAACAGAACTGTGCCTGGCTTACCAGAAGACCCATGGAATCCCGGTCCCTTCAACAACTCCTCCAAATGTGAATTTATTGTAAACATTTATTTCTTGCAATTAAAAAAAAAGGGGGAATATCTTTAATAAAAGGCAGAGAAATCAAGGTGGAGTCAGTAGGATTAGAAGTGGGAAGGGAGAAACGAGGAGGAAGCAACTGCCAACGTTGTTGGGAATGGGGGTGGGATTTGGCCCCGAGCTTCCTGGCAGCCCGTGCAAAAAGGAAAATCTGATCAGTTACGGAGCTCTTCTTATTAGCGAGGGAGATGTTTGCCAGTTCCTCGAGAGAGATGCAATTGGTTTTCATATTCGTTTTTTTCCAGGCACTAAGTCCTGAGTGAAATTCCTCCTGTTGAGGTTTTAGAAGGGGGCATTAATTGATGCAACAAACACCGTTCTTGTTGCACATGTGTCAAACACAAGGCCCTCGGGCCAAATCCAGCCCGCCAGGCCTTGCAATGTGGCCCGCACCGCGCTATCATCACTGCACTCTGCTGTCAGTTTATGACATTGTCAGTTTATGACTGTTCAGTAAACCATTCGGCCTGCGATTTAGGCTGGATTTTAGATTTTGGTCCCTTCTCTGATTGAGTTCGACACCCCTATTTTAGAGCAAATGGGAAGTGAATCTCCAGTGATGTGGCCATTTTCTGACTTTTTAAGCACGTTGTCTTTATGAAAATCCCCTCGTGTGTCCTTCTCAACCTTCAGTCTCTCTGATGCTGAATCCCATTTCGCAGATGGAGAAACCGAGGAAACGAGTCAGTGAGCGCAGCTCAAGCATCGTTTCCGAACCAGCCAAGGGACCAGCTCGCCCGGTTCTCAGAATCTCGATCCCGAGGACACATTTCTGTCCGAAGAACACGTGCCTTTCGCGACTGGCAAACCGCAGCCCCATGTAGATAGTTAGTATTTGAAACGAGCCCCCAAACCCTTGCCCTCAGCCTCCAGGAGGACGTCTTTTTACTTGTTTATATCTCCAAACTGCAGGGAATTCAAAGGGTTAACGGGCCCAGGAGGGGGGCCTGCGGTGGGCGGCGGGGCTTCGAAAGGGTTAAAAATATAAACGCTTTTAACCCCCCTGACTATTGGGTTCAAAATGGGCAGCGACCGGTCCTGGAGAGCCTGGGAGCCACCCCCCACCCGACGGAATGACTTTTTAAAATTCTAGAACTTTTAATTCCGACCAAAAAATAAAAAAAGGGAGAGAAAGTATCCCAGTTGAAAAGTTCTTTTAACCTTTTCTCTTTTTTTCATCTTTTTATTTTTATTTTTTCTCGATTTCTCCGCGGGCTGGATTATAAGACTCTGCCCTCTCTTTTTTGGGTTCGAGGAGCTAGAAGGTCCCCCCCCTCCTGGCGGCGCGCGGGCGGGCGGGGGCCGCGGGGGCTCCGCCGGGAGTTGTCTCCGGGGCCGGGCTGGGACGCGGCTGCCGAGTCCCCGCTCCGGCCCCTGAATTGGGGGGTCCGCGTCTGCCCCAAACGCCGCTTTCTTCCGTTTTCCATGTCATTTCCTGTACTAATAAGATGGTGGTCAAAGAAGGGGAGGAGAGCAGCAGCGAGTCGCCGCCGCCGCCGCGCCGAGGCTGGCGCTGAAACTTTGCCTCGCCGGGGACCAGCGCGCCCGCCGCGCGGCCGCTCCCGCCGCGGGGGCCGCCCGCCGGGGCCGCGCCGCCTCCGCCGAGCCGCCCGCCGGGCCGCCGGCCGCGCCACCTGGGCCCCGCGGATGCCGCAGCATTCCCGGGAAGGTGAGTCAGCCCCGGTAGCCAATGTGGCCATTGAAAATGGCTTCGGAAAGCGCTCGGCAATTTGCCAGCGAGCGCGGGGTCCGCCGGTGCAGGGGCTGCGAGCGGCTGCGGCGGGGGGCCCGGGCGGCCGGGGTGGGCGCTGGCGGAGCGGGGGGCCGGGGCGGCGTGGGGGTGCGGACCGGGTTAGGGGGGGCGGCGGCTCGCCCTGGCCCGGAGGTGGGTTAACCCTCGGCAGGTAGTTCCTGCCGCCGCTGCCGCCGCCGCCGCCGCCGCTGCGGGATTCGGGGGCCGCCCCTCCGCCTCCTTCCTCCCCGCTAGCTCCGCGCTCGCCCGCCTTGTTACAATGTAGCCTTTTCTGTGCGCGGACGTGCCGCCCGCTGACGGACGTGGCCGCCGACCAATGGGAGCGGCGGCCCGGGCCCAGCGCACCGAATGGGAACCCGGCGACGCGCGCGGGGCGGGGCTTGCCAAGGGCTGGAGGGCTGGCCGCGGCCGCTGGCCTACTTCTAGGGGCGCTTTGGGCTGATGTGCGGGGCTCCGGCCTTTCGGGACGTGCTGGAGCTTCTTCCCTCACGGCCCATTTCCCGCTAGACGTGGCCAAGCCGGAGGCCGTTTCCTTAATATATTGGATGTCTTAGTTCGGGAAATCTCTCAGGGAGTCTAGCCTTCATCCTCCACCTTTCCCTCCTCCCGCTCCCCATCCCCTTAATCCCCAAGGTGCTCTCCTATGCAGAAACTGCGGAAATTTAGAGGCCAATGACCTTCCTCCGGTCAAGGCCAGCATGCCCTAGGCAAGTCGCTGCAGCAAGAATGCTAATGTCTTGGGCGCTGGACGGAGCTGGCTGGAAAGTTGCTGGTGTCTTGAAACGGGTTGTGTGATTGGGGCTGTAGACCCTCCTCCCCCCCCAGATGGGCTGGGACTTGGAGAAAAAAAATGTTAAACCTCTCTTTCCTTCTTACACGTTTGCTTCATGTGGAGAAAGGCTGTAGTATATAATTTAGAGCGGCTTAAAGGAAACACGCCTCGTTCTTTGTGCACGGGGACAGGAGACAAGTAGGAGAGATTGTTCTTGATGCCTGGAAACCCAATAAACTTTTGGGGGTTTTGTCTGTGCCGGGGCAAAAATAATCTTCCCATGGAGGATCCTGCCTGTGGCACCCAAGCTTGCCTTTGCCCACATTTCTCCTTGAGGAGAAGGAAGGTATTGGGAGGCGGGGTGGTATCCATGGACCAGAAAGAACAGGCTGTGGTCTCCTTCCCTGGGGAGTGGGCATGATCTTTGCCCGTCAACTCTGAGAAGTGAGCAAGCAGAGCACTCTGGGCGCATGACTGAAAGCCTTCCCTTCTGGGAATACAGCCTTGGCAGCTTGCATTAGTTTAATGGAAAGAGGCTTGTCCGTTGGAATTCTTCCTCCCCCTAATAACTGCCACTGCGGACTTGGTACTGTTACCTGACCTCTCTGAACCTTGCTTCTCCATCCCTAAAATGGGGCCAACAAAGCTTGTCTGGCAAGGCAGCTGTGAGATCAAATGAAATGGCAGAGATGAAATGCCTAGCGCACGACTGACACATGATTTAAGGAGCGTTGTTCTCTCTCCCTGGAATTAGTGCCGAATATACTATTCTGGGAATATCAGAGTTGTCAGGCAGGTCCCACCCACGTTCGTCCAGTTCCAACCCAACAGGGCCTCCAAGGAGCAGCTGGGGCAGGATCTAGTTCTCCCCTCAGTTGTCCCAAGAGCCCTTGATCAGCCATCACAACCATACTATCTAATACAAAAGAGTAATATGTAAATTGACCGTCACTCCATGACACAAGATGGCTGCTCCCATGTGGTCAAAGATGGCTGCCCCCATTGGAACACAAGATAGCCACCACAAGATGGCATGCAGGGGAGGGCAGTTGTGGGCAGTTAGGGGTGACCAGGCCAGCAGAGGAGTGCAGTTGGGGCAGACCAGATCAGCAAGGGAGGGCAGTTGGGGAGGACCCAGGCCTGCAGGGGAGGGTAGTTGTGGGCGATCAGCCAGCAGGGAGGGCAGTTGGGGGGAGCAGACCTGCAGGGGAGGATAGTTGGGGGGGGGGGGAGATAAGGCCTGCAGGGGAGGACATTTGGGGTGGGGACCCAGGCCTGCAGGGAAGGGCAGTTGGACAGGGGGAGACTAGGCCTGCAGGGGAGGACTGTTTAGGGGGGGACCAGGACAGCAGGGGAGGGCAATTGGGGGGGGAGGGGTAACCAGGCCTACAGAGGAGGGCAGTTTGGGGCAGAATAGGCCTTCAGGGAAGGACAGTTGGGGGGGGGGGCAGGCCTGCAGGGGAGGGCAGTTAGGTGTAACTAGGCCAGCAGGGGAGAGCATTTCAGGGGGGACCAGGCTTGCATGGAAGAACAATTGGTGGGGACCCAAGCCTTCAGGGGAGGACAGTTGGGGGGAGCGGGGGGACCAGGCGTGCAGGGGAGGACTGTTAGAGGAGACCAGGCCTGCAGGGGAGGGCAGTTAAGGGCAATTGGGACGGCCGGGGAGCAGTTAGACATCGATCAGGCTGGCAGGGGAGTGGTTAGGGGGTGATCAGGCTGGCAGGCAGAAGCGGTTAGGGGCAATCAATCAGGCAGAGGCAGATGAGCAGTTGGGAATCAGCAGTCCTGGATTGTAAAAGGAATGTCCAACTGCCCGTTTAGACATCCTAAATGGGCGGTTGGACATCCCTCAAGAGGTCCCAGATTGGAGAGGGTGCAGGCTGGGCTGAAGGACACCCCCTTCCCATGCACAAATTTTGTGCACCAGGCCTCTAGTCATTTATATACTATTTTGACCTGAGTTACAGTTCTGTCCTTTAGACCCCTTGGGTTGATGTGTTTCATAAATTTGTTCTCCTCAATGTCAAGAAGGCTTCTGTCATCTGTATGTTTCCTTCCTGGTTCTAGGTTATTGGCCAGTATGAAGGAAGCAAAGACCACCGGGCTGAGTTAGGAGTCATAGCTGCTTATTCACCTGCCTCCTTCGCCTGCCTCTTGGCTAGCTCATAGTCATGACTAACACCTTGGGTCCAAGGCAGTCATAACTTCCTCCCTAAACCGCCCCGAGGGCTCTAATCTTGGCCAAGGCTACCACCATCCTACTGGTCCTCAAGGCAGAAAGCTTGATGCCTCTGTCCCCCCACCCCAATCCATTCCATCTCCAGATCTAGAGAACTTAAGTCTATACAGAGATCCGGTGCACCTCTTTCCATCTCCTCCTCCCAGCTCCTTAGTGAAGTCACTGCTGTCTCTCCCCAGGACAATAGCAGGATCCTCCCAACTGCCCAACTGCAACCTCTCCCCCATGCCAATCTCAGCATCAGCTTCACAGTCAGAGTGTCCGTTCCAAAGATTACATCAGGCTCTCCACATCCTGCTTATGGCACTGAAAACTCTGCCCAGTGGCTTTTGAAATGAGGAACCAAATTATAACCATGACCTAAAGGCCTCCGAGTGATCTGGCTCCTGCCCTTTCCTTGGCCTCATCTTTCCTCCTCCTTGGATCTCTGCACACCAAGCCTTGTTCCCCGCTGTACTAGCTGGTCCCTCCTTCATGAATATGGAAACGGCTGAGGTCTAATGAATGAGTTAAGGTTGGTAAAGAGCAAGAGGGGGTGGGAGAGTGGTGGTCGTTCATGCTCTCCCATAAATATTTCCAGTTCATCCAGGCAACGTGGTAGGATTGAATCTAGGTCCCCTTGTGCTTGAGTAGGGCCACGTGACTGATCGGTGAGTTGAGAACTATAGCGGTATGTGTCATTTCTGGACCAAAGCACTTCCTTTCTGGTATGGACCCTCCGGAGTGCTCTTTCCCTGTGGCATGGCAACTGGTAGTAGGTGGAATGCTGGCTGCTTCTGCTAGCCTGGGTTCCTGCACCACTCTGTGAGTGGATCCCCATCATGTCCTACGATGGACATGCAACATGAGTGAAAACTAAACCTTTGTTATTTTAAACTGCTGAGATTTGGGGGTTTGTTTGTTACTGCAGCGTAACCTAATCTTGTCTGCCCTGACTGACACAGCCACTAGAGAAGTGTTCCAGGCAGAGGCAGGTACACCTGACCCTTGAGCAACATGGGTTTGAACTGCATGAGTCTACTTACATGTGGATTTTTAAAAATATATATTTTATTGATTTTTTACAGAGAGGAAGGGAGAGGGAAAGAAAGTTAGAAACATCGATGATAGAGGAACATCGATCAGCTGCCTCCTCCACACCCCCACTGGGGATGTGCCTGCAACCAAGGTACATGCCCTTGACCAGAATCGAACCCGGGACCCTTAAGTCTGCAGGCCGACGCTCTATCCACTGAGCCAAACCAGTTTCGGCTCTATGTGGATTTTTAAACCCACGTTCTTCAATGATCAACTGTACTCGCAGACTTGGGCGGTCTCACCCTCCACAGCCAGGGTAACCTTTTTGACAAACCTGAGTCTGTCAACCCCTGCCAGAAACACCTCCGGGGACTCCCACTGCTGTTCGGAGAGAGACAGAAATCCTTAAGCTGCCTCAAGACCCTCTAGGGACACCATCTTGCACCCATGTGTTTGTCATGTTCCGCCTGGCACTTTCCTCATGTGGTCCTCTATCCTGACCACGCATTCCACTCTGCTGCTTAGGCCTCATTCTTCATCTTTCAACTTCGGCATCACCTCTTCAGGGAAGCCCTTCCTGATTAGGTCAACCCCCCATTACAGGCTCTCATGGATCCATGGGCCCTTCTTTGTTAGCACTCATCTTAGTGGCCCTTTCCCGTTTATTATTGGTTGGCAGCCTCTCTCTCATCAGATCATAAACCGCCAGTGCAGGGCTTGGGTTGGCTTGTGCATGCCGCTGCATTTCCAGGGTCTGCACATGAGCTGCTCCGTCAATACCTTCTGAAGGGTCCCTGAGCATTGACGGGGGGCACACTCTGTCCTGGGGGCCAAGGACAGGATTAATGGACCCCGCTTCTAGCTGGGCATGGGCAGGCGAGTCTAGCTGGAAGGACCGTTTTACTGGGATGTATAGGAGGAATTTATTTCCAGAAGGGCAAGAGTGTGAGGTTTAACGGAACGTTGAGGCTGACCTGGAGGGAATGTGATCCAGGGAAGGGTCACACCATAGGAGATGCAGGGGTGACAGGGATGAGAATAACGATGACGAAGGCAGCTAATGTTTATGGAAAACTTACAGTGTGCGGGTGTGGTACTAAGCATGTCACATCCCTGTGCAGAGAGCAGCTCCGCGCGGTATGGATTTGTACTTCCATTTCACGGGTGGGGAAACTGGTGTCCCCAAGAGGTGAAGTGAGGGAGCCAGGACTGGAACCCCGGCAGGCCCATGTCGCCTCCTTAGGATTGCCCTCTTAGAGTGAGGGCAGAGAACTGCAGACCCACCAAGAAGTCCCTTTGGAAATGTCACCTTGGGTTATAAAGCCCTCACTGCAGAGCAAGTTTCCAGAAGGTAACCCCCACCCCACCCCCAACATTGGGGTTTGAGCAAGGGGAGGTTTCTAGCTCAGAGGTGCCTGGTGGCGTTGATGCTGGGGGTGGTCTGGAACCATCTGGAGCACCTCCACCTCTGCTGGGGTCCTGGCATTCTTGGAGGCCCCAGAGCCCATGTTCTCAGAATGGGGCCCGGGAAGGGCTTCCCTGCAGCTGGCCCAGGGGCTGCACCGGAAAAATAAGCCATGCAGAAAGGAAAAAAAAAAAAACAACGAAGAAGAAAGACAAATGTGCTGTTATTTTTAAAAAGCCCATTTCCTATTGCAGATCTGTATCTGGGTTGGAAAGGCCTGTGCTCCCCCAGTGCAGCCATCCTCGTGGTGGCGCCCCTCAGCTAATGCCTTGTAAGAGGGAGGCCAGGGTGCCCTCAGCCCTTCATTCATTCACCAGGTGGTCAGTCACATGGGCTTAGCCTGGGCCAGGCACCGTGCTGGGCGTGGGGAGCAGTGCGGAACCCAGACCGTCCTCACAGAACTCACAGGCCCGCGTGGGAGGCGGGCAGTTAACCAGGCAGGTACAGGCTATAGCAGAAGGACGCCAGGGATAGGGCCACGGACTTGTAAGTCAAGGAAGGCTTCTCTGAGGAGGAGGCCTTTCTGCTGAAGGATGAGTAGGATTTGGAAAGCAAAGATGGGACAGGCATTCCAACATGGGTGATGGCTTGTACAAAGGTGAGGCACATAGTAGGGCTTGAAGAGGTTTTCAACATTCATTTGGCTGGAGAGAGTGTATAAGTGGAAGAGATGAGGCTGGAAGAGAAATAACAGTGATGATGATGATGATGATGATGATGATGATAATGTGACTAACACGCGAGTCCTGACCGTTCCTCAGGACCTTTGCATTGGCTATTCCCGCTCCCTAGAACAATCTCACCTGCTATCTCCATGGCAAGCTCCCTCACCTCCACCTTCTCGTGGACACTTTTGTGTTTAAAATTGCAACTCATACCCTTTTACCCACTTCCCTGCTTTTTTCTTCCCTAGGACCTAGCGCATATAACATGCCCTATTTTACTTATTTACTTTGGCTCCCTCTCCTAATTATAATGTAAGTTCCTAGAGAGCTGGGATTTTTGTCAGTTTTATTCATTGCTCTGCGAGCAGTGCACAGCGCATAGTAGGGCATCATCTATGTGTGGAATGAGTCCATTAAGAATTTGTTACATGCAAAGTGCTTTTCGTGGATTTTCTCATTTACTCTTCTCAGCAGAGGCCTGCTATGGGCACTGTTATCCCCCAATTCTTTAGGGGAAATAGGAAATTGAGGCTCAGGGAGGTGGAATAACTTGCCCAAGGTGTCCCAGTTGGTAAGCGACATAGCTGGGATTCGAACCCCAGCTGCCTGGCTCCTGAGCCTCCTGCCCAACCCTGATGCTTTTCCCCAGCCAGGGTGTAAAATGTCGTGACTGCTCTGCCGAAAAGTTCACATTCTGTCGGTGAGGCTGCAGGTTCCACAGAGGGTTTTATGAAGAGAAAGCCCACAGGGAGATGAGATCCAAGTCCCAGAAGTCAGCAGCAGCAGCAGCAGCAGCAGCAGCAGCGGCTTGGGTGTGAGGCTGGAGGCAGGGAGGCCCATTAGGAGGCTATTGCAGTCATCAGGGTAGGAGAGAATGAGGAGGAGGAAGAGGGCTTGGTGGCCATTCCAAAAGGGGAGGTTGGGAGCCCTCCACATTGGGGTTCAGGATGGGTGGGATCAGAGCACAGTTCTTGGGGCCACGGATTCCCTAGTGTGCCTGGTTTCTGTTTCTGAGTAGCCAGGGCACCCCCAGATAAGACCTGGCAAAGTGCCTTGGGCCAGCCTCTTGGCAGGGAGTGGGTAAGCGAGAGGGACCCGGGGGGTGAGTTGGTGGGGGCAGCGCTTTGGTCGGGGGAGGGGCATGGGCCTCAGGCTCAGTTCTGTCCAGTCACTTGGCAGCTGGGAGACCTGGGCAAGAGGCTGCCCCTCTTGTGGTTGCCAGTTCCCTCGTCTGGAAAGCAGGAGGTGATAATAGTGCTGGTTTCATGGATTCCCCGATAAAGAAGTCCCAAGTACCAATGTGTGGCATAGGGCCAGCTCTGGGGCTGCCTCCTCCGGTGTGAATGCTCCAGGACATGGAAAGTATCTTATACCCCTTGCTGGAGAGAGAGAGAGAGAGAAAGAGAGAGAGAGAGAGAGAGAGAGAGAGAGAGAGAGAGAGAGAGAGAGAGAGATCTTTCTATCTTTCTATCTTTCTACCCAAAGATGAACAGAGAACAGACCACACCTTCAAACACTTCCACACCCCATGGGCTTGCGTTTAAAGCCTGTGCCTCAGTTTCCGTTTCTGTAAACGGAGAGGAGACTGCATTGTCAGTTTTGCATTACATTCTGTGGGAGAATGTTTTTCTTCCGTGTTTTCAGGCCCAGAGTTTAAGAGGAACATGCATTGAGCACAAGGGCACTTGACGACAGCCCCGTGAGCTCGCCTCCATCTCCATGTATGGACAAGGAAACTCAGGTTCAGAAAGGTTAAGGGACCAGCTCTACGTCACACAGCCGAAATCTAATCTCTCCAATCACCTTGAGGAACCCAAGTTTATAAAGGAAGTCTAAGGAGTCGCCTGCTGGTTCCATAGCAACTCCTAGCTGGTCCCCTGGGTGCTGTAAACACAGGCTTTGATTTATAAGCGTTTGCTTTGCGTGCTGGTTCCAGGACCCTCTCCCCTGCCTGAGGACTGGCAGGCACGTCCGGACAGACCGAGAGCCTCCAGTGCAGTGCCCCTGGGAGCTGGGGTGGAGGTGGACAGGGCAGAAGGCTGCTGGCCATTCCACTCCTCAGCATCAGCCTGGTATCTAGGTGGGCACAGAGGGCTGGGAACCCCATTTGCAAATGGAGGCACTGGGCCTCTGGGGCCTTCCGTGCCTTCTAGATTTTTCCCTTCCACCCCCTCTCCTCCCCACCCCACCTGATCCAAAAGGGGACCCAGGACACTCTTCCCACCATCACCTCCCAAATGCCCTGTGGTTAGACCAAGAAGGGCAGGTCAGTTCTCATGAGCCCCATTTTACAATTGAGAAAGCTGAGGCTCAGAGAGGGGAAGCGACTCACTTAAGGTCCTACAGCTTAGGGCGTGACCAAGCTAAAATTCTAACCTCAAACCTAGCACCCCTTCCTCTGCATCCAGCCTCATCCTAAAATCACAACAGGAAGGGGACTGCTGAGAGCGCTTGGCTCAGTCCCATGCGCCACCCTCCAAACGGAGAGGCCGGCCAGCCACTGCTTGAATATCTGCAGTGGCAGGAGTTCACCCCGGGGAACGTATATGAAGGAACTTGGGGTGAGGAGGGGTGGCTCCTTCTCCCAGGCTTGTGGGGTTCAGGCAAGAGTGGGACCCACAGGCAAGAACTGAGCTGGGTTAGTGTGGACGTCACCAAGCAAGTACATATGGAATTGCCCCCACAATGTCAGCTTTCCCAGAGGGGCTTCTTCCTCGATCTCACGCTTCCCCAGGGGATGGGGCGAGGGCCAGGTGGGCATCCTGCTGCCCGGTGTCCAGGGCGTGGAGATGGCTGGCTTGGGAGTCTCTGGCTGGCAGGAGTCTCTGAGCGGCTTGGGGAGCAGCCCAAGGGACCACAGCCCAGAAGGGAGTGAGCCTCTGGGGCAAACCCAACTGGGGTGGACTCCGCATTGTCATGGCCCAGGGTACAGAGAGGGTGGGCTCTGGGTGGGTCGGTGGGGAGGGTGGAGGTTGCATTCTGGGGCCGTGCCTGACCTCACAGCCCAGTCCTTCCAATGCCCTGGCCCAAACAGGGTGGCATTTTCCAAGGTGGTTCATGATTCCTCCTCAGACCAGCTATGTTCCAGAGGAAAAGCCGGGTTGGGGTGGGGTTGGGGGAAGGTGGGGAGAGAGGGTAGGGAAAGGAGGGGAGGAAGTGAAGAGGATCAGAGGTTCAAGGTGTCCCAGGGATGGGGTGAGAAAGGAGAAGCCTCTTAGTCTGGAGAAGGGGAGGACAGGTTGGTGAAATCTTCAAAGGAAATCGGCAAGTTTAGCGGCCAGGGAAGAATTTACCTCAGAGAGAAGAGGCTGGATTTTGGGGGGAGGTGAGCAGAAAGGAAGAATCCAGGGCAATGGTCCTGGCTTAGCTACCCCCCAGCCTTTTATAAACATCAGTAACAGCCAAGCCTGAATGAGGCTTGGGGGTGTTCGTGGGCCCTGCCGGAAGCACTCACATGCTGCTCCGTGAAAGGCTGAGGTGGGATTTGAACCCAGTCTGTCTAATTCTGGAGTCTGGGTTCTTCACAGCTGCATGGGGCTGCCTCTCTGTTACTCCCGTGGGAAATGGAGTTGGGAGCCTGAGCTGGGAGGGAGGGAAGACTGGAGGACTTGCAGTTCTAAATGTCAGCTTCGTGAAGCTGGGTCATAGGAGATACAACATTGGCCAGCTGTGGCATCAGGTGTCAACCTCTGTGCTATGTTCTCACCTGAAAAAATGCGGTTGCCTAGCGCAGGTACTGCCCACGTCCCAGGGTTGTTGGGACCTTCCAAAACCATTTTGGGTCAGTAGATGGAGCGCCCCCTTGGGCCCTGGAGGACCAAACATAAACACATGACTTGATGGGCCCTGCACCCAGGCTCCTCTGGGAACCCCAGGTGTAGGGCCCTGCCTGTGCCTCAGAGAGGGTGGTCTGCAGAGCCTTGCCCATCTGTGAGCTCTGTGTTTCCTGCTCTGCAGCAGGATAGGCGTGGACATGGAGGGTAAACATTGAGAAACTCACATTGCAACTTGACATTGCTGCCTCATGTTTTATTGTAATTTACAAAAGCATCTGTTGGCAACAGATCGGAAAACTTAAAAAGTCACTTTACCACAAATAGTTTGAGCAGCTCTGGCCCAGATCCTAATTGTGATTGGAGGTAGGAAGTGCCCTACTTGCTCGGGGATGTGGAGGGTGGGGAGGGAAGCTAGTCACTCTGCCCTGGGCGGTGGGGGAGGGAGGGCACAGGGTAGGCTTCCCAGAAGTGATGCGGAGCTGGACCTTGGAGGAGGAATAGGAGTTTGCCAGGTATAAGCAGAGGGAAGGGCATTTTGGGCACCGGGAACAGTACGTACAGAGGCAGGCAACACGAGGCACCCGTGGTTCGGGGAATGGCCAGTGACCTGAGGTGTTTGGAGACAGAGGTGGGGGAGACCTCCCTGGAGAGGCAAATTTGGGCCCGATGGGGAAGGCCTGGAATGCCAGGCTGAGGGATGGAGACGCACAGACTCTCCTGGAGGCAGCGGACGTGAGCTAAGATCACAGCTATGCAGAGGTCATGCGGGTTGTTTCCCTTTGGTCATCAGCCTTCAGGAAGGTGCTCCTCGTCCTCCTGAGGTGGCAGCCCCGTTGGTCAGCCTGGCTTCCCCGTGAGTCGGTCCTGGCTGGATAGGCAGGCAATTTTCGGTGTGAGTGGCAGGCCGTCCCAGGCTGTCCCGGCCAGTGGGTTGGCATGTGGTGTGGTTGGCTGGCCGTGGGAGAATCCTCTCGTCTCCACTGCCCTAAGCAATCAGTGCAGTGCGCAGAGTGGGTGTGCCGGCCACCCCCTAGGCGTCCAGAATCATGCATGCGCTGGAGTATGAGCTGGAGGAGGGAGGACTGAGGTTTGAGACTGAGGCTGGGGGGGGGGGTTGGGCAAACACTGGGAGAACTGGTGTGTGACTGTGTGGGGTCCGTGTAGGAGGTGAGCGGGGACGATGGCCTAAAGTTGCTTCCTGTACAATCCCCCTGTCAGGCCGGGGCCTTGGCTCACATTTGAGGAGTGAACTCTAGTTCAGAGCGGTGAGGAATGGCTTATGGCCTAACCTGGGCCAGCTCAGGGGAGCAGACAGTCCCTGTCGGGGAGCTGCTGCCATGGTCCTTGGCTCCGGTGCAACTGCCTGTCCCTAGAAGAGCCGACCTGCCCTGTCCTGGGGCTGCTGGGAACAGACCACGCTGTGCCCGGGCCTGCATGTGGCCGCAAGTCCTTGGAGAGTGCCAGCCTGCCTGGGAGGGAGCTGTGGGAAGCGCCTCTCCCGCCAGCCCCACCTACAGCCTCCTCCTCCTCGGGGGCCCCTGTTGAGGGTGGCTCAGCCACTCGCTCCCTCCCTCCCTGCAGCTCCCTGTCAGCTGGGCCCCACACAGCAGGCCTGGCTGGCTGGCTGCCTTTCAGGGGGAGTCCAGCTGCCTGGGAGCCGTGGGATGGGGCTGGGCAGGCTCTAGGGCCAAGCGTCATGGCGGTGCTTCGGTTTTGACAGTGGCCTTGATTGGACCTCCCGGGCTCTCTGCCATGGCTGCTCCCACGCTGGACTCACTATTTGCCATCGTCCCAAGGTCTCCCTGCGGTGGGATAGGGCTGCTCTGGGGCGGCTGAGCGCCTCCCGGGCTTGTCCTGCTGCTGCAGCATCCCAGACCTGGTGCTTCCACCGTGAGCACCAGGTAGCCCTCCTGGCTTCTCAGGGATCCCTCTCCCCAGAGGACCTCCTGAGCCTGTTCTGCATGGCCCAGGCCACCTTACCTCCCAGACCAAACCCTCCAAGGCCACGCCCTTTGCTCTGGCAGCCTGTCAGCTTCTCTGGGTGACTGAGCTTTGCTCTTCCTCTCTGTGATTCCCCGTGTGGTCTGTCGCCTGTCCCTGCCCCAGTTCCCTGGGCTACCGGTGAGGTGAGGACTCACTGGCCTGGCTCCAAGGGGCCCAATCCCCCAGTTTCAGGTAGAAACCAGACTCCTTCCTGGCACCTGCCAGCGGCTCCCTGCCCTCCTCGAGCACCTTGGCCCTGGGCCCAGGACAGTGGCCAAAAAAGGCTCCACTGCCCTTTCAGACACTCTCCTGGCTCCTGCGCCCGCCCTTCGCTCTGCCTGGAGAATCCCTCTGCCAACTTCCTTCCCGGCTCCTCCCTGGGGCCAGCAACTGGCTCCATTCTGGCTGAGCCCCGGGCTCCCAGATTCGCAGAAGGTCCTCTGTTTCTGGAGCTTCGTGTTGCCACCTCCTTCTCTCAGTGCTCAGCGCCCATGGCTTAGATGGGGCAACGCATTGTGTGGGAGTCTGAGTGGCACTCATGGAGGCCATCTGGATGTATCTCATTTTGTCTACACAGCAGGCTGCAAGGTAGATACTAGGAGCCCATTTTGCAGATGAGGGAGTTGAGGCTTCAGGGGGTTCAGATTTTGTCAAGGTCTTATAGGCAGTCAAGGGCACAGCTGGGACTCGGACTCACATCTCTTGGCCCTTCTCTCCACCCCATAGCTGTCTTGAAGGTAAGAACTTCCTTGAGCTTTGCTTGTTGACTTATCAGGGGCCAGTGCCTGACTAGGGCCAGGGGTGTGCCCGGGCTGCCTATAAGACCTGGGGGGTTAGGGTTCAGTAGTTGCCCGGGCTCAGTGGGTGTCACAGTCAGAGCAGAATCAGAGGTGATCAGCCCTGTGAGTTTTCCACATCCACGTTCTCCACCTAACTTCCTAAACTCTCCTCCCTCCCAGGATACGGCTTCTACTCTGGGAGTCAGGCTGGCACAGAGCATGCAGGCCAAGGCTGGGGGCTGCTGGGACAGGGGATGGCCAGGAGTCACGGGGAAGGGGAGAGGGAGAGGCTGGGCAGCAGGAGGCTGACTCTCGGTGGCTGGGCAGTACACCGCTGACTGGAGCCCAGCGAGGGCCCACAGCTCCCGCCTCTCCCTCCTCCAGGGTCTGAGGCTCTGTGCCTTCTTACAGCCATTCTTGCTGCGGGGAGACTGAGGGCCTTGCTCCTGATGAAGCTCCGAGCTTCAGAAGGGCCAGCTAACCCACCTCTTCTTGAGCCATTTAAATTCTCTCTAATCCCCCAACCCCAACAAACTTCCAGGGACTAGTAGTTTACTGTTCCCAAGGCAACTCCTTGTGCCTTTTCTATGTTGTTTTATGAAATATATATATAAAATAAAAAAAATAATTGATTTTTTACAGGGAGGAAAGGGTAAGGATAGAGAGTTAGAAGCATCCATCAGCTGCCTCCTGCACACCCCCTATTGAGAATGTGCCCACAACCAAGGTGCATACCCTTGACCAGAATCGAACCTGGGACCCTTCAGTTCACAGGTTGATGCTCTATTCACTGAGCCAAATTGGTTAGGGCCTAAGTTTTAATTATGTAAGGAACACCAGTACATTTTTATTATAAAAAATGAGATATTATTTAAAAAGCTAAATATTATCCTCCTGATAAGACAACCTAGCTTCCTCTGCACAGTTAGTTCATCATCACAGTTATTACTGTGTTATCTATCCTTCTAGATCTTTCCCTGTACATTGCTACACTACAGGAACATGTCCCATTATAGTGTGTGTGTATGCGTCATGTAGTACCTGTAGTCATTCTGCAAATTGCTTTACTCACCTTTGGATCTAGGAAATCTAATTATGGTTTCACACAGTGAGCTGCCATAATTTTTCCTCTCTCTCTCTCTCTCTCTCTCTCTCTCTCTCTCTCTCTCTTTCTCCCTCCCTTCCTCCCTCCCTCTCCTTTTTACTGATACACAGTGGTTTTGGAGAGGATCATCATTACTTATTTAGCCATTCCCCTGCTCCTGGGCATTTAAGATTAAATCTGATTTTATTCTTGTGCACCTCCCTGGGCGTATCTAGAGTAGCTACTGTTGGGTTGTGAGAACCTGTTGCGTTTAAAAACAGTTATTGAACACTTCTTAAAGTCCGTCCACTGGGCCTTTGCCTAGAAGCAGCTGCCTCCCTGTGGGTCCTCCACTCTTCCTGGTTCACTTCTTTAGAGCTAGAGAGAACTTCTGCTTCCCTGTCCCCACCAGTCAGTCCCCAGAGAGCCGGGACCAGGCTGTGGCCCTGCAGCCTTCCTCCCTCTCACTCGGGCTGTTCTGTCTTTCTTCCAAAGGCTCGTTTGAGTAACCCTGCTCCTGGGTGGCTGTGGTGGTGAATGGTCTCTGGAGTCGGAATTCCTCGGTTCAAATCCCGGTCTTTCTCGGGATCCTACTTAGCTTCTCTGGGTCTGAGTTTCATCCTCTGTCCACTAGAGATGACAAAAACATCAGTGTCATAAATGCTATTGTCTTGAGCTGCTGTGCAGACCTACCAAGTAAGCCAACACGTGTGCCAGGCAAGCACCGTGCCAGGCAAATAGTAACATCGCAGTGCTGTTATTGTCCTGACTCTCCTGTCTGTCTCAGCTCCAGACCCCGTGCCATGGACGGAGGGCCTGAGTTCCTGGTGCGCAGCCTGGATGGCTCCAGCCTTTGCCACCGGCTTCATCCCACTGCCCCCCGATTTCCCAGAGGAGGCTGCTGCCTGGGAATGCAGTGGGCATCGGGTTTCTGCCCAGGTTGGCCCTGCAGATTCTGGACTGGGGCCTACGGGGAGGGAAGGAGGTCAGCCTGACCCTCTGCTTGGCGGTGGTGGCCAGGAGCCTGGTAACGTAACCCCACACCTCGGGCAGATTTACCTGCTCTCAATGGGGCCTGTTGTGGCCGGGGATTTGATCTCCCTTGGCCTGCTCGGTGGGCAAGAGAAGAAAGCAGCTCGGGGCCAGCCTCTCCCCTGGGAGTCCTGGGGCCTCTCTGGGCCACACTGGCTGGTCCAGGCATGGGTTTGCCTGGGGCAAATCACTGCATGTGAGTGTATATTTCATGCCAGAAGGGATGGCCCTTTTTGCTCTTTTCCTCCTCCCCCTCCGCCTTTTCAGGGTCTAAACCACCTTTATACCACCCTCTAATCAGCTTCTCAAAGCCACCTCTGAAACAGGCAGCCTGGCTAAGGCCATTTCACAGATGTGGAAACTGAGGCTCAGAGAAGTTGCGTGACTTTCCGAAAACCACTTAGTTAGCTGCTGATGGACTTATAGTAACATACCCAGGCCATCTGGCTCCTCGTTCAGCTCTTTTACACGCGGCCACCCGGCGTGATAGTCTTGGCAGAAGGTGCCCAGCTGGGCAGCCCTGCTTGCCCTCTTGCCCTCTGGGCAGTAGCATGTGTGGTCAGGGAGCGCAGAGAGATGGGGTTATTTCCTGAGAGGCGAGAAGCGGCATGGCTGGCCCGGGGCCCAGCCCTTCCCCAGCATCAGCCACAAACCTCCTCGACAGCCAGAGGTGGCAGGAGACAGAGTGTGGCTGCTTCAGCTGAGGTCCTTGCCCCTCAGAGGGAGAGAACCTGCCCCCTGAGCCTGTCCTGTAGTGCGGGCAGGGACTGCGGCAAGCCCGGGGACTCCGAGCACTTCTCCCAGAGAGGCAGGAGAGCAGCCACTGTGGGCCCATTTCAAGACTGGAGAAAGCAAGGCTCAGGAGGGCCCACGGGCTGGGCTGGCCCAGGGAACCTCCAGCCACCTCCTCCTCGTCCTAGACACAGATCCTCACCAATCATACTGCTGGCTCACACCCAAGACACTGATCTTGCCTAGCGTTGCGTTAAGAGCATGGTCGTTGGTATCAGAGCAACCTGGGCTTGGGTCCTCGCTCAGTAATGACCGTTTCTGTTTATTGAGCACATATTATGAGGCAGGTGCTGTTGCAAGACTTGACCTGTCATATTTCACTTAATCCTCAGAGTAACTTCAGGGGGTACATGCCATTATTATTTTCCATTTGCAGGTGAGGAAAGTGAGGCACAGAGAAGCAAAGTGATTTCCCAAGGCCATGACCTAGGAGGGTGCAACTGGGATTTAGGTCCTGGCCCTGTGGCTCCACGGGTTGTGCGAGAGCCACCCCAAGGCGTCTTATGGCTGGGAGGGCCACAAGGGCTAGGACACCCCTGTCTCATGCCTGGCATGGTGTCTGACGGTGGCAGATGCTCAGTGTGCTTTTGTCCAGTGGAGGACTGCATGAGTGAATGTGAAGCTTTGGGCAAGCGACCCAGCCTCTCTGAGGGCCAGTTTCCTCACTGCACCGTGAGCACCGAGCCTCCGGCGTCGATGGGAAGGGCCCCGTGCAGTCATGTTTGAAAGTGCTCAGCTCAGGGCTCGGGCCCTGGCAGCCGTGGCCACTCTGGGGCGATGGTGTCACTGAGCTGCTCTGATCTGTGTCCCGGGAGTGGGTGGTGCTGCTCTGAGCTGTCACACTGGCACTCAGCCGCCTGCCCTGGGGACAGAGGCAAGTTCTCTCTGCATGGCTGGTTGTGGGTTGCCACCTGTGGCTGGTCGTGGGCTTCCCCTGGGCACAGCCAAGGGCCAGAGGGGCTGAGGGTGAGCACCGTGACTGCCTTCCTGCGGGACCCTGGCATTCCTGCGGCACACTCACTGCCCACTGGGCCGTTCGCACACACAGTTTCCTGTCAGCTGCTGAGCCTGTCTTTCACCCGGGCTCAGGGAGGTGTGCTGACTTGCCCAGGTTCCCACAGGTGCAGGGCAGGGTTTCAGCCAGCCTCATCTACTGCCTTCTGAGGAGCCCTCCCGGTGGCTATGGATCCCCTGTGGATTCCCAAAGTGGGGTGCAGATGCCTGGGGCAGAATCAGATGGGGGTGCTTTGAGTTCTCCGGGGACGCCCCTGATGTGCAAGGGACTCAACTCAAATTTGTAAAAGCTTGGACAGCAGGCTCTCTGCAGTGGGACTCAGGAATGCAGTTCCCTCCTTAGGGTCCACCCCAGCTTTGCTGTGTGTCCTCGAGTAAGTCCCTCCCCCTCTCTGGGCCCTGCAAAATGAGACCGTGGGCCTCACGGATACCTGCCTTTCTAACCCTCCTTTAAGGGACATGATTGGGGCCTCAGAGGCAATAGCCCCCTTTTAAAGAGATGGTATATTGGGGACCCTCTGCCTTGCCAATAGAGACAACTGGGCTCAGCGTGCACGAGATCTGGGTTTGAATCCAGGCTCTGCCCCTTACCTTTGGTTACCTACTTTCCTCACCTGTAAAATAGGGGAGGTGAAATGCCTGCATTTCTCCCAGCAACCTGCTGACACTCGGCACGGCCTGAGTGGCGTGCATGGGCCTATTGAGCGTGGAGGCGGGGGCCAGAGAAAGCTCCGGAAGCCTTGCCAACAGCCCCGGAGGCCGAGTCCAGAAATAGAAGACCCCAGAGACAGAGGCTCCCGATGGCCAGGCTGGGAGGCCACACTGAGCTGGCAGTGTGGGCCTCCTTCCCTCCCTCCCGGGCCGTTGGCTGCATAAATTACTCGGCAGCCTTTGGGCTAATTTTACCTTTTTGGTTTTCATGAATCATTTCCCATCTGGGGGCGTGTGAGAGAAATGGAAACAGCTCTGCCAGCTGGATGCCCGGGCGCCAGCCGCAGAGAAACACCCATGGTGAGCCCTGCCTGTGTGCTCTGAGGGGCAAGGGTAGGGCACCCAGGGCCCCGAAAGGGCCCCCAGAAAGGGTCTAGCTGGGTCCCTGTGCCTTGGGGTTTCCAGGATTTGGGGTAAATTAGCCACAGCAGGTCCTGGGGCTAGAAGTGGATGAAATCTAAAGGAAGTTGGAATCAAATGATCCCGGGGCTGGAACTTGGCGAAATCTAAAGGAATTTTGGAATCCAATGGCTTTACCATGATGATCGTTCGGGTCTGTGTGGACCCGAGCGGTGGAGTGGTTTAGCAGAGGGACCCCTGAGGCCTACGGGGTGCTTCTCTGTGGGGCCGCTCCAGGAGTTTGCAGGAAGGCTGAGTTTGCACGGTCACCGGAGCAGGCAGGTCCTCACAGAAAAGTCAAAGCAAACTGCCTCATCATCCAGGTGGGTAAACTGAGGCTCAGAGAAGGAAACAATTTTCTGAAGGTCGGTGAGTCAACGAAGAGGTGGCGCTGATCCTTCTTTGCCGATTGTTTACCACTTTGCTCACAACTGCCCTAGTTGACTATTGCCCCTGTGTTATGGAGGGGTCCCCGAAGGCCCGGAAGGTGAAATAGCTTCCCCAGTGACCCGGCAGGAAGTGGCGGAGCCCCGATTCCCACCCAAGCGCTCTCGCTCCAGACCCCACGTCCCCCTGCGGCCCGGAGCTGCTCTCGCCTGGGGGCTGCAGCGCAGCTTGTCCCCTGTCCCCTCGCCCTGCCGTGCCTTCAGCGTGGGTTTCCAGGTCTCTGTGCAGGGGCCTGGAAGCTTCCAGCTCACACACCCTCTCATTTCCTCCCATTCGCCATGTGCAGTCAGCCCTCTGGTTCTGCATCCGCAGACTCAACCCACTGGGAATTGAAAATATCCGAAAAAAGACGTTATATTATGTGGGCCTTCTGGGGTTGCAGGTACAGGCTTCTTACTTGTCATTATGCCCCAAACAATACAGTCTAATGACTATTCACATAGCATTAACGTTGTATTGGGTATTGCATGTACCTAGAGATGATTTAAACTAGGAGGAGGATGTGCGCATGTGAGATGCAAGTCCTATGCCATTCTGTATTGGAGACGTGAGTGTCTGAGGGCTTTAGTGTCTTTGGGGGTCCTGGAGCTAATTCTCCACGGTCCTGCTGGGTGCCAGGAACCATCTGGGCACTGGAGACCAGAGTGGGCAGAGGCTGGGAGGCCAGCGAGGCCCTCACCCAGTACTCCCAATGTCACCAGCGGGTGGGCTCTCAGAGGGGACTGTCCACACAGCATTGTGGTCTCTGCTCCACAGGCTGCAAACTCAGGTGCGCAGCCCAGGCAGAGGACAGCCCTGAGTGACACAGGCTGGCTGGAGATCTGGCGGTTAAATGCCCCGATCAGGACCGCCCCACCCCACCTCACCCCGCTCCAGAAAACTGTTGGACTGTCTGCCTGGTGTTCCTCGTGCTTCTGATTGTCCAGGAAAGCTGAGCTTCTGTAGGTTTAAACTCAGTCTTTACTTTGTTCAAAGTTGGCAACTGAAGCAAAAATAAAACTTGGGGGGGAAACAGCTGCCCGTTGGGAACCTGTGGGTCCTTTCTTCTGCCGCCTCCTGCAGCCCTGGGTCTGGTCCTCTGGTCGGAGCAGGTTGTTCTCTTCTCCCTCAGTGGCCACCTCTCCCAGGAAGTCTTTTCACTCCCTGGCTGGAAGGACCCTTCCCCACTCCCCAGCTGTAGCTGTCACCACCCCTCCCCCTGTAAGGTAGTGGAAAGGGCATGGGCTTTCACTTAAGACTCCAGACGCCTGCCGTGCAGCTTTGTTCAAGCCACTTAACCTCTCTGAGCCTCCATTTTCTACTTGAAAAACAAGTAAAGTCAAACTGTATTCAGTAGGTTGTTGAAAAAACTAAATACAGGTTCTTTCAACAGTCAGACAGAAGCTCAAGTAAAGCAGGATGGGCTCAGCAAAGTGAGAAGTCCAGGAGCATCTGCAGCTTCAGGCACAGCTGGATCCAGGGGCTCACCCAGTGTCATCAAGACATGGTCTGTCCATCTTGCCCTGCACTGGCTCCTCCGTGGGCAGGCTGTCCGACATGGTGGCACGGTGACCGGCTGCCAGCTGATGCACTCGTACATTCTACTCTTTCATCAGACCCTCTTTCAGGGGATTCACCAGCCCCCAGCTGCAGCTCATGATTGGCTAGGCTCTATCTATACCACATGTGTCAAACACAAGGCCCTCGGGCCAAATCCAGCCCGCCAGGCCTTGCAAAGTGGCCTGCACCGCGCTGTCATCACTGCACTCCGCTGTCAGTTTATGACATTGTCAGTTTATGACTGTTCAGTAAACCATTCGGCCCGCGATTTAGGCTGGATTTTAGATTTTGGCCCCTTCTCTGATTGAGTTCGACACCCCTAATCTATACCCTTTCCCTGCATTTTTCGCTTGGCCCTTGGTCACATTCCTATCCTGGAGTGAACTGTTTGGAGAAGGACACCAGGGAGGTGGGTGCCAGAAGGGGGCATGGATACCAGCAGGAAAAGCTACAGACATTCTACCCAGGCTGCAAGCCTCATGAGGGCAGGGACCTAGTTCCCTCGGGGTTCCCAGCACCTGGGACCGTGCCTGGCACTCTAGCATGCAAACACACCAGGAGTGAATGAGTGGGTGCCCTCTGCCATGTATGTGGGACGCCCTGTGCAGAGCCCAGTGTCAGCCTCCTTCCTGGAGGACCAAGGTGAAGGTCCGTCTTTGCCAAGTTCACCTCCCTGGTGGAGCGCCTCGGGTCCACAGTGCCTCCTCAGTGTTGAGCTGTCAGCGTGGCCGGAGAAGACCTAGAACAGCCATTGGTTGGGGCAAGCGTGGCTGACAGTGATGATAATTAGTGATCGTACCACCTTGCACTCACAGGTATCATTCTCAGAAATCATCTCCCTTTTTGTTTGCTTCTTTATTGCCCGTGTCTAGGTAATTTATGTTTATTGCTCTTAGGAGACTGAGCTGCAGGCAGCACTTCGATTTCATCAGATGTAGAAAGAGGATGTAATCCACTCTGCAGAGTTGAGGAGAGGATTAAGTGAGATGACACATGCCTGGCACAAGGCCCGGCACACAGTAGGTGCTCAAAAAAGGCCAGGTTCCCTTTGACCCCCTTTAATCAAGGTCTTGGTCTGAGCCACACGTACGAGCCTTTCCATGAGTTTGTGGGAAGGTAATTCTTAATAAATGGCCACTAATGGCACATGCACAGACACACAGACACATACTTACACACACACACACACACACACACACACACACACACACAGAGTCAGGAAAGAACCCCAATCCCATGACATAGGTGTTAAAGGTGGCCATAACTGCATGGGTCAGTAAGTCAGTTTATCCCAGCACAGCAAACAGTGGGGTCATCACCCTGGTAGCACCCTTTACCCCACCATGGGTGACGTGATGAACTCAGACATGACTGTGCAGACAGTGCACCACAACTTAGGGCAACGGCCTCCAGTTCCCCTTCTCTGGGGAGTGAGGCGTCACGGGTATTCACTCTGTGGTTGCCTTGACCTACTTGATTGCCTATGTGATGAGCTACCGAAATGGCTCTGGGTCACAGGATGCTGCGGCCTTACAATTTGACATACTCAGAAGGGATGCTCAAGACCCATGGCGGACCACCTCACCCATCACACACACATGCACACACATGGCACATGTCTCGTCCAAAGATGCAGCGTGGCCTGGTTGCCCGATCGAGGCCCTCACGCATGCTTGGTGGTGATATATACTGTGGCTTTGAGCATCTTGAAGATTGAGCATCTTGCTTCTCAAACTCTACTGTGCACCCATATCTCCTGGGCATCTCCTTTTCTGGGGAGCAGTCAGAGTGAGCAGAGACGGGAGGCCAGCAAAGTCCCACCCCAGCACCCCCATCTCACCAGCAGCTTGGTTCTCAGAGGACAGAGTCTGGGGCAGGTCCTCTCTGTGGAGGTCTGGAGTGAAATCCCAGACTCTGCATTTCTAACAAACCCACGTGATGCCAGCACTGCTGGTCTGTGGACCACACCGTGAGAAGCAAGGGTTTAGGTGACTTCTGAGACTCTGGGCAAGGTGGGGCCAATAAACAGCCCAGGATGGCCGGGGCAGGATGGAGGAGGAGGAGACTGGGGAAGAAGGAGGATGATGCTGGGCTGCAGCCTGGGACCTTTCCTTTCGGCTGAAACTCCACATGGATTTGAGCCTTTCCTTACCACATGTGTTAAGGAGAGGCTCCTGCTCAGCGGGTCAGGAGGAGTGTAGAAGGGAGACTGCACAGATGTACAGAGGACTGCGTGGGGCGCTGCCCAGCACTGGCTGGATGGTGGCGGGTTCCTGCCTCCCACTGCCTTCCTCTGAGAGGTCTCAGCAAGTCACTTCCTCTTCGGGCCTCAGTTTCCTCATCTAGAAAGGTGGGGCTTGGGACAGGAGGTCTGGGAGCATCCATTCGGCTCCAGCCTGCAGGAGACAGAGGATGTGGGAGCATGCTGTACCCAGCCCTGACCCTCAAGAGCCATGGGCACCACTTGGGGACAGACGGCTTTAACTCTCCACCTGCCGCATTAGCATCTTGGGGGTGAGTTGCTGAGGAAACAGAGGCTGTGCCAGATCTCCTGGCATTTGCAGGGCGGCTTGAAGTGAATCTCCGTATCCAGGCCTCTTTCACTTATGACCTTCCCACCCTCCTACTTTGTCACCCTGAGCCTCTGGTGTCCTCGGCCCAGAGGCTCTGTGATGATTGCAGCCTGACCCTGGCCTTCCACAGGCTCCCCTTATTTGGCTGTGCTTGGAATCCTAGAGCCGTTAGTCGGCCTCAGGGAATTTGTTTGGACTTCAGGGTCCCCTTCCAGGGGACGGCAGGTGGTTGGGAGGAACCCCCTCCCCCCAATCCCCCTCCTTGGACAGACGCCTTTTCTTTTCCTGCTCTACTCGCTGGCCTGCTGGGGGGGAGGTGGCCAGGCAGCCTGGGACTTATTTGTAAACTATGAATACTAATCCATATATTTTTACTTTTGATTATGCACAAAAGGTAGATAGAAGAGTATAACGAACTCCTACGTACACATCACCCAGCCTCAATAATGAGCAATTCCCAGGCACCACTCATCCTTTTGTAAAATCGGAAATGCATGCACCTGGTGTAAAATTCAGTGAGAAGTGAGACCCTCTCCCCCTCAGCCCTTAATCCCAGGAGCAGCGGCTGGCACAGCCTCCAGCTGTAATGCTCATACATGAGCACATGTAAATGGGTGTCCTTTTAATTTTATTAAAACGGGGCACTTTTATTTCATATAACACACTAGAGGCCTGGTGCATGAAACTCGTGCATGGAGTGGGATGCGGGGAAGGTCCCTCAGCCCAGTCTGCACCTTCTTCAATCTGGGATCCCTCTCACAATCCGGAACTGCTGGCTCCTAACCACTCGCCTGCCTACCTGCTTGATTGCCCCTAACTGCTTCTGCCTGCCAGCCTGATCACCCCCTAACTGCTCCCCTGCCGGCCTGATCACTCACAACTGCCCTCCCCTGCTGCAATCCGCCTCCTCCACCGGGCCCTGCTTCCACCGTGCACGTGGCCATCTTGTGACGGCCATCTTGTGATGATGTTGATGATGTTAGGGTGTGATGACCACCTAGGCTATTAGTATAGATTGTGTAGCTTACTTAGTGTCCCTCACCTTTCTAAATATATCACAAATGTTAACTCAGTGAAACCATATCAGGCAGGTGCTGTTAGTGGCCACAGGCTCCGAGTGGTCAGGGAACACCCTGGCATCCCACAGCAGGAAGACGCCGTCCGGGTTGAACCGAGGCAGCCGGGCGCCAGAAACATGCTCTGCGCCACCATTTTCTCTGCCTCTCACTCGCACAAGCTGTTCTTTCCCTCAATTTTGTCTTCACCTCCAATTACGAAATCCGTTCACCAAGGGTGTATGGTTGCTTACTTCCAGCCGGGCCCTGTTCCGGCGGCAGAGGAGGCAGGCGTGAACAAAGCGGATAGAGGCCTCTCCTCCCGGGAGCCTGCATTCTAGTTGGGGAGACGGACAACGCATAAATGAGCATATCCGTTGGTTGGCAAGTAGTGCTCTGGAGGAAATCCAGCCAGGAAAGAGGTGGAGAGTGCGGCTAGCGAATGCCAGGCCGAGTAAAGGCCTGAAGGCAAGGAGGGAGCCAGCCCTGTGGCGATTTGGGGGAAGAGCGTTCCAGGCAGAGGGAACAGCCAGTGCAAAGTGAAGAGGGGAACGGGTGTCTGTGGTGGGACTGAGGGGAGCGGTAGGAGATGAGGTCTCAGAGGCGATGGTGGGCTGTGTCCGGCTGGCAGGCCCCTGAGGAGCTTTGCTGTAGGAGATGGAACGCTGTGGAGGGTTTTGAGCAGGGGCCTGTCTGATCTGACCTCCCTTGTGACAGGCTCGCCCTGACTGCGGGGTGCAGAATGGACAGCAGGAGCGGAGGGGAACCAGGGAGACGAGGGAGGTGTGGAGAGTGGTAGCTCAGACCAGGGTGGTGTCCCTGGGGGAGGGGTGGAGTCTATCTCATTGCTTTCTTGTCTGAAACAGCTGCCTGTTGTGTGTGGATGGGCTGTCATGTATGTAACCAGCCTCCAGATGAACACATTGGTTGTTTGCAGTCTCTTGCTGACCAGACGTTGCTACAATGAGCATCTTACACATGTGCCTCAGAGAAATTTCTAGAAGTGAAATTGCAGGATTGGAGATTATGTGCTTTTTCAAAAGTTCCCCAGTGCTAAATTGCTCCCCATGGAGGTACCAGTTTGCAAGGAGAGAGAGAGAGAGAGAGAGAGAGAGAGAGAGAGAGAGAGAAAAGAAAAGAGAAGAGAAGAGAAGAGAAGAGAAGAGAAGAGAAGAGAAGAGAAGAGAAGAGAAGAGAAGAGAAGAGAAGAGAAGAGAAGAGAAGAGAAGAAAAGGGGAGGAGAGGGGAGGGGAGGGAAGGGGAGGGAAGGGGAGAGGAGGGGAGGGGAGGGGAGGGGAGGAGAGGCTATAGCTTCAGGTCAGGTGTTGGCTCAGGGAGGCAGGTGGCTGGGGGTGACATGCTGTGGAACCTATTTGCCCCTTTGTAGGCCAACACCATTGCCACAGCCAGAGTTCTGGACCCAGTGGGAGCGGACCCACGGGGATGTGGGGACTGCACCTTGATAGGACAGGGTACCAGTGAGGATGGCTGTGGCTGCGTGATAGAAACCTGTCCTAAAGGGGCTTGAGTAACAAAGAGGTATAACAGGAAATTCAGAATTAGGGCAGAGTTCCCGGCTAGCCTATTCAGCATTTAACCCTGTCACAGGCCCCGCCTCTGCGATGTTGCCAACACCAGGCTCTTCTCAGATACTCTGTCACCAACTGGGTGTCCAGCAACTTCATTCAGTTCTAAAACGATCTAGAGTTAGCACAGAGCCCATAGGCTGAGGGCTCAGTCTCTTTCCTACCTCCCACCCCTTCAGACTCCTGTCACAGGTCCTGGGATACCCATGCTTACTGACCAACATAAATCAGGGGCTTCTACAAACCCCTCCTCAAGGCCTGCAATTTGCTAGAACCGCTCACAGAACTCAAGAAAGGGCTTTACTTTCAACTTCTGGTTCATTACAAAGGACACAGCAGAAACAGCCAGATGAAGACAGGCATAGGGCTGGGGCGGGGGCAGACCTCCCTGTCTCTCCCAGAGCGCCCCTCCCCCAGCACCTTGAGGCCTTCAACCAGGAAACTCTCTGACTCTTGTTCAAGAATGTTTGCGGCAGCTTACAGAATGAGGGAAAATATTTACAAATCATATAACTGATAAGGGGTTAATATCCAAAATATATAAAGAAACAACTCAATAGAGGGGGAAAAAAAACAAAAACCCACAGACTGGTTTGAAAGTGGGCTGAGGATTTGAATAGACATTTTCCTAAAGAAGACGTGCAGATGGCCAATGGGAACATGAAAAGGTACTCAGCATCCCTAATCATCAGGGGGATGCAAATCAAAACCACAGTGAGATGTCACCTCACACCCGTTAGAATGGCTTTTATCAAAAAGACAAGAAATTACGTGTGGTGAAGATACTGTTTTTTTGTTGTTGTTGAGGTTCCTCAAAAAATTAAAAACAGAACTACAATATGATCCAGGATTTTCATTTCTGGGTATTTATCCAAAGAAAATAAAAATGAATTCGGAAAGACATATGCACTGCCGTGTTCATTGCGGCATTATTTACAATAGCCAAAACATGGAAACACCCTAACTGTTCATTGATGAATGAACGGATAAAGAGAATGTGGTTTTGCCCGGCTGGCTTGACTCAGTGGTTGAGTGTTGACCTATGAACTAGGAGGTCACTGTTAGATTCCCAGTCAGAACACATGCCTGGGTTGTAGGCTCAATCCCCAGGGTGGGGTGTGCAAAAGGCAGCCAAACAGTGATTCTCTGTCATCATTGACATTTCTGTCTTTCTCTCCCTTTCCCTTCCTCTCTGAAATCAATAAAATATATTTAAAAAAGAAAATGTGGAGATATATATATATATATATATATATATATACACACACACACACACACACTGAATGGCCAGATTATTATGATCTCTGAACGCATAACAATCTGGCCACTCAGTGTACTTCTCTTGAGTACCTCATTTATTTGATATCAAATATACTATAATCATGCACCTGATCAGTTTTCCCCTTTGCACTGGCTGATAGAAAGCTCAGGGCAAATAGGTGGTTGATATCTAGCAAAAGTCTAGAATACTTTTGGTACCCATTTGAGATACAAATACACTGAGTGGCCAGATTATTATGCGTTCAGAGATCACAATAATCAGGCCACTCAGTGTGTGTGTGTGTGTGTGTGTGTGTGTGTGTAGTGTAATATTATAATATTATTCAAACATAAAAAAGAAGGAAACCTTGCCATTTTGAATAACATGGATGGACCTTGAGGGCATTATGCTAAATGAAATAAGTCAGAGAAAGACAAATACCATATGCTCTCACTTATATAAGGAATCTAGAAAAAACAAAAACAAAACAAACTCATAAATACAGACAATAGAGTTTTGGTTGCCAGAGGCTGGGCCTGGGGCAGGGGTTGGCTGTAGGAGGAGTGGGTGGAGAGACAAAAGGTATGAACTTACAGTTAAAATAAGTGTTGTACAGCATGTAATGTTAGAACATGGACACTGTAGTTAATATGACTGTGTTGCATATTTGGAAGTTGCTAAGAGAGTACATCTTAAAAGTTCTCATCACAAGAAAAAAATCCTGTAACTATATGTGGTGACAGATGTGAATTAGATTTTTGTGGTGATCATTTCACAATATATACAAATATCAAATCATTATGTTGTGCACCTAAAACTAATATAGTGTTTTTATGTCAATTATAACTCAAACTTTTTTTGTAGAGCTCAATCTCCAGGCCCCTCCTCTCCTAGGAGGCCAGTGGGCAGGGCTGAAAGTTCTAACCCTAATCACTCAGTCTTTCTGATGACCAGCCACGTCCTGATGGAACCCAGGGGCCCAACCCTAAGTCACCTTGTTAGCATAAACTCAGGTGTGATGGAAAGGGGCTCTTTATTAATAACAAAAGACATCTGTAGGACTTGGGAAATTCCAGGGTTTTTAGGAGCTCTGTGCCAGGAACTGAGGACAAAGACCAAACCTACTTTTAATGCTGCCACACCTTCCCGCTCCTCTGATGCCCTAGCTCTGCCATAAAGGTGTTTCCTGCCAGGGTCCTGTGCAGGACAAGGCTGCCATTCGCAACCATGGCTGTGTGCTTTCTCCTTTGACTCATGAAGTAAAAGTTCTTCCCATCCTGTGATGGGCCTAAGTAGGTCAGGTGTCATCTCAGGAGATGACAAGGTGATTAGTGAAAGGCCAGGTTCACCATCTAACTGGGAAGGGGGATGGTATTACAACAATGGGCTTCCATTAGCTGGAGCCCACCCCGGAGCTGAGAGTGGGCTCAGCTCCTCCTGAATCTCAGTGGGGGAGGAGGCAGGGCACCTGAACGCTGTCCAGTTCTGTTCAGTGGGGAGGAAAGGGTGAAGGGGATCCAGGCAAGCCCCCAGCAGTGCCCTCTGGGAGAAGCAAACGCATAAAAAGGTTGCCACCCTTAACTACCTCCTCGGCTTGACTCTCAAACCTTTACATGCTTCTCCCAACCCCCTCTTAGTAAGAGTTTTGCACGTGTTGGAGTCCACCTTTTGTCTTTAGGTTCTGCAGGAGGGACCAAAGGACCCTGGGAGTCTGTTCAACTGTCCTCAGGCAGCTTACTGCTGATGCTCAGTGGGAACTGCTCTGTAAATGAAGGCCTGAAACCCCATCGGCCACAATTTCTCCACGTACACAATCAGGGCCAGAGGTTCCCCTGTTGGAGTTCTTTGCCCTTAGGGCTCCTGCCCATATATTTTTGTTTTTATCCACACATTAATACATATAGAAAAATGCATATAGTATATACTTGGCTTAATATATTTTCACAAACTTAACACACCCAGGTGGGGGCAGCATCAAGATCGATAGAGCATGATCATCCTAGAACCCTCTTTCTGTCCTTCTTTGTTATTCCCAAGGACTACCATGCAAACTTCTCCTTCTGACACCCTAGCTCTGCCTATTTTAAACTTTATATAAATTGAATTATACTGTACATACTCGTTGGGGTCTCATTTCTCTTCTCAGCATTATGACTCATCCATACTATAGCATATAGTTGGAGTTTGTTCATTCTCATTTCTGCATAGTATTCTCCACCAATCTATTTTTTTTTTTAATTTTATCTATTGAGTTTTGAGAGAGAGAGGGGAAAGGAGAGAGAAAAAGAGAAACATCGATTTGTTGCCTCACTTATTTATGCATTCATTGGTTGATTCTTTTTTTTAAAGTATATTTTATTGATTTTTTTTTACAGAGAGGAAGAGAGGGATAGAGAGTTAGAAACATCGATGAGAAAGAATCATCGATCAGCTGCCTCTTACACACCCCCTACTGGGGATGTGCCCGCAACTAAGGTACATGCCCTTGACTGGAATCGAATCTGGGACCTTTCAGTCCGCAGGCTGACACTCTATCCACTGAGCCAAACCGGTTTCCGCCATTGGTTGATTCTTGTATGTGCCCTGACCGGAGATCGAACCTGCAACCTTGGTGCATCAGGACATCACTCTTAACCAACTGAGCTACTCAGCCAGGGCCATCCAGTGACCTATTTTTAAGACATAAAGAAGCTTAATGAATATGGAATAGTTCCTTATTAATTAATATTATTCAGCAGGACAAGTAAATGTTTGTGCCAAATTTCTTTGCTTTTGCTTCTAATGATAGCAACTAACCAGTGTGTTAACTCTAGTTATTGCATAACCTGTGTACTACGTATAAAAACTAGGAAAATGAATGAATTCCTATACAGTGCATGCCATCTGTTTAGGAGAGAAATCATTCAAAATGGGAATCATACAGAAAATGAAAAACAGAGGTGCATCATGGTGGAAATATCAGGGTCCTTATTGATCAATCGATTGATTGACTCATCAATTATACATCTGGTGCCACTTACATGCCTGGGTCTCTCCTTCCTCTTAACCAATAGGTTTGATCTTAATGAGTAAGGATGAAAAAAACTTTAGATATATTTTCTAGCAATTTCTAAACTAAATGAATATAAGGAGTTTCTTTAAAGAATTTTTAAGCAACATTCTTGTTCTCACAAGCAAAAAAAACCCCAGAACTCTCTCTTTAACATCTCTCTCTCACAGCTAACCACTAGTGATCGATACCCCAGAATGCATCCTCCTCGACCTCTGCATGCAAATCATATAGCTATACACATACATTTTTAATGATATTATTTTGTATCTGTCCTTTCACAGTTTTCATTTTTTAAAAATAGACTTTATTGTGTAGAGCAGTTTTAGGTTCACAGCAAAATCAAAAAGATAGTTCAGTAAGTTCCCAAATACCCTCTGTCTTCACACAACTCCCCAATTCAGGACATCCCACTCCAGAGTAGTAGTTTTGTACAACGGATGAGCCTACATCGACACGTCATAATGGCCCAAGTTCACAGTGTACATTAAGGTTCAGTCTTGGTGTATATTCTGTGGGTTTGGGATATGTTTCCACCATTATAGTATCATACAGAGTATTTTCACTGCTCCGAAAACCCTGTGTTCCTCCTATGCATCCCTTCCAACTCCTAACCCCTAGCAACCACTGATGTTTTCACTATCTCCATGGTTTTACCTTTTCTAGAATGCCATATAGTTGGAATCATACTGTATGTGGCCTTTTTAAGTTACCTTATTCCACTTACTAATAACTTTCATTTTTTATTTTACAATATGTTGAGCATGTGTTTCCATGTCAATAAATATTTTTCCAAAGCACTGTGAGTTGCTGCCTAGTATTTCATTGTTATACTATCTGTTAAGTTCTCTCCTATTTTCAAGGTTTACACTGTTTTCTGTTGGTTTTTTTTTTTTTTTGCTACTAAGAATAGTGTTGGAAAAGACAACCTGGTGGGTAAATCTTTACACATAACATAATTATGTCCTTAGGATATTCCTAGGCTGGGGATTGCTCCTGATAGGTTTTGCTCATTTGATATATGTTACCAAATTGCCCTCCAGAAAGGATAGACCAATTTCTATTCTAATGAGTAGGTCATGGAGGGTATTTCCCCCACACACTCTTGCCAACACTGAATATGTATTTTTAATCTTTGCCAACTTAGTAGAGGACAAATGATATTTATTTGTTTTAATTTTTACTTGAGTATTAAAGTTTTATGATTTTCTATAAAGCATATTGGCTATTTGTCTTCTTTTGCAAATTTCTTTTTCATTCCCCCCCTCCCCATTTTTTCTATTGGGATAAGTATCTTTAAAAAAGATACTCAAATACTGTTGTGAAGGCCCTCTTTTAATGTCAAAAATTTTCATCAGTGTGCCCACCTGATGTCTGTTAAATTTTTTAAATCCTATGTAATAAAAGGCTAATATGTAAATTGACCAAAAGGTGGAACCACCGGTCGCTTTGACATGCACTGGCCACCATCAGTGTGCTCCCACAGGGGGAAGCACCACTCAGCCAGAAGCCAGGTTCATGGCTGGCGAGCACAGTGGTGGTGTCAGGAGCCTCTCCAGCCTCTGTGACAGGTGGACATCCCCCAAGGAGTCCTGGACTGTGAGAGGGCACAGGCCAGGCTGAGGGACCCCCGCCTCCTCTGCCAATGCATGAATGTCATGCACCAGGCCTCTAGTAATAAATAAAATGATTGATAATAAGAACTTTTATAAGTCTTCTAGTACTAGTATATTATCTTAATATATGACAGGCATTATGCTACATAAAACAGCCCTATGAGATAGGTTCTTATAATGGTCCCATTGGACAGATGGGGAAACCAAGTCACTGTGCAGGAGTGCTTAATTAATTTTCTCAAGGTTGCATAGCTTGTGAGTGGCCATCCTGGTGTTGGTTGAGTAACAAAACACATGGTGACCTAGAGCTTCTATGAATTCCGTAACACTCAAAAAACATATTTTTAAAAGTATTATTTAGATATTAGAGAGGAAGGGAGAGGGAGAGATAGAAACATCAATGATGAGAGAGAATCATTGATTGGCTGCCTCCTGCACGTCCCACACTGGGGATTGAGCCCGAAACAGGGCATGTGCCCTAATCGGGAATCAAACCATGACCTCCTGGTTCATAGGTCAATGCTCAAACTGAGCTACACAGGCCTGGTTCAGTAACACTTTTTAATAATTTAATCTTTTCTTCATCACAAAAGTATCTACATATACTTGCAAATTTATCTTATATATAAGTTTAAGTCAGTTTTTTTTTTTCTTTCTATTTAACAACTCCTTGTAACAATCACATGCTCTCCCCGCATTACTCCCATGATTTACTGTCAAGAACCACGTTGGACCTTATATCTTTCAGGAAGGGGAACTGAGGCTCAGGGCAAGGCAAGACCTTGCTCTGGGCCACTTAAAGAGTTTATGGAACAGCCAGCACTGACACCTCACGCTCAGGACACCCAGCCCAGGTCCGTGTGTGACTTGGCCAGGCCCCTAATCTATTCCTTTGTTATCAGAGGGCACAAACAGAGGATGCTGCGGTGGTACCAGAACAGACCTGCCAGAGTCTCATATTGCCAGCCTCCAGGGAAACCAAGTGGGCACAGACTCCCAGTCCTCTGGCCACACTGGCTGCTGGGCATTCCAGGACCCTGGCACGCTGCCAAGGTGAAAACAGAGCTGCAGGCTCCTGAGCCACATTCGGCCCCCTCCTCTTGGTTTGCATCTCATTGCTGGGTTTGCAACATGCCTAATCTCTGCATGTCCAGACTCAGAGGAGCCAGCTAGAGGGAGCATTGCCAGCAGCTTGGAGTCCTCCATGAGGCCCACCCACCACCCCTCCCCCAAGTCCCTCACTGGTCAAGCAGGGTCAGAGCAGCCTGCAGAAATGGTTTCTGGAGCTTCACCTGCTCAGGCCTTACAGTGCCTGCCGAGATAGACTCAGTGAAGTCCATATTCTCTCTCTTCCTAAATGGAAGTTCATTTGATCCTCCCACATCCCATTTCCCTCCTCCCCTCCCCCCCTCCCCAGTCCCTATGGCCTTCCTTACAGACACAGAAAGGAGTTATAATGCACATCAGTCATGCAAATGAGGCTTGATCCTGGTTCTCTAGGCAACTGGAGTCCTCTAAGAATGGAGAGACTTAATTGTTCAGACAGTCAGTAAGTGGGTGTCAAATGAGTACTAAGCAACCCATCATGTTTTCCCTTTTTGCTTTGGCTACTAGGAGGCTCAGAGCTGACTGACAAGCTAGGTCAATATCTCAAAACAGATTCTTGGTATAATTGGCATCACTCTAATATGTGTTAGTGTTTTAAATCATCACGATTCTTTTATGTGATGGTGGGCTGTAAAGGAGAAATAAGACATGAAAGGAAGTGGCCTGTAGACCTCCCTACTTGGAGACACAAATGAATGCTTTCCTCAGAAGGGAATGGTTTTCCCAGGACCATGCAAGACTTAGAAAAATGTCTGTGTGCCTTGTGTCTTCTCTGTCTTCCTTTCTCTTCCCACCTATTGTACTTGTTTCTCTCCACTTTCCTCTTTTGTCCTTCCCCTCCATCTTTTATTCTCTTGCTATCACCTACTTATCTGTCTCTTCCCTTCCTTCCTTTATAGTCTCTCTTCTACTCCAAACCTTGGGTCCTCTCTCCTGTTCCTGCCCATCCCCTTACCTCTGGGCAGCTGGATTAATGCTAACATTCCATACAAACCCAGAGCACTTGGCCTTGACCCTGCCTTTATCTCGTTTATTCCTCGTGGGGATAACCTGGCAATTATGGTCATTTCCTTTATACCAGGAAGACACCAAAGCCTAGAGAGAGTAAGGTATGTGCCCTCGGCCACAGAGATTATGCTTATCAAAATCAGGCTCTCGGTCTCCTGAGTCTCATTCCATCACACTCTCCACTGCACCTCACTGCCTCTGGATGCCAGCATCACCCACATGGCCTGGCAGAGAAGATTCAAAACATGACCTTGAGAGGGGGTGCTTCCTTCAAGTTTATGCCCTAGCACTTGGCTTATCTCTGGCTAGTTCTGCCCTGGTGCCAGGCACTTCAGTGGTGGGCAAAGAGCCTGCCCTGCACCCTGTCCTTGGGGAGCTTATAATCTCTTATGAGAAACAGATACTAATCAATCAGGCTAATGAAAGACCATTCTAAGTGTGACAAGTGCCATGAGGAAAGGCAGATGAGGCTGGAGAGGGTATTGGGTGTGTGTGTGATGGGGAGGGGATGGGAAGGCAGGGCAGTGAGAGCTGAAGGATGGGGTCGGAGTTTCCAGGCGCGTGCAGGTGGAGGTCACAGCAAGTCCACAGGCTCCATGGCTGGGTGGAGCATGGCACACAGGTGGGGCTGGTGGGGGGCAGCAGGGCCTAAGCAGGGGAGCCCAATGCAAGTGGTCCTGAGCAGTCTGTTTCTAATACAGTGCCAGCGTGTGCAAGTGGTCGGCTTAAAAAAAAGAGCAAATCCAACCCAGGGGAGAGAATTCAGAGTCCTCCCCCCTCCCCTTTAGGATGTTCCTCTTGCCCACCTTCCTGCTCAGCTTTCTTCCGTGGAATTGCACAGCTCCTTTCAAACCCACCTCGGTCTGATACGGAAATGTCTGTGACAGAATCTAATACTTGCCACATTTTCCAGATGAGGAAATCCGTGCAGAGGTTAGATAACTTGCTGTCTTAGCTCAGCTGCCATAACAAAACGCCACAGGCTGGGTGGCTTAAACGAGACATTTCGTTCTCACAGTTCTGCAGGCCGGGAAGTCCAAAAGAAAGGTGCTGACTAATTGGGTGAACTTTCTTCCTCCTGGTTTGCAGATGGCTACCTGTCCACTGTCCTCACCTGCTGGAGAGAGCTAGCTCTGGGGTCTCCTCATTTTATAAGGGCACCAGCCCTATTGGAGTAGGGCCCCTCACTTATGACGTCATTTAATCAGAATCCCTTCCAGGCAGATTGGGCCTGCCTGCGTCAACATGTACATTGGGAGGGGTGACATCCAGTCCATAGCACCTGCCCAGGGGCACACAGCTAGCCAGTGGGATTTGAACCCAGGCTTCTCACTACCAGAGGAATGGCCTCAGGTGGCTTGTGCTGTGAACGTTGCCATCCAAGAGAGAGCGCTCCCCTGGGCAGGGTGTTCGTGACCCCTTCCCAATCCACTGGGTCTGGTTCCCGCCTGGCAGCTGGACATGTGGGCTGAGGCCTGAACGCACCCCAGGAGATCCAGGTGGAGGGTATGGCATGGAGGAAAACCCGGCCCGAAACCTCACGCTTGCGTTTGGGGGTTCTGTTTCCAATGTACTCCGAGGGGGCCCCCAGGCTCCAGTCCAGACTGCACCCACAGTGGACTGCTTGCCCGTGGGCAAGCCTCTTGACACCTTCCTGCCCTAGGTTCCTGCCTCTTAGAGGTGGCTGGGGTTCACCCATGGGCAATGAGGCCGGCCTAGCACCTAGCGAGCGTGGAGCCGCTGGCGGGAGGGAGGCAGGTGAGCTTGCAGACGCGGGGGGTGGGGGGGGGGGGGCGGCACCCTGGGCCGCACAGGTGGGGAAGGGGGCTTGTGTGCGGGGCGCCACCCTTGGGTGGCCGTGGCCGCTGCGGGGGCGCTGGAGGCGGCTCTGCAGTCCCTGTGGGTCAGCGGCGGAGGCCTGCAGACCAGCTCCTCCACCCGCAGGCCACGGGGCCCAGCCTCCCCGCGCTATCACCCGCACCAGGCGCCCGCCCGCCGCGCCCCCCAATCCCCCCCTCCCCGGGGCCCGCGTGGGGGCCGAGCCCTCGGGAGGGGCTGGAATTCCTCCCAGCAGCGCCCCCCCACCCCGCCCCTCCCAGGCGCTCGCTTCCTCCCGCTCCCCGCGCGCCCCCCTCCCGGCCGCCAGCCAACTGCGTGCCCCCAGGGCCGGCAAGAAGCCACATGCCCCCGCAAGGAATGCCGGGCCTGGCGGGCGGGGGGCGGGCGTTGGGCTGGGCCGGGCCGGGGAGGCAGGGAGCGCCCCACCGGGAAGGTTGGTGAGAGTGCAGGAGCCAGCCCGCGCCCTCCCTCCCCGGCCCCCCGCGCCGCCCCCGGGGCCGGTCCGTGCGCGGCCCCCCTGCCGGACCGCGACCCATCGTCACACTTTCCCCGCCGCCGACACGCGGCCGGGGCGACCCGCGAGCTCCGGGGGCAGCGGCGGGGCAGGTCGGCCCCGCTGGGGCTGCCCCCGCCCCCCTCCGCGCGCCCCCAGCCCTCGCCGCCTCCTCAGAGGAGGGGGCAGGCCGTCCCGTTTCCCCACACCCCTCTCCGCCGCCGCTGGCTTTGGGGCCCCCGGTGGGGAGCAGGGGGCTGATTAGCCGAGGAGCAGGGGTGTGGCCAGCGGGGCCCTGAGTAGTGAGTCACACACGGTGCTCGCCCAGTCCCGGGGCCAGCGCGGTCCCAGCCCGAGCTGCGCGCTGCTGCGCTGACCTGGAGAGTCACCCTGGCTTGGCATGAGGATCCCGGGGTGCTGAGGGAGGAGGGGCTGGAGCCCGGCGCTGTGGTGGAAGAGGGCGGTAAGCAGCAACTGGGGAGACTCCCCTGGAGATCGCAGGGTGGAGCTTTGGAGTCAGGGCCAGCCCACACGGGGACCCCCACACCCCACCTGTACCTGCTCCGAGCTGGCAAAGCGGGCCTGGCTTCATTCTCTGCCAGCCCCAGGGCTAGGGGCTTGTCTGGAGGCAACGGGGGCCCATTTCACCAACCTGGCCCCCGCTGGACTTGATTTGATCCCTCCTCAGCTCCCAGCTGCAGAGTTTTGTTCAGAGGCTCCTGCGGGGTCCTCAGACCCTTTTCCCTTTGATTTTTGGGGTCCAGGCTGTGCTATCCAGCCCGGTTTCCTGGCCTGAGCTGCCCCTGGCCCCTGACCCCATGGGGCTGGTGGCTCCAGTCGTCCCCAGGACCAGCCCTGGATAGAAATGGCATTTCCTCTTGGCCAGGCTACAGCTGTTTTTGTTGTCTGTGTTCTCAAGAGCTTCCTCTGGGGATGGCAGGGAGGGTAACCAGATTCCCCGGGACCCCCGATTGCCCTCTCCACCGCTCACCCCTCTTCCCCTGTCTCTTTGATCCCTTTCCTGCGCTGGTCCCGCCTTCCCATCCCCAGAACAGAATGACTGAGAACATGAAGGAGTGTTTGGCGCAGACCAAGGCAGCTGTGGGGGACATGGTGACCGTGGTGAAGACAGAAGTCTGCTCACCTCTCCGTGACCAGGAGTATGGCCAGCCCTGGTGAGGCGCCTGGTGGGGACAGGAGAGGGAGAAGGGGGGGATCCCTGGCTGGGTGGATCGGGTTGGTGGGAGACCCTACGGAGAGTTCCCATTCCCTGCCCACGTTCCTTACGCTGCTCCATGCAGCTCTTAGGACCCGAGGTGAGCACAGGCTTTAGAGAAAACCAATCAGTGGCCAAGAAGGCCTGGGCCCAGGTCTCAGGACACCTCCCTCTCCACCTTTGTACTGACCCCTGCACAGGCAGGCTCCTCCTTCTGCCCAGTCCCTGTGGCCTCTGGACCAGGTCTCTCGGCTTCTCTGACCGTCGCCCTCTCCCTCTCCGATGGCTTCTTTGCTTTCTTTAATGGCCCGTGTCCCGGACAGTTCTAGGAGACCAGACCCCTCGGCCATGGAAGTGGAGCCCAAGAGACTGAAGGGGAAGCGTGACCTCATCGTGCCCAAAAGTTTCCAGCAAGTGGACTTCTGGTGTAAGTGGAGCTTGGGGCTATTTCCTGGGCTTCTCCTCCCTTCACCCCGAACCCCTGACCCCGTCTCCCTCAGGGAATTAGCAGGGCTATAATCCTAATGATAGGCCCTCATCTCTTATGCACCAGACGCAGGTTCATGCCTCAGTTAATCCGCCCCATTAGCCTTTGAGATGGTTTTCATTGGTCCCATTTTCCAGGTCAGGAGACTGAGGCATTTTCCAGGTCCCACAGCCCACAGAAGCACAGTTGCATTCAAACCCAGAGCGATCTGATTCCGGAGCATGCTCTTTCTTCCACTTTTTCAAGCTTGAAACAAAGGCAGTTACTGGCTTCCTTGTTGGCAGGCATGTCCTTGAGCCCCCAGGGAAGAGACTGGGTTATTGCTACTGAAGACTCGGGGCCCGTCGCTGGCTGGGGTGGGGCCAGGGCTGGACTCGGGAGTGCCAGGCAGTGCTTTCCATTGCCCTTGCTGGTCTCGGGGTGGGCTTCCCATCAGCCCTTCAGCCTCCTGCATGGGGGCCCTACCTCCCCAACAACCGAATTCCTCCTCTTTCTCTCCCTCCAGTCTGCGAGTCCTGTCAGGAGTACTTCGTGGATGAATGCCCGAAACATGGCCCCCCGGTGTTTGTGTCTGACACGCCGGTGCCAGTGGGCCTCCCAGACCGGGCCGCGCTCACCATCCCACAGGGCATGGAGGTGGTCAAGGTCGCCAATGGGGAGAATGACGTGCGGTGCATAAATGAGGTTATCCCCAAAGGCCACATCTTCGGCCCTTACGAGGGACAGATCTCCACCCAAGACAAATCGGCTGGCTTCTTCTCTTGGCTGGTGAGTGTCCCCTGGGCAGTGCCATGGGAGAGGGTGCCAAGGAACATGAAAGGGAACCAGCAGGGAGAGCCGTCTGCTGGCCCGGCCTGGCTCCAGAGCGTTTTGCCATCATTCCCGGAGTGGTGGTCTTGCTGTCCCCTCGTGCTAGCTAAGTGGCTGCCACCCTTGGTGGCTGAGGTCCATGCCGAGGAGCTCAGCTGGCCATAGTCAGCAGAATGCGTGGTGGAGCGATTTCCCTGTGAATCCTCCTCGTGGGTGTCTGGTGGGCCATTCGGTGGCATTTACGAAAGGTTTGTGCACGCCCTCCTCTGGAGCTGGGGACTTGGAGCTGGGGACTGTGGGGATGCAAAGCATGACATTCAGCTAAAAAAAGCAGTAATGCTAGGTGTTGGGCTGGTTGCTGGAGGTAAAGCCTTCTAGAAGACAGACAGGATCCCTGCCTCCAGGGAGCAGGGAGAGCAGGCATTGAACAAGTACTTGCATATGCGATCGTTGCTACTGAAGGGGGCAGCGGGAAGCAGCAGTGTCCACAGTGTTCTGGGATTTGGGCCCTGGAGCCCAAGTTCATTATGTCACCTAGCGTCGCTCTTTACTATCTACTCGACGTTGGACGAGTCATTTAACTCTTTGTGCCTGTTCGTAACAGGATGATCGTAGTTGATGGTGAAGATTAAATGAGTCAAAACTGTAAAGTTCTTAGGGTTATGCTTGCCCTTAGTAAGTACTCAGAGAATATCAGCTGTTATTATTATTGCTCGCCTATACACGGGGTTTGGGCAAGACTTTCTTTAGCCTGAGATTGGAAGAGTGAAGAGCAGTAATAGAAGGGGATGGAAAAATGCTCCCCGGAGACAGAACAGCTGAGAGAGTCATTCCATGAAGTCCTGTGCGGCAGCAGCGAGGAGCCTGGGAGGCAGCATGGCGAGCAAAGGGAGCCGAGGCCAGAGTAGCTCATGTGTAGAGTATGGGCCTATGCCCTGGAGGGTCACATGTTTAATTCCTGGTCAAGGACATGTACCTTGGTTGCAGGTCTAGTCCCCACCCCCAGGTCTGTCGGGTATGTGTGGTATGGAAGGCAACCGTTGATGTGTTTTTCTCGCAGTGATGTCTCTCTCTCTCTCCCTCCCCACCTTCTACTCTCACTAAAAATCAATGAAAAAATATCCTTACTCCTTGGGTGAGGATTAAAAAATAAATAATAAAGAGAGGGAGACAGGGACCACCTCTCATAAGCCAGGGCCGGTGTATCGTCCCTCCTGTGGGCCAGGGCAAGCCATTGAAGCATTTCAAGCAGAGGCATGACTCCCAGAATTGGGATTCTAAGTGGGAAGCTGGGATGGGGGTAAGGAAAGATGGTGGTTTAAATGCAGGTGCTAGAAATGGGCATATTTGAGAGAGATTTAGGAGGGAGAATCTCCAAGATTTAATGATAGATGGGATCTGGAGGTAAGGAAGAAGGGTTTTCAAAGATATAAAGAGGAAGAATTATCCAAGACAACTCTTAGGAGTCAAGCTTGAACAGAGAAGGGGGATATGGGGCAGTAGAGAAAGGCAGGCTAAGGGGTAGAAAGATCAGTCATTATGCATTAAATAAACACGTGGTGATGATCTCCTTTGTGACGGGTGATGGGCTGGCCCTGGGGTACAATGGTGGGCCTGATCAGACATTGGTCCTGCCCTCATAGAGTTTACCGTAGCGAAGAGGGAATGGGTAAAAGAATAATATAAATAGAAAATTATGACTCTGGGAGGTAATGGAGCAAGTGGCTAAGAGAAAAGCAAACAACCAAGAAAATGTATGTGGCCAGAGGTCAGGGAAGTCTTCCTAATAGCTGGGATGGAAGGAAGAGAATACCAGCCAGGTAAAGATTGATGCGGGCATCCAGAAACAGCAAAGCCCTGAGGCCAGAGAGAGCACAGCATTTTTGAGCAACAGGAAGAAGGCCAGTGTGCCTGGCGTGCAGCCAACACAGGGACCTGGAGGAGGTGATGAAGACTTGGCCATTGTAGAGCCCAGGGGTCCAAATTGGGACTTTTGTTCTTTAGTTTAAGGACAATCAAGAAAGTTTTTTTTGTTTTGTTTTGCTTTGCTTTTTTTTTTTTTTTTTTTTTTTTTTGTTCTGAAAGGTGACTTTGGCCAAAGCATGGAGAACTGATGGGGATGGTGAGGGCATTGGTCAAGAATGGATGCCCACACCCTGTTTAGAGTGCGTGGTTATTCTTGAGGTCGACAATATCAGAGGCTTGGGCTCGGGTCGGAGCAGAGACATGGAGACACATGAAGTGGTTTGTGAACTGTTTTAAAGATGAAAGAGACTTGACTTGGAAATAAATTAATTGCCTAAGTAAGGAAGAGGGAATCGTCTAGAACAACTCCCGCAGGCTCCTCTCCAGGGATGGCGCCTTTCTCTGAGTAATGGGAATTGCCAGAGGGGGACTGCGATGAGGGAAAGATCTTGGTTTTGGACTTGTTGAGTTAGAGTGACATCAAGATATCCTAGTGATGATGTCATGTAGGCATTTTGATATGGGAGTTTAGAGCTTGGAAAGGAAGTATAGAAGTGTCACTTCTGAAGTCACCTAGGCAGAAATGGTTAGAGAGGTCAGGGTATGGAGGGCATCTCCAGGGAGAACAGGCTGAGTGAGAGATGGAGAGGGCTTATGACTTAGCTTTGAGAAATGTCAACAGTTAGTGATTCAGAAGGGTTGCTTGATGCTGGAAGGGAGACAGAGAAAGAACAGCCTGCGGGTAGGAGCCCAGAATGGCTAATGATGTCAAATTCTTCTGAGAAGCCAAGCAAAGGAAGGACTTAATAGTGTCCATGGGATTTCGTGTCAGGGAAGTCATTGGTGACGTTAGCAAGAGCTGTTACTATAAGACAATGGTCCTCAATCTGGAGTCATTTGCTCTGCTCTCCTCCACCCATGGGACATTTGGCAAAGTCTGGAGACATTTTTGGCCGTTACAACTCAGGATGGGGATACGCCATGGGCATCTAGAAGGTAGAGGCCAGGATGCTGCTCAGTGTTTCACAGTGCACTCCTGCAACAAAAAATGATCTGGCCTCCAATGCCAATAGTACTGCACAGGAAAACCCCTACAGAAGAGGGATGAGATGGAAACCTAATTAGGATGGAGGTGAGCAGTAGAGTCACTTCTCAGATGATTGATCCTATATAATAAAGAGGTAATATGTAAATTGATCATCACTCCAACATATAAGATGGCTGCCTCCATGTGGACACAAGATGGCTGGCAGGGGAAGACAGTTGGGCGGGACCAGGCCTACAAGGGAGGATAGTTGGGGGCAATCAGGCTATCAGAGGAGGGCAGTTAGGGGTAGACTGGGCCAGCAGGGGAGGGCAGTTAGGGGTGACCAGGCCAGCAGGAGAGGGTAGTAAGGGGCAATTGGGCCGGCAGGGGAGCAGTTAGGGGGTGATCAGGCTGGCAGGTAGAAGTGGTAAGGTGCAATCAGGCAGGAAGGCAGGTGAGAGGTTGGGAGCCAGCGTTCCTAGATTGTGAGAGTGATGTCTGATTGCCCGTTTAGGCCTGGTGGGATCGGGCCTAAAAGGGCAGCCAGACATCTCTCTAGGGGTCCCAGATTGAAGAGGGTACAGGCTGGGCTGAGGGACACCACCCTGTGCACAAATTCCATGCACCAGGCCTCTAGTTTAGAGATAAGAAGCAAGGAGAGAGACAGGACATAGGCAGGGTGATGGCTGGAGGGAGACATGGGGTCGAATGAGTTTGTTAAGGACAGACTTGAACGCTCTTAAGGAACCCAGTGAAGGAGTCTTAGAGTAGAGATAAGGCATGATGGATCAGCTTTTGTATTGCCTGAGAATGTTCAGATGGAGACACTGGATATGGGAAGGAGGTGGGTCAGCATTTTTTTTTTTTTTTCCTGTCATGGGAGAAATATCCTAGAGGTTTGGAGCAGATGGAGAGGGATAAGGATAGTTGGCCAAATAATGCCCCCCCAAGGATGCCCATGTCCTGATCCCCAGAATCTGTGACTGTGCTCTCTTATAGAGCAAAAGGGACTTTACAGATGTGATTATATTAAGGATCTTTAGATGGAGAAACGGTCTTGGATTACCCGGTGGCCCAATGTAATGGCATGCGTGTTTATAAGGGGAAGCAGGAGAGTCAGGGTCAGAGACCAGAGATGGGAAGATGCTCTCCTGATGACCTTGGAAATACTGGAAGGAGCCAGGAGCCCAGGAGGGCAGGCAGCCTGTAAAAACCAGGAAGGTCAAGGAAACACATTCTTTCTTGGAACCTCCAGAAAGCACGCAGTCCAGCTCATATCTTGATTGTAGGACTTGGGATCTCCAGAACTGAGAGTTCAGGAATGTGTTTGTGGAGGTGTGTCCCAGAGCGATAAGAAGCTAAGCCAGTGGGCTTATGTGTTTTGGGGCCAGCAGCGAAGACGTGCTGGAGGAGAGGTAGGGAGTGGTGGTGTGACACGGAGGAGAAGGGAGAAGGCGAGTGTGGGTTGGGAGGTGTCCGGTGGGAGGTGCCCAGCAGATGCCCAGGTGGAGCTGCTCAGAGGCTCACTGGTGTGTGTAGGCCCGCAGCCCAGGGGTCCTAGGGGAAACTAAGCCAATAAATGTATGCATTTATGCAACTGGAGCCAGAGGACAGGGTGGCCATGGGGTCAGTGCTGTGGAGGGTGAGAAGCTTGAGGCCTGAGAGCGCACGTGGCTCAGGCAGCACACGGGTCCCAGTGTCCTGGGCAGGGGCCCAGCCAAAACCTTTTTGTTTCCCAGCAAAAGCCACCTTGTTATGGACTGAGAGGTGAATGAGTGGGTGGTGAGTTGAGGGGCCCAGCGAGGATGGCTGGTTTATGTTATACATCTGGCTGCTTACTGAGCAATTATTATGTGCCAAGTGCATACTACATTCCTCCTCACAACTGTTCCACAGTGGGAGGTTGCTGCCCTCTTGTTCCGATGAGGGCACCCAGGACGGAAGAGGTTAAGTGGCCCCAACTCTCCTAGCTGGTACCCGGTAGACTTGGGCTCCTTCAAAGATAGCCCCTGTCCATGATGCCATGGGGCCTTAAGGAATTCCTTCATGGACAGACATGTCAGGAGGTGGATCAGAGAGTGTGGTTGTGTGTCCAGCCTCACAGGCACAGAGCCACTGCCAAGCACGGGACCCTGAATGGGGAGCTCTGGGGCTAATGGAAATGCATGCAGTTTGCTCCATGTTCTTCCAGAACCTGTGGTCCAGCTACAGCCGAGATGGATGAAGAAGGGGGCAGCTTATTCCCAACCAAGTAATACGCAGGCGGAGTGTTGCTGGTGATGGTAGTGCTATAGGGAAGGGAGGGGGGATTGGTTTTGGCAGGGCAGATTGGAGATGGGTCTTGAAGGATGGATAGAAGTTCAACAGAGGAGGCTGTAGGCGTCTCAGCCTGCAGGAAAATCTTGGGGGAGGAAATCTAGGGCCATGCCCAGGGGAGGGCTGCTAGGATCCCCTCCTCCCCCACCACAGGCAGCGTCTGCACCTGGGGACAGCGCAGCCAGGCGAGCTGAGGTCTGCAAAGCAGGCAGCTTCCAGGTATACAGCCAGGTGTGGGTCTGGGGTCTGGAGGAAAGGGAGACTAGGAAGCTCTGGGGTTGCAGCCTGGCCATAGACCAGCTCCGCTGGTCAGGGTGGGCGTGGCCCATGGTGCCAGGGTGGGGCCAGAGGCCAGCAGGCTGCACCCCTGCAGGTTCCTTCCTAGGACCCCGAGCTGTAGCATGTGGATGGGAGAGGAGAGGGAGTGGCTGGAGGTCTCATGTGAAGACCTTGACCTTCACAATCCAGAAAAGTGAGAGGCCTCAAAGGCCCAGAGAGAACAAATATGCAAAATGGTTCAAGAAAGCAGGGCGTGTGTGTGTGTGTGTGTGTGTGTGTGTGTGTGTGTATGTTGTATGTATGTATATATATATATATATATATATATATATATATATATAGTTGTGTGTTGTGTATGTTTGTTGTGTTTGTATATATAGTGTGTGTGTATCTATATATATATTGTGTGTATATACAGAGTGTATATATTGTGTGTGTGTCTCTCAGGTGGGTTGGATCAGGATCTGGAAGCCCCACGTTCAAATAAACTGCATTCATTTGTCAAATACTGTTCCAAAGCCATACTTGATGTCCTTTCCTGACCGTCTGCTGCCTTCAAAAACTCTGGCCCCCATCCAATACCACATACTTCCTCCCACAACTCCTCAGCGTGTACACTGTACTCCAGTAGAAATGGTGCTACTAATGGTAGCGTAGCAATTAATGTTTACTGAGCACTTATTCCGTGTCTGGGTCTGCTCGGCACCTTATAGGAAGATCCCATTCGATCCTAGTGATGCCTCTGTGAAGTAGATATTATTCTACCCATTATACAGTTGAGAAAACTGAGGCCTAGTGAGGGCGAATCATTCTTTTTTTAAAAAATATATATTTTATTGATTTTTTACAGAGAGGAAGAGAGAGGGATAGAGAGTTAGAAACATTGATGAGAGAGAATCATCGATCAGCTGCCTCTTGCACACCCCGCACTGGGGATGTGCCCACAACAAAGGTACATGACCTTGCCCAGAATCGAACCCGGGACCTTTCAGTCCACAGGCCAACGCTCTATCCACTGAGCCAAACCGGTCCCGGCAGGGGGTGAATCATTCTTCACAAAGCTAAACAGTCACTAAGCTGGGAGAATCTTATTCCCAACCCGCTCTCCCATTCTGCCTCCTGTTCCTCTTCACTTCCCTTCCTCACCTCACCTTTCCCTGCCTCCTGGCCTTGGTTGGCTGTTCTGTTCATCATTCCTGTGCCCTCTCCGTCTCTCCTCAGCCAGTGGGAATGCTGGTCCCAGTGCATGCAGTGTGGTGTAGAGACATGGCCTGGATTTAGAAGGACCGAATGGCCAGTTCCACTTTGCCCCTCTCCTCCATGGCCTGGCCTTCTTGGAAGGAGCTTTATACCCCCCTCGGGCTGTTTAGAAAAGAAAGGCCCCTCCTTTTGCTTTCTCAGCTCAGGGGGAATTATAAACTGCATCCATCATCACCACAGTTCCCAGGCTGTCCTCAGACACAGCAGGCCGCAGCCGATGCTCAGGCACGAGGTGCTTGGGGAGGGCCATGCAACCATGTGGTCTGGAGAAGGGGCAGAAGAAAGAGGAGGCCCGCACAGGGTTTCTATGTCAGTTTTTGACTTGAACCCAGTCTTGTTCCAGAAGGGATGTGGGGCAGCCTAGCAGGATACATAAAACATAACATGATAGCATATTAAAACTGGGGGAGAGATTAAGAAAGAAAAACAAGGGTGGAGGCCCTAAGTGGAGCCAGGATTGAGGCTAATAACATCTACCGTAATGACCTGTACATGTGCTTTTAGGATGTGGGGTCCACATCTGGCAGCCCCCGGGAAGGGCCAGCTTGGGCAGCTGCCAGCATGTTCTGTCCCTCACGTGAGAAGTCCCAGGTAGCTCCTGAGCAGGTCGGCCCTTCTGGGTACTGAAACCGGACACGAGACTTCCTCCTAAGGAGGATCCCGGGTGGTGGGCTTGCTCCTCTGTTGTCAGTCAGCCTCTCCGCCTGCCAGACTCCTACTGTCCGGGGGGACACAAACGTGAAATGGCCTTGCAGTGTTTCCATTCCAGCTTCTATCGAAAGTGGGGATTTGTTTTACAGCTTGCAATTGGATGTGCAAAGGTTCATGGCAGGGCCTCTGAAAACCTCAAAGTAACGGGGATTGATGGAAGTGTAGGCAGACATTTGTGATGGCGTGAGATGTCTGTGCCAAGTGCGGGGGAGCCCAGAGAAGGGGGAATAGGCGGCTTGCCTGGGAGGAAAAGAAGGGACAGATGAGGCAGTTGGGGCATATCTGGGTGCACCAGCGTGAACAGGTGCTTTTCATTCTTGTTGGTTAATTGCTGTGAACTCTTTATTGTGAAAATTGCCAACCCTGCAGGAGAATTATGGTATAATGGATACCCACGCACCCTGTGAGTGCGACACTTGGGAAGAGTTGAGGCCACTTGTTTGCAGAATGCACCACAGTTTCGATGGTTTCCTCGTGATCCATTCAGATTATAGTGTTTCGTACAGACATTGTGTCTTTCTCGCTGTGGTCGGCAGCAGGCAGAGGTGTCCATTTGTCTTTTACCAGATGGTTTCACCAATTATTAATGATTTTTGCTTTAATTTAATGATTCTTTATCAATTATTATTCATAATTTAAAATGATGTTTAACTATTCCTCCTACATTTATTACTTGACATTCTTTTTTGTTTAAGTTTTTTTTTGTTGTTGTTGTTTTTGTTTTTGTTTTTAATGCTCAGCTTGGCCAGTGTGGTTCAGTTGGTTTGGAGTGTCATCCTGTACCCTGAAAGGTTGAGTGTTTGATTCCTGGTCAAGGCACATGCCTAGGTTGTGGATTTGATCCACTGTTCAGCCACGTATGGGAGGGAAACAACCGATTGACGTTTCTCTCTCATGTTGATGTTTCTTTCTCTCCTCCCTCCCCCTTCTCTAAAAATCAGTGATTAAAATTTTTTTAAAGTGCTAAAATTCACCCCATCCCACCCCCCATTTACAATTTATTTTTAGTATCAGTATGGACTCATGAATTCTTAAGTTTCTTCCATGTGTTCTAGTCTGTTACTGTCACTGTTTCTTTGTTTTTGTTTTTTATGTTTAAATTGCTCTAGAACTGACCAGTGTGTGATTGTTCCCAGTGGCTTCTTCTTATTTGAGCACTTCCTTACTTTCTGATGCAAAAGGGTGTTCCAGCCATCTCTCTTAGGAGCTCCGATTCATGTTAGTGGGTAATGGTGTTTAGAAACCAGGATCTCCAAGTGATAGGTGTGCACATTGTTATTGGGGTTTCCTTGCCTCTGGGCCTGGCCTAGATTTTGAGGGATGAGTTGAAATGAGTGGCCTATGGAGTCAGGAATTGAGGGAATACGAATCACAAACTGTGGGCTCAGCATGTACCAAGGCTCAGGGGCACAAGTATCGTGTTGAGGCTGGGTATAGTAACAGGGAACAGCCGAAGTAGCGTGAGCTTAGAAGGAAACGTAGACGAAGATGCTAGAAAAATAATCACTTTTCTAATGTTCTAAGATGTTATGGACTTTAAGGTACTCTTGACTCAATATCAGCTCATTCCAGGAGTAAAAATATGTACCTTTTAACACCAAAATATTTAATGAGCTCGGCTTGTATAATTATTTTATAAATGCTGGAAGTTTGGTTTTTGGATCATAAATAATACCAAAGATTTCCCCCCAAAATATAAAATGCTACTGAACCAGTCTGTGATTCTCAAAGTTTTCTATTGGAACCAAAGTAGACCATGAAAAACTATGCTGAATGGCCCAATATTTCCCTGTGAACCAGTTCTACACGTGACCTTCTTCATTCCTTGTCTCCTGAGCACCTCTAAAGCAGTAGAGGATACATAAAATATAACATGATAGCATAGTAAATATAAAAATATAGCATGATAGCTGTCCCTCACTTGGGTTGTGCTCAGGTGACTTTTAATGTTCATGGGGTCCCACCATTACATTAATTTTATTCTAATGTTACTTGAAAAGGTGTGCACCTAAAGCTAGGTAGAAACAACATATCTTATAGCTTTTAAGCAACTATACAACCAAGACAGTTTTGCAAACATAAAATGAACAAGAACTAACAAATCAACAGAACTCAAATGAAGACAGTCAGCTTGTTGTGTTGGATGATGTTTTCCAGGGACCAGGTTGGCTGCGGTAGTGACAACAGAGACAGATTCTTTGGCCTTTGGCATTTGTGTGCCTGTGGGTATCTTTATTTTCTTTGTCTCTTTGAAACACTGGGAAATCGTCTGTGAGCTCAATTGCAGTGATATTTCTTGTTTATTTCTTTGCCCACAGGCATCATGTACATATTAAGTTTGCATCGGTTCCTTTCTTCACAGACTAATCAGTAGTAACTGGTGTTGTACAGTCAGCTGCTAGTGTGTAACAAGCCACTTCCACATTCCGTGGCCTAGGACAGGGGTCAGCCACCTCTGTGTGTGAAAAGCCAGAGAGTCCATGTTGTAGGCTTTGTGGACCATGCAGTGTGTTGTCACAACTACGCAACTCTGCCATGGTGGTGTGAAAGCAGCCACAGGTGGGGCAGGTTCTAGTGGAACTTTATTGATGGACACTGGAATTGGAATGCCAAGTAATCTTCACGCGATGAAATGGTCTTCTTTTGATTTATTTTTAACCATTTGGAAATGTACAAACTATTCTTAGCCGGTGGGCTGTACAAAAGCAGGTGGCGGGCTGAATTTAGCCCGCTGACCCCAGTGCAGAACAACAGTCATTATTCTTGCCCATGTATGTGCCGTTGGCTGGCCTGGGGAACTCAGCTGGGTGTGGCTGGGCTGCTCTGCCTTCAACTTCGGTCCAGCGTGTGTGGCTCCTCCTGGTGGAGCTAGGTGTGCTCCACGTGTGCTTGTTCTGGACTCAGGCTGGAGGGGCAGGGCCTCCCTGGGAAAACGCTTCTGGCAGAGGCAGAGGCCCCGGAGGACAAGCCCATCCTCACAAGCACATGTCGAGCCTTTGCTTGCATCACGTGTGTGAACATCCCATTGGCCAAACAAATCATCTGGCTGAATCCGAGGTCAAGGAGCAAAACACCGCAGAGTCATCCGTCCGGCCAAGGGGCCAAGGGCGATAGGGAGGGGCCAGAATTGGGGCCAAGAATTCAGTCTACCACAAGTGCCAACTCGGTCACAGCACAATACTTCTGTGTGGATGCAAGTCTCATGGTCAGTTCCTTAGGTGGACATTTTTTAAATGAAAACATTGAATGAAAAATTTTTAGAACTTTTGGATCTTCAGGACTATCCCCAAAGACCCTAGGTTGAGAAACAATAATTTCTAATAAACGTCCTAGCTTTAATCATAGGGAATTTGGGGTATTCTCATGTGTGAAAGTTCCTCCGGTAGAGGTCTTGCCTGATCTATACCCCTCGAGCCTATTTCAGTACCCCTAAACCTCGGGGGGTCCTCAGCAAGGGCTAGGTCGGGTTGTTGCATGAGGATAACACAATAGCAACAATAGCTGCCATTTATTGGGCACTAAAAGATTTGTGTGTCTTAACTCCACATCCTCAGAAGCATGCTATGAGTTAGGTACTATTATGTCCCTGGTACAGATTGGGAGACTGAGGCTGAAAGAGCCAGGTGACTTGTCCAGGGCTACCCAGATAATCGTGGGGCCAGGACTTCAAACCAAAGCTCAAGCTCCTAATCTCCAGCCCCAGATGTGAATATCCAATGAAATTGGTCCCCCTCCCCCACTCATGTGGGAACCTCCTGTTGCTCTAGAGCACATGTGTCAAACACAAGGCCCGCGGGCCAAATCCAGCCCGCCAGGCCTTGCAATGTGGCCCGCACCGCGCTGTCATCACTGCACTCCGCTGTCAGTTTATGACATTGTCAGTTTATGACTGTTCAGTAAACCATTTGGCCCTCGATTTAGGCTGGATTTTAGATTTTGGCCCCTTCTCTAATTGAGTTCGACACCCCTAGAGCAGTGTTTCCTAAACTTCTCTCATGATGAGAATCACCTGGTGGAGTTGTTAAAATACAGATTCCTGAATCCCAACTAAGAAGTGCTAAACTAGAATTTTGGGGAACATATAGGTAAAATTGCATACTTAACTCATCATGAGAGAAGTTTGGGAAACACTGCTCTAGGGTCTACTTTTCAGGCCGAAGATAAAGATGGTTTTTTTTGTTTGTTTGTTTTTTTAATCTGATTGCTGCTGATGAATATGTGGCAGATTTAATTTTTTTTTAGCAACTTTATTGAGATATAAGTCACATACCATACAATTCACCTGTTTAAAGTGTGCAATTCAATGGTCTTTAATATATTTAGTATGTGCAACCATCACCTTGAGAAGAAATGCTGTCTTTTAGCTGTCACCCCATCTTTTCTCCCCGCTCCTTCCAAGCCCTAGGCAACCACTAATGTGCTTTCTATCTCTATAGATTCCTTTGTGCTGTACATTTCAGATGAATGAGATCATACAGTATATAGTCTTTTGTGACTGCCTTCTATCACTTAGGTTAATGTTTTCAAGGTTGTAACATGTATCACTTTTTATGGCCGAATAATATTCCATCGAATGGATACCACATTTTGTCTATCCATTCATCATTTATCCATTATCCAGTTGATGGACAGTTGGGTTGTTTTCACTTTTTAGCTATAATGAATGATGCTGCTATAAATACTGTGTATAGATTTCTTTGTGGGCATTTTTTTTTTTTTTTTAATTTCTCTTGGGTATATACCAAGGAGTGGAACTGCTGGGATTAACTCTGTATTTAATCATTTGTTTTCCAGAGTAGCTGGACCATTTTACATTCCCACCAATAATACATGAGGGCTCTGATTTCTCCACATCCTTGCTGACATTTGTGGTTATTTGACTTTTTAATTGTAACCATCCTAGTCTGTCCATGGACAGCAGGTTAGGGTCCCAGACATGAATCATCTCAGAGGCTTCCCTACAGCTTAAGTGTTCCTGTTTCTGGGTGTAGCAGATGCCGGAGTTCAAGTTCAGATTCAGGCCAGCCTCTTTGTCTCTCTGCTTCTCTGTTTGCTGGCCTGGGAAATAGCTGGAAAACAGAAGTGATGCTGACTGCCTCCTGGGGTTCTGGGAGGAGCATCTGAGATGTGAGCTACGAAAGCACTTTGTCAACCATGAATGGCTTCACAAATCATTTTTTGTGAGCGCTCTTCTCTAAGACGAGGTGTAGCGCTGAAAATCAAAATGTTTTATGGATTTGATGGATTCCTGGAAAGTTGCAAGCAAATCAGGTTTTTGAAAATCCAATCTCCGCAGCACTCAGTTATGCCATCATTTAGGAGAGGCCAACAGAGAATCTTTGATTGCTGCAGACATTCTGTGGCAAATCAGAGTATCCCTCCCTATAAAATGCCTGTTCGCATAGCAAATCTGTTCAAACCAGAGGAAAAGATGGGAGTTCACAGAGGATTCTAGGACATTTCTGGTTGATTCTGACAAGGTCATTTGGGGGAGCTTGTGGGTAGCATCCCTCACTCCACAGATTGCTTAAGAGCATGGGCTATACTGGCAGAAACCTGAGTTTGAACACCAGTTTCCCCATGCATTTCCTTTGTGGTGTCAGGCAGGTTACCTAGCAACCCTGAACCTCAGTTTTCTAATCTATAAAATGAGGATGATAACAGTAGCTACTTCATATAGTTGTGAGAATTCTATGAATGGCAGCTGTTGATGTTTTATTATTGATGCCTTTATTAATGATACCATGGCCAGGATGACCATCATGGTCCACATGGATCATGCTTGACCCAGGGGGCTGAAACCTGTGCTTTCATATTATTTTCTGAGGATCTGTCCACACGCAGTCTTAGTGCTAGACAGACTTTTAGAGGTCATTTAGACCAAATTTGCTCTCAGTGGAGAAATCTTTCCTTCAGCCTCAGAAAGAGGGTCATCCAGCTACTGCTTAAATTCACAGCCTCACAATATCAGCATCTTCTAAGTGCATGCTGGTCCTGGTCCTGCCTCCCCAGTGTGGCAGTTCTTCCTACAATGATGATGGCTCTGCTTTCTCCAGCCTCTTCCTCTTTAGGCTAAGGGATCCCATTACCATGCTGATCATCCTTCTCTGATCAGGTCCAGGTGTGAAAGTCCTTCTCACATCTCAGTTCTCAAAGCATGGGCTGGTCTCAGAATGACCAGGCTCAGAGGGTCCAAGGAGTTGAACTCCAAGGATAATAAATGGGAGGACTCTGGAAAACCAGGCTTCTGGGGGCTCGGTCCCAAGCATCTGGTCCTGGGTGGCCAAAAGCATCTCAATCCAGGACTGGAGGACCATATCCTGATTTCTACTTAGGGTAGCCTGGGCTCATCCCTGACAAATGACATGGTCTACAGGCCCTGTGTGATCCTGCCATTCACTGCTCCCTTTGCCTAGATTCTAGGCCCTAGAACACCCTGGCCTTCCTCTTCTTCAAGATCTCAGCTTCGCCCTGGCTGGTTTGGCACAGTGGATAGAGTGTTGGCCTGTGGACTGAAGGGTCCCTGGTTCGATACCAGTCACAGGCACATGCCCGGGTTTCAGGCTCAATCCCTAGTAGGGGGTGTAAAGGAGGAAGCCTGTCCCTTCCTCTCTGAAATCAATAAAAATATATTAAAAATATTTTAGGGGGTGGGGGGGAAGGACCTCAGCTTAGATTCCCCATACCCAAGAAGGTCCTTAACTGACTTCCAGGTACAGGGCTGTAGCTTAGAGTTCCCATATTCCACAGAATTCCCCACCATAGTACGGACCAGGTGATAGCACAGTGAGTTTTGTGAGAGCAAAGACCTTCTCTGCCTGGATCACCATTTCATCCTAAGATCTGTGGCTGCTTCATCAGTGATATTTGTTGAATGAATGAATGCTTGATTTGAGAAAAATCCTGCTTGGTGGGAAAGATAAGCCAAGAAACATCCCTCAGTTAATCTCTGGATCTGAACCCAGCAACAGAGGTTGTAGGCAGCTCCCAGGTCCCGCACAACTCCCATCAGGCCTCTCTGCCATCCTGATATTGATCTACAGACCTCCAATCGCTCAGAATTAATCATAACAGACATTTGTTCCCTTCATTAATAATTACAATCTTGATCAGAATACTGATAGTAATCATTTGTTGAGTGCCTTCTACATCAGCCATTACAGCAGTGCTGTGAGGTTGGTTATTACTCCATTTTATAGATGGGGAAACTGAGGCATGGCCAGTGAAGTCAGCTGCCTGAGGCTGCTCACCTGTAAGCGGGGAGGCTCAGGTTCTAGCCAGTTCCTCTGGCTCCATGGCTTGTATCACCCACTAGGTATTCCTGCTCTTTGCTTCCAGGTCTACAGATGCTTCTCATTTGCCCCAGGAGAGAGACATCATTCAGAAAATGATGATATAGGGTGATTAGGATTAGGATAAAGATGGGGTTCTACGAGATTCTAGGAGAAGGTTCTTTGAAGACTAGGGCATCGTCTGGAGAGACTGCTGAGGAGGAACTGAGCTGCATGTTTTTCTCTTGTCTGAAAATTTTAAACCACAAGGAAGCATCCTATATAATAAAAGATTAATATGCAAATTGACCCTAATGGATGAATGACCAGTAGCTATGATGCACATTGACCACCTGGGGCAGACACTCAATGCAGGAGCTGCTCCCTGGTGGACAGTGAACTCCAACTGGGGGAGCTCTGCTCAGCCACAAGCCTTTCCCACCTCCTGGCAGTGCTGAGGATGTCTGACTGTGGCTTAGATGGGGAGCGGGCCTAAGGCGGCAGCCAGACACCCCCCAAGGGCTTCCAGGCTACCAGAGGGATGTCTGACTGCCAGACATCCTTAGGGAGTGGGTCTAAGCTGGCAGGTGGACGTCCCCTGAGGGGTCCTGGACTGCTAGAGGATGCAGGCCAGGCTGAGGTACCCCCAAAGTGCAGGAATTTTCATGCACCAGGCCTCTAGTCCTATATAATAAAAGCCTAGTATGCTAAGTATCCGGTCAACCAGTATATTTTATATATTGGCCATTCAACCAATCAAAGTGTAATATGCTAATGATATGCTAAGGCTGCTCAACTGCTCACTATAACATGCACTGACCACCAGGAGGTAGACAATTGACTAGTTAACCAGTTGCTAGGACCACTAGGGGACAGATGCTCTAACTGGTAGGTTAGCTTGCTGCTGGGGTCTGGCTGATCAGGACTGAGTGAGATGGGATGGACATGCCCTGGAGCTCTCTCCCCAGACCTCCCTGGCTGGCCAACCTCCCACGTCTCTCCCTACCCCTGATCATGCACTAGTAGTATCCTTCAGCCCATCCTGTGCCTTCTCACAATCTGGGACCCTTTGTGGGATATTGGAGAGCCAATTTTGGCAGGCCAGGCCAAGGAACCCCACTGGTGCATGAATTCATTCACTGGGCCTCTAGTAGTTTCATAAATCGACAAAGCAAAAGCCTCATCACCCTTACCTCATTCCTTCACTCCAGAGGTAGAGTTGAGAGTTTGAAATGTATCTCTCAGCCTTTCTGTGCACATATCAACAGAGGTATAATGGGGTGCAGATAAATGCTTAATAACCTGCTGGCGGGTGGTGGTGGGATTATATGTCCCGATTTCCAAGGTTTACGTAAATGCTCCCACTGTGGCTGATGCCATTTCAAGCTGCCAAGATAAAGGCACTGCAGGAGTAGGGGGAAGAGAAATAACAATGGCAACTATTAATAGTATTTCTGTTGTACAGTACAGTAGGTGCCAATACCTTCAAGAACATAGATCATAGTAAGCGGTAGGGAAATTGTTAGGGAAGTGCTAAGCTTTGAGAGTTTACTACCTTTAAAAAAATATGACTTACTGAATTATAAGTTTAGATCATTTAATTTTTAATAATGGCTGGGTTTAATGACTGGTTCGTGAAACTCCGGAATATTTTACAGTCGTCTCTCATAAGCAGTACAAGCCAGCGCTAGCTCAACCCTCATTTCCTTTTTACTAAAATAGTAACATTCTTCAAATTTTTTTCTTTAACTTGATTTTATTTAAAAGACACTTTACCCAATAATTCATTCACTCAACCAGTATTCTACCATGTGCCCTCATGAACACAGTCACCGTGTGCTTTGCCTTTGTGAGCTTATGGTCTAGTGAGGGAGACAGTCCTTTACCAAATTGATAAGTAGATAAACACCATCAATAGCAAAAATGCACCTTGTAAGTAGGCATCTAACAAGATGTATCAGGACCCCCTCACCGGTTTGGCTCAGTGGATAGAGCATCGGCCTGCGGACTGAAGGGTCCCAGGTTCGATTCTGGTCAAGGGCATGTATGTTGGTTGTGGGCACATCCCCAGTAGGGAGTGTGTAGGAGGCAACTGATCAATGTTTCTCTCTCCTTGATGTTTCTAACCCTCTATCCCTCTCCCTTCCTCTCTGTAAAAGATCAATAAAATATTTTTTTTTGGGGGAAAAAAAGATGTAATAGTACAATGTCATAGTTAAAAAGCTGAGTCTATAGGTATGTGAAGGTCAGGGTGTGGCGGGGGGGGGGGGGCGGAGAGGGGGAGACAAGCCCCTTTCAGTTCAGGTCAGGAAGAGATTCTAGATGGCAGGAACCCAAAGGATGAGAAGGACCAGCCATGCAAAGTTTGGTGGGCAAAGGGGGCAGAGGATATGTTTCATTGGAGCCATTTTTGTGACCTTTACAGACACACAGAGCAGTTCTGTCCATTGCTTTTAGAACAGTCCTCGTACAGTGAAAATGGGGAGGCTCCCTACCAGCTTTAGGGTGGGAGTTACCCTTGGAGGGAGGGAGAGAAAGAGAATGAGTTAGGGGCAGTGATATTCTTCAATTACATCTTGGTATTTTCTTAAAGCCAGAGAAGGGAGAGGTCCTGGACAGATTTGGGTGGTGGTAATTTTCCTTGGCTAGAGCTGGTGGGTACCAGGCTATCAGCTGCATTATTCTTTATAGTTTCTGGATACTTGAAATATTTTGTGGTTATTGTTGTTTTAAGAATGGGGGGAAAGAGGTTGTAGGCAGCAGACCCAACCAGTATAAAGGTTCACTCTCAGCAGAAAAATGAGGCTCAGGTAACCAGGGCTGGCCAAGGGTTGCACTGCTGGCAGTGGCAGCAGCAGAGGTGTGATGGAGGCGTTGCCTACCCCTGATTTCCAGGTCACCTCCCAGCCCTCAGGGCTCCTGGATTGTGAGAGGGGGCAGGCTGGGTCGAGGGACCCCCTCCTCCAGTGCATGAATTTTCATGCACCAGGCCTCTAGTATCTGATAAATGACTTGATTCCAAAATATGTATTTTAGAAAGAGAGAGGAGAGGAAGAGAGAGAGAGAGAGAGAGAGAGAGAGAGAGAGAGAGAGAGAGAGAGAGAGAGAGAGGAGAGAGAGGTGGATTTTACTGCTGCTGGCCCAGGCCTGGTTTTCGGCCCTGCAGCAGTGGGGGCGTTGTGTCGGGAGGGGAAAAGGAAGTTTCTGGATGGTAGCAGATGGAAGCAGGCCCTGGGTCTTGGTTTGGGGAGGAGCCCAAGAGTGTGAGAGCCCCTGTAGAATGAGCCTTCTTCTCTGTCTTCCAGATTGTGGACAAGAACAACCGCTACAAGTCCATAGACGGGTCAGACGAGACGAAAGCCAACTGGATGAGGTGAGTCCTGCTCTCTGCTGACTTCCCAGGAGACTTGTCTAGACTCTGGAAAGAGACAAGAAAGATGCTGGGCCTGTGGGGTGTCCAGTGGTGGGGACGACAATTTCAAAGCAGGGACTGCTGTTTGCAGGGTTTGAGATGTGTCTAGCTCTAGATGACCCTCTAGCTCTCCGAGTCTTCCATCAGGGGGCTCTGGAGGAGGCCTGTGGCCAGAAGGGCAGGCTATGGGGACCCCGAGAGATGGCCTGGAATACCCAGGCCCCTGGCTCCTGGCAGCATTCCCCCCACCCAGGTCTGTGCCATCTCTCATCAGACAGATCCTACTGGAGTGGCACAGGACTAACCCAGGGCAGCCACAATGTCAATGGCTCCATGGAGAAGGAGGCTTCCGGCATAGTTTTCAATGGTGTTTGCAGCCCAGGCATGAGTACTTCCAAGAGTGGTTTTACTATGGTCCGGTGTTTGGGACAGAAGTTAGCACTAGAAACATCCTTTATGGCCAGCCAAGAAGAACAGGCAACTGGCCAGGGTCGCCCAGAGGCGGCTGAGCTGAGCGGGAACGCTGAAGGCTCCCCTTTTGGTTCTGTGCTGCTGGTCTGTGCCGTGTGCCGGAGCCCCACCCGAGGGGTCTGTGGCTGGGTGTGGGAGGTCTGACTTGCCCGGTTGCCCTTTTGGACTGACTTGCCTTGTTGCTCTCTCTGGGACTTGGGAGTGGTGATGGGGGTTTGGATCTGGGTTGGGAGGGAAAGGAGGCCTCAGCCACACCATGGACCGGGCCCTCTGTGGGCATCTGGGCAGTTCTGTGGGGGCTGAGAGGTTGTGCTTGGAGGAAGGGCAGTTCGGGACTTCCTAAGAGGAAGTTGGCTGTTATTCAAACAATGAGGCTTTCCAAGCAAATGAGGAGTCATTGATTGGAGGTGGGGAGGGTGTGACATTGTCTCTGGTCCCCTTTTCTGTGGCTTCACTGCCTCCCTGTGCTCCCACCTGAGCCTCTGCCACGCCCTGAAATTGGCTCCAGGAAGGCAGCCCACGCTCCTGACTTCCTTCTCCCTGACCACTGGATGCAGGTCAGCTCAGCACATGCAACTTATCACCCGCTCCTGAGCACCTACAGGGAGCCAGAGCCTGTACCGGGCGCCCTGCTCTCCCAGGACACACCTTCCACCACACACACTGCTTTTTCTGAAACAGTGATGGAGCGGAGGCATGGACCATGTGCTGCGGGGCCCAGATGAAAGAGGAGGGGCCTTTGGACGGAGCCTTCGAAGGGGCCAGGCTCTAGTTTGAAGGCACTGTGAGCAAAGGCACAGCTGTGGGAACCACACGTCGTGGGGGGGTGAGGGGGGCATCAGATGGCTACGTGGCACAGGCCCCTGGCCTGGGCTCCTGTTCCCGTTGCTGCAGGGGCTGTCGGCGAGCAAAGGAGAGTGTGTCTGAGACAGTCTGGTTCAGGCCTTCCTGCACAGTCACTTCAGAAATTTTGTCGGGTGGAGCTGATTCTGCCCCACTTCCCCACCCATCTTTGATCTTGCAGCTGGGGAACCAGGCTTTATCATAGTTCCAAAGTGGGGTTCATCATCTGAGCTAAGTGAATGACCAACTGGCGCCCCCGAGAGAGTCTGTCTTACTTGGGCTGGGATTGAGCCCAGGGCACTGGTGTTTTTTAAAGCACTCCATAGTGATTCTGATGCGCCACTAGAGTTGAGAACCACAGCTCTATATCCGTCTTCAGGCTTCCTGGGTAACCTGAGGCCCAGAGCAAGGCAAGGTCATGTGGTCAATGGCAGAACAAGGTCACGGGGTCCGTGGGTGACCCAGGACTTGTGGGCTAGTGTTCTTCCTGCTTGTGCACAACAGCATGGCTTCCTGAGCCCTGTGGGCAGCTTCTGCCACCACTGCCTTGTGGTGTAAGATCTGTCCTGTTTGTGCTCCAGGCCTCATTCTACCTAGGATACACCAGGGTAGTCACATCTGTGGGGTCCCCATCGCATTGAAGGCTCCAGGAGTCGGTGGGGCTCAGTGTGTGGTTTGTTGCCCTGGAGATGCCCCTCTAGTGGTAGTTGGAGGAAGAAGCCAGTTCATCCTGGGAGCTTCCTTTCCCCTTAGCGTGCAGCTCCCATCTATCTGTGCAACTTTCCCATTTGCAGACACCGTCCCATGCATGGTCCCTGCCTCGGGTCTTCTGAGGATCTCACGGAGTTCTTGCAAATAAGCAGTGGGCCGGGAAGAGACTGGGTGCCCACAGAGTGAGCGCTGACTCCAAGACAGCCTTACGCTGGCTGCTCTACAGTCATGAAACCAGTGTGCCACCCCAGGGCTGTTTGGCCCCTGGGGGTATTGGCAGTCCCTTCAGGCATGTTTGGCTGTCAAACTCTAGGGTGGATGCTACTGAGCTCTCTTGGGCAGAAGCCACGGATGCTGATTAACCTCCTACACTGCCCAGGGCACCCCTCCCCCACGAACAAAGACATTTTCGGCCCCAAATGCCAACAGCGTTGAGACTGAAGCCCCCTGCATGTAATCCTCCTGGCAGCCCTGGGAGGTGGCCCTAGGAGCACCACTCTTGCTTTACAGAAACAGTGTGCAGAGGAGGTCTGTCCAAGGACAAGACCCAGCCTCAAGGGTCTTTGTGCTCCTGGCCTCTCGCTGAAGCTTCGGCAGCAGTCAGAGAAGTGATCAGGTTCCAGGTCTCCCTCCTCACCCTGAGTTCTTGTGTTGGACGGACCTTTTGGCACTAGTTAAAGGGTAGACAGAACCACACTGTGCAGACTGAGTTCAAAGCCCAAGCAAGTGCCAGGCCAGAATGGGGAAGGGCGACGCTGTCCCCTTGCCCAGGGCCCCGGGCTGCTCTTTGCAGATGGAGGCCAAGTTCACTCCTAGTCTCCATTGAAATGGAACTCGCCGTCCAGTGGGTGCTCCTGGGCTCCTCACATCCTACCCAGGAGCTGCCAGAAAGCCACAGGCGCCCACATCCAGAAGGAGCAGCTGCCAGCCAGCGCTCCCGTGGGAGGGGCGTCGGGACCTGGTGGGGACTTGGGTGCAGGGGACGGAGACGAGAGCCATGGGACAGATAAGCTCTCTGTGACCGTACCCCAATTCTGAGCGTCACCAGCAAGGCCACACACCATGGAAGGCCACTGTGAACAGTTTCCCTGTTTAATTATTCTTCCTCCAAGCCATGGATAGAAGCAGCGGCCTCATCCTAACCCCAATAGGCATCCTTCATTCCTGTTCAGGGCTTTAAGCTCCTTTACACCCCAGTGCCTGTGCCCCCCTTGGAGGAATCCCCTAGGTTGGTGCGGTTGTCATTCCCTTTTCCAGAGGGAGAGGAGCCTGGGAGAGGCTGAGTGACAGCTCTGGCCGGCACAGCTGAGCGGTGAGGCCCGGAACCAGAGGTGGGCTCAGCCCAGTGCTCCCACCTGCGTGCGCCTTGTGGCTTCCCTCCTTCCGAGGAGTAGAGCAAGGGCCTCTCGGCAGGAGGAGGGTGTAGTGGTGGTGAGCTGGAGAGGGCGCCCCGGTGTGCCTCCCGGCTCCCCAGCTGGGGGCCGGCATTAGGAAGGAGGAGGACCACCCACGTTGACGGTCAATTTACCCAATTGTGCTTTGTGGGATATTGCACCCAAGGAATGTGGCACCCCTGGCCGATCGTAAGCGGAAGCCCAAGTTCTCCAAGGAGGAGCTGGACATTCTGGTCACCGAGGTGACCCACCACGAAGCTGTCCTCTTTGGGAGGGAGACCATGCGGCTCTCCCATGCCGACAGGGACAAGATTTGGGAAGGCATAGCTCGGAAAATCACCTCCGTGAGCCAGGTCCCCCGCTCCGTCAAGGACATTAAGCACAGATGGGATGACATGAAGCGGAGGACCAAGGACAAGCTGGCCTTCATGCAGCAGTCCCTGTCCGGCTCTGGGGCCGAGGGCCGGGGCCCCGCCATTGTGCTCACCGCCCATGAGCGGGCCATCGAGTCAGCGCTGCTCTCGGCCCGTTCCGGGCACAACTTCCCCAGGGCAGAACCGGATGGCACCGACAGCCCTTCGACCAGCTGTGAGTACCACCGTCTCCCCTCCCCAGGCTTCCCCTCGTCTGCCCCCTAGCCTCCTCCTCGGCGGTTTCCCGCTCACTCGCCTGTGCCTTCTCTCTCCTGTCCCCCTCTGCGTTGCCCCATCTTTCCATGCTTCCCTCCTCGTCCCACTCTGTCTTCTCCCCACCCCTTTCCGTTCATTCATCCTAGAATATTTCCTGAGCGCTGCGCCAGGAGTTGTGTATAAAATCTACACCGGCCCGGCTCTCGGGGAGTTCCTAGACTCGTGGGAATAGACAAACTTTAAGTAAATAATCGCGCAAGGAAATCTGTAACGAGGGAACGAGGGACCAGTACAAGGAGTCCCGAGGGCTGGTTTCACGGGTGCGCGACCCTTGCCATCCCTGGTCACCAGAGCTCCGAGCCGGGTTAAACGCTCTGCCGTTCCCTTCCCAAAACTCATGACAGTTTTTGATCACAGCACCCCTTGTTTTCATGTCCCACTCGGCCCTGTAAACGACGTAGCAGGGAGCGGGCTGGAACAGGCTCTCCACCAGGGGCTGGGGAGGGCTCCCCGGAGAGCCAGTGCGCTGAGCTGCAAAGGGTGAGCAAGAGTTAACCGGGCCGATGGCTGTGTGGGGCGCAGAGGGGAGGGGAGGGCCTCACAGGCAAGAACAGCATGTACAAGGCCCCGCATCAGGAAGGCGCTTGGCACGTTCCAGGAACAGAGAGGAGCCAGGGAAGCCCAGTGGATCAGGCGAGGGGGAGGGGATGTGAGAGGAAGCCAGCCAAGTCTTCAGGGCCCAGGCCATGGAAACATCATATCTCTCTCTCTCTCTCTTTCTCTGTCTCTCTCTCTCTCTCTCTCTCTCTCTCTCTCTCTCTCTCCTGTGTATTCCTAACGTCTTTAATTCTGTGTTATTTTCTGCCTTCTCCCACTTCTCTCCGCACTCTGCCTCTTGCTGCCTGCCCCGAGGCTCCCCCAGGATCCCCGCCTCTGTGCTCAGGGGGTCCCCTCTGAGTCCGCACCACCCTCACGCCCCTTCTCCCCCCTCAGCACGTGCTTCCCCCTCTCCCTTCTGCTTCCTGTGTCTCAGGACAGACTTGGACTCCAGGGCCGAGGACCTTGTCCAGCCCTGTGTGTTTCTAGCTGGGGCTCACCAAACAGGGGAGCAGTGGAAGCCCTTCTGTGCTGGAGCTGCACCCCCTTTAGTTCTGCTGCTGCACCCACCCCCCACCTCCACCCTCAACTCAGAGTCCCAACTGGAGGCCATCTGGCCTCTGAGAGATGAGGAGGGCAGGAGGCTCCAGAGAAGCCGGCCAGCCCACCGGAGGGCGGTTCACAAAGCCCCGGCCTTCCCTTCCCGGGCCCCTTGCTATTGGGATCTGCTAATTTCCTGTTTGGCTGGGGCTCCTGACAGGTGGCCGCTCAGACTCAGATTTTTAGGACTGAGAAGGAACGTGGAGAGTGAGTCTAACTTCCTCGTTTCCCACATGAGGAGGCATCTGAGCTCCAGAAACAGAGGGGTCCCCAGAACCAGAACTCCACCCCGGATCGGCCAGCTCCCTGTGTATCAGTGTTTCGTTAAATTCCAGGACAATCCCACCCAATTATGAGAAAAAGAAGGTTAAGTTTATTGCCTACGTCCTGCCCTGTTCACCCCTCTGTCTCCTCAAGAGGGAAGGTAACGAGGTTACCAAATGTGAACTGGGCTGGGCAGGGGGCCCGGGACCCTCCACGGCAGGCTGGGCCGGCCCCTCCTCCCCTTCCCCACCAGGCGACCAGCTGTTACAGCACTTGGCCAGGGCTCTGTGGAAAGGGGCCCTGGAAGGGAGGGGGCAGCGCCACCTCAGCCCTCCCTGCTCCTTCCAACCCTGCCTCGCAGAACGGTGGCCCGATTCCAGGGGGATGGCTGCTGTCCCACCGAGAGAGATGGGGAGGCACTGCTCTTACCGTGCTGGCCCAGGAGAGACCCCAGGGCCAGCCAGGGGCAAGATGCGTCTGTCTGTCCTCCCCTCCCCTCCGCTGGGAGTGGTTCTGAATTCAGCCCCTCAGGTACAGGAGTGCCTGTCAGCAGGGCCAGCCTGTGTATTTTTATTCCTGCCACGGGAACCAGCTTATAACCTGAACGCAAGAAAGCCGAGGCCTGTGCGTGCCGGGGCTGGGCCCCTCCCTGACTGGCTGGTCCCTGTGTGCCCTCAGACTCCTGGCAGGAGAGGCATGCCTGCCCAGGTAGCCTGCCTGGAGCTCGGCCCAGGGCGACGTCAGGGCTGGTTGCAGAAGCAGATGTTCTGCTCCGCACTTTCTGGGCTTGTCTATTCTGGCACCATCCTTCGCCTCCCTTCTCCAGCTTGTCAATATCCCCCTCCCCGCTCCCCGTGTGACTTAAAAGTTGCAGATTCCAGCAAGACCACAAGGTGGCCCCAAACAACCCAGAAACAGCCTCACGGAGGCCGAGATTCATAGCATCATCATAGTACCTTTTGGCAAGTCCCCTTGTCATCTTTGCCAAGCACCTTTGCGCCTGTTCTCTGTGTAGTCTTCCTAATAATCCTGCTAGGCGGGCAAATGGTTGAGGAGAAAAACAGGCGTGGTGACCTTGGCTTTGCAGAAACGGGGTCACAGAGAGATGGAGAGGGTGATTAGGTTGACCTGCTGTCAGTGACACTGGGGTTTCCACGTCCCCTGATCTGGGCTGGCTCGCACGAGGCTCGCTGTTCCCGTGAAAGAAAGGAGGCGGGCGCTGCTCAAGCTCAGACCTCTCCCCAGGGGTTCCTGCCCGCTTCCCTCAGGGCTTTGGGGGGCAGGTGTTTTTCGGTGGGTGGGTAGGTAGTGGGCGTGTGCCCAGCTAGGCTGAGTGGTGACAGGGGAGGGGGATGCTAAGGTAACTTGGGAGGGGGGCACGGATCTAAGCCCAGGCTGCCCCCTCTCTCCCTGATGTAATTGTTTGCCCTTCTTTGTTCTGTTCCCCAAGATGATGAAGATGAGGAGACACCGGGGCCCTCAAGGCAGGCTCTGCGGGTGTCCCTGCCGCAGGCCCGGGAAGAAGAGGCCCCTCTGGCCAGGCCCGCCCTGCTCCGCTCCTCCTCCTCCTCAGATCAGTCTGAGACCATGGGCCCTAAGCCAGAGGCCCTGCCCCAGCCCTCGCCCCAGGCCCAGGCCTCCTGCAGGACCCCTCAGCCGCACCCCAGCCCGCCCAGAACGGGCCTCGACTGGCAGCTCCTCCACGCCCACGCCCAGCAGACTGAGATGTTCCAGCAGTTCTGCCAGGACCTGGTGACCGTGCACAGGGACATGGCAAGCAGCATGCACGTCATCAGCCAGGCCATGGCCGAGCTGACCAGCCGCGTCAGTCAGATGTGCCAGACGCTGACAGAGATCCGGGATACGGTTCAGGCATCTCAGCGGGGACCCGAGGAAGCAGCTCCCACAGGCTCTGCACTCCAGGCCGAGGCTCCCCCACCGGAGCCCCCACGGGCTCCCCGAGCGCCCACCCCTGCACGGACTACCAGGTCTCGGAAGAGAAAGCACAATTTCTAACCTGGCCAGTCTGCGCCAAGAGGAAGAGAAATGGAGGCAGGGTGTCTGGCCTTGAGACAGGAGCCGGTCTCTTATGTCCAGGTCTGATGCCCCTTGTAGGATTTGCGGGGGGACTGTCATCTCCTCACCGAGGGCAGGTCGGCACCCTATGCTCTGATCGAGCATGTCCTCCGCCTCCTCTCTCATCTCTGGCAGATGCTCCCTGCTTGAAGACGAAGGAAAACTCCCTGCTTGATGCTTGCTTGGCCTGGAGGGCAGCCTCCTCTTGGTCTGTGCCTCGTGGCAGCAGGCCTGCAGGGAAGGGGGAACAAATGTGGGGAGCACCTGAAAGGAACCCCGCTTTCCATCCTCAGGGCTGTGCCAGCCTCCCAGGCCCCTGATTCTGCTGCTTTCAAAGGAAGCGAGGCCTGAGGATGGGCGGGCGGGGCCCAGCCCTTCCAGGAGGGGTCTGTCCTCCCCTCCCCCGGGGCTCTGACCCTGGCGGGTGGCGCCCGCCCCTGCCTTGGCCTTTGCTTGCCCTCCTGTGTGCGTGTGCTCAGCTGCTGTGCTTGCCGTTTGTGGAGTGGGGAGCACGGGGCGGCGTTGGGAAGAAGCTGAGCTGGCGTTTCATAGGGAGAGCACTGGATGCGTCTCCCGCACCTGCAGGTGTGCGGTTCCGGGTTCTCAGGGCAGCCAAGAGGCAGCCCAGCCGGGTGTTATTATCCTCATGATCGCCATCATCACCCACATTTCACAGAAGACAAATGACACAGCGGTTGGTGGGGGGCAGGACTGGAGGCCAGGTCTGTGGATGTTCCCAGGTCCTCTGTCTCGGGCCACATCTGGATGGGAGTGGTGTTGCTTTTTGCCTGCCCCTGCCTCAGCTCTCCCGGGTGTGAGTGGGAGGCAGCAGCAGCAGCATTTAGGAGGTGAGTCCACCCGCCTGGCTGGTGGCTGAGGGGAGGAAGGGCCCAAGTCTTGGGGTCCAGAAGGAAACCCCTACTCTGGCTTCTCAAAGTACCCAAAGCCCAAAGCTCAGAAGAGCTCATGTCTATTCCAGTTTCCAGCATGCCTTGCCTCTGCTTGCTTGGGCTGCATACGCATCAGTCACACATAGCTGTAGCTTCATGTTTTGTTTTGGAGTCTTAGGAGGGAGCTCGGTTCTCAGAGTTAGGAAGGGACATGGGGGGTGGCAGATGCAAGCTTAGCTCTGACATGGGTGCAACTCGGCTCTGTGTCCTCTTTGCTCCTTGGCCTAAGTCTGACCCTGGCAGAAACTACCCCAGCCCTTCGCCCTCCCACGCCTGCCCCCTAGAGCCATAATGGGGCTGGGAGGACTGCCACGCCCAGTGCCTGCCGGGCCATTCCTACAGTGCTGCTTCCACACCCAGGCCACGCTTTGTCCCTCGTAGGGAGGATGGAGGGCAGCTGCATTGTCCTCATGGCCTTGGCTCCATCTCCCCCTTCTCTGGTTCTTTTGGGGTTCCTGTTTCCCCAAACTGAACGCTCCCCTGGAACAGCCCAGTGGCCTGATTATTGCCTGGCGTTGCCCTGCCCTCCGATGCTGGAATCAAAGATTGCCTTCCCAAGTATTTTTGTTAAGATGGCAATAAAAAGGAATTGATCTCACACTTGGAACACACCCAGGCTCCAGGATCTTTCTTTGGTGTGTATTCTCTTTCTTCGCTTCCTGTGCAAACCTCAAGGCCCCCAAAGCAGGGGTTAGATGACTAAGGGAAAGCATGCCGGCAAGAAGGCTCAGGTGCCCCTGGCATTTCCCAGGTCCCACTGCTCTCAGATGCCATATATTCACAACCACGTGAGGGAAGGAAAGGAACTGAAGGGCTGAAGGAGGCAAAGCACCCACATATGAAACTGTTCAGCTATATTTAATTTCTATACACATCAAAAGTGAGATGTTGCTAAGTGAATTTTACCATTTGTTCCCTAAAAGTAAGTTAGTGGTTCTGGAAAAACACCACCATTTCCAGCCAGAGACTCCAGAAGGGTCAGGGGCTGTCCATTGGCCCTGGAGCCCAGGCACCATCCTAAGGCATGAGCTCTGTTTGGATACTTCCCCACTCATCCCGGGGTCTGTCTGTCACAGGCAAGGCCCTGCCCACCTAGATCTGAGGCTTCTCAAAGAAGCAATTTGGCTTCCTCTGGCTCCTCCGGGGGGTCTCCTCAGCAGGGCCTCCTGACATGTATTGCCTTGGCCTAGTGTCAATTACACAGAGAGATTCTCCCAAGCAGAAAACTCTTAGGTCCTGACCAAGGATGCATCCCCTTTCTGGAAGGTTCCATTGGAATCTAGGTCATTCTTTGCCATTCTTGGCCACAATGCATGGCCATGAAATCAAATAACCTGATTTCCAGGAGAAGCAAAGATGCTGTGAAAGATGCCTGGGGTCTTTCCCACCAAGGTCAAGGTACTAAGCAGTGACAGATGCCTCTCTCTCTAGTCCTGAGGAGGGAAAGGGTCAAGTTGGAGGCAGAGGGGACAGAGAGATTAAAAGACGGGCCAACTTTCGATGGATACTTTTCTAGTTTCTTGTTCTTGGCTTCAGAGGGGACTGTGGGACTAGCATGTCAAAACAGGAAAGTGAGATGGAAACAAGTGGGCAGTCAATTTCAGCTTCTAAGAGTCCAAGGCTTCCATCCATGCCAAGGGCTGGCCGGGGGAAGGGGGGGTGTTTTGTCAGAGACTGAGTGACCATCTGGTAGTGGATGCATGATCCAAAGACCCTCCCAGCCCAGAGACCTATATGCACATAGGAACACAGAGTCCCGCCTCTCCTTGGTTATTCTTTTCCCATGTCTGCCTCCGTGACCAGGGCAGCTTCCTCGCCATCGGAGACATACCCACTGAGTAGGAGTGTCTGAGCCTGGCCCTCATCTGTCCCTTCCAACACAATGGATGCCCTGGGGGTTATTTTCTCTCTTGAGTTAGAACTGGTGGTTTCCTGACCCAGCTAGAAAATGTAATGCCCTTAAAAAAACACAGCGAGGGAGGTCTGAGAAGTGTGGAGTTAGTGCCCATCTATCATGTACCCCAAGTCAGCGAGGAGGTTGGAATACAAACAATCCATCCTCATCATGAAAGGTTTAGTCCAGTACACCTCCCCTTCCCCCCCCCCCCATACCACCCATCCCCTCGATTGCTTCTAAGGTCCCTAACTTGTTGGCATTTATTTGAATGCCATCAAATGAGCATGGACATCTACAGAGCTGTCTATTAGGCATTTCCCACCCCCTCCTGACATACTCTGTGCCTTCTTTCCAATAAGGTGGTGATCTGGAGACTCAACAGATAGATTGTCACTGCCTGGAGGCTCTTGCTCGCCTGTGGCCATGGAATGGGACAGGCAAGGTTCTACATAAAGGGATTGTGGTGTGAATTCAGGAGGGTTCTGGGAGTGGGAGGGTTCATCGGGCGTTACTGTGAAATACTTGAAAGGGTGAGACCTGATTGAGGTACAGTGATTGATGTTGAGACTTAGCTGGTTCCACTTAGCTTGACCTCAGAAATCATATAGCATAAACATCTCAGGGGAATGAGTTGTTAGGACTCATTAAGAGTTGTCATCCTCCTATATAATAAAGAGCTAATATGCTAATTAGACGAAACAGCAGAACAATGGTCCTGGCGCCTGTCCCGATAAAGCCAGGGCTGAGAGGGCCAAGCCCCTTGCATGAATTTTGTGCACCAGTCCTCTAGTTTATATATCATATTTCGAATGCCAAGTTTCAAAGCAACCAATTGCAACCAGATGCTGAACAAATTCTGTTCTGTCTTTGAAGCCACATTGTGATCGATACAAAGATTTGGGGTTTTCTTCTTAAATATTGATTTTTGTTGTTGTTGTTGTTGTTGTTGTTGTTGGGTAGGAGATCACCAGGAGGTGGAAAGAGAAATGGACTTGAATCTAAGTGACTTCAGAAGTTGCTCTTTAGAAGAAATCCCTGCTACTTAGGTGGCCTTCATCTCTTTTTCTCTTAAAGTTGTGTGCAGAGAAAAATAATTCCAGTCTTTAGAGCTTGCTGGCTATTTAGAAGCTGAAAAGAGAGATTGTATTCTTTCCTGTGCTCTTTGATGCAAGTGATTCCTATGAGGAAAAAGGTGAATGAACGGTTTGCCTTCTGTGTCCGGGAGGAAGAAAATTTGGGTCTACCTCAGTTCTGTTCCATGCTAACCGCAAGGCTGATTAATTTTGGATGTCAACGTCAAGACAAGTTGGGGATTAGAAAATATTATGCATACTCAGAAGATATCTCGGATATGGGGGAAAGTAGACTCCTGCAATTGGAGAGTTGAGACTGGGAAGGATGAATCTGGAAAGATTTCTGTTTTCCCTGAAATCTTCGTTAATAATGGCATGGCTGGGTGCCACGGAGGTCATGGTGTGGTCTCCACAGTTCAGGGAGACCCAGGCTCGTGTTGGATATTGACGAGAACACAGATGCATTAAGGCTAAGATCCCAGACAAAAGCAAGTTCTGGGACCTAGGCGCCATAAATCCTGCACGCTGCACACCCTCCCGATGGAACTCTGACTCGCTTCTCTCAAATGGGTGAGGCAGCCAAAGCTGGTGTCCTCTTCCCCGCCCTCCTGGAGTCTGTGTGACATCCTGTTGCCACAGTGGGTTGGTTCCTAGGCCTGAGTGGTCCCCCTCACCAGGTCACCGTGTCCTCCAGGGCTGAGCAGAGCAGAGTGCTCAGGGGACTGTCCAGATGGGAAAGGGCAGATCTACATCTGCAATGCTGCTGGCTGCCACAGTTGCCACCCCTGCCAGCCACCCTGGCATTGGCATTCTTGTACATTATCTCTGTTTTTAGGGGATGGGAGTAATAATAGCTTACCGAGGAAGACTTGGAAAGTACAGAAAATTGCAAAGAAGTAGATCCACCTATAATGGATAATCACCCTTAAAACTTTGGTATATTTCCTTCAGGTTTACTGGGGCTTGTTTTCAAAGCATGCTGGAACCATTAAGTAAATAACATTCAGACCTACTTATTGTTCACTCTTCATTGTATGAGGTCCATTTTCCATGTCATAAAAGATCTTTCAAAAAGATTTCTCTCCAGATGAGTAGCATTCCATTATATGAATACGCCATGGTTTATTAAATCGTTTCTCTAGTATTAGACATTTGGGTGTTTTTCCTTTGACATTATAAATGATACATAGAAAGTGTGGTGGGATGCAGTTTGCATATTTGGTCTGCATGTCACTGTTCTTTTTTTTTTTTTTTTTTTAACTTTTCAACATTTTGACAAAATACACATAACAAACTCTACCATTTTAACCATTTTTAAATGTCCAGTTCATTGGCACTAAGCACATTCCCATTGTTGTACAACCATCACCACTATCCATCTCCAGAGCTCTTCCCATCTTCCCAGGTGGAAACTCTATACCCATTAAACACTGAGCCCCCACTATCTACCCCCCAAGCCCCTGCTCCCTAGCTCCCAGCAACCATCATTCTACCTTTGACCACTCATTTGAATGGAATCATACAGTATTTGCTGTTTTGAGAGCGGCTTATTTCACTTAGCATGTACCTCATGTAGCTTGTCAGAATCTCCTTCCTTTTTATGGATCACATTTTAAAATCTAATTTACCCATTAATGGACACTTGGGCTGCTTCCACCTTTTGACTATTGTGAATAGTGCTGCTGTGAATATGGGGGTACAAATTCTTATTGAGTCTACATTGTCAATTGTTTCCCAAAGGATGTGCCAGTTTATTCACCACCATTAGCATAGAGACACTTTTCTTGCCACCTTTACCAATACAGATATTATCATTAAGAAAAACATGTGTGCTGCCCTGGACAGTGTGCTCAGTGGTTGGAGCTTTGGCCTGTGCACCAAAGGGTCCCAGTCAAGGGCATGTACCTGAGTTGCAGGTTCATTCCCCAGCCCCAGTCAGGGTGCATGTGGGATTCAACCAATCCATGTGTCTCTCTCACATTAATGTCCCTCCCCCTCTCCCTCTCTCCCTTTAACTCTAAAAGAAATGGAAGAATATCTTTGGGTGAGGATTAATGAAACAAAAATCTATGCCAATGAGACAATGTGCTACTTTGCCTTTCTTATTACTGATGCTGAATATTCTTCATGTGTTTGTTTTCCATTTGGATTTTTTCTTTGAATTATTATTTCCTGGATTGTCCCAAATATAATTCTTTGGATCATGTCAGTTAGACAGACTTTGGTTTCTTCCTTGGCTTTTAAGACAAATCATCATAACCTAAGGGGGAAAAAAATTTTTTTTGACTACCAATTTCCTAGACACTGGTGTAACCCAGAACGCTCAAACTCCAAATAATTTCCTCTCACCCTTTTGGTCTGTAATGTCCGCCTCTCTGCAGATGTGTCATCTCACCTTTTGGAGGTGAGTGAGGTCGCAGGTTGGCTGTTAGAACTGTCAGTTCAGCGAGGATGGGTGAGGGTCATAGATTCTGAGGGTTTGGCAGAACCTTAAAGGTTATATGAACTTGCTGAGTGGGTGCTTTACCTGCCAACATAAGAGCCATGAGTTCTCATGGGAATAGACCTCACAGCTCCATCTACCATTTATTAGCTGTTCAACCTTAGGCAAGTCATTTAGCCTCTCTGAGCCTCAGTTTCCGTATCTTAAAATACTTCAGTTAACCAGTGGTTGCTAGCCTTTCCTCTTCTGTCCCCACTGTTCCCATTTTTAAAGATTTTGATCTTTAGCATTTATTAATTGACCCCTTGAGCAGCCTTGTCTCATGAGTTATTTCTGCTAGATTTTGTGAAATACTGAAAACTGTTCAACAACCCACTCTTACCACCATCAGAGACCTGCAGGTGTTGGGGGACCCCTGTGGTTAAAAGTTAGTGAAAAGGAGGTGATCTGTCCGTTTTCAATCACCTTTTATCTGGTGTTGAATCTTGTATTTAGAAGAACCTGGCAGGAAGGCAGGATAGGTGTCACGTCCAGTCTCAGAAAAACGGAGATTTTAAAGTCTCAGAGACTAGCTTAAGGTCACATAAAACAGTGACATTGAGAAAAGGGATGGGCTCTTGCTGGTATTCCTTTCCTTGGGAGGGCAGCTGCCCTGCAGACTTTTGCATAAGTCCACATGCTGGTGGATTTTTAACCACTGTCACTGCCCAACACCAGCGGGCACTCACGAAGGAGTGGCTCATGCATTCTCACCTGTCCTCCTCACCCCCAGGTACGTGGTCATCTCCAGGGAGGAGAGGGAGCAGAACCTCCTGGCGTTTCAGCACAGCGAGCACATCTACTTCCGGGCATGCCGGGACATCCGGCCTGGGGAGTGGCTGCGAGTCTGGTACAGTGAGGACTATATGAAGCGCCTGCACAGCATGTCCCAGGAAACCATCCATCGCAATCTGACCAGAGGTGAGTGCCTACCCTTTTGGTGAGGACCATGCCCATGCCACCAAACCCCCTGGGAGGCCAAGAATACTTCTCTAGAAGTGTCCTAAGAAAGCTGATGGGAAATGCAGTACACCAGCAATGGGGAGACCCGGAGGACAAACAGATGGTCCAGGTCTGAGCAGCAGCTCTGGGCAGTGTTGTGGGGACCACTTATCCTCCATGAGAAACCGTCTCAGAAACCCTATTACATATGAATGTCTTATTATAAACTTCAGAGTATCCTGGAGAGAGCAAAGTACATACATTTAATCAAAATCAATCCTATCCCCCCCCCCCCTCAAAGTGATGGAAAGGTGCTATAAACGGCACTGCTGCAATAATACGTAATATTTACTAAGGACTTAATTTGTGCTAAGCTTATGTTTCATCATGTCCCATGAAATCAGGGCAATAGGAGCAGCTACCTGAACCTGTGCTGAGAGAATTGGCTGGTTAGAACACATTTAGAACAATGTCTACCTTGACCATTGTAAGCCCTCCACTGTAGACTTTTAAAACTAATGATTCATGTATAGCACTTTAAAAAGCATGTATCTCCATCTTACAAATGGCAAAACTAAGCATCAAAGAAATATAGTGACTCACCCAGAGCCGAATGGCTAGGAAGGGCAGAGCTGGGTTTCTAAGTCTATTTGTTAGAGTCAAGGGTCTGAGCCCTAACCTATAATGTTATATGAACTGCCAGGCAAAACTAGTCCCGTCCCGTCCCCCCCTCTTCCTCCTGGTCTCATTCCCAGAAGTCTAACGCTACATTGTGAAAGAACGGTGTCTATTAGAACAAGAAAGTTGGAAGGAGACGACCTTAGGTGTAGACGGTGGCCTGATGGGTGAGATGTCCATCCGGGCTCCATTTAAATAAGTCATTTGAAAATGGCTTAAAATACTCCCAGTGCCTAGCCCTTTGCCTCTTTACCCCACCCTCAGCTTGGCCAGGGCAAACTGGTGAATCCAGGTCCTTCTTTCCATGGGACCTCCTTGCACTAAAACCATACCTTCAAAGACCCAGAGTCCATTTGGTCCCAGGAACCAAGGCTATCCCCAGGCCCCACTATCATATCCCTGACCAACCTACTTTTTGGAAATAAAGCGCCATTTGGAATATGAGTAGAGAAGATGAGAGGGGGTAGGAGTGGCCCACTGAAATTAAGCTACTTTTAAAAACAACAAAGCAGATTGTGGACATTGAGTGCCCAGCGGCTGCCTGACTTGGTAAAAGGTATCTGGTGATTGGATGGGCAGTGAGAAGAGACCCAATAGACATACTCATCTCTTGTCTTTTTTGGATCTGGGGGTTGGGCACATGCATTTTTTCCATGATGAGATCGCCATGGTTTCCAGTTGACCCCTGGAGGTGCCTCGTATAAAAGCATCTGATACATAGTAGGTGCTCACTCTTTGTTGAATGGATAAAAGAAGAAACGAATGAAGACAACCAAGAAGTCTCCAAAAGAATCATACCACCAAAGAGGAGAAAATCAAGAGAAGTCATGTCAGAGGACACAGGTTCCATCCTTGGGCCATAATCTTTTTGAATTCTTCTGGATTTGTCATGTCCCTACTCCCCACCCCCCCCCCCCCAGGGTCTTCTCCAAAGCTATTGTACATCATCCTCAGAGAGCCCTGAGACCCCAGGGGAAGGCTCAGACAAGGGAGTGAGTTTTCAGGGGTGGTTCAGAGGAGCCTGGCAGACAGACTCGACATGAGATACACCTAGACATATGAAGATACAGGAGGAGGGAATACCTCTTCCTGGCCAGACTGAGAAGTAGGAAACAGGAAGCCACTGTGGGACCATGGCAGGAGGTAGGTGCTAAAGTCCTTGTGAGCAGTTGTGTGGCCTTTAGATGTTGTGTCTCTGTAACCTGTCGTTTTGGCAGATGCTGGAAATGGGTAGTCTTATATTTGTATGCAAGTCCTGCTCTGGATGGGGGATTCCCCCATGCTCAGTCCCTTAAGGTCTTACTTGGAAGGAGGCTTCTTTGTAATTGAAGGCTGGAACCCTGATAAAGGCCAGAGCATGGATTATTAGTCCTTATCAAATAGGGACATTAGTTGGTGCCAAGAACTGCTTCCTGAAGAACATAGACATTATTTCTTTGTGGTTATCTTTTAAGAAGAGGAGCATCTAATGTGTGTATTTAAAGAATTCGTGTTATTTGATCGACTTTGAGTCATTGATTTGCGTCATGGTGTTTTTCTCATGTTTTATGGAAGTGTGAGAATCCATTTTGTGATGCTTGAAGGTCTTTTTTGACCCACAGGAGCCTTTGGTCCAAAGAGGCCTCCTGCTCATCTTAGCACATTTGAATAAGCTTTTCTCTGAGCAGAGTAGCATGAGGAGTTCCTGGTGATGAGTAGACTTGACCTTCAGACATCCTCAGCTGTTTGCTGCCTGATCGGCCCACGAGAAACAGGAAGGGTGGCCTTGTCGTTTAGAGATTCTGAATGAGCAAGCGTCATATATAATCTGCACCAACATATTGCATTTTTAAAAACTTCTCTTCATTGGCACGCTTTCTGTCCCTCAGCTGTTATAGAAATGCTGGCTGTGGGGAGGAGCACCTGAGTATAAGGAGCCTTGGAGGTGAGATCATGCCCTAAGCAGTCACATGATCTGCTTAGGACAGAAAAGGCGATTCCTGAACAGGTTACTTGCTTTTGGGCTGTTACCTGTAGGAAATCTGGAGTCACACCTGGGCCAGGGCACAGCACCCCATGCCGGCTGTGGGAAGCTGAGGCTTGGCCACAGCGTGGCTCTGGTTTGCACAGAGGTCCTTTGGCCTTCCCTCAGAAGTCTTTCCAAAATGCAGCTATCGGCAGCCTAATTACAACATATGAGTGAGTTAAGTCTTTGCTCACTCACATCTCCCAGGGCCCGCCCCTGGTCTAGGAAGCCTTTAAGATTTCCTAGCTCCACAGGCTGCTGTCAGGATCTTCTGAGGACTCCCCACTTAGCACTGTTACCCCCCACCCCCACCCCAGGTAGTGTTGTACTTCTGAGCAGTTTATGATATTGTGCCAGCCATTGTGAAAATCTGGCTAAAATAACTTCGTTGGGGAGCTCACCAAGGTGTTGTTAAGTCATTTACATGATAGGAAGAAATAGAAAAGGAAGCATTCTTTGTATTGCCAGGCAAGGAAACAGCTATATTTTGAGAATGCTTTGGGTCAGTGTGGCCACGTTGTTCTTTACCTTGCTGGAGGTGGCCCATCTTGCATTGTCTTCCTGCCTCAGCCGGCACGCTTTTCTCACATACTGCTCGGACATTTGCTCTAGGCGGACTTTGCTCTAAGTGGGCCGACTTCAGAGAGTGAGGGAGGAGGAAGCAGCGGGACTCAGTATTTCGTGTGTACCTTTTACCAAGTCGAAGCAGCCATCTTCTAATTGCTAAGACTGGACCAGAAGCCTGGAGGGGTGGGGGCTCCATCCTCACTTAGCTCTCAGGAATGTCACCACCCATTCATTGGATCGAGCAGGAGGCAAGTACCTCCCAACTACCTTCCCCCATAGCATTTTTCTCAACTTATTAAGTGTAGAGCATGTAGACATAAGACTCCATTGAAACTGTCTCTTTAAAGACTTCTCTGCTTTTTTGGGGTCCTATGGTCCCATGGCCTACTGAGCGATCGCCTCTCCCTTGTTGCCACACCTGCCCACGAGGCCAGACCCAGAGGGATGTGTCAAGCGACTTCCTATCACACGTGTCAAACACAAGGCCCGCGAGCCAAATCCAGCCCGCCAGGCCTTGCAATGTGGCCCGCACCGCGCTGTCATCACTGCACTCCGCTGTCAGTTTATGACATTGTCAGTTTATGACTGTTCAGTAAACCATTCGGCCCGCGATTTAGGCTGGATTTTAGATTTTGGCCCCTTCTCTGATTGTGTTCGACACCCCTATCTGGAGGCCTGCATTGCTTTCTGCCTGTTTCTCCACCTGGGGCTTTTCCCCACTTCCTCACGCCCTGGTTTTCCTTCCTAGGAGAGAAGCGGTTGCAGAGGGAGAAGTCTGAGCAGGCTCTGGATCACCTAGAGGACCTGAGGGGTCCCGTTCACCTCCCTGTGTTGAAACAGGGCAAAAGTTCCTACAAGCGTGGCTTTGACGAGGGGGACGTGCACCCCCAGACCAAGAAGAAGAAGATTGACCTCATTTTCAAGGATGTTTTGGAGGCCTCGCTGGAATCTGCCAAGGTGGAAGCGCACCAGCTGGCCCTGAGCACCTCGCTGGTCATCAGGAAAGTCCCCAAATACCAGGGCGATGCCTACAGTCGGTGTGCAATGACCATGTCGCATGGCATGCAGAATGTCAGCCGGACCCAGGGGGAGGGGGACTGGAAAGCCCCACACGGGGCTTCTACGGAGCCAGGCCCATTGGACGATGAAGAGGAGGAACCTTCATCCTTCAAGGCTGACAGTCCTGCTGAGGCCTCCCTTGCGTCCGACCCTCATGAGCTTCCCACCACCTCCTTTTGCCCCAATTGTATTCGCCTGAAGAAGAAGGTTCGGGAACTCCAGGCAGAGCTAGACATGCTTAAGTCTGGGAAGCTTCCTGAGCCCTCTGTATTGCCAGCGCAGGTACTGGAGCTCCCAGAGTTCTCAGACCCTGCAGGTAAGTCGGTGTGGGTGAGATGGTGTCGGAGGGAAGAGCACATGGTGGGCAGGGTGAGGGTGGCCGGTGCTCTCTGCAGGAGCCACCTTTGGGGAAACCTGAGGCATGTGACTCGGAGGGGAGCTCTGGCCACAGCCCCACACCCTCAGGTGCCCGCCTCTGACAGGTCGCTTTGCAGCTCCTATGGGTGCTTCACGTCTTGCCCTGTATTCTCGTCAATAAAGGACATTCCGCTGCAGAAGGGGTGTGTGCTGTGTTCTTGAACCGTTGCCTTTCTCTGGTGGTCCTAGTGGTGTCTGGCCCCCCACAGCCCAACTTCCAAACCCCGTCTTTCTTTCTGCCCCGTCCTGTTGGGGAGAGCTCCTGGCCCTCCCGACCTCAGCCCAGGAGCCCACCTCATTCTAATCTTCCCGACTTGCTGCTCTGCCACACGGTCCCATTTCCCCGCCTGGGGTCTTGGAAGGACCTGGATCCCGGGCGTTTGGCTGCATGCTCCTGCCCTTCTCTGTGGCCGCCCGGATGTCTTAGAGCTGGTTGACAAGGAGGGTTTTTTCAGTACACATCTGCAGCTTAGCGTATTTACACAGCACTTTCTATTTTAACCACATCTCTTAGCTCAGAATGAGGTGCTTCAGATAGTCAAAGCATGCATCTGTGTTCTGAGCCAGAAATAACCTGGGGCCATGCTGAAGCTGTCTCAATTTGAGGGTAGCACGCCACCCCTGGCCACCTTAGAGGTGGGACAAATGAGTCCCATGTCCTCCCTCTCTGACCTAAGGATGTTTGATATGGTTCTTCCTCTGGTCTTGTGGGTCAGTTGATACCAAACGTTGAAGTTCCTTGAGCGCCCACTAGTGGAGGGCCAGGGCAGAAAGTCTGGAGCATGGTGGCCACCATGGATAATCCACAAAGAGGGAAAGCCGCCAAAACCGGTTTGGCCCAGTGGATAGAGCATCGGCCTGGCCTGCGGACTGAAAGGTCCCGGTTTTGATTCCAGTCAAGGGCATGTACCTTGGTTGCGGGCACATCCCCAGAAGGGGGTGTGCAAGAGGCAGCTGATCAATGATTCTCTCTCATCGATGTTTCGAACTCTCTATTCCTCTCTCTTCCTCTCTGTAAAAAATCAATAAAATATATTTAAAAAAGAAAAAAAGAAAATAAAAGAGGGAATACATGGATCACAAGAGTGCTTTTAAATATATTCTGGCTGGAATCGGCCTATGTTTCACATCGTGTGGCCACCTACCTTCGGGGCAGTGCTTCCTGTTCCTTTTAGAAACGTCTATGTTTCCCCCACAGGTGTAAAGATTTCTTTCCCATTTGTCTTCCAGCCTCCGAGAGCATGGTCTCCGGCCCTGCCATCATGGAGGACGATGACCAGGAGGTCGATTCGGCGGATGAATCGGTCTCCAACGATATGATGACTGCCACCGACGAGCCCTCCAAGATGTCGTCTGCCGCCGGGCGCCGGATCCGGCGCTTCAAGCAGGAGTGGCTGAAGAAGTTCTGGTTCCTGCGGTACTCCCCGACCCTCAACGAGATGTGGTGCCACGTGTGCCGCCAGTACACGGTGCAGTCCTCCCGCACCTCGGCCTTCATCATCGGCTCCAAGCAGTTCAAGATCCACACCATCAAGCTGCACAGCCAGAGCAACCTGCACAAGAAGTGCCTGCAGCTGTACAAGCTCCGCATGCACCCCGAGAAGACGGAGGAGATGTGCCGCAACATGACCCTGCTCTTCAACACCGCCTACCACCTGGCCCTCGAGGGCAGGCCCTACCTGGACTTCCGGCCTCTGGCCGAGCTCCTGAGGAAGTGCGAGCTCAAGGTGGTGGACCAGTACATGAACGAGGGCGACTGCCAGATCCTCATCCACCACATCGCCCGGGCGCTGCGGGAGGACCTGGTGGAGCGCATCCGCCAGTCGCCTTGCCTCAGCATCATCCTGGACGGGCAGAGCGACGACCTGCTGGCCGACACGGTGGCTGTCTATGTCCAGTACACCAGCAGCGACGGGCCCCCGGCCACAGAGTTCCTGTCCCTGCAGGAACTGGGGTTCTCTAGCACAGAGAGCTACCTCCAGGCACTGGACCGAGCCTTCTCCGCCTTGGGTATCCGGCTGCAGGATGAGAAGCCAACCGTCGGCTTGGGCGTTGACGGGGCCAACATCACAGCCAGCCTGCGTGCCAGCATGTTCATGACGATCCGCAAGACGCTGCCCTGGCTGCTGTGCCTGCCCTTCATGGTGCACCGGCCGCACCTGGAAATCCTGGACGCCATTAGCGGGAAGGAGCTCCCCTGCCTGGAGGAGCTGGAGAACAACCTGAAGCAGCTGCTGAGTTTCTACCGGTACTCGCCGCGGCTCATGTGCGAGCTGCGGTCCACGGCCTCGACCCTCTGCGAGGAGACCGAGTTCCTGGGGGACATCCGGGCCGTGAGGTGGATCATCGGTGAGCAGAACGTCCTCAACGCCCTCATCAAGGACTATCTGGAGGTGGTGGCCCACCTCAAGGACGTCAGCAGCCAGACCCAGCGGGCGGACGCCTCGGCCATCGCGCTGGCCCTGCTGCAGTTCCTCATGGACTACCAGTCCATGAAGCTCATCTACTTCCTCCTGGACGTGATTGCCGTGCTCTCGCGCCTGGCCTACGTGTTCCAGGGCCAGTACCTCCTGGTGTCTCAGGTGGATGACAAGATCGAGGAGGCCATCCAGGAGATCAGCCGGCTGGCCGACTGCCCGGGAGAGTACCTGCAGGAGTTCGAGGAGAATTTCCGTGAGAGCTTCAACGGCATCGCCGTGAAGAACCTCAGGGTGGCCGAGGCCAAGTTCCAGTCCATCCGGGAGAAGATCTGCCAGAAGACCCAAGTGATCCTGGCCCAGAGGTTCGACTCCCGCAGCCGGATCTTTGTGAAGGCCTGCCAGGTGTTCGACCTCGCCACCTGGCCCAGGAACAGCGAGGAGCTCCTGAGCTATGGCAGGGAGGACATGGTTCAGATATTTGATCACCTGGAGGCCATCCCGGCCTTCTCCCGGGACGTCTGTCGGGAAGGGCTGGACCCCCGGGGGAGCCTGTTGATGGAGTGGCGAGAACTCAAGGCCGATTACTATACTAAAAACGGCTTCAAGGACCTGATCGGCCACATTTGCAAATACAAGCAGAGGTTTCCGCTCTTGAACAAGATCATCCAGGTCCTGAAGGTCCTCCCCACCTCCACCGCCTGCTGCGAGAAGGGCCGCAATGCCCTGCAGCGAGTCCGCAAGAACCACCGCTCCCGCCTGACCCTGGAGCAACTCAGCGACCTGCTGACAATCGCGGTCAACGGCCCGCCCATCGCCAACTTTGACGCCAAGCGAGCCCTGGACAGCTGGTTCGAGGAGAAGTCCGGCAACAGTTACTCTCTGTCCGCCGAGGTCCTCAGCAGGATGTCTGCGCTGGAGCAGAAGCCGGTGCTGCAGACCGTAGACCACGGGTCCGAGTTCTACCCGGACATTTAGGGAAGCGGCGTCACAGAGGTCACTAAGCTGTTGAATATTTTTTTAATCTATACTCACAAGCTTTGATATATTATATAAATATATATATATATATATATTATATTATATATATTAAAAACCCACACTGAAAAAAAATTTTTAGAAACCAAGGTGACACATCCACCAGAAGCTACTGGGAACTGTCAGAAAGGAACCGTGTCAGAAACTGACTCTTGTCTACAACATTCGGCAGCTGCAACCTCCGTGGCAACTCATTTTCACTCACAGAAGCATGTGCCGGGGCCACACGTGTTCCCACCGACCGACCAGCCAACAGCATAAGCTAAAATGACGGGTCTCTGTCATCACCTTTAGGTAACTCACGTTGTCCCTGTTCTTGTCTGGGCGGGCGAGGGGCTTGGGTCGGGGTTTAAGTCCTTGCCTTTCCTGTTCTTGTTTGGTTTTGTGATGGGGGTTTCTCAGCCTCTTTGTGGACATGCTGGTCCGGCTGAGTCCCATCTCTGATTTTGGATAAGGGCAGGTTGTGTGTCTGGATCAGGTGTTTTGACTTTCTCTCCCACCTGACTTCAGCTGGAGAGATTTTTTTTTACTCATTTCTTCACTGTCTTAGAAACATGTGTTGGTCAAACTGTGACACCCACTACTCCCCACCTCTGTCGCCAATCCCGTCCCTGGGTTGTTCATTCCCTCCTTTCAGACGCCCCTGGATCCTTAGTACCTGTAATACTGAAGGCAAAACTGCCTGCCAACCGAGCTTGAAATCCTGGGGAAGGAAGAGGGGGTGAGCATGTTGCATTCCTGTGTTTTGTTTTGTTTTTAATTAGTGTGGGATAAAATAATCTGAATCCATTCAGATCCAGGGCTGCTGGAGAAATGAAGAGCCGAGAAATCCAGACCCCAAAGGGCTGTGATTTATTGGCTAAAAATAAGTAAAATGAAAAAAAAATGTATTCAATTTACATAAATTATTTATACTCTATCTTTATAATCATATAATGTGGGGGCGGGGTTTTTGTGGGGTTTTTTTGTTTTGTTTTTTCCTTTAACAATCAAGAAATACCTGCCAGAGCTGCGTGGCAGAACATATTAATGCAAGTTGTGCCCTGGTTGTGCAAATGAGAGTCTCTAGAGATTTAGTCCTTTTTCTGCAACAGGCTGAGAACCAGCCCTACCCTCTGGCAGGAAGGTAGCGGGAACCTGGGTGATGCATCTATGCCTGTGAACACTTCCGTTTTGAACAGGGTAGAGATGTCCTAGAAGAAAGGAATAAGCAAGGGGTAAGATAGGACTCTCAAGGCATTAGCCTACACACACACACACACACACACACACACACACACACACACAACCACGATATAAGCTTTAGAAGTAGCCACTGGCCCACTCCCTGGGGCAAGTAGTGGTTTAAGCTACAGGAGTCAGATCAATGCTCTTTCATTCATTTAACTACCGGTATACCTCGCAAGGGAGTTTTGTTTTTTTAAATGTGCGTGAGCTGTTAGACACTTCTGTTCATGTTTTCACACTTGGTTTATGCATATTGGATATGCAGAGATCCTGTGTCATGGGTGCAGGTCACATTTGGGGGAGGGAGGAAGATCCGCATCGTCTGTGGTCCTTGGAAAGCCACCCCTCTCAGCTGACAGAGGTTGAGCAAGGGATCATGTGATCTGGTCCCAGGGTCCCCAACCTGCGTGGCTCAGACATGATCAAACTGTGGCAGCTTCCTTCCTCCTGGTTTATCTTGCCTCCGAGGCCTCATGCCGCCGTAGAGAACATAGTGGAAATGTCATCAACACTGAACATGTCACTCCCCCGTCCTGTCCTGCCAGAGTCCCTTCACCCCCCACATGTCCCTTCCCCCCACCCCCATGGTCTTGGTGCTAAGATAACTTTAGAATCATTGCTGCTAGTGGATAGCTTTTCATTACATAAATATATATTATATATATATATATATATTATATTATTTTTGAAACTTTTTTTTTTTGTTTGTTTCAACAGTGATGTAGCATGTTAAAACAAAAACAAAAACAAAACCTGGTTTTCTCTGACGGTCCCACTGCCAGGCCTCATATGCTGCCTTCTTCAACAAATCAATGCACCCCTGCCTGTGGCATTCAGCCCCCGACTCCCTTCCCAGTCACACGTACTTCCCCACCTTCCTCTGAACAAGGAGAGAGAAGAAACTAGCCAGGAGAGACCCAAAGCTCTTTCTGATGCTTTGAAATTCCCAGCCTCACTCCACTTCCCCAATTTAAGCTGGTGTCTCCTCCCTCCACTCCACTCTTCCCATCAGGGTCAGTAACTGTGGTCAGGTGGGATGCTATTGCAAAGCACAGGGTTCCACCTTTCCCTCCCCGGCTTCCTCTCCACCACACAGATGGAGATGGGTTGAAGGCAGAGGCGGATGGCAAGGTGGGCGGGCCTCGGTGGAGGCAGAAACAGTAGGTTGGGATCCGTTCTTCTAGCCAACAGATGCCTTACACCTTCTCTTCCCCCACACACTGCATTGGTACCCTCTGTGGATAGCCCCCCTAAACCAGTGGTCGGCAAACTCAATAGTCAACAGAGCCAAATATCAACCCTAAGCTGGCCTTGGCTAAAAACTCAAGGGGCCAAAGAGCCGCATGTGGCTCTCGAGCTGCAGTTTGCTGACCACTGCCCTAAACCACTCATTTGCAAACCGGAAAGAGAGTATCTGCTTGAGTATCTAGTCAGGGGCTGCGAATGTGTCCTCTCAAGAGGCCATGGGCAAACTTCGTGTTTATGCCCAGGGAACCATCCCTTGGGCCAGTGCCAGTTTCAGCCTGTACCTTCTGAGACAGCTGGGAACCCGTGACCTGCCTCTGGGCTAGAAGCATGAGCTATGGCTACAAGTGGCCACTGTCCAGCCAGGGTCTGAAACAGAGAGGATGAGCTCTCTGGAAAGCCTTGAACTTTGGCAAGGCTCCCAACCTCTGAGTGAGCATGCCCTTGGCTGAATTCAGCTAGGCCGTGTCAGACTCTCTGAAGGCCACTTTCCCTTGGGACAGGGAGTAACCAGGGAATAATTGGGGTGACACACCACTGCAATTTACACAGGGGCTTGTCTCAGCCTGGATGAGTCTCAGGAAGCTCAGTGCTTCTGTCTTGGGCAAGGGGCATGTGACTACCGGTGACTTCTGTCCATTTCCTACTCTCTGCTTCCTGAGAGGGACTCTTGGGTTGATGGGACCCTCAGGGTCTAGTCCAGGGAGGCACATGCTTGGCTAACCTAGCCTTCCTTTGATGGGTATAAAACATGGTTGACTGGGCAGTCGTGACATCCCTAATGTGGTGGCTTCAGACAAGACACAGCCCTTTAACTCAGCCCCTGGCTTAGGAGTGACAACCATTGGCTTAGAATAAAAGGTTTGTGTCTCTGGGCTGGAGACTTGTCCTCATTGAACTTTCTGTGGTTTTTGGAGGGGGTGGGAACTGAGATCAGGTTTGGGGGGGGCGGGGGCAATCATGCCTAGCAGATATAATACATTGCTGAGCCTGGGAACCAGAGGCCCTTGTGGTTAAAATGGTGTGCTTCTCCTCTCCCCAAAGGAGGTAAATAGCCCATTAGCATCCATGAGGACTGAGGACAGCCCAGTCCTGCCTAGAACTTTTGCTGTGTCAGAATCCCCACATTTTGACTGCCTGGTTGAATATGAGTTCAGGCATCTGAATCACCAGGGGGGGTTTTTTTGTGTGTTTTTTGTTGTTTTTCTTTTTTGTTGTTGTCGTTGTTTTTTGTTTTTTGGACTGCTGGCAACATCCTATAGTACTGGGTGGAGCCTTATTTCCTCATCCTCACTTGGGAAGGAGAACAGCCTCCAGCTCCAAGATCCCTGGACAGCAGGGCTCAGTACTGGACCCTGAATCCAGGGCAGTTGGGGGTCTTGGCCCCAGCCCCTCCTACATGCTACCATGTTGGGTTGTCTTGCCTCACCCTTCTCCTTGGCTTGCTTCTGTTGACCCTGTAATCTGGAGGAAGGACCTTGTAATTATTTGAAGGTAATGTTGAAATGCTTTTCACATGGAAAAGCAGTAGAATATGCTGAAAATGATCATGGAGAGAGTTATCATGGTTGGCTAACTTAGCCAGGCTTTGCCCAGTCCAGGCCGGGGGGCTAGAGTCACTTTGGCTGTTCCCTGGAGCCTCCTGGGATCCAGCAAGTGGCCTGGGGAGTGGGGGAGGGTATTGAAATAGAAATTCTCTTCTAGATTCCTCCCCCTTCATTTTTCCTCCACACCCTCTAAGAGCAGGAATTCGGTACCTAGAGCCCGTTTGGGCTTACTGTCTGAATTGATTTCTAAGTAGAATCCGTGCTTTTTCTTGGTCCCAACACCCAGTTCGGGCAGAAGGCTCCAGTCCCACTGGGACTCACATTCCCCACCATCCTTCTTCTGGGGGCAGGCCCATCCAGGCCGGCCTGGGACAGCCCAAGCAGGGAAGCCAGGGCTGCTTAACCAAGAAAGGCGTGTGTTCCCAGGCAGGTGAGCTTAGGGCAGTTCCATTCTGGATATGGGCCTCCTGGAGGTGGGCCTGGGTCTGAGGTTCCAGTCTGGTCTTGAGGGAAGATTATGTCCAGAGACACGTAGGGCCCCTTTTCTGGCTGGAGGAGGACCCCCTCTGCCCTCTGTTCTGGGTGCTTTAGCTGAGTGGATGGAGCTGTGATATTTCATGGAGCCTTTGAGGTGACCTTTGTGTGTTAGCCAGAGGGAGTAAAAGTGCCCTTTGGGGAGGAAAATGGTACGGCTCACCTCTTCCACCTGGCTCTCCCCCACCCCAATCCCTTCAAGTGGTATCGCCCTAGAAATACCTATGCAATCCAGTCTCCCTAGGAGAGTGCATGGAAGCAGGGGTATGTGCAGTGTATAATACAAATGCTACGGCATATATATTGTATATATGGACATATACAGTACGTATACACAGAGTAAGAGATTGAATCACGTCTATATATCTATAAATAATATCCTATATATTTATACATTTTTATGTTTTAAATAGATATAAAAATAGAGTCTATAGAGAGCTGGGAGAGCAATGGGAAAGACTGTGTTGTGCAAAGAGGGAGGAGGCAGAGCCTTTTGCAGGCGCTGAGGAGGGAGCTAAGCAGGCAGGGTTTGCCAGGAATGGGGCCTCCTACCCCGAGTGGTGGAGAGGAGCGTAACCGGTCCTGGCCCTCTCCGTGCACTTTCTCTCCTTTCCCACAGGCTTGGTCTGAGGTTGGAAGGAGGTACTCACTCCCTGAGCTCCAACTGAAGTGCCCCTCCATCCCCCCTGCCAGCCTATGGTGTGGTCGCTGCTGCCTGGCAGTAGGTCGCGATCACAGACCCATGGTGTAGGGATCACTGCACAATGTTCCCTAAATACCCTCGCCCTCCCTTCCCCCGCCCCCGCCCCCGCCCCAGGAGCGAGCAGCATTGGTGGCCATAGGAAAGGTGCAAATTGGACCCAGAGCGGTCCAGGAAAGATGCTGCCGCTCCCTCCCTCCTCCCACGCTTCCACTGCCCCCTAGAGGCCAAACCTCTGGAGTACCTCCCTCACCCACTCCATCACTGTCGGCCAGGGACTGGAGAAGTGAAGTGGGCAGCATGAGCATCACCAGACGGTGCTGCCCACCATCAGGAGGCTTCCTGGCCAGGGCAGGGACCATCAGCTAACTGGGAGGGGCGGGGGGGACATATCCGCACACTCACGAATTCAGTAGCAATTCCAGTTCCGAAGCAGGGCTCTGGCCCAGCCCACTTTGCACAGCTGCTGCTGCTGGCTGTTCTCAGGACAACTCACTCTCTTCCCTCTCCTGCACGGAGGCCCATCGGCCCCTCACCAGGTTTAGTCCACATACACTGTTCTGATTCTGTAACTCGAGGCAGAGGCTGAGCCGGACGCCCCCATGAGGGAGGGCCGGTGCAGCCCCGTTGGAATCAGAAGCCCGTTTTGCTTCCAGGTTTCTCTCTGTAGTTTCTTTCCCCTGAAGGCACGAAGGGGGAGCGGATGGGGTTGCAGTCGAAGGGAGCCACAGGGCAGCTGCGTCCTCTGTGCTCCAGACCAGCCTCTGCCTCTCGGCTCTCCCATCCCTGAGCCCCGTCTTGCTCTTCCCCACCATCCTACCAACGGACCTCAGTTTTCAGCGGACCCACCCCTACACCCACAGTCTGGGGCGGGTCTGTTCTGCCAATGCCCACCTCCCCTCCCTCCGAGCCCTCCTGGGTCTCCTTGAGCCACAGCTAGCTAGCTGCCCACCGGGTCTTGGAACACCCTCAGGGCCTGGCTCAAGAAAGGCCAGGCCTGGCCCAAGCCTTCCTCCACTGTGGTGGATCAGACCCATGGCCAGGGGATGGGCACCCCCGGGTAGCAATCCCACAATGCACTGTACCTCAGAGAGAGAGCAGCCGCGGGGCATCAAGGCACCGGGCCGCCCGCCCAGGGACAGCCGGCTGCAGTACTGCTTACAAAGAGACAAGGGCCAGGCTGCCCTTGGCACCCTCCATCTCCACTCGCCTCTCCGGAAGAGCCAGCAGTCTGATTCCGTCTATTTCAGCCCCCGTCTCTCTCCTTCTCCCCACCCCCACGCTGCTGAACCATTTCATTTCAGTCATAAAGGAAACATAGAGTGGGGGAGGGGAGGGTACGTGGGAGTCTATTATCACATACATATGACTATGTTAATACTTTCTTTCTTAAAAGAGAAGAAAAAAAAAAAAGATCTCGATGTTATTATTTTGCAGACTACGCTTTATAGTACCTGTGTGACGGGACCTAGAACACTGGATACAAATAGAGCTATGTTGGTTTATCATAATATGTACGCAGAACCTTCCTTTTGTCATATTATCCTTGTAATGTAAGGAGATTGTTAATAAAAGCATTTGAATTTACTCACCAAGGTCGGATCCCCGCCTCCTTGTCTCTATCCCTGGCCGGTGCTCAGGCGGATTCTAACGGGTCCCCTCTCAGTGCCTCCGCCGTCAGGTTAGCAGCCTGCCTCTTACCAGCTTAGACGGAACTAGAAGAGGCCCCGAACCCCTTCCTGCTGCTCTCCCTTCTCTGCTATTCAAGGCCACTTCCAATGGGTCACCTTCAGGCTTCATCTACTCATCAGGCCAAACAGAGGTGTAAGTGAAGCCATTCAAAATAAATCTACTGCCCAGCCGGGGTGGCTCAATGGTTGAGCGTTGACCTATGCACCACAAGGTCGCCGGTTCTATTCCCGATCGGGGCACACGCCCAGGTTTTGGGCTTTCACCCATGAGGGGCATGCAGGAGGCAGCCAATGGACATTCTCTTTTGTTGATGTTTCTCTCCCTTTCCCTTCCTCTCTCAAAAAAAAAAAAATTAATAAAAATACATTAAAAAAAATAATAATGAATAAATCTACCTACCCCCTAATGCATTTGACCTATAAGCATCTCTTTGAGAAAACACATAGATCTATTGCAGATAAAAAGTTGTTCTAATTCTCTCTCCACTGACTCCCATGATTCTCCACGTGCAGGCCAGGTCCCTGGGGAGGGGTCTTTTCCTAGTGGTTCCCAGTGATGTTTTACCCAAATTGTTTTAGAAAGAAGATGGGCATAAATGTAATGAAGGTACAGGTAAGTGTTTTTATATTTTCCTCCCAGATGCTAATCTCTACCCCTACCCCATCCTGTCTGCATCTCCCACTGGCCTCCCCTTGTTCCTTTCCTTAACCTCTCCTTCTTAGTGCCTGCCATCCCCCTCCCAGCAGGTGTCCCTCACTGTGTGGTCACAGTGGAAGTCCTGGATTCTTCTATTCACCTGTCACTGTCTCGGTTTGTTCATTTGATCAGAATGACCCTGCACCTGATTCCTGACTCCATCTGGCCTTGACCCTGCCCCTTCTCTATACAAAGCTGAAGGTTGCCCCGAGTTCTCCCCCCCCCCCCAGTCCCTCAACTAGCTCTGGTGCCTTGGTTAATGCCCGCCCCAAGCCAGACAGGTGCCCCCTAACTCCCCCTGGGAAGAAATCTTTTCCAGCTCCTTCCAGCTTAGTGATTCTCAGAGTCAGTGGTTCTGGATAGCATTTTGAAGCTACTGCCTTGGGATCTGTTACCTTCCCAAGAAAGACACTTGGTCGCTGGCTAGTTGCCAGAGCCTGGACTTCAGGGTTAGAGGTAGGTATGCCCGATGCAAATCCCCCCCTCTGCCTCTTACAGGCAGTGAGATCTTAGACAAGTCACTTATCTGTGTCTTTAGTACTGAGCACAGAGCATTGGGTAATTCACGCTGACTGTTTCTCGTTATCATCGTTGTTGTTACCTCTTAGATCAGGATGGCGTAGGTGCTCAGAAGTGATGGGTTTCCTTCTTTCACCTAGAATTCCTGCTACCCTCCGTGAGGGGCTGCCCATGACTTCTATTACAGAGACTCTAACTCCTATTCTGGCAGCCAACATGGACACCTCTGCTGAATGGAGAACACCTGTTCCTTCTCAACCCAGAGAGAGATCCTTTATCTGCTTTAACAGCTCGCCTCACCTGGCTCTGGGGGGAAAGGGACAGCGTAAAGGTTTTGTTGGTTTGTTTGTTTAGGCTGGGAAGACAGGTTTCTTCTTGTATGCCCAGGTTGGTCTCCCTGGGTTTCTGAAATAAGATTTCTGCCATCGCCCACTTGTCAACGGGATGCCCTGGAGCACAGGGGAGGGAAGCCATGCCCCAGCCTGGGCTACGCTCACAGGAGATCACATCCGGCTGAGGACCAGCCACCACAGGGTTCTGATCACATGGCGGCCACCACAGGACCTGTTTCCATGGCAATGTATGGCTTCCAGCCTGCAGGACTGGCTTTCTCCCACCTCCTCCCAGGTAGGCACCTGCCTCCAGCTCTGGCATGAAGAAGCTGCCGATGGACCATCTGTGCTGGCTCACCTGCAGGAGATGAAGGAAGGAGCACAGGAGCGGTACTGCAGCACTCACACCAAGAAAATGCCCCGCCCCCTCAATCCATCCACAGCTCCAGCCTGTGGCTCCCTCCTTACCAGGCATTTGCCCCGGGAGGGAGACAGAACAGATGCTAAGGATCTGAGCTCCTGCAAATGGTGGTGCTTCCGGTTGGCTCTAGAAAAAAATAGAAACTCTTGGGTGGAAAATTACCACCAGCTCCATTAGCAATTATGAAAATGAGAAGGGACTGACTCAGAGCCTCAGGTGACATTGCATATTGTCTGGAGGAGTGGGTGGCTGCCAGGAGGACTTCAGAAGATGCCAGGGAGGGTTACCGACATGGGGCAGGGAAGGCAGGTGCACACATTCATGGGTTTAGTTGGTTTATGCACAGATGGGAGGCCAAAATATGTGTGAAAAGTCTAGGCTACAGAATCACAAGATGTTAAAACGTGAATCTAGGAGGGATCTGAGCGATCATTTGACCCAAATTCATTTCACAGATGTGGAAAGTGTCATCCAGAGGCAAGAGGCTTGCCCAGGGCCATGAGGGTGGCTTGTGACGCAGCCAGGCCGAGCTGCAGGTGATCAGCGCCTACATGCAGTGCCCTTGGCTCATTCTATGCGCAGGAGCAGAGCATACTTAAGGCAATTCAGTGGAAAGCCTTGTATAAGGTGATCAATGAATCTACCTCCCTGTCCCACTTCTCCTTTCTATAAATCCAGACTCTCAAATTAGCTTTGGGCTCTGATGGATCATATGCATCGTTACCTATGAAACATAGTTTATATAATATTTGGCTATACGGGATAAAGCCCACTCCTCTGATTTTATTACGAAAACAAAAATCCTGGTTGTCATTAACATGTGATATGTATGTAAATAAAATAAGGAGTTATATGCACAGACGTGGAAAGCGAAAACATTTCATGGCTTTCTTTACAGATTATTTAAAAGATCCTTTTAGTTTTAATTACATGTGGCCTGGCTAATTTCCTACTGATTTTAAAACCCAGGCCCTGCCCCTGGCTTAAGGCCAGAGCCCCTCCCTCTGTACACCAGGGCTGCAGCAGCCACCAGGAGGGCCTAGGGGGCAGGGCTCAAGAAGTCCCCGTGTCCCTGCCCATTACCTGAAGTACAGAGGTACCACCGGCTGCTGCATTGACTCTTCCAGAGTTTTTTATTTGGGAGATTAGAGAAAGGAGTCTCTAGTTTCCAACTGATTTTTCTTCTCAGCAATGAAGTCAGAGCACCCAGAGCACTTGCATCCCTACTTGTATAAAGTCCCTTTGATTTTGTGCTCAAGCAAGACCACCAAGGTGCATGCAGGCATGCGCACACACTCAGAGCAATCTATGATCTAGCAATCCCACTCCTAGGTAGATATCTGAGAGAAGCTTGCACAGACACCTGCCCCGGGAGGGAGACAGAACAGATGCTAGGGATCTGAGCTCCTGCAGTGTTGGTGCTTCCAATTGGCTCTAGAAAAATAGAAACTCTTGGGTGGAAAATTACTACCAGCTCCATTAGCAATTAGGAAAATGAGAAGAGACTGACTCAGAGCCTCAGGTGACATTGCACATTCATAGTGGTTCTGTAACAGCAAAGTAAAGGTGAGAGGGGGAGGGAGAGAAAGGAAGGAAGGAAGGAAGGAAGGAAGGAAGGAAGGAAGGAAGGAAGGAAGGAAGGAAGGAAGGAAGGAAGGAAGGAAGGAAGGGTAAAATAAATAAAGGAAACCTCTAAGTGTATATCAACAACAGACTGGGATTGTGGTATAGCCATACAATGGAATATTATACAGCAACAAAAAATGAACTGAACTGAAGCTACATATGTGTGCATGGATAAAGCTCAAAATTGTAATGTGAAGTAAAAGCAGTGTGATGAAATTTAAATTAAGTTTTTAAAACACATAAAAATACTCTATGGCACTGAGGGTTTACACGTGCATGCAGCAAAGGGATAAAGAAAGGCTTGCGGTGAGAAATAAATTCAGGATGGTGGTCTCCTCAGTAAAGGGCTGAAGAAACTTCAACTGTATCTGTCAAGTTTTATAAAGCCTGGCAATGGTTCATGAGTGTTTATCAAATTATCACTTCCGCATCTTATATCTCTAAAATGTTAAGTAAAAAGAAAACAACACCAGGTAGTTAACCCAGTTGGAAATTATTTATTTACCACTAAAAGGTTTTTTGCTCCAAAGTGTGACACCAGACATATGACTACAATGTCTCATGCGTCTTTTTTGTGCTTCATAATTGCAAACAAACACACACTTAGCATTGACAACAGGAAACACGGGCGGCAGAAACAAATCACAAGGGCTAGATCTCCTGTTTTCACGGTGCTCACCTCCGTCTGGCTAAGGCAATAGCTGCCTGCCACCCAGGACTCCTCACATCCCAACGGAATTGCCCCATCTGGCTCTCTACATGGGGTGATTTGTCACTCAACCCACAGCAAGAGCCATGTCCCAAATAGAAATGGACAGACGCGTGCAAGATCTTGACCAATATGCACTCAACAAATGGATATTGATGTGATATAAGAAGTGGAGCCAAGATTAATGAGGGTGGACTCCCAATTCTTTATTCCTATCGCCATATCTATGAAAGAACCAGATCACCGTGTGGGCAACAGCCATTTGGAGATAGTTTCTTACTTTATTTCCATCTCTGCTTCGTGCCCTTCTTAGAAAACACTCCCTGGCAAAGGACCAGGTGTTCCTTTCAAAAAATCAAATGCGCTCACACAGACCCAATTACGCTAATTGGGTAGTAAATTGCAAATGTATCTGGTACTAGGTAAGCTGATGTAAAGAGCACTGACGTTTTTTGATTTGGCAGTCTGATATCTCTGAATAATATAAAATTCACCAAGATGAAGTTTGGGTAGAAAAACACAGCAATTCTCTTCTATCATCCATGACATTTACACAGAGTTACAAATTGAGAGTAGGTGAATGGTAATACTCAGTGTCATGAATTTCTAGGCCAACTGGGATTTCTGATGCCTTTATCATGGAGAAATCAGCTAGGACTCTGATCGTTATGCCAGTTGCAGTGTCCCTTTCTGTCTACTTCCCTATCCATCCTTCACTCGTTAATTCATTCAACAAATACTGTACTTAGGGCCCGTGAGCCAGCTTTCTTCAAGGTGTCAAAACACACCAGACAAAAACCCCTGTAAAATCTATCTCATTTCTGTGCATGTCTGGTAAGAGAGATGACAGTTGACACCCAACATGTTCTGTGGTGGCATTTGATTCTTATCAGCAGCAACCTTTAGTTTACAGACTGGAAAACTAAACCTCTGAGATACAAAGAAATGAATGCCTCATGGTGGAATGAGCATGGGTGGAGTTGATATTTCTGGAATCAGATACCTTACCCAACCCATCTCAAGCATCCTTTGGTGTGACTATAAGGCAGGTACATAGATTTGTAAGGAAGTGGAACCATATTTTCTGATTTTAAGCCTAGAATCCAAACTTTTCTAGATTGAAGTAGCAGATGTTACCAAGAAGAAAGTACTGATCAGCTTACATAGGGAATGTTCTGTTCTCTTTTAGCTGTGCCAACCAAAAAAAAAAAAGTAAACCAGAATGAGGAGGGTGGGAGTATCTCAAAAACATGATATAGGAAATCACTAACAAATGCTTTGCCTAAAAATATTGGCAAGAGGTGGTAAATGTTAGTAATCAAGATTTATAATTATCTGAAAGATTTTTCCCATTAAAGAGGGATTAGATATTTTTTCTGTTTCTTCAGAGGGTTGGTAGAAGTTGTTTCTAATGATTTTCTACTTTGGTACAGAAAGGAAAAATTATAACTAGGGGTGATAAGGTCAGGGGGAGGCCAAGAATGACTTGTTGAGGTTGAAGGATAGCCCTAACCCATCTTGTCTAGAAATTCTCATTTAGATCAGCACTAAGGTGACATTGGAAAACCCAGAATTTGGATGTTAGTATTAAGGAGTCCAAATGCAGAATTCATGGTTCTGAAAATGCCTGGGATGGTTCTGGCACTTTCCAGGCATTGTCAGCTGCCAACTTAAAGATTAAAGATGATCTGCTGGTGGTTCTACAGGAAGTGCCTACAGCTTTCAAGCATGCTTTATTCTATCAATCACAGCATTTACCCAGATAGAGCTGCCATTCATCAGTCCTGCTTAGCAGACAGCCAACAACAGAACCCAAGAGTCCTGGCTCAAGGGCAAGTATATCCACTCCACAAGGCTCATCATTTAATTAATGATATGGGCAGCTATTTGGAATAATAAGGTAGAAATCTGAAACCTAGCTGCTGGTTACTGATTTTAAAGCAACAGGCCCTGAAAACTGAAGTGGGAGGCACATTTGTAAAAGTCTTTGTTTCCTATTTAAAATTATCTTCCTTCTCCAATTCCACGGAGCCAAACATAATAGACTAAATTAATATGTGCCCCAAACTGAATTCTTCCTGAAGTGGATGCACTGCTAGAAGCAATGGGTCTATCTCGGAGGGTCACTTTGGTGATTGATGCTGGTGGATGTGACAATTAGCGCCCAATAACTATTAGGGGGATCCCACTGTCAAGGAAGGCCCCCCTCAAAATATAAAATAAACTGATTTTGAGATAAAACAATAAAGCTACTCAATAAAATGTACAAATTCATTCCAAGAGCAGAATCTGAAAAGCACAAATGAAAAATGTTAACAATTAACATAATGAAAAATCTACAATCTTCCAAATGTCACACTGATGGTTGAGATGTCCAATGCCGGAACTGGCTGCCCCAGGGCGTTAAGGTTGTGAAAACCTGTCTGGAATGTTGTAGAAGGGCTTCCTCCAAGTGCAGTGCTCCAACCTCTGCATCCAGACCACTGATGCTTGTTAAAAGGCAGGCTCCTGAGATCCGGCCAGAAACACTGGTTTGGAAGGCCTACAGGTGGTCCCAGGAGTCTGCTGGTGATGTCTTCACACACTGAGGGTTTGAGAATGGCTGGATTACTGCTGCCGGGCTCGGGAGCGTGACTTCACGCTGGCCGAGATTTCAACCCACCCTAACAATCTCTAATGCTATGATTAGGTCCAGGATACTTTTATTTTCTTCCTCATTTTTGAAATGCTCATTTTTAAGAAAGCACATTCTTTGTGTCCATTCTTCCCCAAATTCAGCATTCCCTGCATCTGGACTAACATGCCCACCCCGCAAAACCCGCAGATGGGCTGTATTTCTGCTAAGTGTCTCTTCCGTGACACAGACCAGCAAAATGCATTCCCCAGTGTGACCCAAATGTCCACACACAGCCCTCTCCTGCTCATTGTTTAGACACAGGGGTGTGATGAGAGAGGAATAAGGTCCTGGTCTCTGCAAAGATGGCTGTCTTCTGAGTGTCATGATGAGGATGCGGCACAAAGAGGAGGTCACGGAGGACAGCTGGGACTGAAGGGCAGGGCTGTGCCCGAGAAGGGAGGTGGACTGGGAAGCTGCTACAGGTGCAGCTGGTGCCACATGGCGATCTGCCTGCGTGGGTTTTTGAGCATCTCCTCCCAGTGGCTGCGCTCAGAGCCCGAGGCGTGCAGGCCCAGGCTGCAGTGGCCCAGCACACAGCTCTGCCCCTCCTGCTCCTGGCCCAGCACCTCCAGCTCCACGCTGGAGGCCTGCAGCAGATCATCTGGCAGCTCGAACATGATCATCTCGTTCCACACAGGGTTGATCTTGTGCTTGGCTCGTTTTGTCTGCTTCTTTTTCAGCTTCCGAGCTTGGTGCTTTAAGGTCACCTTGACAGAGACATCTGGGCAAGGGACAGAAGGGAAAGAGAGTCAGAGAGAAGGGTCAAGAGTGAATTTCTGGGATGTGGTGAGGCCCAGGACAATGCTCTCTCTTAGTGATGGAGAGAAAGGGTCTCTGGTTGAAGGTCTGCACTGAGACTCCCTCTTTATGCCCCCACAGATGGGCCAGATATTCATTCAACAATTATTCAGTGCCCGCCATATGGCGGACACTGGTCTAGACATGGGAATATGGCAAAAGTCCCTGCCTCATAGAATGTATACTCAAGTATGAAAAACAGACAATAGCATACTATATAAGGCTGGTCAGTGGATGGCCCTTGATGGTGTCATGCCAGCGGACAACCAGCGAACCACCCTTTGCCATGAACTTTTCCAAGTGCCTGTATGTCCCACCTCAAGCCAGGCCCAGGGCAATGGCTCAGACACCCTGCAGCTTTATTTTAAATTCACTCCAGAAGAACGAAGCCACCCCATGTCTTTATGCCCTTGGTTCTCCATCCAAGCATGTTTGTCTATTATGAAGCTAGTGGCTCACCTGCTGGTTGGAGGAGTTCTTCTCCTTTGTTCTTTTGTAAGTTTTACTTGGGGACTCCATCTGCACGTGGAGGGTGAGGGTAGGCTGCCTTGGGCCATGGGCTCTGCACGATAGACCTGCCCCCCTCCCCCCCGCCCCCGTAGAAATTCTGCCTCCCCTCCTACCCTGTAAGGAAACCGGCCACCCTACGAGCTTTCATGTACATCAAGGCTCAGGACCCAGGCCAAGTTTTCATTAGGCCAAGTTCCCAAAGCTAATGTGAGAATAATTGCTCCTCTACATTTATTGCTATAATTATCACCCCTCCCCCAGGTGGTTAGTTTGTTATTTCAGCAGATATTTGTGAGACAAAGTGTTTTTGCTGTAATTGTCCTGACAGGAGCTATAAAAAGGGAGCAGGAGGCAAAGAAGTGTCTGCAGGGGGTGAGGAAAAGGCATTGATGACTGACCTTTGACGCAGGCATCTGTCAGCAAGGCCAATCCTTCTGATTTCATTCACCCAAGAGCTTCTGCTCAGAGATTCTGAATGCAGCGGCAATTCTTTATTTGTATCCTGCTATAAATACCTATCTATTATATGCTGCCGTGAACACTTGGCTCCAGGTCCAGGTACCATATGGTAACCAGCGATGTTTCCTCCTCTGACAAGAGAACCTGTTTGGCCCCCTGACTTGGGGGCTGGGCTGAGGTATCCAGAAGGAGAAACTGAGGCTCCCAGAATGTGGAAGAGATGTTTATTTGGGTATGTGGGCACAGATGCCTGAAGCTTCAGGCTGCTCTGCCCAGGCACCCACACACCTTCTGCCTACACCCACACCCAGCTGGTGTGGGGGTGCCAGGTTGGCAAAGGCTGAGAAAAGAGAAGAGACTGGGTGGGTGTGGGGAGCACAGGGATGGCTAGCTGAGACAGGAGAAGGGAACCTGGGATGCTGACACCTGCCTGTGAGGTGGGCCCAGCCAGGTCATAAAAAGTCTGGGCCAAGTTTCCTCTATAACCAGATACTCCACTCCATGGCTACAGCCCGACCTTTGGCTTCCTGTGACCCAGGAGTGAGACTGACTCTTCTCCCAGTGGATCTCCAAGCTTGGGGGAGTCCCCGGAAAGTGTGAGCTCATACCTGGGCTCATGACGGATGGGATTGGCTAAAAGATAAATGATAGAAACTTTAAAAAGTGAGTGTGTGTCCTTTAAACATTCATTCCAGCTTGGGGTAGAGGACACAGCTGATGTCCACAAATGTCCTCATTCTCCAACTCCCTGCTCACCTGTCCCCATTGTCTTCCAGGTGTTAACCTCCCTCTGCACACATCCTCCTCTCACACTGCACTTACCCTTCCCCAGCAGCTCCTTGGACTGGTTGGAGTGGAGGTTCTTGGCCTTAATCAGCACCACCAGGAGGCGGTTGGCCGCCGGGAGGTAGCTGATGGAGAGAAGGACCTCTCCAGTTCCTGCAGAAGGCTCCTGAAACACAAGAATGTCAGAGATGCCTTCCGTAAGGGGTGGCTTCTGCCCCATCAACAAATGGTAAGGCGAGGGTCCCACTACTTGTATCCAGCGGGCCTCCCAGAAACCATTTACCCTTTTCTCCACCCTTGCAGGGGCACAGAAGGATTACATGTGCATCTGTTTCTATAAGAGCTTGTTTCCTTTGCCACAAAATGTGATTTTCCAATTACCTTATATTCAAACCCAACATATAAGATCCATCAAAGGTTTCCACTCAGGATGTGGCTGGGCAGAGGCCCAGGACTCCCTCTCACTCTTCACCTGCCCTTGCCCAAGTTCCTAGGACATCTTTACAGAATGCTAGGTCTGGGGAGCACAGTGGAGAACCACTGCATTGACCCATCCGGTGCCTGGGGCAGTGGGGAGTTGTGATTCATTACTCTGTTTGAAAAGACAGCTCCTTCCAACCCCTACGGAGCTGAGAGAGTCAATAATGTCATGTACCAATGCTGAGCAGCGCCCTGCTTAGTCAACAGAATGGCCAACAATGTCAACAAAAACCAGGCACATGATGTTAGGCAATGCACCAGAGCCTGCCTGTTAGTCCTGTGCATGGCAGGAGGTGTGGAGGCCTGGAGAAGCATCCAACATGTCTACCCACATCTGCAGCTTCACAGAGTGCCTCCCCTGAAAGTGCCATAATAATTTATCTGGAATTTTAACAAATTCATTGAGGAACCAAAAATGACCAAAAGAGCCTGCATAGGAGGCGGATGTCTGTAGTGCTAAGAGCATAGACCAGTGGTCCCCAACCTTTTTTTGGCCATGCCCCACATAAGAATCTCTAAAATCCTGTGCCCCTCCCGCTGTGACATAGAATTCTTATCATTAAAAAAGTGAACTTCTCTTCACATGGAAGAAGCCTAAAAGGTTATTAACTTGGTGTAAATAAGATCTCAAAGAACATGGCATCCATGAAAGAGAAAAAAATAAAAGAACAAAAGGATAGTTGAAGTACTGAGAAAGAAATCACTAAGAAATTAAAAAATAATAATAATATGAAGTGATATTAAAAATATCAAATAAACTTTCAAAACATATAATAGAGGACTGAGAGGCATAAACATGTCACAATACATGTTCATATACTGTATATGAGGCTCCTACTGTATATTTTGCCATAAGAAAGGCAAAAACTTCACTGTTAATCACTCATTCTTGAATTGCGCCCCCCCCCCCCCCCGCCCGCCCTGCCTTTAAAAATCAAATTGCCCCTCTGTGGGGCATGTGTCCCATGTTAGGAACCACTGGCATAGACTAGAATCTGACTGAGTTCCAGTCCTACGATTTACTAGCTTTGACATCGGGTGAGTTACTTAACCTTTCCAAGCCTCCCTTTCCTCATCTGTAAAACAGGAATAATATCACCAATCAGTAGGGTTATAGAAGTTAACTGAGTTCATATTAATGGCTTAGAACAGTGCCTGACACTCAGCACTATGGACCTGTTTGCTTTATCACTGTGAGTTATTAAGGAACACCCATCACTACTTGAGATTAAGTGGAAATGAATGGATGGGGGCCAGCTGGGGCTTTGGGAATGAGGTTGGTTGGAGGAGCCGGCTAGCCTCGGCCTGATTCACACCTCTCATCCAGGAAACCTGTCTTCAACATGACCCCAACCATCCAACTTGCCACAAATGACTAGTCATATGATGGAAAGATTTGGGAGCTGCCAAGAGCTTTGGCAATGACATGAATCATAGTAGCTAACATTAATTAAACACTTACTATGTGCCGGGTGTAATAACATTAGCTGTCACACTAGACTAGGCTGTAAGCGCCACAAAGCCATTCCCAGCACCCAGCACCCAGCTGACACAATAAACATTTGTGAGAAAGAAGGGCGAGACATCCCATTGAATCTTGGCAACAACTCTAAGAGCAGTAGTGATTTTGTTCCCATTTTAGGTATAAGATCCCGATGCTCAGGAAAAGCATGCCACTGCTTAAGGTCATGTAGCCAGCAAGAAGCAAAGCAGCCTTTAATGGAGGTCTGGTCTGACTGCAAAGCTCAAATCCTAACCCCATTGCTCTCCAGCATCCTTGGAGTCTGTCCCAGACTCTCATTTCACAGCAAGGAAACTGAGGCCCAAGGCCTTGTCAGGGCACCCGGGGGATGGCAGCAGAGCTGGGTGGTCACCAGCCTGCTGATTCAAGGGCACTTATTGAAAGACCATGGTTGGCCTGGGCGGTAGCCACAGGGTGACCAGGCCTGAGCACTCCACTCCTCAAAGCCCAGGGGAAAGGAGCTGGACCTGTCAGCCCATAAAGGGCTCGCCACCTGTGTAGGTGCCGAGAGTCCCAGACAGGCCCAGCTGGCTGCACTACAGCCAGAGGGTTTAACACCTGACCCTTGGCTCTGCTGCTTTCAGTGCCTGCTGACAAAAATACAGGCATCACGGAAAAAATTGCGGGTTCGGTTCCAGACCACCGCAATGAAGTGAGTATTGTAATGAAGCGAGTCGTAATCTTTCTGCAGCCAGAGGGTCTTGCCTTCGATTTGTAAAAAATGCAACATCTGTGGAGTACAATAAAGTGAAGCTCATGGAAACGAGATAGGCCTGGAACCCTCTTTTTTTCTCCTTCCTCTCCCTGGTTTTTCCTGCCCCCTCCCCCCATCGTTCTCTTGAGCTCTCAATGAATCACTCAAGCAGCCCTCGGAGTGGGTCACTGTATGGTCCCTGGTGACACATATGCCACGTTTGGCTGAGTGTCTTCCGGTGAGAACTGGGGCACTGCTGGCACCTTTGTTAACCCATCCAGGGCTGCAGTGACTGAAGGCTTCCCCCATCTGTTCACACACACCCTCCAGGGACAAGGTCTCTCCTGCCACACACACTGAGTGCCACCTCCTATGCTGACTCCAGGCTGCCCTCCGAGATTGCTCACGTGTGCAGGAAACAGGCCAGCCAGCCCCATGGGTGTGAGAGTATATTTGTGCAACAATGACAGCTATGTGTGTGATGATTACTAGAGTGGATGAGCCATAAAGGCAGGGCTTTGTCTAACTACTGCTGTGACCCAGCTCGTGGCAATGTTCCTGGCACACGGTAGAAATCCAGCAAGTTTTTTGTAGAATGAATGAGTGACTTACTCTTCCAGGGGAAGGATAGAAGTGGCTTCGGTGCCTGAGACTTTGCCTGTATAGGCTGGAGCTCAGCCCTTTTGGGGTGGCACCAAAGTCTCCAGAGCGCTAGGGGGTTTGGGGGGGGGGCATCCCTGGAGAAAGCTGGTTTACCAGATGAATAAACCAAAGTGTTTCTTCTTCACACAAATCCCAAACCACACACCAATTACAGAGTGTGCTTTGGAGCAGCCCAGTTCCAGCTGAGGATGGCTGGCAAGGTTTGTCAGTTTTCCGAACCTTAGGGTAAGAAAAAGAAGGCAAGGCAGAGATGCTAGATGGGAGCAGGTGGGAGTGAAAGTGCACTCCCCACTCTGGCAGGGCCCACCAGAAAAGGTGCCTGCTGCTGGCGCTTGCATGGCGTGTGGCAAGGGGGCGGCATGAGACTTATAGCCAGAGCAACCTGGCCTCACCGCAGAGCTCACCATGTCCCAGACGGCGACCGTGCATGGGTGACTGAACTGCCCCAAGCCTCAGTCCCCTTGTCTGGACCCTGGGACGCACAGCACCACCTGCAGCTCATCTTCCCCGCAGTGCCAGGCACATCGTAGGAGCACAGGATTGAGAAATGAATTTAAATGAGGATAATGCCGCCAGCACCAGAGCCAATACACTCAAAACACAATAGTAGGGGAGGTCTTCGTATGGCTAGAAGCAAAACTAGACACCAGGAATCCCAAATCCTGGGCTGTGCGTCTGCTCCAGCTCACTGTTCAAGATTCCAGGCTTCCTTACACACACACACACACACACACACACACACACACACACACCATGAGCATGAGCACTGGCCAGTCCTGCCATACCTTGCTCCACTAATTGGTTTTACCTGTCCTGGGGAAAGATAGCCCTACCTTAATTGAAGTCTTCAGCTCCCCCCACTGGGCGGCCCCCAGAGGTACGGACACCCCATCCAGGCCCAGGCGAAGCTCCCCAGCCAGGCTGTGGCGGGAGAAGCGGTCACAGGTCCTCAGGGTCAGAGTCAGGGTCGCTGTGGGGAGCTCCTCCTCTGCCAGGGGGAGCACCAGGCCTTCCTCCCAGGTGGTGTGCAGCTCCCGCTTCTTCAGGGCCGTCTGGGCCTCCACGGAGCCTGTCCTGTTGGCGACGCTGCCTTGGACATAGCAGTCACAGCCTCCGTCGTGGTCACTGGTCACAGCTGCAGCCAAGGACAAGGCAACACAGACATGGAACTTCTTGAGAACCCAGGGAGGGGAGAAGCATGGCTCTGCTTTGAGCTGCGGAATCTGGCTTAAAGGTCATGACCTCAGGGGTGTGGAGAAAGCCCAGAGCTGGCCACCTTGGCTTTGTAGAATCACTTTTCAGAAAGACATTGAGAGTGAGCTCTCTCACCTGAGGAGCCAGGTCAGCACGTGCTAGTCTTCCTTGGAGAACAGGGACAAGACTCGGTGCTTCCCAGGGCCTTCCCACCCCGCGAGTCTGAGATTTGCCCAAGCTGATTCATTAGTATTTCTGCTGACACCGTAATCATTTGTTCTGTGCTTTAGATGTTTGTCACACAACCACTTGTGGAGTGGATCACTGAGTACGTTGTTTTATATTCTGAACCTTGGTGTTTTCAATGCTTCACAATGAGGAAATGGACACCTGTGCTGCTTTTACGACTAGTTCTGAATGATAACATGTTCTACAGAAAGAGAAGAACTGAGGCCACGTGTCCCGATAAAAAGAACTCTGCACGGAGCTTCAAGGGAATTGGGTGCAGTCACAGCTCTAGCACCAATAGATGGAGTGAACGTAGACAAGTCACCTAATGTTGCTAGACCTCAGTTTCCTAATGTGCAAAATTGGACCATTCTGAAGACCAAGCGTAATAAAGTACCGTATTTTTTGGACCATAAGACGCACCGGACCATAAGATGCACCAGTTTTTAGAGAAGGGAAATGAAGAAAAAAAGATTCTGAAACAAATAGTGTCCTAAAATATTTTATGTGCATTAAAACACAACATCACAGTCATAAACAACATGTAATCAACCCTGTAAAGTAAACAGCAGCATTTAGAACCATTTTAGAGCCGGGCAAGCACACAGAGACCACACAGAGCCAGGCAAGTAAAAACCTTTTTTTTTATAGTATATGTGTAGGCTATATTTGGACCATAAAACGCAGGGACTTTTTCCCCCCACTTCTGGGGGGAAAAAAGTGCGTCTTATGGTTCGAAAAATACGGTATATAAAAATGATTTAAAAAATATTCTAAAAATAAAAAAGGAGAGATACTCCCTCAAAAAATTAAATTAAATACAAAAATCCAATTTATCCAGCCCCAGGGAGTAGCCCATTGGTACCCTTGACTCCTTCGCAAAGTTTTCTTTGTTTGCTGATCGTAATGTGAATTGTCAGAGTAGAGAGACCAGAGACAGCATGACCTTCTTAGAGAAGACCAGCTGGTGCTAGGAATACTGACCATTCAAAACCCACTCTGTGTCCAGCACAAAGCCCTATCCATTGTCAAAGGCACCCATGGGCAGAAATGGCTTACTATTCATCAAAATCTCCCCCTTTTTTTTTTCTGGGCAATAAATGGGCTACATTTCCCAGCCTCCTTTGCAGTCAGTGGCCATGTGACTAATTCTAGCGAATGGGTTATGCGCAGGAGTGATGCATCCCATGAGCAGGTAGTTTTTAAGAAACAGTTGTGCCCTCTCCCTGTTCTCCCCCTCCTTCCACCTGCTGGATACAGATAACAAGGAAGCCCAAGAGGATTATGAAGCCACAGATGGAAGGAGTTCGGTTCCTGAGTCACCATTTGGAGGAAAGATGTCTCACCACCAGGCTCCTCCATTTTGGATTGGTATATGAGAGAGACAGAAAACCCCCTGTCTCTCACACAATTCAGGGTCTGCTTGCTACAGAGTGCTAATCTAGCACCAGCCCCCAGCTGTGGCATTCCCATACCCCTGTGCAGCTCCTCCAGGGAGACAGACCCATAGATGTCCCTGAACGTCAACTGAGAGCTTACCTTCCAGGCGAGTCACGAACAGCTCCGCCTTCTGCTGGTCATACTGCAGGCAGTAGTGGAGCTTGGGGGCTTGGTTCCAGCTGGCAGCCTTCGCTGGGTTCCAGGTCTCCATGACACAGACATCCTCCACCACACCTGTTACAAAGGTAAAGCCGTCCCTGCCACCCACGCTGAGTCCTCTCTTCCAGACCACACCTTTCCCATCTCTGCCATCTATGCCACCAACCCAAACCCAAAGCTTCCCTGCAGGTGCAAAATCATGGTGGCAGCACCTGTGTTCCTGGGCCTTGCATTTCAAGAGACCGTCACAGCCCAGTGGTCAGACATGAGCTGTTAATAGTTATATGACCTTGAACAAGTCGCTTGATTTCTTCAAACCTCGGTTTCCTCATCTTTACAAGAGAATGATAATAGTTCCTTCTTCTTAGAGCTACTATGAGTATTAAATAAAATAAAATGGGGAAAGTACTTAGCCTAAGGCCTGACCTGTGGTGAGCTTTCAGTAAAGTAAGAAAAACTGTCATAGCCTGTGTGGTTCTGGTCACCTTGTTTCAGGTGACCCATCTCCGACCCATCTCTGGCTCCACCTCTCCCACAGGGTGCAGGCCCTGCTCCCCAGTAGTTCATGGCTGGACATAAACATCAAAGAATGAGTCAGGAGGAGATGCTGGGGCAAGGTCAGAGATAGTAGCCTTGCTTGTTGTGCATGTTCATTAAGTACTTGCTGAATGAATGAATGAATGAATGAATTACCTTATCTTTAATTCATAACTTCCTAAAACCAGAACTACTTCTCCCTGTGCCCCTCACTTGAATAGGAGCCAAACATCTGGAAGACTCTCATGATTCAAACATAATATAGGAAGGAAAGGATCCAGCAGCTGTTGCAAACTCCATTTTAAGCAAATTGGAATTTTTAATTTTTTTTTATTTTCGGAACTAATTTTGAGGGCATACATATAAAGGAGTATTTAATTTCTAAAATGGTTCATTATTGGGTTCCTGCAAGTAGTGAAAAATGTCCCTGGTGCATCTAAACAAGAAACAGATTGGCTGGGATGTGAGCAATGTGTAAAGTGAGATACACATGCCCACAAGACCCGTTGGCTTCCCAGGGCTCCGCAAGGATAACCACAGCAAGGTCAGGGCCAGAGGGGGCTTGTTGGGCACCCAGAGCTCTCTACCCTCAGCCTTTAAAATAAAAACCAAACCAAAGCCAGCACCGCTTGGAGAAGCAGGGGTGGATTCTGCTTCAGAACTTGGGGCTTGGAGCTGTACACCTGAAACCAATGCAAAACAAAATTGAAAAAGAAATGGGCACTTTGCCCTCTACAAGAATCTGCTGAGGATTGTGGCCTATGGGAGTAGACACCTCCAGCACTTCACGGGCACAGTGTCTGAGGGATGTGGCATCCGCCTCCCCTCTGGCTCTTGCTTGCTGAATCAAGCAACTCTTGATAGATTTCTGTGGAATCAGAACTTGGTTGTTGCCTTATGGGAGGCGGAAATGAATGAGGGACCATGAAAAGGAGAAGATACACAAATGTGTTCTGAATTCTTCAAAGTTCCAGACTCTGATTTGCTCTCCTGCTCTCCTTGGGGGAGAGTGTCCAATCCTGGCTTTATCGGAGCTTTGAGAAATCTGGGGCTCCCAAAAAAAGGGAGCCCATTGTGATAATGATTATAATTAGCACCCCCAAGGGTCCTCAAGCAAATGGTTTTCCTCCCAAGCTTAAGCTCTCAGGTCTTCCAGGGTGTATTTAAAATGTGGGCTGGCAAATCCGGGAGCTAAAAGCCAACCAGGATTCATTCTCGCCACAGGCACTTTGGGCATTTGTTCTCCAGGAAATGCCAGGCTGATCACTGTGGTTCTGAGCCAGGTTGGAGGGGTGCTGGAGTCAGACCAGGACATTTTTTTGGAGGAGGGGTTGTCAATGACAAAGCTGGTTATGCTGCTTCTGCTTCTACTGTCTCCACCTCCAAGCAAACAAACAAAACCCCAAACCACACAATCCATTTTCCCAGCTGTAGCTGTCACCTCCTCATAAAGGCCTGTGTGCTCCTTTGGGTTATCTGCGTGCTGCTGTGTGTACCTGCCCCAGAGCCCAACACAGCACTGTCACCTAAAGGAGTTGTGTTCTTGATGTAGATGAGTAGGATAGAAACAATAGCAACAACAATATATTTGTATGACTTCCTAGTGCCAGGCCCTGACCGAAGCACTTCATGTGCAATATTTTATTTATATTTTACAACTTTATCGAGTGGGCAATAGTATGAACCGAAATGGAGGCCCAAAGAATTTAGCAATATCACCAAAGCCACACAAATATATGAAAGGGCAGAGAATTTGATCCATGACTCTGAACCCATGGCTTTAACCACGACTCTTTAACCCCTCTCTCAATAGTTGTACATATGACTTGAAAGGCAATTCCCATTTCCCAGTGAAAAGCTAGGGGCTGGCTTTGGGGACAAGCAATGTGGCAATGTGGCAGCAGGAATAAGACTGTCATCCTGAGTTCCTGTGTCCGCCTGCTTGCCCTGGGTCAAATGTCACAGACGCTGCAGCTGGCCACACCTAGCATCTACCCAGACACTGACAGACCCCCTGAGTGTCGCTCATGGAGCAGTGAGTGCAGCAGACCCTTACCATTCTGAGGAAGGATGAACAGTTCCTCCGTGACCTGCCTCTTGAGGCGGCTGTCATTCGGGGCCTGGGGGCTGGTGGATGCGGCAGGCTCCTCTGTAGTCCTCAGTGTGTAGTCTGCGTAGTTGATGACCTCCGGGGCCGTCACAGATGGCCTGGGGCCGTAAATGTCTGGGAACTTGAGGAGCGCCCGGGGCTGCACGGGCTCCGTGGACTTTTTAACGTTGAACTGCAAGCAGACCACTCTGGTTAGTCTTCAGGAAGACCTCCTGCCTGCTTTCCACCCACAGAAGGGGTAGTGATGACCTGGCCTTTCTTAGGAGGCAGAGGGAGGGCCGGGGTTCCCTTCTGCTCTGAGGGGTGTGACCTGGGAAGCAAAACATCACCCCCAAGGCCACCTGAATTACACCATCAGTCAAGCCAGGGCCCGCTGATGTGTCAGCCCTGCGCATCCACCCCTCCTCCACCCATCGGATGGCTGAGTCCCCAGGGGTTATCTGGGCCTGTCGTAGGGAGTCCTTCCTCTGCTGCTCTCTGTGCCACTTGCTTCTTTGTTTTCTCTCTTTGTTTAAGCTGGCTTGAGTTGGGGTTTTTGTGAATTGCAGCCAAGAGCACCCTAAACTAATGCATTGCATTTTTAAAAATATATATTTTATTGATTTTTTTTACAGAGAGGAAGGGAGAGGGATAGAGAGCTAGAAACATTGATGAGAGAGAAACATCGACCGGCTGCCTTCTGCACATCCCCTACCGAGCCAATGTACATGCCCTTGACCGGAATCAAACCTGGGATCTTTCAGTCCACAGAACGACGCTCTATCCACTGAGCCAAACTGGTTTCGGCGATACAGTGCATTTTTAACAAGTATCATAGGAGGTTACGACCCTGGTGTATAGAAATTCTGCCTAGGGTCAGATACCATCCCCTGGCAACCCCAAACTTCTCTGCATCCAGCCAAAGGCATCCTCATTCGCTGTTTATCTTTGCCCGGCCTTGGTAAGGTCCTGTGTGGTAATGACTGCCCTTGATGGAGGGTGATGTATAGCTCTGGACTGGCTGAGAGCAGTCTGATGACTAGTGCATGAGCCTCTTCAAGCAGTGAGAGCAGCAGCTGATTACTGATCATGTTTTCTTGTACAATTTTATGCATTGCATTCCAAAACCCCGGTTCTACCACATCGTTCAAATGCATCTATATTTCCACTTAAATAGCTTAAACTTCAGTGCCCAAGAAGCAGAAAAGAGGTTTGGGTGTTGAGGAAGGGAGGCTGGGAAAGGATTGTAGGTGGAGAACAGGAACCCCTGGGAGGAAGGAGGAGGGCAGGGGAACAGACCCTCATGGAAGGACCTGTGCTTCACACAGCGATGCAGCTGTGGCAGGATTGGAAGTGGGGATTCTCTTTCTAAATATCACATGAACCCAGGGAAGATGGCCTGGGAACGTAGATGCAGGATGGATCTGGGAAGGTTTCCAGACATTCAACAATTAGGGAATGTCCCACTGTGCTTGGCATTGCAGGCACAGAGCTGGAGGAACACCCTTGGATGGGGCACCAGACCCTCCGATGTGTCTCCTTGGATTCGCCCTGTCTATGTGCCTCTGGGCCTTGGACCACTTCCTCTTCCCCACCACAGCCAGCTCTGCATGGGCTCCTGCAGCTTCAAGAGGGCACTGCCTCACTGTCACACCCATGCCCCCACCCTGGGGCTTCTCAGACACTCTGTGTCTACCCTGGGGTCACCCAGATGTGTTAAGAGTTAAAACTCCATGGAGGGCAGGGGGACTTGCCCACTTCAAGCTGGAAACCAAACATGGAACTCCCTTCCCCTCCTCCTCACTACCCCTCTCAAGCTTGTCTTCAGTGGCCTTTGGAAGAGACACCTCCCCGATCCAGCAGTCGCCCTTCAAACCAGCTGGTGGCTGGCTGGCTCAGTAACGCCCTGGGCCCTGTGCATGCCCCCCTCCTCCTCTCCCTCCTGCATCCCTGGATAGAGGCCGCTGGCAGGCTCAGCTTTCCTGTAATCCAGGCTAAGTAAGACGAATGGCATGGGGTGGGCGAGGGCAAACCTTCATTTATTGTACAAATATTTATTGAGCCTCGACACAGGCCAGATCCTGTGCTCAATGTTAGGGAAACAGAAGTGACAAGACAGATGCTGTCTTTCCCCGTGAGGCTTATGTTGGGAAAAGAGAAATTAATTGTGTAATTAATGAACTGGAAACAAACATTCAACTTTACAGAGATGTGAGGTGACGACCCCTTTTGTGACACGAATACTTTCTCTACCTGAGGGCCGTTCATTGATTTGGGTGTTCACGTTGGGGCTCCATCTTAAAGCATCACAGAAAGCAGACTCTGCTCGAAAAGGGGACTGATGGTGTGGCCCCTTATACTCGAACTTTAAAGAGGAGAAGGAAGAGATGGACATAGAGTATTTGGATGATGCCAAACATGGGCCATTGCAGCTGGGGTCTGCAGCTAAGCATGACGAAGCCCTCGTGGGGAGCTGGGCCAGGGAAGAGGCACCCGCCACCCCTGTCACTCTGGGCCCTAATACTGGTCAGTACACACACTATCACGTGTACAGGAGTTTGAAATAGAACCTGGTGGTCAGTGTGCAAGCTTGGCTGGAGTCCAATTACTTACTACTTAAATAGTGGGTCTGGTTAATTAATCTCTGTCCCTAGTTACTTCATCTGTAAAATGGGGGTTTTCTTGAAATTTCTAGTTATATCTTAAAATTCATGTGACATTTTATATTTGACTCCATAAGTTGGTTTTAGCATGAAAAGTTTCCCCTGTTTATTTTGTGACTTAGGATATTCAGAGGACACTAGCTGGCACCGCAGTCCCTCTGCTCACCCCTGCCCCCACTCTCCCCTAATGGAGAAGCAGGACTCTCTCTCCCTATGTTGGCCAATATGTGGTAAGTGGAGCTAGAAGTGAATGGAAGAAACCTAATTTTGCCTCCACAGAAAGATCAACTCCTAGATGCTGAGTCTGCTTGGGAACAGCCCTCTCTCCAAGTTTTCCTTCCAATCATATAGATAACTCTTCTAGAGAAAATTTGGGGTGCAGCCATAGACCTCAGCAGTCTTAACCAACAAATAGACCTGACTCCCTCTGTCCTCTCTCTCTGTGGAGCATCCTCGCACACACGCACAACTGCTTGAATCTTCAAAGCCAGCAGGTCACTTGCTAACAGCCTTGCATCAGTCAGGAAAGGCCAATGCTATGTAACAAACAGTCCCTAATCCTCGGTGCCTGAACACAATAACACCTGATTTCTCACAGTCTGAAAAGAGTCTGCTGTTTTTCTTCAACTCAAAGTCCCAGCCTCTTCTACCTTGTGGTTCTGTCCACCTGTGTTCTGCACTGTTGGGATATGAACTCAATGGATCCTCCTAATAACCCTATCACGAAGTGCTACCATGATCAATCCCATCTTATAGATAAAGACACATTGCCAGCTTTTGAACAGTAAGGGTTTGATTCAAACCCAGGCTGAACCACTTCAGAACCCTACATTGAGCCACCCTGCTGTGCCTCCAGCCCCTTTACCTACCCCATCACATTTCTACTTATACTTTACCATGCTTTGGTGCCACTTAAAGTGATGCCTGGGTCACTGCCTGACCTACCACCTCTTATTCTGCCCCCTCCAGCACCTTCAGACAGAGGAACAGGCTTGTAAATCCTGGTGCCCACATTTGGTGTCATAAGTTTCACCTGGAAAAAGGTAAAATTCAGATTCCTAGAAAAAGGGGGTTTGACTCAGAGGTTTTAGGTGGAGCCTGAGGAATTTGCATGTCTAAGAGGCTCCTAACCTGACCATGATGTGGGCACTCCCGGAGGCTGAGATGAAGATGCCCTGTTTGAGAAAGGTCGGGTAGATGTAGGAATGTCCTTTTGCATGGTGAGGGGCTCACAGGCACAGCCTCCCTGTCTCTCAATCAAGCCCTTTGGGCTCCCCACAAGCATTTGTCTGGTAGATCTCCACTCCTAGGGAGCTGCTGGGACCAGATCTCTACCTCTTGGCTGCTTATCTGCCAACCCACAGGGTCAGGTCTCAGGGGGGTTAGCATATTTCAAGCTGCAAAGTTGAAATTCACTTTGAAGCAGCTTATCTTCTGGTCCATGTACCAAGCAGTGTTTCCATGGCAACCCTGCCACCGCATCATCTTTTGTTATCCCTTCCAACACCTCCTCTTCTGTTTATTACAAGTCTGTGTCCCGTTCTTTCTCAAATCCCTTCCCTGGAGACTCACCCCCTGCTAGTCTCTTTCCCGTCTGTGGTGATTATAAAATCTAAAAGGGCTAGTGTGTGGTTGGCCAACCACAGTCTTAACCCCTAGCTGCTATGTTGGTGCGTTAGCCCTGCTGTCAGTCGGGTAAATGTGCCTCTTCCAACCAGGCAGGAATGAGACACAGCTGGGAATAACAGCCAGGCCCAGTGCAAACCTTGTCTCTGCTGGTAGTCATTCCTTCAATCTTTTGTTCAGTATTTATTAAATCTCTAAGATGCGGTCAGCTGCGAAATAACACTGTCCAATCATTTTCCTCGTGGAGTGAGCATGGCCAGTGGAATAGGAAATAAGAAACCAGTAGATTAAAAAAGGCAATTTTAGATAGAAGTATAATTGAGACAGAGACAGATGGGAATGGGGTGAGGAGAAGGAAGAGTTGTGTCTACTAAGAATTTAAAGGCTTCTTAACCCCAAATTTGCAGGAAAAAATGTATCTAGAATTAATCGTCTTACCCATAGGTTTCCATTTAAACCTCACAACCTCATGAGGGAGGGGTCACTGTTATCCCACTTTATAGAGGAGAACACTGAGGCACAGAGGACATAAGTCTAAAGTCACACAATTAACTAGACACAGAGCCGGTATTTGAACCCAGGCATGAGACTGTGGAGCATAGAGGATTCCCAGATCATCCATGCACTTCCCTGTCTGAGTCAGACCAAGGAACCAAACATTCAATGGTATGTTCTCTTTCTAAGGTCTTGGGGATATTTAAGGAAAAGCATGCTGGGGTTGGGGGAAAATGTCCCACCTCCTATCCCAGCCATCCATTTATTCATTCCATCAGTCATGATTCAACATTGAGAACCTTTTATGTGATGGAGGCCATGAAAGACACTGGTCACTGGTCACTGCCCTCACACAATATATGGATAGGGAGGAGTGGGCAGTGGGGGGAATTAGTATAATAACTGCTATGATGGAGACCAGCAAAATATGAGACAGGGAGCATAGAAACACATTAAACTTTTCCTTGGGAGGATGCAGGGTGCAGTGTGTGTATTGGAGATAGGTGACTTTAAGGAAGATTCAGAGGCTCTGACTCTTGGTAGAGTGCCCCCCTGAAACCTGGGCAGCAGTTTGTCAGGTGGAAGGGTGAGAGAATGGCATTCTGGGTCAAGGCAGTGACTTGAAAGTCTATGGTATGTTCAGAGAACAGCAGGTGCAACTAAAGCTAAAAGCCCCCTGAGAAGAGGAAGGAAATGAGTGTTGCCATTATCCCAACATTTTCAGAGGAAACAGAATTAAAACAAAACTGAACTGGAAACCACAAAATAGCAAGATCCCATCTAAAGATTTACTTCTCATAGGTGATCCTGCATGGACTTCTTCAGTTACCATCGATAAGGCCACCATCGATAAGGCCACCATCCCTTGACTACTTCCTATGGACCAGATGCTCTTGAAAGTGCTACAGACTTCATTGTACTTAATCCTCACGCAACCCTATAAATAAGTGTCTAACACCTTCTTATTCTATACCCCAGCATACATAAATAAAAATATCTTAATTCTTTTCTCTACAGAGAAGGAAAGTAAGGCTCAGAGAGTTTGAAACTTGTCCAAGATTCCACAGCTAGTGTCAGACAGCTCTGGGCTCGAACCCAAGTTCATCCCTAAGCCAGTGTTGCTAACCACACTCTACATGATTCCCTGAGGCTGCATCTTGGATGCTAACCATAAGCAGGTAAAAATAAAAATGTCCAGATCATGGTTTTTTATTTGCTAGCAGGTGCCACATCAATAGTTTGATGACCTCATTCTTACTGCATCCAGGTGTCCTGGTTTTTTTTAATGAACTGCCTAGCTGTTTGGGCATCAGCTTTGCTACTGCTCAGATCTAAATCTGGGCTTGACATGCTTCATGCAGAAAATATGTTTCGTTTGTGACAGGAGTCAAAATGTCAACATTATGTTGTAACCTCAATGCTCGTCGTAAGCACTATTTCAAAGTTGGAATTTTTCAAAGGTCAAAGAAAACCTCTTTGATCAGTAATCTAGGGCTCAACCATAGCCTTCCCACCCCACCTACCCCATCCTTATTCTCCTATCTCCAGCCACCTTGGCAGGGCTATTGGCAATGGATTTGACTCAGAGCAAAGCCTCCTAGGCAGACTTTAACTTCCATAATTTCCACTCGCTGCCCTGCTCCCATTGTATTGATTTACTAGGGTCATAAAAGTCTTTCTGTTAAACTGAATCCATATTTCAGAGGGATATCTCAGCTCTACATCATCAATAACTCTGTCTGATGGGAACATACATGCTTAATATTGATCTCCATGGTCTTAACCAACAGAGTCCATTTGAATGCTTTAAGCATTTTTCTGTTTCTCCTTTGTTGGGGCTATGTTTTTAATGTGGAAAAGTCATTTTGGTACTAAAGGCTAACATATCTCGTTATATACCACTTTCCTTGACATTGAATTCAGGATCTTCTACCAGATCAGCTGTAGGATTTTTTGATTCTATGATGATCAGCTAATTGATGAAACCATTGACAAAGGCAACAAATGTTAACCTTTGTGTTATGCCAATATTTTTTAAAATATATTTTATTGATTTTTTACAGAGAGAAAGTGAGAATAGAGTCAGAAACATCGATGAGAGAGAAACATCAATCAGCTGCCTCCTGCACACCCCCTACTGGGGATGTGCCCGCAACCCAGGTACATGCCCTTGACCGGAATCGAACCTGGGACCTTTCAGTTCGTAGGCCGACACTCTATCCACTGAGCCAAACCAGCTTCAGCCAATATTTCTTAAATAATAGTTAAGTACTGACATTTAATTTTTTTTTTTTACCCATTTAAAAATCGGTTAGAGCACATTTAAGGTTATTTACATAATAATACTTCCTGCATTCTGATAAGCTTTCCTTAGTGGGAGAGAAAGGAGGTGAATTCTGTAGAACCCTTGGAGCACTTGAATATCATCCTCATTAAGGAAAATATGTCCTGAGAATCAATAACTGAAGACATCCACCCACTTATGTGCAGACACCTAAAGGCACATCAGTTTCTAACCTGGCAGGTCAGAAACAGCGAAGTTGTAGTGTGACTTAAAAACAGGATAATTACTATTTTATTATATTTTTCTTATATTTTGGTTTTAAGCCAAAATCCTCCAATTAAGCAACCCTCAGATTTCTAGTCAAACCGAACACAGAAGATATATAAATAAGGCCCTATGCCCTTGGGAAGTTTACCCTCCAATGATGGACACCATCTCATAAACCAAAAATATGAAGTGCTTATGCTACAGCTCTCCTACCTCTGCTTATGGCAGACATGACTAATCAACTAATGCATGCTTTCCTGCTGTGTTCAGATACAGCCTGCCCAGCTTAGAGCTCCAGGAAGCCACTACCAATGAGTAAGACTTGGTAAGCAAGTTAAAAGCTATATGCCTTACCTGATGCATACTTATAAAAGGATAAACACATATAGAAGGTAGTCTTAAAAGGCCAAATGTCTGGACTGTGTGCTACAGAGGCCTAAGAAGAAGCGTCTCATCATCAATGAGATCAAAGAAGGTTTCCTGGAGGAGGGGATTAAGCCCAACATTCAAAGACAAGTATGGATAGGAGATGGGGAGTTGCCTCAAATGGAGATTGGTAGCAGCAGGGGTACACGGAGCACACTTGGGGCATTGTGAGTCTGGCAAACCAGCCGAAGAAAAAGTTTGGAGGGGTTGGAGAAATAGATTTACAAAGGAATGGTGAGGCCAGACCATGAATGGCTTCGAATGCCTACCAAACAATTTTGAATTCTATCTTATAAACAGTGGAGGGATTGGCAGTTCATGAATCGGAGAATGACATGAGCAACACAGTATTTTCATAAATCCAAGTATCAGGTGCATGCAGGGGGAAGATGGAGGTAAGACGCCCAGCCAGAGGCATGGTGAGAGTATCCAGGTGAGAGGGAGCAAGGACCAGGCCAGGAGATACTTGTCAAGATAAAAAAGGGAAAGCAGCCATGCTGGTGACTCCTCCAAGGAAGATTCGACAGTGCTTAGAGATAGAGAAATGTGTAGGCAAAGGGAAGAATAAGAGAGCTGCATCAGAAACGTACGGCCATGATCACTGCTCAGGTCACCTCTTCTGAAAAAGCACAATCCCTGAGCATCACTGGATAACAGGCTGGGTCTTCCATGTGACTTTCGTGAGTGGTCAGCAAGGAGATTTCAAGGGACAGCCACTAAAGGGCTGCTTCTATCATCCTCCTCCCAGCTGTCATTTGAGCAGATTCAACGCTGGTGAGTATCAGCCATAGATGTAGCTGTTCCTTCTTTTAAATTAAATGCGAACCTACGCTATCTCCCTTCTGCATTATATGAGTCAACATTCCAACAGTTTACAAATGTCACAAACGTGCGATTTGGTCACTGAAGGTCAGTAACATCAGAGTATTTGGTTCCAAGGTACTACAAATGGGAACTATGTTTTCCTCAGCTCATTTCAAGCTTTTTGAGAACAATAATTGCACCTTCTTATCAGCTTGTGTGTCTGTTTGGCCAGAACGTATCAAGGCTTCAAGATGCACAGTGCCCCACACTGGAAGCCTGGATCCACTGGGAAAACAAAAGCAGTTTTGAAACCATCTGGCCTTGAGCAAACAGAGGCTTTGTCATTGTTGGTCCTGACCTTTGCCAGTTTGTACACATTCTCTGATGCACAGACTCTCCCTTCATTATGATTAATTATTAGGGTTTATAGTAACAGCTCACATGGCTTGAGTACCCTATCAATGAGAGTTTTGGAGTAGCAGACGGCACATTTAAAGTAGGTTACTGAGGGAAGTTTCATAAAGCAGAGGGAAAAGTAAAACAATGGGAATGAAGAGTAACCATCTAGTATGTAAGTCAAATCCTTTTACATTAGTTGTTTTCATGGCAATTTAATGATTAATGCCATTTCTTAATCCAGTAACCATTTCACGGACAGTTGTGATTAGTGCCGCCTCTTAAGGCTGCCTGTGGGAGTCACAGGGACTTGGTTTCTTCCCAACGGTGGCAGCAGCCAGAGTCACCCTTCTCTGCTCCCACGGAGGCCAAAGGCCCTGATGTGCCTCTGCTAGGGACAGGCTGTGCACTGAAGATGTCGCCTGGATTTCAGGCCGAGGCCCAGGGAACTAAAAACACACCAGTGGTGCCAACCCCACTTTCCAGACTCGGGGCCATGGGGACAACCAAGCTTGGGACAGTGCCCTGCCTGAGCCACCGGTGGGCTTCAGGGGTGACGGGTTTAAGGAATCTCCAGAAATGTTGACAATCAGAGCATTAATCACTTATTCCTTCTTGGGAGGCCCGGTGACCTCCCCTACACACCTAACATAGCTGTACACTTGTAATCATTAGTTGGACTGTATGAGAGCATCTCTACCCCTAGAACATGAGCTGCAGCAGGGCAGGGATGTTGTCTGCTCAGTCTCTGCGGTGTTCTCAGGGCTGACTCAGTGCCGTGCACATAGTAGGTGATCAAGAATAAGTTTTGCATGAATGAATATTCGAGAAATGCTCCCCTTCCCACACTTACAGAAACCTTTCATTCTTCATGTCTGGCATACTTTTAATGGGCTCTCTCTTTCCTACATAGTGAAAGTACAGTCGAGTCATTGCTTTGACAAAGAATAAATAAGGAAATGACTCACAGGTGCCTAAAATACACTCTGATTAGTAGTCAAGTGCGGAGTGTGCTGGGTGCTTCCAAAAGTGTAGTCGTCAACATTACCTCAGAGAACCTTATTATGATCATCTCTGTTTTATTGATGAGAAACGTGGGGCTCAGCAAGGTCAAGGTCACTTCGCTGGAAAGTGATGGAGACAAAATTCAAATTCAGGTTTGGGCTCTAAATCAAACGTGCTTCTTCTTATATCTCAATAGCTTGATCATAAAATGAACATTTTTATTTTAAGGGGTAATTTCCTCTTTTGAGCGGTCTCACAAAACCAAGATTGTTGTTATATAGAACTCATTCCGGTGGGTATCCAAAATCAAATTCAAGTCTACCATGCCGTGGTTACCAATGGGTTATGCCAGTCCTTTTCGGCTTCATCTCTGTGTGCTTTGTTTTGAGTGCCCTGCAAAGGGTGATGGTCGTATTGCCACTTAAAGGATCTGTTCCACTTGCATAGTAAGAAACGGGCTCAACAGATGACAGGATTGCAAGGAGCATGCCAAAAAGCCTTCCAGATCCTGCTGATATTTTCCTATAGCATTTCGTCTCTTGGTATACCATCACCGCCTTTGCTATATGTCTCTCTGACAGCCTTGCCCTTTCTTCCATGTGAAGTGACTTGTTGGCAATGAGATCACATTAGAAGGTTCTTGGGGTGCACTGTGAGAAAGGTGGAGGGGTTGACAGACAGATTGAGCTTCGAGCCACCTGAACTTATTCTGCCCATGCAACTCCTTCCAACTCTTCTTGTCGCCTGACCAAATGGCTTTAGTCAGCCTTTCTTTCCTTTTCGAATGCCATCCTTTCTGCAATGCTGTTCTTCACTTTATTTGAAAAGCCAGGTCTTCACTCTCCTGCCTCAATTACCTACTTCTCCCTCATGATGCCGTTCTTAGCATCAAGTCCCAAACTGTGTGGTTGGTAACACTTTTCCAAGTCAAATGTGGTTGTTGGGTATTATCTGACTGGCCTTGTGGCTAAAGGGGTTTTAAATTGTCCACAGGGTAGTCAAGCGATGGGAGATTCACAAGGAAGGAAACCAATAGAAAGGCTACCACGCCCTGCAGACTTGTCTTGATTCCTTGCTGTGCCATTAGGGGCAGGGGCCGAGATTCTCCAGCAAGTCCAGTGCCTTCTCCTTGTGATTTTTATCCTGGCTGCAAGCTGAGGCAACAGCCCCACGTATCCCTCCTCCCCATTCATCTATCCACCCATTCACTGGCTCCTGCTATCATTCAACCTCTTTCTCTTGCTATTTGCCAAGCTCAGTTTTCCTGTGGAGAAAGAGTATGTCTTGGACTTAATAAGTGGAGCGCGAGGGAGTCAGTGAACTATGTCAAAATATTCCAGGGCCTATGCCAGATGCACTAAAACTCAATTTCACAGAATTCCCATTGGACACCCTTCCCCTTTTTCTTATTCACATTCATATTCATATATACAACCACCCTCATTATCTGACTCTCATCTGTTCATGGAAATGTACTGGCCAGTGAATTTCAGACAGCAACCACTTGTATGCTATTACTTTAAACGGGAAAAGTCATAATGCATTCCAAGTCCGCCCCCAAGCCCCTATTAGCTTCCCAAAATTTTACTGTAGACCACTGTAATATCCTTAAACACCATGGAAACATCTCCCAGGAATTTTTATAAGATAAATCAATTAAAAACCCTTCACTTAATTAGCACTTAGGGAGCCCCTTCGTGGGAAGGTTTGAGTGTGTGTACAGAAAACTGACACAAGTTCAAAGCCCCACCCAGCATGGTCTTGACCTGGTAATGTCAATCCATGGGGAAATGATATTGAAGGAATAGTCAATATCGCCTCAATTGCACCAGGTTTGGAGAGCCCCCAGGTACCTGCGAGAGGCAGACGGGACCCATGGGTGGGAGGGAAGGTGACAGTGATAACATGCAACATATTTAAGGGATGGAGCAGCAGGTGTACATTTGCTAGGAGAATAGGGGAGCCAGAACTGCCACACATTCCACTCCCCTTCGGAGACTCGTGAGCCTTTGCATGGATGAAGCCTTTGCATGGATGTGCCCATGTGGACTCATTGTTATAGGCATTCAACACAGAGAGAAAATGTTCATTAAAAACTTGATACCAATGATTATTTAAAAAATGAGAGTTTTATTTTTTTAATTAAAAGCTTAGAAAATACCATTTCACACCCACTAGGATGGCTATAATAATAATTTAAAAAATAACAACTGCTGGCAAGGATGTGAAGAAACTGGAAACCTCCTACACTCCTGGTGGGAATGGAACATGGTGCGACCATTGTGGAAAGCAGTCTGGTAGTTTCTCAAACAGTCCAACATAGAGTCCCAGAAATCCACTCCTAGATACGTACTTGAAAGAACTGACAACAGATAAGCAAACACATGGGTAGGAGTGTACACAGCAGCACTAGCCACAATAACCAAAAGGTAGAATCAACTCATGCTCATCAACAAAACGAGTTCTCTCCATACAATGGGATATCATTCAGCTACAAAAAGAAAATATGAATACCTACTACCAAATGGATGAACCTTGAAAGCATTATGCTAAGTGAAAAAGAGCCAGACACTAAAGGTTGCATGTTTTATAATTCCAATGATGTGCAATGTCCAGAACAGGCAGATCCATACAGACACAAACTGGTGGCTGCCAGGGCCTGGAGGAGGCCAGAGGAATGGAAGTGTCTTCAGGGGTGATGACACTGTCTTAGGTCTAGATGGAGGTGGTGGCTGCACAGCAGTGTGATGTACTAAATGCCACTGGTTTGTATACTTTAAAATAGTTCACTTTGTGTGCAGTTTAGCTCCATTTTAAAAAAAAAAGCTTTGAAAACAACAGTAACTTTAATATCATCAGTACATAGGTCAGTGGCCCTCATCGGTGTGCATATTATGTGCTATTCACTGGCAACCCTAAGAATGAGAGATGGTCATGCTGCCCTGTCCTCACAGCACTGCTCAGCTCCTAGACTGTGTCTATGGCTTCTTTTATGGAGTCAACCTATCTCATATTTGAACTTCCTCCTTTCCTGTTGCCTTCTATTTGTCCAACATTATTGTCTTTCCCTAACAATTCTGCCTTCTCATGATATGCCTGAAGTGTTACTACCCCTCACATAGGCATTAATAAATGTTTGATGCCTGAATGAGTGAACTTGTCCATCGTGTACAATGCCCTGGTTGCTCAGGGCCCTGCCCACCTATTTAGTCTCATCATACACCAGCTTCCTCTTGCTCTCTGCTCTTAGGTGCACTGGCCTTTCCCTAGACCCTCTTCGGTGCTAGGCTTTATCCTGCCACAGGGCCTTTGCACAGGCCCCTTCCCCTCTCTGAAGAATCTCACACTCCACCCCATTGACCTGATTAACTTCTCCAGCTCCAGCTCTCAGCTTGGCCATCACTCTCTCCGGGCAGCCTTTCCCTGACCTTGACTGGGTCAATTCCATCTCACACTCTCATACATCACACATTTTCATTTTTCATGCTCTTCTTCTATTAACTCTGGTTGCCCTCACTACACCCTAAGTTTCATGGGGACTAAAAAAGGATCACTGAGTCATTGAGAAGAGGGCAGTTCCACACCCCCAAGCACAGTTCTGACACATCATATATGTTCAATAAACATAACTGAGGGGAGAGGAAGGAAGATAGCTACCCTTTTCCCCTGCTTTCCTTTAGGAATCTATAAACATTATTTCTCATGGAATGTGTTAAGGGGGCCCTTTGTCTGAATAAGCATGTTGACTGTGACATAAACATACAGAATCCCTTAGTTGTTAACGCTTGTCTCTGTGAAGCTATTCTTCTCCATCCTCCGAGCAGGGTTTCCCAACGTGTGTTAGTAAGAAATAAGCTCCAGGGGCAGTGAACACAGTTTCGCTCAGGTGGAAGTGGGAGATGAACTGTTACTGGTGACGGGGAGGTTGTTGGTCAAATAGCGTGGACAGTACAGGGATCACCTCTGCTCACTGTGATTTGTCCTGCTGGTCCCAGACTCTGGATGGTCTGTTGCTCTTTATTTATTTCCTTCTGGGTCTGCTGCTTCCCCACCCCTCTGGTCTCTCCCTTTCCTTCCGACGTTGCCGTAAGCCCCCCTCTGATTCCTTTTTCTTGTGTTTTCCACTGTGGTCCAACGGCCTCTCTATCCCTTCCTGCACCACAGGTGCTTGATGGTAACCTGGGTCAGTATCTGAGCATCTGCACGTTTCTGAGGATGCAGCAATGTTTTCTGCTGGCGTTCACAAAGGGTGCTAGCGAAGCATCAATCCCATGAAGAGTCAGCCACACACCCGAGTTATCTGTACGCTGTGCCAGAGGAGATGTGGGAAGGGAAGATGTGATAGGGATTAATGAACACAGACATAGGGGCTGCATTGTGTTTCCAAGAGCCTCGTGTTTCCAGTGGGTATGTGCTCACTTCCTTGAAATAATCTATGCTAATTTCTCGATGAAAAATTCATACAGTCTTCCATGTTGCTAAGCAACCAGCCCAAACATGTCTACTATATAAATGTCTCTGGAAGGCCCTGGGTTGCACCCAGTGCCTGAAGCCTGGTGGGTAAGAGGCAGCAAAGCAATCCAAAGCTTCTAAGAAAGGTTTCTGAAGCTTGTAGGGATGCAATTAATACGGTTAAAGTGCTTAGTACAGTGCCGGACACATAAAAGGAACTCAATAAATGTGAGCTATACTATCACTACTTTGTATTTCTCTATGGAAATGGGATCTATTTCTTGTTTGTTTGTTTAAATGAATAGAAGACTACTGGCCAGAAGACCAGCTGAGGAATGAATCCTTTTAAAGGGTAAGACTCCATGGAGGTGAGACCTCACAGCAGCCCAGAGTCAAGTTAGTTCCAAGAATGAGGTTTGCAATTCATGGAGCCTCCTGGGATACCTGAGTTGCAGGGGAGGCCTCAGCAGAGCAGCCACCCAAAACGGCGAAAGTTCTACTGGCTTCATTATCTGTCTCCCCACTTATCAGAAAGAACATATGCCTGTCTTTTCATTGCTGTATCACAGTGCTTAACATTAACCTTTAATGCTCATTAACTTTTAATGAATGAACTTATTATTAGCTAATGAAATGCAGCATCTGGGCTCTGGTCCATCCTCACAATGAGGAGTGAGGAGTAGGAGTTCAGACAAGTGGTCCGAATGTTGCTCCAATGGTCTAAGGGAGCAGAGAATAGGCGGGAGGGTTGATAGGGCCACACACATGTCCATGAGACCCCATCCCCGGGCGGAGCAGCGGAAAGCAGCCAGGCCAGGGACATAGTGTGTGACTAACCACAAAAAGGAGGGCCATGGCTTCAGATTATGGCCCCAAAGTCCTCCTGGTGATAAAAATATTGGTTGATACGAAATTAATGTTGACAAACATTATGTCACAGAGTGATGAAATTTAACAAATGCTATATTGAAGTGTAACTCCCTAGAGAGAAGTACAATCATAAAAGTAGAGCAGTTCTTTCATAAAGTGAACACACTCCTGCGTAATCAGTTCCTGGGTCAAGAGGCGGAGTTTATAAACAAAAGCCCAGAAGCACTTTCCCATCCCCAGCCATGACCAGCCCCCAATCATAGCACCTTAAATAAATTGGCTTGATTTCAAGTCTTGTGGAAATGGAAACTTAAAAATATGCACTCCTTGGTGTCTTCCCTTTCTTATTTGGTGGGTGTCACAATATGATGATGATGTAAGTCAAATACGTTGAAGAGTTACCATGTGCCTAGCCTCGCACTAAACAGTGTCAGGGATACAACAAAAATGAAAGGTACACTTCCTGACTTTGGAGAAAAAGACTCCACTATACATAGTAAATTGTTTAATACAAGTTTAGCACTTATTTATATTATTTCACAAAAACCTGGAAGCAATATATTAGTGTTTGCTACAACATGAATGCTTGTGTCCCCTAAAATTCCTATGTTGAAACCTAACCTCCATGTGGTGCAGAGGTGGGGCCTTTAGGAAGTAACTGGCCCTGAGGGTGGAGCCCTCAGAAATGGGATTAGTGCCCTCATAAGAGCAGCTCAAGAGAGCTCCCTTGCCCCTTCTGCCATATGAGAGAGGTTACAGTGAAAAGTCCAGAAAGCAGGCTGTCACCCAACACCAACTCTGTAAGAGCTTTGATCTTGGACCCCCCAGCCTCCAGAACTGAGAAATCCATTTATGTTGCTGATAAGTCATCCAATCTGTGGTCTTTTGTTTTAGCGGTTCAAACGGACTCACACAGTGTTGGAGTCCCTCGTTCAGGCATCAATTGCAGGGGTTCTTTTTCCCCAGCCTTACAAAGGGTTCAGCATTCCGGAGAAAGGGCTGTGCATAGATGATTAAGAAGGAATCCGGGGACAAAAGATAATTTTGAAAGGCATTGGGGGTCAGAGGAGCTTCCAGCTGAAGGAGCTAGAAGACTCTACCCTTGACCAAGGAACCCTGCTTTTATTAAACACAATTTGTCCCAAAGCAAGGTGGAAATATATATATTTTAAAGGGTATGGTATCAAAGGGTTTACAGAGGTTGTCAGTTTCGAGAATAGCCTACAGCTGTTCAGGTGTTTGGCCAACAAGAGGCAATAAAATGCCTTGAGCTGGCTGGCAGTTAACAATCATCCTATTCAGGTTTGGGGAAGATGCTTTGTAGCCGTTTCCAACAGGTAACCTACATGTGACTCAACCCTGTTGAGATCCCCAAGCTCTGCCTCCTTGCTCAAGCTGACCCATCACATGCCTGCACCATAACCAAGCTTTGGAAGCTGCGCTGACCAGAGTGGGGGAGTTCCTGCCGGACCCTGAGGGGGTGTCGTTGTGACACTGAGTTCCTATGCCTCCCAACAGACTGCCCGTGGCGAGGCTGAGGGATTGTCTGAGGAGGTAGAATGAAGGGTCCAGAATGCGTATTTCAGAAAAGCAAAGAACCACTGACGCCGGCTGAAGGCATGAACGGCAATGCCTGACCAGGGGCTTCCACCGTCTCCCACCTCCTCACAGAATTCTGGCCTCCTTTTCATCGGTGGATTCCTTCCGCTGCCTGGAGGAGCCTGGGAACACTTGTTCCAAATGTTTGAAAAAGCTGAATATAACAGATATGAGGCTTCAGAGGGACATCTAATAACACCAATGGGTGAAGCAGTTCTGTGTGTGCCTCCTTATTCATTCAGTAAGTAATAGGACCGAGCGGGAGATTTAATAAGTACCGTGATTTAGAATTAGACATGCGCATCATGACATTGTGAAGTGTCTGCAGCAGCCACAGTGTGCTCCGAAGCTGTCTGTGGTCTCCTGGGGACGAAGTCACTGAGACTGTTACTGCTCCTGTGTTATGCTGTTTATATTCCTACTCACAGGAGGTGCTAGCTTTCAGTTAGAGGTTAGTGAAAATAACGTGTAATGTTAAAATTCTATCACAGACCCCTTGTGAGGGGGCGGGAAGGAATGTCTAGGGACCTGAGGTGAAGAACTCCTGGAGAACCTCAACTTTCTTCTCCCATCACTACAAACTGCAGCTTCCTCCAACCACTCGGGGCCAGACATGAGATTCCCAGGCATGGCCTGCCAATCTAAGGGCATTTCCCAGCAAGCACAACCACAGACTATGGAGACATGGCAGTCACTCCGTATCCTTCACACATCCCAAGACTCAGGGACTATGGGAATCGAGAACCTTCTACCCAGCCCCATGCCGTCTCTTCAAAGAACATCCTCAGAAAGCCTTCCCCGACCCCTCCCCCCTTGTCAACATGTGCCATGTCCACTACCCTGCTGTCACCTGCCACCCCAGCACCACCTCTGTCCTTTTCTCTGAAATGTCAACTGTGCTGTCTTTTGTCTGTTTACTCCATCTGGGTCATGGCTGACTCAGCCTGAGCACTGTGGCAGGCGGACTAACACTGAACTCTCAGCTTCACCACATTCACACCCGGAGGTTCAGCCCCAGCTTGCCACAATCCCTGTCACATGGAAGGGAACCAGGTGAGGGGGTGTGGATGGATGATGGGTCTCATGTACCCAACAACGTTTCATGTGCCCCCGCTGAGCTAGCACCGGTTGGCAAAGGCCTGGCGCCTGCATGCACGTGTGGAGAAATCACTCAGACACTATCGCACAGGGCTGGACACTGAGATGCATTTATTCGTCAACAGTTTTCTATTGAGCACCTACTGGGTTCCAGATGCGAAGTAGGTGCTGGAAAGAAACATGTAAGTAAGCAGAGATGAAAGATCGCACCCAATTGTCATAAGTGCCATAAAAGAATGTGGACGGGACATAGGCAATAGGGTGGTGGGGGAGTGCTTTATGACACGTGGCAGTGGATAAAGTCCCCCCTGAGAACGCAACATTTGAACAGGAAGAGACTTACGGAGAACATGGAGCCATCTGTGTGAAACGCCAGAGGGAAGCAGGAGGAGTTGGTGTCTTTACGAGGGATCACAATTCCAGACTGCCCATGCGAGGAGGAGCTGGCACGAGTTTGGCTGGGGAGGTGGCTGCCAGCTCCAGCCTAAGGAGTGGCGGGGAATGCTAACAGCATAGACTCCCAAATCCAGCTCTAAAACTTCTCTAGCCGTGTGACCTTGGGGAAGTCACTTACCCTATCTGAGCCTTAGCTTCCTCATCTTTATACTGAACATATAAACATATATTAAACATATATGTCCTTCATTGAGCTGTTGAATGCCTTAAGCGGAAAGCCCTTAGAACAGTGCCTAGTGCACAGTACGTGCCCTGCAGGGAGCTGCTCTGACGTGCTCCACACTCGGTGAGCAGTGGCAGGGGATGGACAGCTGGGAGAGATTGTTGGCCATGGTGTGGGTCATCAACAAAATGGAAGAGCTGGAAGGGATCCCAGGGCTCATTCACCACAACCCCTTCCAGTGGTCCTCTCTGAGAAGGGGAGGGGTTGTAGCCTGCAGAGCCACCCCTGCGAAAGGCAGAAGAATGGCTGCCCTTTAGGATGCTGGGCAGGAGAAGGTTGACAGGCAGGTTGAGAGGCAGCAGGCCACAACTCCTGGAGAAGGGCACATCATCCCCTGCTCCCCGCTGCCCCGGGAGGGAGCCCACTCCTGCCATTTCCAGGTGATTTCCGGGGTCACACCCGCTGCCCGGCTGGCTCCTATTCCTGCCAGTGTCTTGTCACTTTTATTGGAATGTCAGTGCCTCAAGGACAGCAGCCATTTCCTCCTACTTCCACTATACAGTGACTGACACGGGCCCCAGGCAGCTACGACTCAGAGCTTCTGAATAATTGATGGAAAGGGACGTGGAAAGGTAGCATGGTAGTGCCACTCCTGACTCTAAGCTCTAGAAGGAATCTAAGGGCCTTGGGAGTCCTTAAGTCATGGCCCTGCCCAGGCCAGCCTTCCTCAACACTCCAGCCAGCCAGACTCTCTCCTCCCATCCCCAGAGGACATTTTGTTCTCCCACCTTGGGATGCATCCCGGGTTCACAGCCTATATGGGGAGCCCCTTTCAAACCCCTTCCCAAAGGGCCTTCGGAAACAAGCCAGTGCAGAGGATAAAAGCCCTTCTGTCTCCAGGGACATCTTCGGATACATCTGGAAGGCCATGGAGGGGGGGGGGGGGGACCAACAGCAAGCCCCTCAGGCTGGGCTGGAGCTGAGGGCTGCTGGGTGAGGCCAGATTCCTCAGGCCTCTCCACATTCGCACTCCTGGTCCAGCTGACCCTTCTGCAGGCCCCCCCTTCCACCCCACCTGTGCAGCAGCCCCTCCCCTCTGGTTTGGGGTGATTTCCCTACATCAGCCAATGATCCTCCCTCCCACCACCTGCTCTTCCCTCTCACTGTCCCTTTCCTCCTCTCCCCAATTCTGCAAGCTTCTCCTTCCCCACATTTCCTCTGTCTCCTTCCCACCTTCCCACAGCCCCTCCCATCTTTCCTTCAGACTCCCTCTCCTCCTGCCCCCACGCTCCCCTCAAGCCCTCCACATTCCACTCCCAGCCCCAATTCCTATCCAAGTCCCCTTTTCCACTCCTTCCCCTTCCCTCCCCGCTAGCCCTGGCTGTCCCCATTCCTGTTCCTCTTTGTCCCCCAAGTCCAAGTCTCTCACAGCCTTATTACAACCCTCTGCCTGACCTGCTCCCTGCCCAGCGCGGTGGCGCAAAGCAGAACCCTGACTCCAGCTCCCACACCGCAGGTCCCTGCGCTGCACCCAGAGCCCCATCTCTCCCGGGGAGGCCCGGGCGCCGCGCGCTCACCTGTTGGGCGGGCTGGAGGACGCCGGGCCTCGCCTTCTCCGGGTCAGGGTCCCGGTCCCGCTGCAGCACCCCCTTCTTGGGGTGCATGTGCCGACACAGGCAGGTGACCCCGCACAGAGCTAGGATGCTGGTGGCCGTGCCCAGCGTGGCGCCCAGCGCGATCACGGGCACCGACAGCACCATGGTGCCCGCTCCCTGCCGGCGCGGGCTCAGTCCGCCCGCCCGGCCGCCCACCGCCCTGCCGCCCGCCACCAGGCAGCTCCGGCTCCCTCCGCGCCAGCAGCGCTCCTGCCACCGGAGGGCGGGGCGGGGAGGCGGCGGCGAGGACGTCAGAGGAGGGGCCAACGGAGCCCGCACTCAGCTCCGCGTTGACGCGAGCGCCTTTCCCGCCAGCACGTGACCGAACCCCCCACCCCAGCCGCCGGAGCCTGCAGGTGGCAGAAAGCTCAGGACGGTGTCAGCCTCTCCTGGCGCCTGATGCGTGAAGGCATAGTGCCCGGGAAGGGGCAGGCTCCCTGCTGCGGTGAGAACAGCGCCCAACGCGGCCCTGGCTCCTTCTGGGTAGGTGCCCTGGCCCCATGTTCACTCTGGTGAGGACCTAAGCACACACAGCTGGAGGCCCGTCGCAAGAACTTGCATTTGTCAGGTGTTTGCTACCGGGAGAGGCAAGTGGTGGATGGGGGGCATTGGTTCTGGTGAAGGCGATTGGACTGGTTCTGGTAACACTGCATCTCCTTTAGCACCAACCAACCCGCAGTTCACCTTTGTTACCTGCTGTGATCAGCAGTCCACTCACTGATGAGGAGACTGAGGCCCAGAGAGGAGGTGGGGCAGCTAGAAAACTCCTGTCTTCCTGAACCTCTAACCTCAGGTTTGCGGGTTCAGGTCCACCCCTTCTCCTCAGAGGAAGGATTTGTCTCAGGAGGACAATGCACATCCAGTGCAAGCAGTCAGGAGTGCACACTTGAGCGGAGGGGGAGAGAAAAGGGATGCTTTGTGGGGAGATTAGGACTGCGGGCATGAGGAGGATTGTCTTAGACACCAGGGCAGAGATGGGCTGCGCGGTGTTTTTCATCACGTGGAGTGGCTGGTTCTGCAAGTCTTTGCAGTGAGTGGCTGCCATCTGGGCGCGCTGGGCACCTGTGCTGTGGGCGCGCTGGGCACCTGTGCTGTGGGCGTGCTGGGCACGTGTGAGAAGGCAACGCCATCCACAACTAGGCTTTCAATTTCCCACGAAGCTGATGACTCCCCAAACTGATAGCTTCAGCCAGACCTTTCCGGCTGAGCAGCAGCGGTGACCACCTGGTGCCTCCCGGTTCTCCAGGGACCTCCCCCTGCCTAATAAATTACTGCCAGGGTTAGGGGTGCACCCCCCCCCACACACACACACAGCTGAAAATCCTCATGAACATTTGACTCCCCTAAAGCTTTATTCCCAAATAGCCTACTAGCAGCCTTACCATTCACATAAACGATCAACACGTGTTTTGTATGTTACATGTCCTATGTACTACACTCTTACAATAAAGTCAGCTAGAAAAAGTAAAATGTTACTGAGAAAATTGTAAGGAAGAGAAAGTGCACTTATTGAAAAACATACATGTATGTGGACCCACGAAGTTCAGCAGTCCAAACTCATGTCGTTCAAGGGGCCACTGTATTTTGTTTCTTCTAATGATTTTGTGGGCTGAGTGGGATCAGCGGGGCGGTTTTCCTGCTGCACTTGGTGTCTTCTTGGACCACAGCCTGCTGGGCTGGAATGTCCAAGATGGCAGGCCACACGGGAGCAGTGGTGCTGACTGCCACAGAGCACAAGTGGGCCGTGGGCCGTGGGCTGTTGCACTTTGATCCTCGCCCAGGTGGCTAGAGCGTCTAACAGTCTGTCAGCCAGGTTCCAAGTGGAAGCAGGGGCTGAATGTTCTCTTGAGGTTTGTGTTCAGAAGTTTTAGATCATGGTTTCTTTGGTCAAAGCAATAGTCTCCCTCTAATCCTTTCCCTACAGGAATCTAAAATGGAATTTTCTGAAATGCAAAGCTGACATATAAGCCGTCAGAAATTCTCCAGAGATAAACTCAAGAGCCTCCAGTTAGATCCAAAGCTCTTTGTGGCGTGGTCCCTGCCAATCCCTTCTGACTCCCCTCTGCACACTTCCCAGCATGCTCTAGAGCCCTAGCCACTCCCAGGGACTGGGGTTTTATTCAGTGAATTAGTGTCTTTAGAGCCAGCCATGGGTGCATACAGCAGGCACTCAGTAACGGCTGAAAGGGTGAATGACTCACATGATAATCTCATGCAAGACTTCCAGTGAGTTGGAAGGAATCCCATTTGCTAAATAGCTCCATTTGATTAAATTGATTCTTCCAAATATTTATTTTGTGCCTGCTGTATGCCAGGCACATTTGCCTACTGAGCTGCATTTGCTGCCAACTGTGAAGCCAAAGCGCCTCAGTCCCTGGTGGTAGACGTAGCATTCTCTCTCATAAGAGCTTCCCTGGGAGGTTTTCTTGGCTCCAGGGCCAGGCAATGCAAAGTGTTCTGGGGGAATAAGAGGTTTAATTAATGTTGTCAGTCCAGATCTCCCATGCCTGAGCTGATCCTCTGGGAGACCTCAGTGCCATGTAGCAGGATCCAGGGTGGGGTGAGGGGAAGGACGAAGAGCACTTAATATCAGACATTGTCTGATAGGGATCAGACAGCTGTCATGTGGTCCATTGTTACTATGGTTACTAGGATGACAGTTACTATCAGTGCCCTTCATCTTTAACAGGAAGAAGGACCCCAGCCCAAGAACAGCTTGCTTTTTGCCTCTTTTACACACAGTGAACCCGTGGCAAGGCTAGGGTAGACCTCGGGACATTTGAACCCAGTTAAGTCATCAGAATTCTAGGTCACCTTGGCTACATCAGAGATGCAATTGTTGCCTCTTGGTTATTGAAATTCAGGCAGTAGCTCTTAATGACAGCTCTCTAAGAAAAGGCATCAGGGGGTCCCTTTGAAAAACTAGGTTATCTTTATTGAGAAAGGCTGTTGACAGAATCAGCCAAGTGGAACAGTTGAGACAGTCTAAGGAGGAGGAGGCCTGAAAATAATTGGAAATGCTGTGGCCACGAAGGGCAGACAGAGCAGAAAGATTGGGGAACCTTCTGATAAAATGTCACCATTGTTATTTAGATCAATAATTTGTTTACTGAATGATTAAATAACCTGGGTAGTCACTCTGAATTTCCAAGATATTTAAAAACTTTTATCTGAAGAAAGTGTTTCAAATATACAAGGTTCTCTTATTAGCAAACATTTACATCTGCCTGCATATCATGCTAGTCAGGAAGAAAAAAAAAATACACAAGCAGACCTGAATTTTAACATGGGGAGGATTTCAGAGATCACTTTCATTTTACCAATAGGGAAACAGGCCCACAGAGATTGTGGCTTGCCAAAGGACAGGAGTGAATGGTAGAGCTGGGAATGTCTTGTAGGTCAGGGTAGATTGTGTTCTGCTACAGGAACATCCTCAAACTCTCAGGGGTTAACTCAGTAATAAGTGTATCTTGCTCCTATCACAGTTTAAGGAAGGTCTGGGACTCCCATGGGCATCTCATCTTATCTCAGGAATTTGGACTTCTGCTGTCTTGTGTCCCCTCTCCTCCCTGCCATGCAAACTGAAGAGAGAGCACGTTGAGGACCACTTGGGCGTGGCTGCAAACAGAGTTCATAGTTTCCACCCCATCGCATTGGTCAGAATTCGGTAACAAAACAAATCTAACAAAAGAAACCGGGAAATATAGAGAAACATGAGCAAAAGCGGCCTCTGCCTCAGAAGCCAACAGTGAGGACTCCTTACCTAGTGCATGTTTCTAACGCATCCATGAAGTCAATAAGGTTCCTGAGTTTCTCCCATGCACGAAGCACTGTGCTGAGTGAAGCAAACATTGTGAGCAAAACCAGGCATGATCTCTCTCGTCACGCAGTTTACATTCCCATGGAGAAGATGGACAGTAATCATTCATCACACTAATACATGTGACATTACCACTGTGATACTAGCCAAGAAGAACGGGTTCAGGGCTGGGATTTAACTTCTTCTGACACCAAGGAAGGCTTCTCAGAGGAGGTAGCAATTGGACTGGGGTCTAAGAGAATAACATTAACTCAGCAAAGAAGAAAAAGAGAGTATCCCAGGCCAAGATGCAGGATGTGCACGGACCCTGTGCTGGACCTGCACAGTAGGCGCGGGCAGCAGTGTGCTGCAACCAGCTCTAAGGGGGATGGATTTTTAGCATTTGTTGATTTCTCTGGTGTAAATAAATTGACACAACAGTCAATTTCCAGCTACCAACAAATTCTTGAATATTTACCTATTGGCTCTGTCAGCTGGTAGGAGCCAGCTCAGCACACAAGTGAAAGAAACTAGTGTGAGATGAGCCTGAAGGACAGGCAGGAGCCAGATCACAGGGCTGTAGGCCATAATGGAAGACCATTGGGTGTTTTTAGACGTGTTGGGTATGATCAGATTTGTGTCTTGAAAAGACCCCCTTGGGCTCTAACTGGTTTGGCTTAGTGGACAGATTCGATTCCGGTCAAGGGCATGTACCTTGGTTGCGGGCACATCCCCAGTAGGAGGTATGTAGGAGGCGGCTCATCAATGTTTCTCTCTCATCAGTGTTTCTAACTCTCTATCCCTCTCCCTTCCTTTCTGTAAAAAAAAAAAATAAAATCAATAATATATATATATATATTTAAGAAAAGAAACTTTTTTTTTTTTTTAAAAGACTCCCTTGGCTTCAGTATTGAGAACATATTTTGAAGAGGAACAAAGTGGACACTGGTGGACTAGAGAGGAGGTCAGAGTAGGCCTCCAGGAGAGGGATGCCACACTTCCCTGAAGACATGGATAGCTATATGACGAGCTGAAATTGTTGCTGGCATGAGGACAGGACAGGTGTGGTGGGCAAGTCCCTTTCTTTCTCTGCTGACCTCCACTTTTCAGCTCTGTGCTATCTCTCTCATTTGATGACTCTGTGGTTCTCCGACCTGGGCACTGCTAATGGGAGGTTCCCCAAGTCCTGGGCCTTCCCAAACGCAGAGTGTGAAGGAGGAAGCTGCCCCAGATAAAGAAAGGGGTGGGTATCCTAGGTCCCCAACAGAGTGACGCAGACCCAGGAATGCTGAAACACTGGCCATAGGGCCAGGAGAGAAGGTGCTCAGATGAGGCCCCAGAGTGAGGCCATTGTAACCCTAACCCACAGCTGTCCATCTCAGAAGCAGAGCTGCACAGACACGTGACTAAGCCACTGCAAGTGGAACCACCCAGCTGAGCCTCCAAAGAGCCAACCACAGAATTAGATGGATTTAAATACTAAGTGATAGTCCGGCTGTCAGAGGATTACTGTGAGTATATTCAAGGCACCCAGGAGTAGGCCTGGTACCCAGAAGCTGCACAATGAATGGCTTTGATTATTGTCCTGAGTTCCGAAAGGCAGCCTCACCAAGCATTTCCAGTAATGCCTAGTGGGTACACGAGCCCATTAGTAATTGTATACAGATCAATCTTGGGGACCCCAATACTAAAGAATAGCGAAGCAGCTCTCTGATCCAACCTCCTCTGAACTAACTTTCCAGACTGGCCCGTGCTCTCCATTCCTGGTGCCCACAGCCAATGAGGCCTCAGGGCCAGCAGGCTCCTCTCTAGTGGCCTTCAGCCTTTCTCTCCTTCCAGTTTGGTTATGTGCTCACTTAAGGCTCATTGTGTTTGTCTCCAAGGCTTCTTATACCAGGAAATTTCATGGTTCGATTATATATTTTCATTAGCTAATATGTCAACTAATGACCTAGAAGTACAAAGGAGAGTGAGTTCTATAAAAACTAAGGGGAGCACTTTGGAAAGACCCAGAAAAGTATGTTGCTGTTAGAACTTGTGTTAAAAAGGTCTGAGCAAGTGATCTGTGAAAGGTTGGGAAGAATCATAAAATTCTAGGACCCGGCCATCAGATTGCTAGGCAGTTGTCTCTACGGTCTCCTCCAGCCACTAGATTGGTAGGCAGGTTTCTCGAAGGTCTCCTCTGCTGTAAAGAAAGTGAGACTGGATGTCACCGTGGTGTGTACAGAGGAAAAGGTGCTTAGAAGTGCTTCCTGCCAGGCAGGGTTCTGGGCATTCTGTCTGTGTTGAACAAACTTTAAGAAAGATGGGGAGTGCTCTAATCAGCAAGAGGTGGGGAAACAATGACAACTATGGTTTAGATTAAGGGAAAATTCTTAAGGTGTGTCTGTCACTTAAAACTTGTTATTGAAGATACACAGATCATAACTAGAGCTAATGGATTTTCACATAGTGACCGTACCTGTCTGTCTGGCACCCAGATCAGGAAACAGAACAATGCTCACACCCCAGTAATTCTCCAGGGATTGTTTTTTCTAGAGCCCCCATTGTAGCCAAAATTTTTATATGAGCTAAGCAGCCCTGGTTCCCATAACATCAGACTTAAGCAAGCTTCCCAGGGCATGCTCCTCTAGGGTAGTGTAGAACAGTGTTTCCCAACCTTCTCTCATGATGAGAATCACCTGATGGAGTTGTTAAAACACAGATTCCTGAATCCCAACTAAGAAGTGCTAAACTAGAATTTTTGAGGACATATAGGTAAAATTGCATACCTAACTTAGTGCTCTGTATATAACATCTGTGTTAGAGCACTAGTTAAGTATACAATTTTACCTATATGTTCCCAAAAATTCTAGTTTAGCACTTCTTAGTTGGGATTCAGGAATCTGTGTTTTAACAACTCCACTAGGTGATTCTCATCATGAGAGAAGGTTGGGAAACACTGGTGTAGAAGATCCCCTTGTGCCCCCCTGCAAATGGGAGAATGCTGCCACCTAGAGGAGAGAGGGGGAAATGGGCCCTTCCCTCAAGGTCTCTACTTCAGGCATCACCTTCTTCATGAGGCCTTCTCTGTCCTCTGTCCTTCACCTCATCACTCCCTAGCATTCAACTGGTAAAGGATGGAGACACTCTGATGATCTCTACCATGCACAGGACAGCCACCACTCTCCAACAAAACATCATCCAGCCCCAGATGGCAATAGTGCTGTAGTTTGGAGCCTCTGTCCTGGTTAAAATATAAGCTGCATAGGTGCAGGGGCTGCTTCTTCTGATCACTGCTGTATCCCAGACCACAGCAAAGTCCTCAGTCCACAATAAATACTGAATGAATGATTGGCACGAATGAATGACAATCAATGTTCTCAGCGGGTAGAGATGTCTGTGGAGCTGGGTGAACACATGATTGGGCTGCAGACCTGTTCCCCTGCCTGAGGAGTCATCAAACCCCAAAGAAAGGCTCCCCAGCCTGGGTGGGGTAAGAGAGCTTGGATAGGGTGAGCTATGGAGGCAGGGTCCCTCTGTGGGTGGGATCGTGAATCCAGGTTCATGCCGTCTGCAACAGGCATAGCATTCCAGCAAAGCCTTCAGAAAAGTCACACAGCAGCCATTGAGTGTGGAGAATCCCCTCCGTCTCTCCTGGAGGCAGGGCCCACAGGAGTCCTCTTGAATTGAAGTAAAAGTTAGTGCTTTAACCATGATTCAAATGCATGCATATCTACAGGCACGCAGGAGACTTCAGCCAGTTATTGTGTCATCAGCAATCCTGAGTCGTCCTGGTAGGGGCTGGAGGTGATGCTAGGGTTGCTTTGCAAAGCACTCAGGGCAAATCCTCTGGAGTCTGCTGAGTCCAGCAATTACTTTGGTTCTTTAAAAATGTGATTACTTTCTGCCCTAGAAAGTGTACTTCCCAGCATTTCTGCAACGTTGAGAAGAGAATCCACATCGGCAAATTCCAGCAACCCCCTAACCCTGGCCCAGCATCTTCTTCTGGAATCAAGCAAGCAGAGAGCCTGGGTCCTCCCAGCCCCGACATCTCCTCCTCCTAATCCCAGGCTCCTCCCGCAGAGCAGTGAGACCCAGTACACTGTGTAGGTGCAAGGCAGAGAGAGACTCAGGGTTCTGTCTGGGAAACCACATCCTCATCAGCCTTCTCACAAGCCCACATCACAGTGCTGGTGGGGGCCTCCAAGTGGGGCCCAGAGCACCATTCTGTCAAGTAACGTCAGGGATTTACATGCTGGTAGTGGGGTCTCATTTGAGTTTTTCCAGGATGAAGTTCAAGCTGCTACATCCAGGCTTTGGAAAGTGCAAATTAAGCTTTGAGATCAAGATATGCATGCATTTGAATCATGGTTAAAACATTAAATTTCACTTAAATTTAACAGGGGGGAAAAAATGAAATTAAGGCTATGCTCAATGAATTTCTGACCTTCAGATAAATGCTCTCGCTGTAAGGTATTAATTTAAAAGAATTTTTAAGATGGAAAACGAGAGTGGGGAAATTAGTCATTTGGGTTTTAATTTGAAGCCGAATAGATTAATGCCCTTCTAACAGCCTGTGAACACCTCTTGGTCACCAGCCCACTTCCTCCTGGTGCCTGTGGGGCTGGTTAATAAGTTAAAAGCAAAGGCCACCTGGACCCCTACCCCCCCAGCCTGCTTCCGATGACTCTTCCCCGTGTGGCCTTGACAGGCCTGGCTTTTCCACTGAGCAGGGGTCAGAGTGGCAACCTTGCTCAGAGGGTAGGCCCTCCTGCACACACTCCCCTCTACTCTGCAGCTTTCATGGCCTCCGGTGGGCTTAATCCAATTGTGTGCTTTCCTACCAAGTGGATTGCTTGCCATCCACCTCAAGCAAAAGGATCGGCTTAGGGGAGTGTGTCTTCGAGGGATCTTGTTCTTCCCTGCACCATTGGCACCACTGTGCCAGGCCTGGGCCAGGTGCTTAGTGCCTTTCCGAGCAAGAAAGATGGAGAAACCAAAAAAAGATAAAGGAAGACTAAAGCAAGGAAGAGCCTGAGCCAGCTAGAACCCCCTGTGTTTTTCAGACAGACAGATGTCATGACTAATGTTTACTCCCTGGAATATAGTCTCTGAAGCTGCAACAAGGAAGAAGCTTGGTGTGCAGTGGAGGGCACACTGGATATATATATACACTTCTTTATTGATTTCAGAGAGGAAGGAAGAGGGAGAGAGAGATAGAAGCATCAATGATGAGAGAGAATCTCATTGATCAGCTGCCTCCTGCACTCCCCCTACTGGGGATTGAACCCACAACCCAGGCATGTGTCCTTGGCCAGAATTGAACCTGGAACCCTTCAGTCTGCAGGTGGACACTCTATCCACTGAGCCAAACTGACTTGGGCAAGCCACTCTTTCTTTAGAGCCTCAGTTTAATGTCCACCCAGGAGGAAGTGGGTGAGTTTCTCTCTGGAGTCATCTTTGTCCAGCATTCTGAAAATGAATAAAAGGTGGCCAGGGAGGCTCATCTTTACTTGCTCACGTTTTGAAATGTATTTATGGTGCTTTTGCTCCATAAACATTTTAAATGTTAAGTTGGGCAAATGTATCATTTTTCTTTCATGGTTTGTACTCTTTGTGTTTTAAGAAAACTCTGAATAATAAAGATATTCTCCCATGTTCTATTCTAGAAGCGCTAAACATATTTTCCACAGATAAGTGATTAATCCATCTGGGAGTAGTGTGTGTGTTTGGTTGGAGGTGAAGGTCTATTTTCCCCCAATAAGATGACTGATTAATGGACCAGCCCATCCTTTTTTGTATTGACTTGCAGTGCCACTTCGGGCAGGTTTCCATGTGAATGTGGGACTATAAACCTTCCATAAATGTTTCTAGGTCCCATTGATCCATGTCTCCTCCTGGCACCCACCCGCTATCTTAACCCCACTGGCTCTATACTAAAGCTTTATATCCATCAGGACAAACTTCACCTATCTCAAAATTGTCTTGTTTTTTCTTGTTCTTCCATATATATATATATATATATATATATATATATATATATATATATATATATATATATATTTGAACCTATTTTTCAACTAGAATGAAAACCCTTTTGGAGATTATGATCGAAATGGAATTGAATTTAGAAGTCAATATGGAGAAAATTGACATATTGATGATGTCAAATCTTACCAGCAATAAACATAGCTTATCACTCCATTGCTGTGTCCTTCTTTAATGGTTTTAATAAGGGCTTCCTGGCTGCTACATAAAGCAACTTGTAAATCTTTTACTGAATTTATTTTTTGCTCACTGATTTTGGTTGCTATTATAAATTAATTTTTTAAAAGTGACTTTTCTAGCTCTATCGTGGTAGGATATAGAAATGCATTTTACGTTGCTTATTGAATTTATATGAGGCAATCACAGCCAAACTCTCTGAGGTCTAATAATTTGTCCATAGATTCTCTTGGAGATTCTATGTAGGTAATTTTGTTTCTTCCTGTAAAATATTTATTTTCTTATTTTTTCTTCTGTTACTGTGTGGCTAGAATCTCCAGTGCAGTACTGAAAAATACAGGGATAACAGATATTCTGCTCTACTGATGGATGGAATTTACGTTTAAGTTATAACTGTAAAAAAAGTCTATTTGGATTCTCCATGGCTTTTTTTTTTCTTTATTTATGCTTTATTTTACACATTTTCTATAATTGGTAGGCATTGCATTTATTTTTCCTTTTATTTTCTTTAGGAAAATATGTATGCTTCTAGAAAAGATAAAAAAATAATTCAATGAGTATCCATGTAGCTTCTTATCTAGACTCACCACTGTTAACATTTTTCACAGGTTCCATCTCTCTGGATATACATATATTCACTCACTCCCCTTTTACCAAACCATTTAAAAGTAAGCTGCAAGCATCATGGTATTCACCCCTAGACACATCAGTACACGTCTCCCAAGAATAGGATGTTTTTCTATTCAAATCTCATCACTTTTACCACACTTAACAACATCAATAGTAATCCACTAATTTCATCCAACACACAGTCCATTCTCAAACTTCTTCAATTATCCTCAAAACATACTATATGGCTTTTATAAAATCTGAAATACAATTGAATTCACTCACTGCATGTGGCCATTATGTCTCTTTAATTGCCTCCCTCCTCCCCAATCTAGAACAGTTTTCCTTATCTTTCTCATTTCCTGATTTCCACCCCCCATGAACATCATGTTGTGACCTTCATCCATGCTGCTTCATGTAGCAAGCGTTTTCACTTATTCTTACTACACAGTAATATTCCACAGTGAGTGAGTTTACTCTCCTATTAGGAATGTATAAATGTTCGGGTCACTCCAGTGGATACTGTCTTTTTACTTTTGGTCATTCTGGTGAGTTATTGTGCTTTTATTTTGCATTTCCTAATACCTAGTAGAGTTTAGCACCTTCTCTAATTTGGAAAAACTAACATCTTTGCAATATTTACATGTTCTTTAATTTATTTCAATAATGTTTCATGGTTTTACATGAAGAATTTTTGCACATCTTGTATTAAATTTATTCCTAGATATTTTATGTTCTTACTGCTACTGTAGGTTTCACTTTAGAATTGTTGTTTTCTGCGTGTTGTTTCTGGCACATAGGAATATAGTTGAGTTTTTATGTTGGTTTTGCTCTTTAATACATCTCTCAAGGTGGTTATATGACTTTTTCTTCTTTGACCTATCAATGTGGTGATCTACACTGATCAATTTTTAGATGTTAGGGAAACCTTGCATTCCTGGAATCAACCTCTCTTGCCTATATGTGTTGTCCCTTTTATAGTTTGCTATGTTTAATTTTTTGCTATTTTAAGATTTTTGTATCTAGGTTTATGAAAGAGAATTATCTATACTTGATTTATTTTCTGTAACCTCGCTTTTACGTTTTGTATCACGTTTTGCTAGTGCAATAAAGGAGCTGAGAAGTGTTCCTTTATTTCTGTTCTCTAGAAGAATCTGTGTAAGATTACTATTATTTTTCCCTTAAGCATATGAAAGAATTATCCCATGAAGCCATTTGAGTCCACAGTTTTCTTTCTAGGAAGAATTTTATTATCAGGATCAGTTTATTTAACAAATATAGAACAATTCGAATTTTCTATTTGTTCCTTTGATCATTTGGCAACTTTATTCTTTTTTAAAAGAAATTTGCCCATTTCACCAAATTTTTAAATGGATACAAATGGAATTGTTTATAATGTCTTTTTCATAGATTTTTTAGGTCTGCAAAATCTGTAGTGGTGGCCACCTTCAAACGTCACTCTAACACCAGGACCCTCTTCCTCACCCCAGGTCAAGGGCAATAGGGTAGCCTTCCTTGAGAGCCCAGGACAAAGGACAGTCTCTCACCTTGACTGAAATTCAACACCTGCAATGACAATGGCTGAAGAAAGAGCTGAATAGTTCCTGGAGTTCACCCTCTGTGGTCACCAGAGCTCAGCAAACGCATAACTCTCCAGCTCCCAACCTTCCCCAGGGCAGCCTCGCCTCTGTCTTTGAAAGGGCGTCTCTCCTGCTCATCCAGATTGTCCTCCTTCACTTCCTACCTCCCCTGAGGGGAAAAGCTTCTGAGTGTCAATTCACTAAGAGAAAATAGTGTCATGCTAAGCACATGCTCTGAGGAGGGCGGTCTCTATTTCTCAGAATGAGAGAACTATATTCTTGCATACAGTCGTTAGGAACATGGCATCTTCTACCTCTGCCATTTGGGATATAGGCTACCCAGAACTTGGGTTTAGAGACGTTCAGGGCTTAGCTTCAGCTCTTATGAGTGCCTGCTTTGGCTTCTAAAAATGACCAAGGTCATGGAGGGAGCTTGTCCTAGTTCCTTCATTTGCACCTGATCATATGTCCTATTTTTTAAATTCTTTGTTTTTTTTCATAATACAGTCATTGAAAAACAGACAAAAGAAAAAAAAATGAATATAAAAAACACATGAGTTTATCAAAATGAGAAAATCGAGCAGACCCAACCCCAAGACCGGCTCAGCCAGTCTGTCCTCTCTGAAACTTTGTACAGCTGCAGGGGTGGGTAGGGTTGCACAAGAAAAATATGGAGAACACTTGGTTGATAATGATAATTTTAGAGTATGCAATACTTCTCAGAATTCAATGTTGATAATACAGAGTTGACACAAGACTTAGTGGATTTATTTAACTTGGACATAGTTTTGAAACTAATATGCTTTTGTTTCAAACTCAAGTCATTCCTCTAACAGTCATGAACCACTTGTCAATGTGAATGCATATATTAAAGGAAAATATTTTTAAGTGCTTGATTCAGTTATTCGAAAACCTTTTTTGGTGGTAAAATAAATATAACAAAATTCACATGTTAACCATTTTAAAGTGCACAGCTCAGTGGCATTAAACACATTCACAATGTTGTGTCACCATCACAACTACCTAATTCCAGAACTTTTTCTTTTCCCTAAAAGTTCCCATTAATAATCACTCCCGGTTCTTCCCATCCCCCTCTGCACAGCACCTGACACCCATTAATCTGCCTTCTGTCTCTTTTTCCTATTTTGGTTCTTTTATATAAAATATCCAGAATGTATTCAGTTAGGGTAATACTTTTAAGGTTTATCCATATGTAGTATGTATCAGTACTTTATTCCTTTTTTTAAAAAAAATCCTCACCAGAAGTTTTATTGACTTGAGAGAGAGAGAGAGAGAGAGAGAGAGAGAGAGAGAGAGAAATAGAGGAGAGAAAAGCATCAATCGGTTGCCTCCAGTACACGTCCCAACCACCAGGGATCAAACCTGCAATCTAGGTATGTGCCCCAACTGGGAATCCAATCTGCAACCTTTCCATATATGGGATGATACTCCAGCCAACGAGCCACCAGACAGGGCAGTACTTCATGCCTTTTTATGGCTGAGTAATCGTCCATTGGATATCCTACATTTATTGTGTCCATTCATCGATTGATGGATATTGGGGTTGTGTCCACCTAATGTGAATTGTACTACTATGAACTTTATGTGGATTTTGTTTGAACATCTGTTACCAGCTCTTTGAAGTATATACTTAGCAGTGGGGTTGCTGAGTCCTAAGGTAATTGTATGTTTAACTCATTGAGAAACCGCTAAACTGTTTTCCATAGTAGTTGTATCATTTTATAATTAAACTGCAGTGCATACGTGTTCCAGTTCTCCATATCCTCTCCAGTATTTTCTATTTTCTGTTTTATTGATTTTAACCACCTTAGTGGGTATGAAGTGGTATCTCATTGTGGTATTAACTTGTATTTTGTGAGTAACTAATGACATTGTGCATCTTTTCATATGCTTATTGGTCCATCATATATCTTCTTTGAAGAAATGTCTGTTCAAGTCCTTTGCCCAATTCTTAATTGGGTTGTCTTTTTGTTGTTGTTGAATTGTAAGAGTTCTTAAGAGATTCTGAATGCTAGACTTTCAGAGATATGATTTGTAAATATTTTTCCAATTCTGGGTTGTTTTTTTCTTCACTCTTGTGATAGTGTCCTTTGATGCACAAAAGTGTTTAATTTTTCTAGTCTAATTTGTCTATTTTCTTTCTTTTGTTACTTTGTTCTTTTGATGTCACATCTATGAGACAATTGCAAAGTCAAATGCTATGAAGAGTTACTCCTATGTTTTCTTCCAAGAGTTTTAAAATTATTATATAGGATATACAATGAGTGGCCAGATTATAATGCATTCAGAGATCATAATAATCTGGCCACTCAGTGTAGTAGCAAACTGTATCCAATAGCATATTGGACTATACACCATAACCAAAGGGGATTTCCTCTAGCAGTTCAACATATGACAGTTAATGTAATATACCACATTATGAAATAATATGAAAACACAAAGCTAACATTATACTCAATGGTGAAAAACTGAAAGCTTACCTCCTTAAGATGAGGCACAAGACAAGGATGCTCACTTTTATCACTGCTATTCAATATTGTACTGAAAATTCTAGCCAGAGCAATTGAGCAAGAAAAAGAAATAAAAGGCATCCAAATGAGAAAGAAAGAAGGAAGACTATCTCTATTCTTTTGGTAGTGGAGGGGGTCTACTAGTGGCAAGTGTTCTCTTTTGTTTTTCGCTTTTGTGCTTGAAAGATCATTTCTTTGGTTGTAGAATGCTAGGTTGACAGTTATTCTCTCCCAGCACTTTTAATACACTATTCTACTGTCTTCTACTTCCAGGGGGGTGGCAGAGAGGTTAAATGTCAGTGTAATGGCCTTTCCTGCGCAATGATTTTCTTTTCTCCCCGATTGCTTTTAGATGTTCAGTTTGTGTTTTGTGTTTTGTGTTCTGTGGGTTTGCTGCCATAGATCTAAGGGGTGGCTGTGAGGGTGATCTGTGCTTCTCAACTTCAAAATAAAATAATCACACCAGGACAAGTGAGCAGTTTTCTAAGAAAGTGAACTACCACAGCCATTCTGAACCCATGGAACAAAAGAGAGCTGTTAAAATAATAACTCCCTTCTTAACTCAAGAGTCTCTTCAGCCAGGTGAGCAAACAGCTTCCTCTAAACTAAAGCCCAGATCTGCTGAGCTTGGCCTCAGGGGGTTGAGGATCCTGGAAGCTGGTATAGTAAGGAGCCGGGTGTGGGCTTTCCTCTCTGTTGTGCAGTTTTGTGCAGATCTGAGGGATACTGGGTAAATGTTCTTCCTCACAGGGTGGCCACCCAGCTCCATCAGCCCAGGGTCAATGCCTTCAAGTAGTGATGTCACTACTCACATGTCACTCCCAATATGGGCCTCAAACACTAATCATTTTGGGGTGGTCCTCGGGATATAGATAGGACTTCATAACAATCACAAACTATTACTCTTCTGATGTTACATCCAGTCCTCAAACTGGTTCTGGGACAAGAGAGATCTCAGTCTGCACAGCTACCTCCTCCTGTGCTTCCTGCATCCTGTGAGGGCGCTGCTTCTGCTTCATTTCCATCCCAGACACAGGCAGGTCCAGCTCAGAGCACAGGTCCTTCTATTGTCTGGGAGCCAATCACCCACAATTGCTTCCACTGCCCATTATTCCTCGTTCTGATAGTTGTGGGAATAACAGCAGGCACCACATAGCACCACCTGCATATCCACAAAGCACCACAGTATTTCCTGTGATGATCCCCATTTGACGGCTGAGAACATCGAGGTTCTGAGTGTTCACATGCCTGTGGAGGTTGGAGCCAGTAGCTGTCCTTTCTCTTTCCACCACAGGGTGGTAGAGTCAGGATCACAGATTCACCTCTCTGGCCTCTTCAAACTCCTCAGGCTCAGGCCATTCTTTTTCATTCTATTCTTCCTTCAGCTAGATATACCCCTGGCACCTGTGCACACCCCACCTGGTTCATCCACAGAACTGACTCTCACAGTGAAACTGGTCCCCTTTCTCTGCAGTGAGAGACAACCTTGAGTTTTAACCCTGATGCCCTTGCATTACCTGAGGAGGCCAAACTGGCTTCAGCCTGATACCACACAAGATGATGATCCATCAAGACAGCCTTTGCTGTGGTTTCTGCCCCTGGCACCACATGGGCTGTTTTGTAACTCACTCTGCTCAGCCTCTGGCCGGTGGTCACCTCGAGCCCAATTTTAGTGAAGCGAAATGTAGGCGTTGCCATAATTGGTAATTTCTGCACAAAGCCTGCTTGGAACCGAGAGAACTGGGGGAATTTCAAAGGTGAAACAAGTTCCATCACGTTGGGAAATGCTGCGTGTCAAGTTGGGCCACCAGCCAGAGGCCTGAGGGAGAGGGCGACCCATCTTTCTACACTTGGGTTTCTGTTCTTGTGCCGAACAAGTCTTCACAGTTTAACCTCAGACACAACCTCCAGATGTACAACAGTAACCGCCCCTAGCAACTGAGCGCTTGCAGCATTCCTGGCTCTATCTTGAGTGTATCACCTGCATCCATTATTTGGTTATAGTGGGGTTAATGGTGGCCCCAAAAGACAAGCCCAAGTCCTAATGCCTGGAGATGAACTGTAAATATCCATTTGGGATGTGTCTGTGGTGGGAGGGGAGTCTTTGCAGATGTTACTAAGTTAAGGGTCTCAAGAGCATCCTGGATTATCCAGGTGGGCCTTATATTCAGTGCCAGGATTCCTTATGGAGTGCACACAGGAGAGTGGAGTGAAATGGCCACAAGCCAAGGAACACCTGGAACCACCAGGGACTCAAGGAACAGGCAAGGATTCTCATCTAGAGTTTTCAGAAGGACCTCAGCCTTGCTGAGACCTTAATTCTAGACTTCTGGCCACCAGCACTCCGAAAGAAAAAACTTCTGTTGTAAGCCACCCATTTATGGCAGTTTGTTACAGCAGCTCTCAGAAACTAGTGGGTCCTTCAATCACCCTGGAAAATGGACACGGTAGTCATCTTGCATCTTGTAGAGGAAACTGAGGCGCAGAGTTCAGATAGCTTGCCCAAGATCCCCAAGGCGGAAAAGGCAGTGCCAAGACGAAATACTAGCCAGAATGGCCTCAGACACCGAGCTCCTCGCCGCAGCCCGCACTGCCTCTGCTCTGCTAGACCACTGACATAAATCGGCATTCCTATCCCCATTTTGTGGTGGGGAGAATGAAGCAACTGCGGAGGAATTGTTAGGGATTGAGGGGCGGGGAACCTTCAGTGGCCCATTATAATGGACAAACATCTCCTGTGTGTGCTATTCTGCATCGTGCTCACAGCTCGCAGCCACTGGAGAGGTGGCTGTTAGGGTGCCCATGCTCCGGATGCAAACATTGAAATGGTGGCCCTTGGAGGCCTGGGCCTGTTCACCACTGCTATCCTGCACCTGGGCCTGACTGAGAGCAGTTCAGAGAGGTATGGCAACCTGTCCAAAGTCACACAGCCTGCCACTAAAAAACAAGGAACTCAGGCCTAGGTTCTCTAACTCCAAATGCTGTGTTTCGTCCTGCTGAACAAATGCTAAGCTCTGTGGTGCAGATTATAAGAGAGAATGAGTGGGGGGCAGGGAGACCCGGTGAGCTCTTGAGACGTTGATGGCAGCTTTGAGATGAGGGGGCTGTGCCTTGAGGGTTGGAAGAGTGTAGGCAGGTGGAGAGGAGGCAGAAGAGATGAACTGGCTGGCACCCGTGTGCTGTTCCTGAGTTCTAGAGGGGGAAGGGGGGGCGTGGCAAGGGAGGGAGGGCACTGGGGAGGTGGGCGGGGGGGAGGGGGAAAGGAGACCCAGGTCTGCTCTGTAGTCTCCCTCCTCTTAAGCCCACCCTGCAATTGACAACACCACAGACCTGAGCCTACAGTTCCAGGGCTTTCTTCATTCATCAAAAGTCAGAAGGTAACTCCACAAGGTAGATTTGTTATTGGGGTGGGTTATGCCAGTGCCCACAGTTGCATCCATTTCCCTGGGCCCGGGAACGTCAGCTCAGCTTCCAGAGGCAGCCACCGACTTCTGCAGGCTCCAGGCCGCGCTCAGGGCACCAGGCGCTCCTCGTCTGGTTCTCCGGAGTGTTTCTATGGCCAGAGAGCTCTGTGTTCTCACAAGTGCTGCTTCTGAAAGGGGACAACTGTTGCTGTGAGCTTTGGGAACCGGCTTCCTGGCCTTTGATCATCTCTAGAAATCTTTTCCTTCCTATTGTTTAACTTCTGCCTTCAGCCTCCCCTCTCTGTCCAGGGGTTGACAGTGAAGAATGCTTTCCTGTAAGACAAGGGGAGGAGGAGACTGTGGGGAGAATCCTGGCCAAGGATACAGGATCTCAGAATTCTAGTCTTTGTTCTGCCCCTGTTTGGCATAGAGGGTACCAGCATGGGTGCTAGAGTCAGACAGACCCTGGTTCAAATCCCTTGGTGGCCTTGGCCAAGTGGCTTACCACCTCTGAGGCTATAAAATGAGAATAATAATAGCATGCAGGCCATATATCTGTGGTGGTGCAGTGAGATAACGTTTCCAACACTGTGCTTGGTACACAGTGCATGTCCAGCCCACGGTCATTATCGTATTATTAAGTGGTCACCTGTCCTTCCTTCTTGGGCTCGATGCAGCCTCACTGCTGGCCTGCCAGGTTCCAGCACTAGGCAAGTCCTCTTCTTATTTTTGTTCCTTATTCCTGGAATCCTCATTCCTCAGCGCCTTGAAAGCCTGACTGTTTTTCACCTTTAGATGGAGTAAGTGCCCCATCTGCACAGAGCTTGTTTCTCCCCCTGCTCCTGCTCCCGTCCCCACACACTCTGATAATTTAGTTGATTCCATTAATTTTCGTTGACTGTGTACTCCACTGGACTGCAGGCTCCAAGCCAGCAGGGAACACAGTCTTCCCTGCCCACTGCTGTACCTCTACCACCTTTGCACTGATTGGGTAATATTGTGACCTAATGAATGTCTAAGTAGTATTTGTTGAATGTCTAAGTAGTATTCCTGATGTCTGATCTTAGGGAAGCGACTTGAACCTTGTGTGATTCTGAAGGCTGAAACATACTCTTCCCCAAGTTTCCTGAATGAATTGAATGGAACAAGGGAGAAAAGGCCATGATCAGCTTCATATGCACGGTCTCTTGCTGCCCTCTAGAGTCCAAGATGATGAATGGCATGTCCTCGTTTCCCCTAGCCAGTGGTCGGCACTCATTAGTCAACAGAGCCAAATATCAACAGTACAAACATTGAAATTTCTTTTGAGAGCCACATTTTTAAAACTTAAACTTCTTCTAATGCCACTTCTTCAAAAGAGACTCGCCCAGGCCGTGGTATTTTGTGGAAGAGCCACACTCAAGAGGTCAAAGAGCTGCATGTGGAGTCAAGCCACAGTTTGCAGACCACGGCCCTAGGCTGTTTCTAGCTTCTCCAAGAACTGGTAAAAAGCAGCTCACTTTAGCAGAATAAAACCTCAGGAAGGAAAAGAAATGTTTTTGTGGGCTCTTCCCTTGCATGTGGGTTTCCTTGCATGTATTCAGTGGCCAAAGGAAAGAGGTTATGTCTCCTTTGTTAGTTACACCCAGCCCTGAGTCCTGGTGCTTGTGAGGTGAAATATGGCATGCCATCTACTCCCAGAGAGAACTCTGGTATGGTTCAGCCTTCTTAGAGCCTCCACTTCCTCATCTGTGAAATGGGCACACTAATATCTACCTCTCACTTATTAGGGTTAAATAATGTAAAGTGTCTGGCATGTGGCAGGTCCTCAAGAAAGGTTAGTGCCCTCTTGGCTCCAGCTATATTCTGTGTGAATGAAATGCAATCACATACAGGAAGGAACATGTCACAGCCTAGAGGAATCTGGCCTTGGAGTCAGAGCTTTGGGATCTAGACTGATTAGCCCCGACGCATATTAGCTGTGTGTCACCTCTCTGGACGTCGGCTCTGTCATCTGAGGAATGAAAGGTTGGGTAACAAATTATCTAGAAGGCACTCGGCTTCCGTCAGTGAAAACCCGAGGGCAGTGACAACCCAGGGACCAAACCCGCTTGCTACCCATTTTTGTGCTGCCCACCGGCTAAGAATAGTGCATATAGATTAAAAAGCTGAGGGGAAAATGGAAATAATTTTTCTTATATTTCCTGAAATGAGGATGTCATATGAACTTCAAATTTCAGTGTCCATAAAAGTTCTACTGGAACCCAGCCTCACTTGTTCATTCATGTGCAATGACTGCTTTCATGTTCACTCATGTATTGTCTGTGACTGCTTTCATGATTCATTCATGTTCTGTCCATGACTGCTTTCATGATTCACTCATGTGCTCTCCATGACTGCTCTCATGCCACAATCAGCAGAGATAAGTGTTTGGGCTTGGAAAGATGAAAGTATTAGCTATCTGGCCTTTCACAGGCAAAGCTTGCTGGTCCCTGACTTAACCAATAAAGATCTTTAATTATCTCACCTGCTAGGCTCTGGGTCTACGTCCCGGTCATTTTCTTGGCCTTTTTTTCCATGAGTCACAACCTACATTCAGGACAGGAAGTAAGGAGCAGGGAGCAGACATTCTTCTGCCCTGGTGCTGTTATCCAAGTAGAAAATATTTCCCAGAGGCCCTACAGGAAGAAGGCTTCCCCTATGCACTGGCCAGAGCTCGGTCACATGGCAAACCCCAGACCAATCACTGAGATCGGATCAACCCCCCAGTGGGGCTGGTGCTAGAAGACACCATCTTTTCTGAGACGAAGGGAGCTAGACCATTTACACAAACAAAACCAGTGTTCTGTTAGAAAGGGGAAGGAGGCACAGGTAGGGTGTGTACCCAGATCACTTAGACCCCTCACACAACTTGCATCTCTGGTTTCCTGTTGCCCGATCCATTTTAGAACTAAAATTTAAATGTTCTTTGTTGACTTGAATCCACTCCCTGGAACTCAGTTTGTAATTGTGAGTTATTTCCTTCATTGAGGATTTTTCTTTTATCTTCCCTCTTTGAGTTTTGCTCGATTTGAGGCATTGCTGTTAATGATGTGTCTGTGTCAGTCCTTACTTTAGCCCCCACCTCTGTCTCCAGGTATAAGATGGATGAGTGGGCTGGCGACAGGAGAATTTCCCCAGGGCTATCACAGCCAAACATGCTCATGTCTGAACTGAGACAGGTTAGGAATTCACCAAGATGGTTAGACTGAAGTTCTGCGTGGCCTCTGAGAGAAGGGGTGACCTCTTAAATTGTTCTCCTGGGAATGCATCCTGCAATCCAGCCACCGCTCTCTAGTGTTAGAAGAGGAAGCATAACTTTAAGTATCGAACAGGAACAATTTTGTAAGTGAACCAAGAAGCAATTTCATAAGGACTTCAATCTGAAATAATAGCCTCCTTGTTGTTAGAAAGATAGGGAGTTGCAGTTACAGACACAAAGAAAAACATCATAAAAATGGAAGGGCAGCCAAAAGAACTCACACAACAAGTAATAAATGGGTCAGAGGTCCCAAGAGGAGAGCAAAGTCCTAATGTACATCTTCTGTCCAGCAAGCAGATGGTGACTTAGAGAGAAAATGCAGAAAAGAAATGGCAGGCTACCGTGCTCCTGAGATGGAGGAAAGCCCTGGAACCTGATTCGGGGTGGGTTACCGGATGGAGGATCCTTTTTGAACATGCTTTTATATGCTAAGGGAAAAACATTGAAAACAAGTCTTAATTCCCCCGGACAGGAGGAGTGGGGCTTGTTCCTGACTATCCACATTCAAAGAGAATCAAAACATGCAATTCCTCAGCACCTCAGTTTCTTCATCTGAAAAATGGAAATTTTAGTTGCACGTGTGGCTGACTCAGCACCCGTACCAATTTCCTTCCAGGATGCCTTCCTGTATTTTTGAAAGTGGAAAACCGATTCCTCAGACTCCTTTGCAGCTAGGTTGCAGGCATGTGGCCTGGTTTCCACTGATCCACTGCCCTCCCTGGGGACTCAGATGTGGAAGTGAGCAGTGCAAGAGGTGGCGCCTGGCTGGGAGACTGGAAAGCACAGAGGCAGAGACTCTGGGGAAACGGGAAGGAATTTTGCACATTCAGTCCCAAACACCATGAGTGGCCATTGGCAAGTGTCAGCAAGAGCTTCCTGTTAGAAGAGACTTATAGTGAATGGAAGCATTTTTAGGGCTCTATTGATCCCAGGGTTGCCCAGTACTGTACTGAGTCTAAGTAATATTCGAGGTTGACTCTTGGTTCTGTTAGAGAGTCTCTAAGGTGCCAGATACATAACTTTAATAGTTGTCTTCGGGTATGAACTTGCAAACGTGGACTCTGTTGTCTGTAACTAAGGGCCTTGGCCTAAACTACACACAAAACATTAGATCGGTGCCTGGCACATTCTAACATTCTGGGTTATTCAAATATTTTACAAAGAGAATGATGTGTTTTCTCTTGTTCAGCAAGCATCCATTTTAGATGCCATCGATTTCTCTCCAAGAAACTGAACTCTCAACCTATTGCCCCCAGGAGTGGAAACTTAATCTTGCTAATAGAGGCAAACAGTCAAGGTAAGGTTTTCTCACCTTCAGTCACCTTAAGGCCTCTCCCCTCACCCCTCTGACACACCCTCCTGGCTCAGTGACTTGGAGGTGCCTATTTCTCCTCATTTGTTTCCATCTGATTTCAGAATCTAGGCTGACCAACCTCTTATTCCAGCTAAGGGAAGGGAAGGCAGGGCAGGACAAAGAGCCTTCTAAAGCACGTAGCAAAATTATGGCTCACAGTAAATGCTCAACACATTGTAATAACAATTTTTTTTATTAACACCTAGGAACCAGACAAGATATGCTCTGCAAGAGGCAGAAGATGCAAGGTGGGGAAGAATGACTCCCATTGGCTGCTGAGCCATCTCAAATAACTGGCAGGAGAGGAGAGAGCAGACAGAGTGTAAGTCTCTCTGTTTCTCTTCACTGGTCACACCATTATAGAGTGAAAACTTAGCAAGAAAAAAAAGCATATGTCTGCCCATGTCTTTCTAGATTTACATTCTTTTCACTTATTGGAAAAGAATAAAAAATAGGGCCAAATATGAAATGCATGGAAAGGCAAAAAAAAATATGGGCCAGGGTAGAGAGGTCAGACTGGCAGCTATGTGGAAATTGAAAAATGCAAATGGCATGTTGCCTGTTTTGATGATCTGACATCCCGGTGCTAGAACTGATGGCTGCTGTTGGGAGGAGAAAAATCTGCAGTGTGTAATCCTCAAAACTTTGGAGGGAAATTCAATCCTGAGCACAAAGGGAGCCTGTGGGGAGGGCTGGGAAGTGGAAAATATAAGAACCTTTGGAGGGAAAGGCTGGCAAGCATTCGTACCTCTAGGATTGATGTCTCTGTAATAACAACGAATCACCTCTAGGGGGCGATCAACTCCCAACACCAAGAAGACGTGACTACAGGGCCCCAGGTGGGAAAGTGAAAGGCTCTGGGCTGGACCCACTCTGAGGATGGAGAACAGATCTGCAACCCCAAAGGTAGGACAGCTCAGACTACATGGAGTGAAAAACAAGCTACGAAAGAGTAATCATATGAAAGAAAAAGAAGCTGGCCTGTTGAGGCCACTTCAACTCAAAGACTTCAAAAGTTGGAGTCATTTCCAATGAGAATTGCTTTTCTGGAATAACAGATTCATTAAGGAGAGAATGGAGACGATGCCCTAACTCAGGGAACAACGTTCCTGGAACGGGACAGCTAGTAAATATTTGAGTCATGCTGCCCTGCAGGTGATGGCGAGCCATGATCTCACATTCCACAGAGGTTGTCTGTGCCCTGCAGGCCCAGAGTCCTGGACATTCAGGGACTCTCTTCCACCTTGGATCCTGCCCAGCGGAGGTCTCCTAAGGCCACGTCCAGGAGGCCAGGCCAGACACCAAGGCGCCAGTTTTCTTGTGAAAGGAGGAAAAGCAAATTCGGGTCTGACCAGTGCTTCTGGCTGTTCTGAAATTTGCACTGAGCAAGAAGGCATGGCTTTCTGGAGCTGGGAAATAATTATAGCCATGAGGCAGGGCCAGGTGAGAGGGGACCAGGTCATAAGCAAAGCAGAGTGGCTCCATAAACAATGGATGTCCACCAGAGGGCATCCTTCCTGCACAGCCTGCTGCCCTGTCATGGCCCAGGGGCAACCCCCTAATTTTTTTTTTCTTTGAAAATAACTTTTATAGGATGGTCTGATTTCAAAAGCAACACACAATCTCTGGAGGAAAGTTAGAAAATGCAGGTAAGTGAGGCAAAGAGAGGAAAATGAAAACACACCCTCTGATAACCATTCTTGACAATTGCTCAGTAACCATCTGGCCTTTTTGTTATGAGTGCACTATGCTCACATATTCATTTGCAAAAAATTGAATCATACATTACTATAACCTTCCTCCCTTACATGGCAATATATAATTAATGTCCTTCATGTCAAGAAACTACAATCTCATTCTTAATAACTGTATAATATCCTACTATATGGGCATACAGGGACCTAAATTTATCTACCCTTTACTATTGGACATAGGCTGTTTCCCAATTTTCATTATTAAACAACTGTGATAAGCATCCCTTTTAGCTCAATATTTACCCACATCCTCATTTAGTTACCTAGGTTACCTTTATCAAGGCGGAATTACCTCATCAAAGGATCCTCACATTTCTGAGGCTTTGATGTACATTGCTTAACTAGCACCAGGAAAGCAGTCGTAAATTATACCTCAGGGACGGGTCCTTAAGCGGACTGTGCTAATCTTTATACCCAGCATCTAGAACAAAGTTTTGCACCTAGCAGGAGCTTAATGAATGCGCAGAGATTGTAATTTGAGCATCATAAATCCAGACTCTTCCGAGCACACTGTCTGCAGTTCGACTGCTGTCTTCTCCTGGCTCCCAAAGGCAAGGCAAAGAATTGCTCGTCAAAATGAGGGAAAGGCAAGAGATCATCAAAACAAGAGGAAGAAGGGCAATATGTCAGGAGAATGTGCCGTTTAATAACACCCTAGGTCATCACACAGCCCTTACAATGAAATACAGCCGTTAACGGACCAGTTATGAACATAACTATTGCAATATAAAATTAGAAGCTACATTATTCAAAACAGTCCAGTGTAACGATGTCAGACAAAAATCAGGGACATAGAAGTACCGAGCCTTGGAGGTGAGAGACTCCTCAGAAGAGGACTATTGCAACATCCAACCTCAGAATGGACATAATGGAAATACCCCCTCAGGACTACTCACTTCCACTTCCTTACCAGCATAACCAGCTTCCAAGGCGCTTCCCACAGTGTGGGTGCCAAGATAAAGGAGCCCTTAGATACAATCTGAGTTCACCTTCGGAGCTTTGATTTCTCTTTTTTTAGATTCATTTTTTTTACAAGTCCTTGAACTAGAGGACTTGCTTGATTTGGACAGAAAAAAGATAATCACTGTAAGACATAAAGAGGTTTGGTAAGGCCTTACAATGATTTCTACGTTAAGCCCCACAAACGAAAGCCATATTAAACTGGATTTATGCAGCCCTGACATCAGAGAAAGGGGAATGAAGGGGAAAACTATATTAAAACATGCAAAAATAATCTTTCTATAAAACCTGACATTTATGAACACAACTCAAAGAAATACCTTAAAATTAATCTGTGGATAATGGCAATTTGAGGTGGGGAAACTATAAGAATGAAGGGAGGGGGGGTGACAAAATGAAATGTATTGACATTCGGAAGTCTCTTTTCATTTAAAAGCAAATATTTTCAAAGAACACAAGGTTCTCTCTGTTATTAACAATTCATTTTTTTTACAAGCTACTTTCAATTGTGATCATACACAATAATATGAAAAATCCTCCTTAGGATTACCTGCACAAAATTGCAAGGGAAAAAAAACATTATAAGATTATATGACAGTCTTCAAACCGAATTACTAATGTGTGCACCCAGCAGCAGATAAAACGAGGCAGAAGAAGGGATGATTAAGTTTTCAATTTCCCCACCAGGCCTTGATGTTAATTTCAATTCACTTACAAGCTGCTTTCTGAAGAATTATTAAAGAAAACAAATAATGTCACGGTTTGATAATATGAAGGTAGTGAAAAATTATTTTCCCGGGTGTCATTTAGAAACTGAGTGACTTTTTCAAGCCACTCAGAGACTTGGTGTGAACTGGGAAATGACAACGATGCCTCCCTCCCCAGTAGGATGAATGTGAGGATTTCAATAGATGATGGAATCCGAGTTCTGGGCACCTGGTAGGGACTCCCTAAAAAAATGGCAATTTTTTTTTACATGGGCACGGCAAAAATTTATTTTCAGAGTACCTAGTAGAGATCAATAAGTCTAATATAATACACTTTTCTAAGCTTTGGCCTTTCTTTTAATGCTTTGATGTCTACAATACAACTAGTAATAAGTTCTGCTCAGAGTGTTTTGAGATGAAAGGCATCAATTCTAGTAAACACCAATAATTTTTATTGAGCACTTACCATATGCCAGATGCATTCTATTATCTTGAACATTCTTCACAACAATCTTACCGGGTCGGTGCTATTATTTGTCTTAGTTTACCAATGAAAAAACTAAAACTTAAAAAGTTAAGCCATTTTTCCAAATGGCTGGAAGCAGCAGAGAGCTGAGAGTATGGGCACTGGAGCCAGGCTGCCTCAGTTTCCCTAGGAGGGGAATTAGGAAGGGTGGTATATTAGGGTTTTCCAGAGAAATAGGATCAATAGGATATATGTCCTCTATGTACAGCGTGTGTGTGTGTGTGTGTGTGTGTGTGTGTGTGTAAACTGACTTTAAGAAATTGACTCTTGTGATTGGGTGGGAGTTGGGAGACTGGAAAATGCAAAATTCGCAGAAAGTCCAGCAGGAGTCAGTATTTCAGTCTTTTTTTGTTTTTAAGCAAAAGCATGGATATTTATTGCAAGCGTATACAAACTCAGTCTTTTCATAAAATATATTTGTATTGATTTCAGAGAGGAAGGGAGAGGGAGAGATAGAAATATCAATGATGAGAGAGAATCATTGATCGGCTGCCTCCTGCACACCCCTCACTGGAGATTGAGCCTGCAGCCCCGGCATGTGCCCTGACCGGAAATCAAACAGTGACCGTTTGGTTCATAAGTTGATGCTCAACCACTGAGCATGCTGGCCAGGCGATATTTCAGTCTTGAGTCAAAAGACAGTCCAGAGACAGAATTCCTTCTTCTTTAGGGGACCTAAGCCTATTCCCTTAGGATCTTCCTCTGATTAGATGAAGACCAGCTACATTATGGAGGATAATCTGTTTTAATTAGTCTACTGACCTAAATGTTAACCATATTTAAAATATATCTTGCCCTAGCTGGTTTGGCTCAGAGGATAGAGCATCAGCTTGTGGCATGGAGGGTCCCGGGTTCAATTTCGGTCAAGGGCACATGCCAGCTCAATTCGAAGTAGGGGATGTGCAGGAGGAGTCGATCAATGATTCTCTCATCATTGATGTTTCTTTTTTTTAAATTTTTTTATTTATTTCAAAGAGGAAGGGAGAGGGATAGAGAGATAGAAACATCAAGGATGAGAGAGAATCATTGATCGCCTGCCTCCTACATGCCCCCTACTAGGGATTGAGCCCACAAGCCGGAATTGAAGTTGGGACTCTTCAGTCTGCAGGCCGACTCTCTATCCCCTGAGCCAAAGCAGCTAGGGCATTTCATCATTGATGTTTCTATCTCTCTCTCCCTCTCCCTTCCTCTCTGAAATGAATAAAAATATATATATTTTTTAAAAAATTAGAAATAATAATAAAATATATCTTCACAGCAACATCTATGCTGTTATTTGACCAAGCAACTAAACATTTTAACTTAGCCAAGGTACACATAAAATTAACCACCACAGGTGGCAGAATATCACCTTCATAAGGTTTGGGAAGGATTAAATGAGATAATCCATGTATGAGGCCTGGTGTCCCTTAAGTACACAGCATCTTTAGTTTTTGTTTTGTTTTGTTTTGTTTTGTTTTTTGTTTTTTTAAAATATATTTTATTGGTTTTTTTCAGAGAGATAGAGAGCTAGAAACGTTGATGAGAGAGAAACATCGACCAGCTGCCTCTTGCACACCCGCTGCTGGGGATGTGCCTGCAACCAATGTACATGCCCTTGACCGGAATTGAACCTGGGACCTTTCAGTCCACAGACCGACACTCTACCACTGAGCCAAACCGGTTTCGGCCAGCATCTTTAGTTCTTATGGACAGAGCCAGGCCTGGAAGAGGGAGTCCATAGACGTGAGCTCTTGTTATTAGGTGATGGAGTCACAGACAGACATGGCTACTAAGCAGTTGTAATGTGGCTAGTGTGACTAAAATTTAAATAGAAAAACTAACCCCATCTGGCATGGCTCAGTGGTTGAGCGTCGACCTATAAACCAGAAGGTTATGGTTTAATTACTAGTCACGGCACCTGCCTGGGTTGTGGGCTCAGTCCCCCACATAGGGGACATGCAGGAGGCAGCTAATCAATGATTCTCTCTCATCATTGATGTTTCTATCTCTCCCTCTCCCTTCCTCTCTGAAATCAATAAAAATATATTAAAAAGAAAAAAAAACTAAAACAAAGAAACATTTTAAATATTAAAATATTGAAATGGCTCAAGTTACAGAATATGTTAGATTAAGTAAAATATACCAGCAAAACAAAGTTAATTTCATCTTTTTTTAAAATTTAAATGTAGCTACTAGGGAAATTTAAATCACCATGTGGCTTGCATTATATCTCTATTGAAAAGTGCTGCTCTATACATTGTGCTTTCTGGTGACCTGCAGGCCTACATGGGACAGACTAAGCAGAACAGTGCATGCTAATTTCAGTGAGGCTGCCCAAAGTCTTTCTTGAAGCATTTTAACAGTAGCATCAACCATAAAGAAAAATCCCAACAAATTGAACTTTATTTTCATTAAGATCTTTTATTCATTAAAAGATGCTGTGAAAAGAGTGAAAGGCAAACCACAGATTTGGAGAAGATATTTGCAAAGTATATACCTGACAAAGGAATATTATTATATTGTTATCTATTCAGAATTTATAACAAATTGCTGCAAATCAGTAAGAAATAGGAATACAGCTCAATTAAAAGATGTGTAAAAGATTTGAGCAGGCATTTAAAAAAGAGGATGGCCAGCCTTGGCTAGTGTGGATCAGCTGGTTGGAGCACTGTCCTGTGCATCCAAGGGTCACAGGTTCAATTCCCAGTCAAGGTACATTTCGAGATTTTGGGTTTGAGCCCTAGTCAGAGGAGGCAATTGGTCATTCTCTCGCAATCGGTCAATCTCTCCCTCTCTCCCTCTCTCCCTCTTCTTTGTAATGTGGCTAGTGTGACACTCTCTCTCTCTCTCTCTCTCTCTCTCTCTCTCTCTCTCTCTCTCTCTCTCTCCCTCTTCTTTTCTCTCTCTCTCTCCCTCTCCCTCTTCTTTTCTCTCTCTTTCTCTCTCTCTCTCTCTCTCTCTCTCTCTCTCTCTCTCTCTCTCTCTCTCTCTCTCTCTCTCTCTCTCTCTCTGTCTTGCTCTCTCCCTCTCTCGAATCAATTAAAACACGTCCTCTGGTGAGGATTAAAGAGGATGTCCAGAGTACCAATAAACACAGGAAATGCAGATTTAATGACAGTGGCTAAAATGAAAGTAACAAAATAGCAAATGCTGACAAAGGCGTGGAGCTGAATTCTCACGCTGCTGATGGGGTACAATTTGGTACAACCACCTTGGAGGACTTTTTTCTTATCTGTATCTTCTAGTTTTTTCTACCAAGAGCAAGTATGCTTCCCTCTCTTTAAAAAAAAAAAAAGGCAGTAAAATTGATCTTTGACTTAAAAAGCCAGCATTTCCAACTATATATAAAATAACGAGGCAGAGAGGAGGCCTGGGGCCCTGCTGCGCTGGAAACAACCGCCAGCGGTTAATTGAGCCTCCGGGAGACTGAGAGCCGGACTGCAAACACGGTGAGCTTCCCAGTGACAAAGCACAGTGCTGATCTGTGTAAAACAGACCCTATGGGCTCCTGGGAAACGGCTGGGCCTTCTTTGAGGCCAGGAACCAGAGGGGCCCTGCCAGGGGCTTTGGTGAAAGCAGGGGGCAGCCTGCTGGGGCGCTCCTTTCACATTAAGCCATAAAATAATTTTCTTTGGAAAAAAATGTGTCTGTGACAAATGCGCCACAGAATTAGACTAGATCACTGGCAATCGGAAATTCGCAAAGCTTCGCTCAGGCCTTTGATATCGTGCTCTGCCCTATATCTAAGAGTTGAGAGTTATTCTTGTCAGGCATCTGTTTGAAGTTCCTCGCTATGTTAAGCAGAGCATGAGGC